>NW_024099112.1:0-1200000 GCF_016545835.1 Crotalus tigris
AATTCCACTTAGGGTTAGGGTTAGGTCACCATGAACTCATAGAGCAAAATGCAGATTGCCAACAAATTCAGAGTGCATGGGTATGGTTAGGAGGGCACTGACTTTTCTACCCTGCCCCATCTATGTTTCCTGGTAAAATATATGGGAAAATCCTATTGGAGGAAAATTCCACTTAGGGTTAGGGTTAGGTCACCATGAACTCATAGAGAACGATGGAGATTGCCAACAAATTTGGAGTGCTTGTCTATGGTCAGGAGGGCACTGACTTTTCTACCCTGCCCCATCTATGTTTCCTGGTAAAATACATGGGAAAATCCCATTGGAGGAAAATTCCACTTAGGGTTAGGGTTAGGTCACTTTCATGGTTAAGTCACCATGAAAATGGAGAGCAAAATCGAGATTGCCAACAAATTCAGAGTGCGTGGATATGGTTAGGAGGGCACTGACTTTTCTACCCTGCCCCATCTATGTTTCCTGATAAAATATATGGGAAAATCCAATTGGAGGAAAATTCCACTTAGGGTTAGGGTTAGGTCACCATGAACTCATAGAGTAAGATGGAGATTGCCAACAAATTCAGAGTGCTTGGGTATGGCTAGGAGGGCACTGACTTTTCTAGGCTGCCCTATCTACGTTTTTTGGTAAAATACATGGGATAATCACATTGGAGGAAAATTCCATTTACGGTTAGGGTTAGGTCACCATGAACTCATAGAGCAAAATGGAGATTGCCAACAAATTCAGAGTGTGTGGGTATGGTTAGGAGGGCACTGACTTTCTAGGCAGCACTATCTATGGTTCTAGTAAAATACATGTTAAAACCCATTGGAGGAAAATTTCCACTAGGGGTAGGTAGTCAACCATGAAATCTAGAGCAAAATGGACGATTGCCAACAAATTCAGAGTGCGTGGGTATGGTTAGGAGGGCACTGACTTTACTACCCTGCCCCATCTATGTTTCCTGGTAAAATATATGGGAAAATCCTATTGGAGGAAAATTCCACTTAGGGTTAGGATTAGGTCACCCTGAACTCATAGAGCAAAATGGAGATTGACAACAAATTCAGAGTGCTTGGGTATGGTTAGGAGGGCACTGACTTTTCTAGGCTGCCCTATCTATGTTTTTTGGTAAAATACATGGGATAATTCCATTGGAGGAAAATTCCACTTAGGGTTAGAGTTAGGTCACCATGAACTCATAGAGCAAAATGGAGATTGCCAACAAATTCAGAGTGCGTGGGTATGGTTAGGAGGGCACTGACTTTTCTACCCTGCCCCATCTATGTTTCCTGATAAAATATATGGGAAAATCCTATTGGAGGAAAATTCCACTTAGGGTTAGGGTTAGGTCACCATGAACTCATAGAGCAAGATGGAGATTGCCAACAAATTCAGAGTGCTTGGGTATGGCTAGGAGGGCACTGACTTTTCTAGGCTGCCCTATCTATGGTTCCTAGTAAAATACATGTTAAAATCCCATTGGAGGAAAATTCCACTTAGGGTTAGGGTTAGGTCACCATGAACTCATAGAGCAAAATGGAGATTGCCAACAAATTTGGAGTGCTTGGCTATGGTTAGGAGGGCACTGACTTTTCTACCCTGCCCCATCTATGTTTCCGGGTAAAATACATGGGAAAATCCCATTGGAGGAAAATTCCACTTAGGGTTTGGGTTACATCACTTTCATGGTTAAGTCCCCATGAAAATGGAGAGCAAAATGGAGATTGCCAACAAATTCAGAGTACGTGGGTATGGTTAGGAGGGCACTGACTTTTCTACCCTGCCCCATCTATGTTTCCTGATAAAATATATGGGAAAATCCTATTGGAGGAAAATTCCACTTAGGGTTACGGTTAGGTCACCATGAACTCATAGAGAAAGATGGAGATTGCCAACAAATTTGGAGTGCTGGCTATGGTTAGGAGGGCACTGACTTTTCTACCCTGCCCCATCTATGTTTCCTGGTAAAATACATTGGAAAATCCCATTTGAGGAAAATTCCACTTAGGGTTAGGGTTAGGTCACTTTCATGGTTAAGTCACCATGAAAATGGAGAGCAAAATGGAGATTGCCAACAAATTCAGAGTGCGTGGGTATGGTTAGGAGGGCACTGACTTTTCTACCCTGCCCCAACTATGTTTCCTGATAAAATATATGGGAAAATCCTATTGGAGGAAAATTCCACTTAGGGTTAGGGTTAGGTCACCATGAACTCATAGAGCAAGATGGAGATTGCCAAAAATTCAGAGTGCTTGGATATGGCTAGGAGGGCACTGACTTTTCTAGGCTGCCCTATCTATGTTTTTTGGTAAAATACATGGGATAATCCCATTGGAGGAAAATTCCACTTAGGGTTAGGGTTAGGTCACCATGAACTCATAGAGAAAGATGGAGATTGCCAACAAATTTCCAGTGCTTGGGTATGGTTAGGAGGGCACTGACTTTTCTACCCTACCCCATCTACGTTTCCTGATAAAATATATTGGAAAATCCTATTGGAGGAAAACTCCACTTAGGGTTAGGGTTAGGTCACCATGAACTCATAGAGCAAGATGGAGATTGCCAACAAATTCAGAGTGCTTGGGTATGGCTAGGAGGGCACTGACTTTTCTAGGCTGCTTTATCTATGTTTTTTGGTAAAATTCATGGGATAATCCCATTGGAGGAAAATTCCACTTAGGGTTAGGGTTAGGTCACCATGAACTCATAGAGCAAAATGGAGATTGCCAACAAATTCAGAGTGCGTGGGTATTGTTAGGAGGGCACTTACTTTTCTAGCTGTCCCTATCTATGGTTTCCTATAAAATACATGTTAAAATCGCATATTGAGGAAAATTCCACTAAGGGTTAGGTTAGGTCACCCTGAACTCATAGAGCAAAATGGAGATTGCCAACAATTCAGAGTGCTTGGGTATGGCTAGGAGGGCACTGACTTTTCTAGGCTGCCCTATCTATGTTTTTTGGTAAAATACATGGGATAATCTCATTGGAGGAAAATTCCACTTAGGGTTAGGGTTAGGTCACCATGAACTCATAGAGCAAAATGGAGATTGCCAACAAATTCAAGAGTGCTTGGGTATGGTTAGGAGGGCACTGACTTTTCTACCCTGCCCCATCTATGTTTCCTGATAAAATATATGGGAAAATCCTATTGGAGGAAAATTCCACTTAGGGTTAGGGTTAGGTCACCATGATATCATAGAGCAAGATGTAGATTGCCAGCAAATTCAGAGTGCTTGGGTATGGCTAGGAGGGCACTGACTTTTCTAGGCTGCCCTATCTATGTTTTTTGGTAAAATACATGGGATAATCTCATTGGAGGAAAATTCCACTTAGGGTTAGGGTTAGGTCACCATGAACTCATAGAGCAAAATGGAGATTGCAAACAAATTCAGAGTGCTGGGGTACTCGGTTAGAGGGCACGGACTTTACTACCCTGCCCCATCTATGTTCTTGGTAAAAAATATGGGAAAATCCTATTGGAGGAAAATTCCACGTAGTATTAGGTTGGTCACCCTTGATCTCATAGAGCAAAATGGAGATTGCCAACAAATTCAGAGTGCGTGGGTATGGTTCGGAGGGCACTGACTTTACTACCCTGCCCCATTTATGTTTCTTGGTAAAATATATGGGAAAATCCTATTGGAGGAAAATTCCACTTAGGGTTAGGGTTAGGTCACCATGAACTCATAGAGAAAGATGGAGATTGCCAACAAATTCAGAGTGCTTGGGTATGGCTAGGAGGGCACTGACTTTTCTAGTCTGCTTTATCTATGTTTTTTGGTAAAATACATGGGATAATCCCATTGGAGGAAAATTCCACTTAGGGTTAGGGTTAGGTCACCATGAACTCATAGAGCAAAATGGAGATTGCCAACAAATTCAGAGTGCGTGGGTATTGTTAGGAGGGCACTGACTTTTTTAGGCTGCCCTATCTATGGTTCCTAGTAAAATACATGTTAAAATCGCATTGGAGGAAAATTCCACTTAGGGTTAGGGTTAGGTCACCCTGAACTCATAGAGCAAAATGGAGATTGCCAACAAATTCAGAGTGCTTGGGTATGGTTAGGAGGGCACTGACTTTTCTACCCTGCCCCATCTATGTTTCCTGATAAAATATATGGGAAAATCCTATTGGAGGAAAATTCCACTTAGGGTTAGGGTTAGGTCACCATGATATCATAGAGCAAGATGTAGATTGCCAGCAAATTCAGAGTGCTTGGGTATGGCTAGGAGGGCACTGACTTTTCTAGGCTGCCCTATCTATGTTTTTTGGTAAAATACATGGGATAATCTCATTGGAGGAAAATTCCACTTAGGGTTAGGGTTAGGTCACCATGAACTCATAGAGCAAAATGGAGATTGCCAACAAATTCAGAGTGCGTGGGTATCGTTAGGAGGGCACTGACTTTACTACCCTGCCCCATCTATGTTTCTTGGTAAAATATATGGGAAAATCCTATTGGAGGAAAATTCCACTTAGTATTAGGGTTAGGTCACCATGATCTCATAGAGCAAGATGGAGATTGCCAACAAATTCAGAGTGCTTGGGTATGGCTAGGAGGGCACTGACTTTTCTAGGCTGCCCTATCTATGTTTTTTGGTAAAATACATGGGATAATCCCATTGGAGGAAAAATCCACTTAGGGTTAGGGTTAGGTCACCATGAACTCATAGAGCAACATGGAGATTGCCAACAAATTCAGAGTGAGTGGGTATTGTTAGGAGGGCACTGACTTTTCTAGGCTGCCCTATCTATGGTTCCTAGTAAAATACATGTTAAAATCGCATTGGAGGAAAATTCCATTAAGGGTTAGGGTTAGGTCACCATGAACTCATAGAGCAAAATGGAGATTCCCAACAAATTCAGAGTGCTTGGGTATGGTTAGGAGGGCACTGACTTTTCTAGGCTGCCCTATCTAGGTTTTTTGGTAAAATACATGGGATAATTCCATTGGAGGAAAATTCCACTTAGGGTTAGGGTTAGGTCACCATGAACTCATAGAGCAAAATGGAGATTGCCAACAAATTCAGAGTGCGTGGGTATGGTTAGGAGGGCATTGACTTTTCTACCCTGCTCCATCTATGTTTCCTGATAAAATATATGGGAAAATCCTATTGGAGGAAAATTCCACTTAGGGTTAGGGTTAGGTCACCATGATCTCAGAGAGCAAGATGGAGATTGCCAACAAATTCAGAGTGCTTGGGTATGGCTAGGAGGGCACTGACTTTTCTAGGCTGCCCTATCTATGTTTTTTGGTAAAATACATGGGATAATCCCATTGGAGGAAAAAATTCCATGAACTCATAGAGCAAGATGGAGGGTGCGTGGTATGGTTTAGGTCACCATGAACTGAACTCAAGAGAAAGATAGAGCAAAATGGAGCGTTAGGAGGCCTGAGGTTTCTACCCCCTGCCAACAAAATACCATCCATGGGTTAGGGTTAGGTCACTTTCATGGTTAAGGGTGGAGATTGCAAAAAATTCAGGGGTTAGGGTTAGGTCACCATGAACTCATAGAGCAAGATGGAGATTGCCAACAAATTCAGAGTGCTTGGGTATGGCTAGGAGGGCACTGACTTTTCTAGGCTGCTTTATCTATGTTTTTTGGTAAAATACATGGGATAATCCCATTGGAGGAAAATTCCACTTAGGGTTAGGGTTAGGTCACCATGAACTCATAGAGCAAAATGGAGATTGCCAACAAATTCAGAGTGCTTGGGTATGGTTAGGAGGGTACTGACTTTTCTAGGCTGCCCTATCTATGTTTTTTGGTAAAATACATGGGATAATTCCATTGGAAGAAAATTCCACTTAGGGTTAGGGTTAGGTCACCATGAACTCATAGAGCAAAATGGAGATTGCCAACAAATTCAGAGTGCGTGGGTATGGTTAGGAGGGCACTGACTTTTCTACCCTGCCCCATCTATGTTTCCTGATAAAATATATGGGAAAATCCTATTGGAGGAAAATTCCACTTAGGGTTAGGGTTAGGTCACCATGATCTCATAGAGCAAGATGGAGATTGCCAACAAATTTTGAGTGCTTGGCTATGGTTAGGAGGGCACTGACTTTTCTAGGCTGCCCTATCTATGTTTTTTGGTAAAATACATGGGATAATCCCATTGGAGGAAAATTCCACGTAGGGTTAGGGTTAGGTCACCATGAACTCATAGAGCAAAATGGAGATTGCCAACAAATTCAGAGTGCGTGGGTATGGTTAGGAGGGCACTGACTTTACTACCCTGCCCCATCTATGTTTCCTGGTAAAATATATGGGAAAATCCTATTGGAGGAAAATTCCACTTAGGGTTAGGGTTAGGTCACCATGAACTCAGAGAGAAAGATGGAGATTGCCAACAAATTTGGAGTGCTTGGCTATGGTTAGGAGGGCACTGACTTTTCTACCCTGCCCCATCTATGTTTCCTGGTAAAATACATGGGAAAATCCCATTGGAGGAAAATTCCACATAGGGTTAGGGTTAGGTCACTTTCATGGTTAACTCACCATGAAAATGGAGAGCAAAATGGAGATTGCCAACAAATTCAGAGTGCGTGGGTATGTTTAGGAGGGCACTGACTTTTCTACCCTACCCCATCTACGTTTCCTGATAAAATATATGGGAAAATCCTATTGGAGGAAAATTCCACTTAGGGTTAGGGTTAGGTCACCATGAACTCATAGAGCAAGATGGAGATTGCCAACAAATTCAGAGTGCTTGTGTATGGCTAGGAGGGCACTGACTTCTCTAGGCTGCCCTATCTATGTTTTTTGGTAAAATACATGGGATAATCCCATTGGAGGAAAATTCCACTTAGGGTTAAGGTTAGGTCACCATGAACTCATAGAGCAAGATGGAGATTGCCAACAAATTCAGAGTGCTTTGGTATGGCTAGGAGGGCACTGACTTTATCTACCCTGCCACATCTAGTATCCTGGTAAAATACATTGGAAAATCAATTTGAGAAATTCCTTTAGGGTTAGGGTAGGCACTTCATAGTAAGTCCCCATGAAAATGGAGAGCAACATGGAGATTGCCAACAAATTCAGAGTACGTGGGTATGGTTAGGAGGGCACTGACTTTTCTACCCTGCCACATCTATGTTTCCTGATAAAATATATGGGAAAATCCTATTGGAGGAAAATTCCACTTAGGGTTAGGGTTAGGTCACAATGAACTCATAGAGAAAGATGGAGATTGCCAACAAATTTGGAGTCCTTGGGTATGGTTAGGAGGGCACTGACTTTTCTATGCTGCCCTATGTATGTTTTTTGGTAAAATACATTGGTTAATCCCATTGGAGGAAAATTCCACTTAGGGTTAGGGTTAGGTCACCATGAACTCATAGATCAAAATGGAGATTGCCAACAAATTCAGAGTGCGTGGGTATTGTTAGGAGGGCACTGACTTTTCTAGGCTGCCCTATCTATGGTTCTTAGTAAAATACATGTTAAAATCGCATTGGAGGAAAATTCCACTAAGGGTTAGGGTTAGGTCACCCTGAACTCATAGAGCAAAATGGAGATTACCAACAAATTCAGAGTGCTTGGGTATGGTTAGGAGGGCACTGACTTTTCTAGGCTGCCCTATCTATGTTTTTTGGTAAAATACATGGGATAATTCCATTGGAGGAAAATTCCACTTAGGGTTAGGGTTAGGTCACCATGAACCCATAGAGCAAAATGGAGATTGCCAACAAATTCAGAGTGCGTGGGTATGGTTAGGAGGGCACTGACTTTTCTACCCTGCCCCATCTATGCTTCCTGATAAAATATATGGGAAAATCCTATTGGAGGAAAATTCCACTTAGGGTTAGTGTTAGGTCACCATGAACTCATAGAGCAAGATGGAGATTGCCAACAAATTCAGAGTGCTTGGGTATGGCTAGGAGGGCACTGACTTTTCTAGGCTGCTTTATCTATGTTTTTTGGTAAAATTCATGGGATAATCCCATTGGAGGAAAATTCCACTTAGGGTTAGGGTTAGGTCACAATGAACTCATAGAGCAAAATGGAGATTGCCAACAAATTCAGAGTGCGTGGGTATGGTTAGGAGGGCACTGACTTTACTACCCTGCCCCTTCTATGTTTCTTGGTAAAATATATGGGAAAATCCTATTGGAGGAAAATTCCACTTAGGGTTAGGGTTAGGTCACCATGAACTCAAAGAGAAAGATGGAGATTGCCAACAATTTCAGAGTGCGTGGGTATGGTTAGGAGGGCACTGAGTTTTCTACCCTGCCCCATCTATGTTTCCTGGTAAAATACATGGGAAAATCCCATTGGAGGAAAATTCCACATAGGGTTAGGGTTAGGTCACTTTCATGGTTAAGTCACCATGAAAATGGAGAGCAAAATGGAGATTGCCAACAAATTCAGAGTGCGTGGGTATGGTTAGGAGGGCACTGACTTTTCTACCCTGCCCCATCTATGTTTCCTGATAAAATATATGGGAAAATCCTATTGGAGGAAAATTCCACTTAGGGTTAGGGTTAGGTCACCATGAACTCATACAGCAAGATGGAGATTGCCAACAAATTCAGAGTGTTTGGGTATGGCTAGGAGGGCACTGACTTTTCTCGGCTGCCCTATCTATGTTTTTTGATAAAATACATGGGATAATCCCATTGGAGGAAAATTCCATTTAGGGTTAGGGTTAGGTCACCATGAACTCATAGAGCAAAATGGAGATTGCCAACAAATTCAGAGTGCGTGGGTATTGTTAGGAGGGCACTGACTTTACTACCCTGCCCCATCTATGTTTCCTGGTAAAATATATGGGAAAATCCTATTGGAGGAAAATTCCACTTAGGGTTAGGGTTAGGTCACCATGAACTCATAGAGAAAGATGGAGATTGCCAACAAATTTGGAGTGCTTGGCTATGGTTAGGAGGGCACTGATTGTTCTACCCTGCCCCATCTATGTTTCCTGGTAAAATACATGGGAAAATCCCATTGGAGGAAAATTCCACTTAGAGTTAGGGTTAGGTCACTTTCATGGTTAAGTCACCATGAAAATGGAGAGCAAAATGGACATCGCCAACAAATTCAGAGTGCTTGGGTATGGTTAGGAGGGCACTGACATTTCTAGGCTGCCCTATCTATGATTCCTGGTAAAATACATGTTAAAATCCCTTTGGAGGAAAATTCCACTTAGGGTTAGGGTTAGGTCACCATGAACTCATAGAGCAAAATGGACATTGCCAATAAGTTTGGAGCGCTTGGGTATGGCTAAGAGGACACTTACTTTTGTACCCTGCCCCATCTATGTTTCCTGGAAAATTACATGGGAAAATCCCATTGGAGCAAAATTTCACTTAGGGTTACGGTTAGGTCACCATGAAAATGGAGAGCAAAATGGACATCGCCAACAAATTTAGAGTCCTTGGGTATGGTTAGGAGGGCACTGACTTTTTTAGGCTGCCCTATCTATGGTTCCTGGTAAAATACATGTTAAAATTGCATTGGAGGAAAATTCCAGTAAGGGTTAGGGTTAGGTCACCATGAACACAAAGAGCAAAATGGAGATGGCAAACAAATTCAGAGTGCGTGGGTATGGTTAGGAGGGCTCTGACTTTTCTACCCTGCCCCATCTATGTTTCCTGATAAAATATATGGGAAAATCCTATTGGAGGAAAATTCCACTTAGGGTTAGGGTTAGGTCACCATGAAAATGGAGAGAAAAATGGACATCGCCAACAAATTTAGAGTGCTTGGGTATGGTTAGGAGCGCACTGACTTTTCTACGCTGCCCTATGTATGTTTTTTGGTAAAATACATGGGTTAATCCCATTGGAGGAAAATTCCACTTAGGTTTAGGGTGTGGTCACCATGAACTCATAGAGCAAAATGGAGATTTTATCAGGAAACATAGATGGGGCAGGGTAGAAAAGTCAGTGCCCTCCTAACCATACCCACGCACTCTGAATTTGTTGGCAATCTCCATTTTGCTCTATGAGTTCATGGTGACCTAAACCTAACCCTAAGTGGAATTTTCCTCCAATGCGATTTTAACATGTATTTTACCAGGAACCATAGATAGGGCAACCTAGAAAAGTCAGTGCCCTCCTAACCATACCGAAGCACTCCAAATTTGTTGGCAATCTCCATCTTTCTCTATGAGTTCATGGTGACCTAACCCTAACCCTAAGTGGAATTTTCCTCCAATAGGATTTTCCCATATATTTTACCAGGAAACATAGATGGGGCAGGGTAGTAAAGTCAGTGCCCTCCTAACCATACCCACGCACTCTGAATTTGTTGGCAATCTCCATTTTGCTCTATGAGTTCATGGTGACCTAACCCTAACCCTAAGTGGAATTTTCCTCCAATGGGATTATCCCATGTATTTTACCAAAAAACATAGATAGGGCAGCCTAGAAAAGTCAGTGCCCTCCTAGCCATACCCAAGCAGTCTGAATTTGTTGGCAATCTCCATCTTGCTCTATGAGTTCATGGTGACCTAACCCTAACCCTAAGTGGAATTTTCCTCCAATGGGATTTTCCCATGTATTTTACCAGGAAACATAGATAGGGCAGGGTAGAAAAGTCAGTGCCCTCCTAGCCATCCCCAAGTATTCCGAGTTTGTTGGCAATGTCCATTTTCCTCTCCGAGTTCATGGTGACCTAACCCTAACCCTAAGTGGAATTTTCCTCCAATAGGATTTTCCCATATATTGTACCAGGAAACATAGATGGGGCAGGGTAGTAAAGTCAGTGCCCTCCTAACCATACCCACGCACTCTGAATTTGTTGGCAATCTCCATTTTGCTCTATGAGTTCATGGTGACCTAACCTTAACCCTAAGTGGAATTTTCCTCCAATGGGATTTTAACATGTATTTTACCAGGAACCATAGATAGGGCAGCCTAGAAAAGTCAGTGCCCTCCTAACAATACCCACGCACTCTGAATTTGTTGGCAATCTCCATTTTGCTCTATGAGTTCATGGTGACCTAACCCTAACCCTAAGTGGAATTTTCCTCCAATGGGATTATCCCATGTATTTTACCAAAAAACATAGATAGGGCAGCCTAGAAAAGTCAGTGCCCTCCTAGCAATACCCAAGCACTCTGAATTTGTTGGCAATCTCCATTTTGCTCTATGAGTTCAGGGTGACCTAACCCTAACCCTTAGTGGAATTTTCCTCCAATGCGATTTTAACATGTATTTTACCAGGAACCATAGATAGGGCAGCCTAGAAATGTCAGTGCCCTCCTAACCATACCCACGCATTCTGAATTTGTTGGCAATCTCCATTTTGCTCTCCATTTTCATGGTGACTTAACCATGAAAGTGACCTAACCCTAACCCTAAGTGGAATTTTCCTCCAATGGGATTTTCCCATGTATTTTACCAAAAAACATAGATAGGGCAGCCTAGAAAAGTCAGTGCCCTCCTAACCATACCCCACGCACTCTGAATTTGTTGGCAATCTCCATTTTGCTCTATGAGTTCATGGTGACCTAACCTTAACCCTAAGTGGATTTCCTCCAATGGGATTTTAACATGTATTTTACCAGGAACCATAGATAGGGCAGCCTAGAAAAGTCAGTGCCCTCCTAACAATACCCACGCACTCTGAATTTGTTGGCAATCTCCATTTTGCTCTATGAGTTCATGGTGACCTAACCCTAACCCTAAGTGGAATTTTCCTCCAATAGGATTTTCCCATATATTTTATCAGGAAACATAGATGGGGCAGGGTAGAAAAGTCAGTGCCCTCCTAACCATACCCACGCACTCTGAATTTGTTTGCAATCTCCATTTTGCTCTTTGAGTTCATGGTGACCTAACCCTAACCCTTACTGGAATTTTCCTCCAATGCGATTTTAACATGTAATTTTCCAGGAACCATAGATAGGGCAGCCTAAAAAAGTCAGTGCCCTCCTAACCATACCCAAGGACTCTAAATTTTTTGGCGATGTCCATTTTGCTCTCCATTTTCATGGTGACCTAACCCTAACCCTAAGTGAAATTTTCCTCCAATGGGATTTTCCCATGTAATTTTCCAGGAAACATAGATGGGGCAGGGTACAAAAGTAAGTGTCCTCTTAGCCATACCCAAGCGCTCCAAATTTATTGGCAATGTCCATTTTGCTCTGTGAGTTCATGGTGACCTTACCCTAACCCTAAGTGGAATTTTCCTCCAATGGGATTTTAACATGTATTTTACCAGGAACCATAGATAGGGCAGCCTAGAAAAGTCAGTACCCTCCTAACCATACCCAAGCACTCTGAATTTGTTGGCGGTGTCCATTTTGCTCTCCATTTTCATGGTGACTTAACCATGAAAGTGACCTAACCCTAACCCTAAGTGGAATTTTCCTCAAATGGGATTTTCCAATGTATTTTACCAGGAAACATAGATGGGGCAGGGTAGAAAAGTCAGTGCCCTCCTAACCATACCCACGCACTCTGAATTTGTTGGCAATCTCCATTTTGCTCTATGAGTTCATGGTGACCTAACCCTAACCCTAAGTGGAATTTTCCTCCAATGGGATTATCCCATGTATTGTACCAAAAAACATAGATAGGGCAGCCTAGAAAAGTCAGTGCCCTCCTAGCCATACCCAAGCACTCTGAATTTGTTGGCAATCTCCATCTTGCTCTATGAGTTCATGGTGACCTAACCCTAACCCTAAGTGGAATTTTCCTCCAATAGGATTTCCCAATATATTTTACCAAGAAACATAGATGGGGCAGGGTAGTAAAGTCAGTGCCCTCCTAACCATACCCACGCACTCGGAATTTGTTGGCAATCTCCATTTTGCTCTATGAGTTCATGGTGACCTAACCCTAACCCTAAGTGGAATTTTCCTCCAATAGGATTTTCCCATATATTTTATCAGGAAACATAGATGGGGCAGGGTAGAAAAGTCAGTGCCCTCCTAACCATACCCACGCACTCTGAATTTGTTGGCAATCTCCATTTTGCTCTATGAGTTCATGGTGATCTAACCCTAACCCTAAGTGGAATTTTCCTCCAATGGAATTATCCCATTTATTTTACCAAAAAACATAGATAGGGCAGCCTAGAAAAGTCAGTGCACTCCTAACCATACCCAAGCACTCTGAATTTGTTGGCAATCTCCATTTTGCTCTATGAGTTCATGGTGACCTAACCCTAACCCTTAGTGGAATTTTCCTCCAATGCGATTTTAACATGTATTTTACCAGGAACCATAGATAGGGCAGCCTAGAAATGTCAGTGCCCTCCTAACCATACCCACGCATTCTGAATTTGTTGGCAATCTCCATTTTGCTCTCCATTTTCTGGTGACTTAACCATGAAAGTGGACTAACCATAACCCTAAGTGGAATTTCCTCCAATGGATTTTCCCATGTATTTACAGGGAAACATTAGATGAGGGCAGGGTAGAAAAGTCAGTGCCCTCCTAACCATACCCACGCACTCTGAATTTGTTTGCAATCTCCATTTTTTGCTCTATGAGTTCATTGTGACCTGACCTAACCCTAAGTGGAATTTTCCTCCAATGGGATTTTCCCATGTATTTTACCAGGAAACATAGATAGGGCAGCCTAGAAAAGTCAGTGCCCTCATAACCATACCCAAGCACTCCGAGTTTGTTGACGATGTCCATTTTGCTCTAGAGTTCAAGGTGACGTAACCGTAACCCTAAGTGGAATTTTCCTCCAATGGGATTTTCCCATGTATTTTACCCGGAAACATAGATGGGGCAGGGTAGAAAAGTCAGTGCCCTCCTAACCATAGCCAAGCACTCCAAATTTGTTGGCAATCTCCATTTTGCTCTATGAGTTCATGGTGACCTAACCCTAACCCTAAGTGGAATTTTCCTCCAATGGGATTATCCCATGTATTTTACCAAAAAACATAGATAGGGCAGCCTAGAGAAGTCAGTGCCCTCCTAGCCATACACAAGCACTCTGAATTTGTTGGCAATCTCCATCTTGCTCTATGAGTTCATGGTGACCTAACCCTAACCCTAAGTGGAATTTTCCTCCAATAGGATTTTCCCATATATTTTACCAGGAAACATAGATGGGGCAGGGTAGAAAAGTCAGTGCCCTCCTAACCATACCCACGCACTCTGAATTTGTTGGCAATCTCCATTTTGCTCTCCATTTTCATGGTGACTTAACCATGAAAGTGACCTAACCCTAACCCTAAGTGGAATTTTCCTCCAATGGGATTTTCCCATGTATTTTACCAGGAAACATAGATGGGGCAGGGTAGAAAAGTCAGTGCCCTCCTAACCATAGCCAAGCACTCCAAATTTGTTGGCAATCTCCATTTTTCTCTATGAGTTCATGGTGACCTAACCCTAACCCTAAGTGGAATTTTCCTCCAATGGGATTATCCCATGTATTTTACCAAAAAACATAGATAGCGCAGCCTAGAAAAGTCAGTGCCCTCCTAGCCATACCCAAGCACTCTGAATTTGTTGGCAATCTCCATCTTGCTCTATGAGTTCATGGTGACCTAACCTTAACCCTAAGTGGAATTTTCCTCCAATAGGATTTTCCCATATATTTTATCAGGAAACATAGATGGGGCAGGGTAGAAAAGTCAGTGCCCTCCTAACCATACCCACGCACTCTGAATTTGTTGGCAATCTCCATTTTGCTCTATGAGTTCATGGTGACCTAACCCTAACCCTAAGTGGAATTTTCCTCCAATGGAATTATCCCATGTATTTTACCAAAAAACATAGATAGGGCAGCCTAGAAAAGTCAGTGCCCTCCTAACCATACCCAAGCACTCTGAATTTGTTGGCAATCTCCATTTTGCTCTATGAGTTCAGGGTGACCTAACCCTAACCCTTAGTGGAATTTTCCTCCAATGCGATTTTAACATGTATTTTACTAGGAACCATAGATAGGGCAGCCTAGAAAAGTCAGTGCCCTCCTAACAATACCCACGCACTCTGAATTTGTTGGCAATCTCCATTTTGCTCTATGAGTTCCTGGTGACCTAACCCTAACCCTAAGTGGAATTTTCCTCCAATGGGATTATCCCATGTATTTTACCAAAAAACATAGATAAAGCAGCCTAGAAAAGTCAGTGCCCTCCTAGCCATACACAAGCACTCTGAATTTGTTGGCAATCTCCATTTTGCTCTATGAGTTCATGGTGACCTAACCCTAACCCTTAGTGGAATTTTCCTCCAATGCGATTTTAACATGTATTTTACCAGGAACCATAGATAGGGCAGCCTAGAAAAGTCAGTGCCCTCCTAACCATACCCAAGCACTCTGAATTTGTTGGTGATGTCCATTTTGCTCTCCATTTTCATGGTGACCTAACCCTAACCCTAAGTGAAATTTTCCTCCAATGGAATTTTCCCATGTAATTTCCCAGGAAACATAGATGGGCCAGGGTAGAAAAGTAAGTGCCCTCTTAGCCATACCCAAGCGCTCCAAATTTGTTGGCGATGTCCATTTTGCTTTATGAGTTCATGGTGACCTAACCCTAACCCTAAGTGGAATTTTCCTCTAATGGGATTTTAACATGTATTTTACCAGGAACCATAGTTAGGGAAGCCTAGAAAAGTGAGTGCTTGCCTAATCATTCCCAAGGACTATGGGTATGTTGGCAATCTCAATTTTGCTCTCCATTTTCATAGTGACCTAACCCTAACCCTAAGTGGAATTTTCCTCCAATGGGATTTTAACAATTTTTTTTACCTGGAAACATAGATTGAGCAGCTTGAAAAGTCAGTGCCCTCCTAACCATAACCAAGCACTCCGAATTTGTTGGTGATATTCATTTTTCTCTCCATTTTCATGGTGACCTAACCCTAACCCTAAGTTGAATTTTCCTCCAATGAGATTTTTCCATGTATTTTACCAAAAAACATAGATAGGGCAGCCTAGAAAAGTCAGTGCCCTCATAACTATAACCAAGCTCTCCTAATTTGTTGGTGATGTCCATTTTTCTCTCCGTTTTCATGGTAACCTAACCCTAACCCTAAGTGGAATTTTCCTCCAATGGGATTTTCCCATGTTTTTTACCAGGAAATATAGTTGGGGCAGTCTAGAAAATTCAGTGCCCTCCTAACCATACCCAAGCACTCTGAATTTGTTGGTGATGTCCATTTTGCTCTCCATTTTCATGGTGACCTAACCCTAACCCTAAGTGGAATTTTTCTCCAATGGGATTTTCCCATATGTTTTACCAGGAAACATAGATGGGGCAGGGTAGAAAAGTCAGTGCCCTCTTAACCATACCCACGCACTCTGAATTTGTTGGCAATCTCCATTTTGCTCTATGAGTTCATGGTGACCTAACCCTAACCCTAAGTGGAATTTTCCTCCAATGGGATTATCCCATGTATTTTACCAAAAAACATAGATAGGGCAGCCTTGAAAAGTCAGTGCCCTCCTAGCCATACCCAAGCCCTCTGAATTTGTTGTCAATCTCCATTTTCTCTATGACTTCATGGTGACCTAACCCTAACCCTAAGTGGAATTTTCCTCCAATGCGATTTTAACATGTATTTTACCAGGAACCATAGATAGGGCAGCCTAGAAAAGTCAGTGCCCTCCTAACTATAACAACGCTCTCCTCATTTGTTGGTGATGTCCATTTTGCTCTCCATTTTCATGGTGACCTAACCATAACCCTAAGTGGAATTTTCCTCCAATGGGATTTTAACATGTATTTTACCAGGAACCATAGATAGGGCAGACTAGAAAAGTCAGTGCCCACCTAACCATACCCAAGCACTCCAAATTTGTTGGCAATATCCATTTTGTTCTACAAGTTCATGGTGACCTAACCCTAACCCTAAGTGGAATTTTCCTCCAATGCGATTTTAACATGTATTTTACCAGGAACCATAGTTAGGGCAGCGTAGAAAAGTCAGTGTCTTCCCAACTGTAATCAAGCTTTACTAATTTGTTGGTGATGTTCATTTTGCTCTCCATTTTCATGATGACCTAACCCTAACCCTAAATGGAATTTTCCTCCAATGGGATTTTAACATGTATTTTACTAGGAACGATAAGTAGGTTAGCCTAGAAAAGTAACTGCTTGCCTAACCATACCCAAGAACTATGAGTATGTTGGCGATGTCCATTTTTCTCTCCGTTTTCATGGTCACCTTACCCTAACCCTAAGTGGAATTTTCCTCCAATGGGAGTTTGCCATGTATTTTACCAGAAAACATAGATAGGACAGCCTAGAAAAGTCAGTGTCTTCCCAACTGTAATCAAGCTTTACTAATTTGTTGGTGATGTTCATTTTGCTCTCCGTTTTCATGATGACCTAACCCTAACCCTAAGTGGAATTTTCCTCCAGTGGGATTTTCCCATGTATTTTATCAGGAAACATAGATGGGGCAGAGTAGAAAAGTCAGTTCCGTCCTAACTATACCCAAGCACTCCAAATTTGTTGGCGATCTCCATTTTGCTCTGCAAGTTCATGGTGACCTAACCCTAACCCTAAGTGGAATTTTCCTGCAAATGGGATTTTCCCATGTATTTTACCAGGAAAGATAGGTAGGGCAGTCTAGACAAGTCAGTGCCCTCCTAACCATACCCAAGCACTCTGAATTTGTTAGCGATCTCCATTTTGCTGTATGAGTTCATGGTGACCCAACCCTAACCCTAAATGTAATTTTCCTCCAATGGTATTTTCCCATGTATTTTACCAGAAAACATAGATAGGGCAGGCTAGAAAAGTCAGTGTCGTCCTAACCATACCCAAGTACTCCGAATTTGTTGACGTTGTCCATTTTGCTCTCGAATGCAGGGTTACCTTATCTGTTTCATCAACAGCCCCTCTCTCCCACAGTCATTAACGTTATTTGGTAAGTGTTTGAGTCTTTAAAAAAGAAAAAGAGAACTATTTCATTTTTTTAAAGATAACAGACAGCTAACCTGAAATGGAAGATCAAGATGACATGTGAATCTACATTCATGTTACTGGTATATTTATGAGATTTAGCATAAAGCAAATTACAATGCTACTGAAATCACGCCCAGCCAAAGACTCTGCTGCATCTCCTGTTAAATTGTACTGTATGTTTGTTTTCATTCTACAACAAGATCTACATCTATGGAGTCCCCTGTGCTCTTTCATGAACCTGAGCACTATAATTCAGGAGTATCAATGATTGTCCTAGGAAATTGTCCTAGGATTGTCCATGATTGTCCTAGGAAATTCTACAAAGCTACTCATTTTCTAAACTAAGCTCACTAAATTGTTGCCATTTCTTTTCCCAACCCAAGAGAATAGATGAATGCATACTGATAATCATTTAATTGCCTTAGAAACAACAAGCAATTAGCACTATTTAAATGCTCCAATGGCACAAATAGCCTTTGAGGAAGGCATGATAACAGGTCATTAGATGTTGGGGTTATATACTAAGAAGCTAGACAGCATGAATGCATTATTCTTTCTCACTGTGCTGCTACCTTCCAAATGAATACAAACGGCAAATGTTTTAAGCCTTATAACCAAATGCTATTGTATGAAATGATCAATACTTTGAGAGATTTACAGCTGGAATGCAAGGAAAGAAAGAAAGGTCATACTTAGAGATACATCTCTATGAATTTCTCTCCACTGTTTGGGTAAATAAATAAATAACCATAGTGTAGTTGATTTGGACTTATTATATTGTATGAATTGTGGTTTTAATTAAAAAGTATACACTTTTGTGAGTTGTAGCTCATTTCATGGGACACATGGTGTGGTTAAATTGGTGTAGGCTTTGTAAAGACAAGAGAGTTGAAGTGGGGGTAGGGAAAGAAAGGGTGGTTATGCTAATATACAGGATGACTTTATAACCTCTATTTTTTCTGGCAACATATGGTTAAAGTATAATTGACTTGTACTGATGATGTTACCTAGTAGGGTCATGAAATGTCTGCAAGAAAAAAATAAGCTCAGAAAGCATCAAGGACTTCACAGTTCAACCCTGAACTGCTTATATTCTATGCTATTGAAAATATAGTCACTATGGAAAGAAGCAAATTGCGTCAGAATGGCTGTGAAAATTCTGTACTTAGCTTTTATTTTTGAATCATTGCTTACAAGGATATAGACAGGCAAATACAAACATACATACATACATACATACATACATACATACATACATACATACACACATGAATAGACACACGTTATATGTATTATAATCAAATTTAATTCTTCCTCTCATTCATTTCTAAGGAATCTGTGAATTCTTGTTCTTTGGAATCTGTAACTAGCTGAAAGCTTTTTAGCTAAAATAAGTAGGCTGTTCAGATTCCTCTCATCAAATATAGATGAGATAGTTTGAAACCAAAATGCAGCCTGGCCATTAATTCATAAAAAGAGGCCTTTTCCTCTCACCAAAATGTCTGTCTCTGGAATTATTTGTAATCACACAAAGATGGTACTAAAAGCACTGAGCTGATTTAAAGTGCCATGACTACCATTTATTTTTGAAACATAAGAAATGAATTGAGCATTTTAGCTTTTCTACTGAATGACATATGTAGTTTATCTAACTAGCCTATGGCTCTGTCAAGGCTACACTTTTTCTTTAAACTTCTATTCCTCTGAGAATTATAGAGAATGTGATGGTGATGCCATTATATTATTGCAAGGGGCAGGGTTAATATTTCCAGTACTTTCTTATGATATTAAGAATTAAGGAAAATAGTGGGTTTTCTTTAGTGGAAGTGTGATATACCTATTTTAGCTTTTATTTCATTTAAAAAAAACACGGCAAAAAGTATCATTTTGTCATTGAATTTTTATTGTGGAATTTTTGGGATTTCTGGGGGGCACAAACATCTTTTCATATGCTGATCACAGATTGGCACCCTTAGACTAAATACGCGACTAGTTGCCTAGGATTCAGCTGGAGGAATAGAACAGAACAGAACAGAACAAAATAAAACAGAATAGAATAGAAGCTGGAAGGGACCTTGGAGGTCTTCTAGTCCAGCCCCCTGCTCAAGCAGGAGAACTTATACCATTTTAGATAAGTGACTGTCTAGTCTCTTCTTTAAAATCTCCAGTGATGAAGTACCCACGATTTCTGAAAGCAAGCTGTTCCACTGGTTAATTGTCCTCACTGTTAAGAAGTTTCTCCTTAATTCCAGGTTGCTTCTCTCTTTGGTCAGTTTCCAACCATTGTTTCTTGTCCTGCTCTCTGGTGCTTTGGAGAATAGTTTGACCCCCTCTTCTTTGTGGCAGCCCCTCAAATACTGGAATACTGGTATCATGTCATCCCTATTTCTTCTTTTCTTTAGACTAGCCAAAGCCAAGTCCTGCAGCTGTTCTTCATATGTTTTAGTCTCCAGGCCTTTGATCATTTTAGTTGCTCTTCTCTGAATTTTTTCCAAGGTCTCAATTCTTTTTTGTAGTATGGTGACCAAAATTGGTTGCAGTATTCCAGGTGTGGTCTTACTAGGGTTTTATAAACCGGTACTAATACTTCATGTGATCTTGCTTCTATGCTTTTGTTTATACAACCCAGGATTGTATTAGCTTTTTTGACTGCTGATGCACACTGCTGGCTCATAGTCAAGTGATCGTCCATTAGGACTCCAAGGTCTTAAAACTTAAAACATCCAAGGTTTTAAGTGCCAGTTTTGCTTAAAGGCAAATTAGATTCTGTGCACACATGGATGGGATACTTATGTTTCATAATGGTAAGATCAGCATATTAAAGACTAAAACATTGTCACTACGGATGTTTGATAGTCCCCATAAATCTGTTACTTCACACTCTTCACATTTAATGAGACAATAGCTACTCATTGATTGATTTGATTTACAGTTTCTCTTTCTACTCGGTTTCAGTATTTAAGACAGCTAAGAATCCATACAGAATAAAAAAAAGTTTAGAAACCAAAAGCATAAATTAAAACCAGCAGAAACATTAATTAATGGTTCAAAATCTAGCAAAGAGGTGTGTGTTGGCTTTTCTTCTAAAGGAAGAGAATGGGGCCAAATGCAACTTCTAAAGGATGTGAGTGAGTTAGGAGAAGTCTTTCTCTATTATACCATATAAAAGATTCTTTGACAGTGCAGATATTTTTTTACAGCAATGAAATAAATCAATATTAAAAAAAATAAAAAAGTATCAGGCTGGCCATCCCTAAGCTACATATGCCACTAGCAAATACAATTGCACTAGTGATTTTAATGTATTCATCAAATACGGGTGGCCTTTGTGTCATGGCCCAAAGAAAAGATCATTTTGGAGGAAGATATAGATCCAGGTTATAGTAGTAGCAGTGTGTTTCTGCTGATACTGGGGATGAAATAGTTCCTACTTCCTGAGATTTTCTTAGGTTGATTCCCTCAAGAAGCAGGGTATTTTCCCTTTGATAGTGGACTGCCATTCAAGCCAATACCCAGCCTACTAAATATTGATGGTAAAAGATATGAAAGTCAATAAACAAGGCTACCATCTGTGCTACAAAATTCCTGATATGTTAGTTCTACAATGAAGACACAATTGCCAAATAAGCTGAACTCAAGTAATGGTCAACTCAGAAGCAAAATGTTTATCACAAGTAGAGACAACTCTAATACTCATGCAGATCAGCATGTGATGCAGTTCATTTATTAAATATAAATTAGCTCTTGAGAGCACTTGTCTGCCCTTATCTGGGCTGGGAAGTTAAGCTGATTTGGGCCTGTACTTTGATGGCAAATTTCCAGTGTACATTAGGATTTTGCCTAGACTGGGGAAAAAACTTGGATAAAAGTAATGGCAAATAAGTCCATAGCATTGCCAAGAAAGGTTGATAGGCATATCAATTTGAAGATTATTTTTTTCTTATATTAAAAAATACCAAAGCAGTTTACAATAACATAAAAGCATAAACCATAAATAGGATTTAAATAATATATTAGAAACAGGTATAGAAAATCATATCTGGGAAAGGCCAACATTTTTAAAAAAGTTCTTAAAACATATCCCATTGGGCAAGCAATATTTCTAAAAGGTCTGTCTTCCCATGGCAGCTAGTAAGCCATAATGTGAGGAGCAAGAGCTCCTTGAAAGATTGTATGCATTTTAATACTGATATAATTGATTATGTCTTTTAAATTAAATCAATATTTAATTTTAAAAGCCCATTGTTTCCGGTTTTTTAGAATACTAGTTCTCTGTTGGCCTTCCCTAATCTCCCTCTGCTTCGTGATTGGCTCTTGAAATTTGCTTGGATTTTTTGTTCTATTGATGAATAGAGTTATAAAGAAAAACCAAATGAGAACTTGATTTTCTTTGGTCATAGCACCTTTTTCCTTGAATCCTGAAACATCATTAGGCTAGACAGCATCAGATGTAATGATAATCACAATCCCAACTGCTTGGCCCTTGAACCTCTACCCTTCTCTCTATGTGCAATGTTATCTCAACTACTCTCCTGACATTTGTAGAGTTAGTGCTATAATGAACAATAGCCTGGTAGTAGTTTTATGGTGTAGAAATACTGCTATTATCCTTCTCCCCCTGTGATCCCTACTGCAATAGGGATCAGATGCCAAAAAATATATATAGTACAAATGTTTTCTGAAGACACCAATTAATTGTCTGCACAGGAGACTTGGAAGAAATAAAAAGAGAGAAACTCAAAAAAAGATGCAGTTCAGCCGTGCACTAAGAATGAACAGTTATCATTGTTGTTCATTACTAGCATCTTAGCATTTAAATACAATGTGGGTTTCTTTTTTAGATTATGTAGTTTAATTAAGTTCTAAGCTGAGCAAACTTTAAATTATAATTAATGAGACTCCTAAATGCTCTTATGTTTCCTAAATTTGCACATTGTAGGTGCAAATGCCATTTCCCTCAGGAGACCTCCTTGAATTATTTTGCTTCTGCTGCATCTTCCAGGATAAAGCACCAATATATACACATCTGCAGCAGCATCACAGTATGAATGATGGTAGAAAGGGGATTCGGTATGCACATCATGAGAAAGCATAACACTGTAAAAACTGTGTCAAAGCAGTCAAAATGACAGCTCTGTTCACTAGCAACCTATTAATTGACAACTGGATTTACGTAGTCTGAAAGCACCAGGGGCTTATTTGCCTTATCACTAACAAAGCAAATGCCTCCGGTCTGAATAAAATGCTCAGATGAGCCACTTTAAACTAAAGAATCTCAAATGAACTGAGACATATTTAAGAAGAACACAATTTTATAATAAGAGAGACTGCTTTCATGCATAGCTAGTTTTGCTATGCAAGTAGCTGAAACATCAAACGTGGAGAAAATGGCTAGGATGCTTTTCATGTTGTTGGTCGCAGCCTGTTGTAATAATTTGTGGCAGATTTCATTATTTTAAAAATCAATGCTTCTCACTGTTCCCATTCACAAACAGGAAATCTTCAACTTACAATTATTTGTTTAGCTACTGTTTCAAATTACAACAGCACTGAAAAAAGTGACTTATGACTGGTCCATGCATGTACAACTGCTGCAGCATCACCACAGTCACATGAATAAAATTCAGGCATTTGGCAATTGGCATGAATTTACAATGGATGCAGCATCTGAGGGCCTTGTGCTCACCATTTGCAGCTGGTTTCTGACAAGCAAACTCAAGGGAAGAAGTTGGAATTGCTGAACAACCACATAGTTCACGTAATAAATGTAAGTGATTCACTTGACAACCATGGCAAAAAGATTATAAAATCTGGTATGACTCACTTAAGAACCAACTTGCTTAACAAAAGAAAAGTTGGTCCCAATCCTGAATTAAGGAATTATACGGTCATAAAAAGGAGGGGAGGAGGTTATGATCGTAAGTCAAGACCTACCTTTAGAGTGATGATAGGTATTCAAACCTTTGTATTGTAAACAATTTGGGTAAAGTTTGTAAAGTGTGTAAAATACTCAACTTTGAATGTTTTTTTTCCAATGATGGTGACCTGCTGAAGAGAATTCATCTATAGAATAATTTTCTCCGGAATATTGCTCTATGGATAATTCTGAATCTGTCTTTTGGTCAAGGGAAGATCCTCCTTCAAACATGACAGCAAAGCTTGTGTCAACCTTCAGCTCAAATGTCCTTTAAATGAGGTTTAGTGAAATCTCAATGTTTTACTATTATCTTTGATGACTGCATACACCAGGTTATGAATAATTTTATTTGTGTTTATTGAGAACTGTGTTCCTGCAAATGTAATCTTTAAGGGGTGGCATCAAAGGTTGGGTAAAGTAGTGGATCTAGTGAAAGGGATAAATATGAGACTACATGAATGTACCTTTATTATCAAGTCCCTGGATGTTGTAAAAGTGAACAATCTTTTCCTTGTATCCTCTTGTCTTTCTCTTCCCTTCTTCATGCAGCTAACTCACAGAAATTGTTCTTGACAGAGGTCTAGACTGATTACTGGCAGTAGCTTTGAAATTAAGCTAAGGGCAGCATATGGCCCCAGGGCCACAGACTGCCCACCTTCAATTTTGAGTGACGATGCTTTTTAAAAAATGGTGTCCAGCTGTTTTTGTTCACATCTCAATACTCATTGGAAAGAACAGAGTGCATTCTGCTGACTACATCTTAGAAGGGGTTCTGCTATGTCTGCAATGGTGTTGGTATTATATTCAATTAATTCTTAAGGGGAAAAGGATAATTGACCTAGGCCAAAAATGAACTTTAAAAGTGTATAACTATGTATCAGTAAGGTGACCAACATTTTTACAATGAAAAGGAGGACACAAATAAATTGAAGAAAAAAATATTGTAAATAAAAGAAACATTTTATTCATTGCAACAATAATACAGAATACACTATAATATGATAAATGCATAATAAAAAACATTTGTAACAATAACATTTTATATTGTAATTATGCTTACATGCCACGCCCCCACCCGCAGCCACCCTGCCAGCACTGCTGCCCTGCTGTGTAGAGTGGACCCCATGGCTCCCAAAGCACCAGCTGCGCTGGCTCCAGCCCTGGGGGGCAGCCTGCCGTCGACACAACCCGCCTGCGGCCACCCCGCCAGCACAACTGCCCACCCTGTGCAGTCTTGTGTAGAGCAGGCCCCGTGGCTCCCACAGCACAAGGGGCAGCCGGCCACTGCCACCCCTCACACCCCCACCCACAATAGCCTCACCACCCCTGCCTCTTGCGGCCACAGCCATTATTGCCCTAGCAGGGCTGAAGATCAAGAGAAAGTTACCGTGGCATCGCGCTCCAGGTATCCTCCAGGTATCTTTGGGACTAACTAGGAGATGGTGTAGTTGTGTAGCAGGGAGGGGTGCAAAATTATTGCCAATTCGCCTTCGCTGCAGACAACTTACATATGCAAAGTTTGCAGACTGGGTGATTTGGCATGCTCAGCAGCAATTCCTATTGGCTTTCGAAAGCCAATAAGGGGGAGTAGCACAGCTCATGCAAAAGTTGAAAAAAAACCATCAAAAAAGGTGCCAGAACGCCGTTCTGAGCATTCTATGAGGGGAAAAAAGTCCTGCAGATTAGTCTTCAAATATCGAAAAGGAGGACATGTAGGAGGACACTTTTCAAGGGAGGACAGAACTCATAAAAGGAGGACTGTCCTCCCTAAAGGAGGACGGTTGGTCACCTTAGTATCAGCAAAGCACTGATTATGATATATCAGTTCAGAAGAAAGTTTGCTCATGCTGTTCTCCAGCAGGATGGCTGTAGAGGCCAATGGTTGGGTTCTATGACAGCCTTCCTGCCCGGCAGACTGGGTAAAAACTTTGGCCACACCCTTCCTTTGGGCGTGACCCCAGTTTTGACTCAGTCTCGAGCCCGTTAGCAGTCAAAATTTTTTGCTCCTAGAAATTCGACCAAATTTAGCCTAGATAAGAATCCTTCCCTCTCTGTCAGACCTAAAAACTTGTCAGGACTCGTAGAAAATCCTCCCGCAATTACTGGCTCGGGGCTCCAAGCTGGTGATGAATCTCCGTTTCCCGATCGATCGTCAGAGTGGTGAGAGTATCCCCAGGGTCTATAGGCCCTACCCAGGGGGATCGAGCTGATTCTTTTTCGGAGCGTTCGCAGCGTTCCGCTTTGCCCAAATCAGCTGTAGGGCGCAAAAGACAGGAGCCGATCGGCCGTCAGAGCCGTCGCGCCGCTCGCCCCAATCAGCCGAAGGGCGCAAAAGACAGGAGCCGATCGGCCGTTAGAGCCGTCGCGCCGCTCGCCCCAATTAGCCGAAAGACGCAGCCTTCAAAGCCGAAAGGCAGCTGGAGTTGCCCTACAGCTAACGATGTTACAGGGAGGCAGGATCGGCTCCGCGAACCTCCCTGTGATTACAGGATACCCACGGGGTCCCGGGGGCGGGGTGCCCAGCGTAGGATCCGCACCTTTCTGGGCCTCTGGGAGAATTACCTCAGTCACCATTTTGAGCCTCGTGGCTCCACTGTCGCTTAACCGTTGGAAGGCGTGGCCTTCGGTTGGGCGCCATTTTGATTGAATTCAATCCTCCATTTTAGGTGTTCTACCATCCGGAGGTTTACCTTGTAGATTATCTTAAAAAAGGAGTTTAATTAAATAAACAGTAGATATAGAGATAAGAAAGAAGGAAAAAGGAAGGGAAGAAAGAATAAACTCACCCCT
This sequence comes from Crotalus tigris, assembly GCF_016545835.1. Lineage (NCBI taxonomy): Eukaryota > Metazoa > Chordata > Lepidosauria > Squamata > Viperidae > Crotalus > Crotalus tigris. The sequence goes on from NW_024099112.1 coordinate 26,541, forward strand.
TTTTTTTCTATTCGTGGTCTGTTTTCACAGCCACATATTGGGGAAAATATTTCCACTTTTACAAAGGTCCCTTTATTAGGTCTGGACACCCCAGTCCTTTGAACTTGGTGGAAAGGAGTGAAGAGAATTTGAACTTGGATAACTGTTCTTTACAGTGGCCTTTAGTCACTGGCCTACAGGTTCCCTTCTGTCCAAGGGAGCCTGTCTGTCCGGCCATTGTTACCTGCAGAGGAGGGCTTGTAGGCCCCAATATCTGCAACTGATCTGCGTAAGTGTTTCTCCACTCCAGGTATTGCCTACTCGGGGTACCTGGCCACAATGGCAGACAATGTCTCGTATTCAGCTATGCAGGTCCCCCAATTGCCCTCCCCCCCACAACAACAACAAAAACACAGATCCTCTGAGCCAGAGGTGGGGGGGGGAGAAGAAGGCTAAAACAAAGCACCTTACCCAAAGGGGACCATCCAAAACAGCTGAGCGAGAGGCCTCGAGGAGACATTTGGCTCTAGAAAGACAATTTGCCAGGGCCCAGAAAACCAGTTCCAATGGGGCAAACGTGGTTTCCCCTGTCCTATTGATGGCAACAACTACAGAACCGACTCCCCAGGAAGTTCTCAGAACGTGGTCTCCTCTGGGGGAAACCGAACAGTTAGATTCCTCCCACTCCTCTTCACCTGCGTCTTCACCAGACCATACTCCCACTGTAGCTGCGACTAATGACACAGCTCAGGAGGACATATGGTCAGCCCATTTCCAGGCATTCATGCAGGATGCCTTCTCCCAGTTTATGGCTTCTAAGGGACAAGTAGCCTTTCGACCATCCCTTAAGGGACGAAACAAGGCTCCAGCTACTAACACTTCTGAAACTTACTCTCAGATAGGAGAGGGAGAATCACTAGATTTAGACATGACGGACATGCCCCTTTCAGAGGATGAGGAAACTGTCCCTGAGCAGGCAACGAGCTCTGGCCTCTTCGATCCAGCGCTTCTCAAATCTCTTCTGATAAAGGCAGTCTCTATGGTCAATTTGACCTCAGTCCAAGAGGAGAATCCGTCTACAAGCAAGGAGGCAAACCCTCTCTTTGCCAAAAAAGTCCCGCAGGACAAATACATCCCTTGTCCGGAGGTTTTCTGCACCATGGTGGAGGAACAATGGTTCTCCCTAGCAGCTCCACCTGCTCCCAATAACGTGGAAAGGAAACTATTTAATGTTTCCCCCTCCTTTTCGGACATGCTAGAGGTCCCTACAGTAGATAGTCCCCTGATCTCTTTGTTTTCTACCTCTGCAATTCCAGGAGACATGGCGGAGGCCTTGAAACCGGAGGAAAAGAAATTTGAACATTCCCTCGTCATTCCCACATGGCCGCAGCCTGGGCAGCCAAGGCAGCAATGTCATCATCCTTTTTCGCAAGGGCCTGCATCATGTGGCTGCGGGAGTTACAAACCACGGTACCTCCAGATCAGGTCAGAGCGCACCAAACTTTGGCCAAGATCCTGGCTGCTTCACAATTTATGGCTGACGCCTCACTGCACGCTACCAAGTATGCAGCAAGATCTATTGCGGCCACAGTGGCTTCTCGTAGACTACTGTGGCTCAAAAATTGGAAGACAGATCTGAAGGCCAAGTGGCGTCTTTCGACGTCCAAATACAGTGGGTCATCATTATTTGGATCCATCCTGGATCCATATGTAAGCGAGAGCAGGGATAAGAGAAAGATTCTAGTCCATCCATCAAGGAAACTAGACAGAAAGAGCAGTCAGGAGTTCCGGAGACAAAGTTTCCGCCCAAGCAATTCCTGGGACTGGAGACAGCCCTTTCGATCAGGGCAATCCTGGGACTGGCCTAGAGGCTCACGGTCCTTCTACTCAAGGCAGGATCGCCCCCAGGATCGCCAAAACATGGGAGCCAGAGGCCAGTTCCAGTCCAGACGTCCCTTCAGAGGATTGGGAGGCCGACCCTTTAAACGCGCCAAGTGACGCCAGGCAGGACACTCCCATAGGAGGTCGCCGCGAAAAATGGCGGATCGCCACCTTTGGCGACCCCCGAAAAATGGTCGATCAACCCCAAATGGGGTTGCGACCCATAGGTTGAGAACCGCTGTTCTAAACAAAGCATGTGGGAAAAAAATAACAGTGCAGGGAAACTTACAGATCATAGCAAAAAAAAAACCAAACTCTCTATCTTTTAATATAACAGCCTTCATAGACAATCAAATACTAAGAATGTGTAGAATTGCTAAGAAATAGATGGGAAAGCACCTTTTATCCAAACCATTATAAGATTTGCTTACTAACATTGTATTTACAAAGAACTTCAAAAATTATGCAGTCCTAATCCAGTATTCTTGACTTCTTTCAATGAAAGGATCTCTTACAGTTACTCACATTTTATCTGATCTGTACAACAGAAAGAAGTTCTGAAGACAAGTCTGTTACATAACTTTATTTTACCATCTTTAAATATAAGCCAAAGGGATTAATTCAAAGGTTCTGAACATCTTACACACTGCTTTTGTTTCTATCTAAATGGTGTGCAATTTCTAGGAACTTCTTTTCATCTCTGTATTAATTAGAATTCTGTACCCAAAAGATCTGAAAAACTTCACCAAAATTTGAACAAGATTCTTCCAGGTTAGTCATTCTAACCATTATACCAGGCCTCCTTTTTATATCCTAATTTGTATTGCAAAACATCTGATTTTTTTCTTTGTTAAGAACAACACTTCTCCAGAATCTATCTTCTTGTATAATTGTATGATAAGTTCTCAATCTACAAAAAGAGCTGCATAATGCTCCTATTTTTTCTTTTGACCTATACTGACATAATTTGAAAAGCTGCATTTGCAAATAAACCAGAAAATTGGTTGGCACTAAAGTTATAAGAAAGAGATGAAGTAATAACAGATCATGCAAATGTATGAAAAGTGTTTAATCAGTATTATTCTAGTTTATATAAAGGTCAAGAAATTTCCTCAGAAAAAGTGGATGAATATTTATATAACAGAATTTACCAAAGATCATAGAGACAAATTTTGAGTGTGGGAAGCTGTTAAAATGGTTAAAACAAAAAAGTGCCAGGTCCAGATCATCTGCCAGCCTCAAACAGATGGCCCTTGACTTATAACCATTCCTTTAGCAACCTTTCAAAATTATAACAACACTGAACAAAGTGACTTACAACTGGTTCCTCCCACTTGTGAACATCATAGAATTCCTGCAGTCAAGTGATCAACATTTGGATGCTTGGCAACTGGCATGGAAATGGCTTCTGTGCCCTGGGATAATATGACTTGCTTAACAACTATGTGATTCACTTAAAAAGCATGGTGATTCACTTGTTGACTGTAGCAAAAAAAAAAAAAAAGCTGTAAAATTTGATGCAATTCACTTAACAAAGATCCACAATTTGAGATTTGGATAGAATGGATAATACCATAAAATTAAAATTAATATAGATGTTAAAAATCATTTTATTAGAATGTCATACTGAAAATGTGGAATAGATATAAACCCAGACTGTGCCTGAAAACACTTCTCTGGATTTCAGCACAGGAAGCATTCTATAGAAGAGAAATAACAGTCAAAGGCTGGTTAACGTATCAGGATATATGGGAAAATATGTGGTTAAAGCAGTGGTTCTCAACCTGTGGGTCGGGACCCCATTTGGGGTCGAACGACCATTTCACAGGGGTCGCCAAACAACGCAGTCCGCCCTTTTTTTCCCCTTTTCCTTAGCTGTGCTACTCCCTTTTATTCTATTGGCTTTTGAAAGCCAATAGAATAGACTCTCTGAATAGAGTCTAATTCTATTGGCTTTCAAAAGCCAATAGGAATTGTCCAGGCTGTCTCTGCCCTGCTGAGCCCGCCAAAAGTCCCATTCTGCAAACGGTGCTGCACCAGTTGAGTAGTCCTCGACTTACGACTGGTTGAGTAGTCCTCAACTTACGACCGGTTGGTGGTCGCGGCATTAAAAAGGTTGAGAACCACTGGGCTAAAGGGTTGAAATTTATTTTACGTTATGATCTTAAAGAGAATTTTTATAAAATGATGTATTGTTGCTATATTATACCAAAGAAATGTTTAAAGGCATGTCAGATATATGTTGAAAATGTAAACAGCATAAACGGATATTTTATCATGTTTGGTGCACATGTAAAAAAGCTTTAAAAATGGATTTAAATACATACATTGATGCAGAAGACTTGAACATTAATATTCAATGGAAGCCAGAACTTGATGAATAAACAGAAAAAAGCCATGAAAGATTATTTCAATATATGAATACTACAGTGAGAATATATATGCACAAAGATTAAAAGGTATTACTTCACAGAAAAAGTGGAAGCTTGAAACCAACTTCCAGTGAAGGTCAATCATCAGTCACTAAGTTCAAACATGCTTGGGATAAATAACGGGTCCATCATTCAACAAAAAAATTTTAAAAAATAAAAAAACTCAAAGGGCAAACTCAGTGGGCCACTAGGTCATTTTCTGCTGTCCGTTTTCAATGTTTCTATGGAACAATGCAGCACTACCCACAATGGAGGAATGGTTGGTGAAATTGACAGAACTTGCTGAGATGGACAAACTGATTTCTTTAATAAGAGAAAGGACAATGTCAACATTTATTGGTGACTGGAAACTCCTTATGGATTTTTTTGCATAAAAATGAAAAAAAATGGTGTATGATTTTGATAATTAGACAAGATCATTTATAGAAAGAAGAAAGTTACGATGTAAATTAGAAAGAGAAACTAAAATATAATTGTACTTATAATTGCTAGGAAGAATATCAGAAGCCACTTCTTTATATCTTTTTATATCTTTCTCTTTTTTCTACTTTTATTTTTTATTACACTTTAGATTTTTATTTCTTTTCTTTTTGTTTTCTCTGTTCTATTTCAGTCTGTATTAGTTATCATTACTGTTAAATTTTCAATACAAATATTTTTGAAAAGTTGCATCTTTTGGACTGTCTTCTTCAGCATTTTGCAGTATTTTTTTTCTTTTTTTCTCCATTACTACTGTGCCAGGTACTTGGCAAATAAAATCAATTCTGCAGTGATAAAAAGCAGTTGAAAACATCTAGTCCTTTATAGCAAAGACTCTGTTGCAGCAGCACACACTACTTCCAAAAAAAATCAATCATCATTTCATCCTTCGATATGTGCAACTAAAATTAAGGATTTATGGTAGACTACTATGGAAAAATATTTTTAGAGAACCACCTTGCAAGATTTTACTGTTCATAAAACTTCTGTTTATAGTTTCTTCCATAACAAGCAATCTCTTCCACTGCAACATGAATTATAGATATTAATGGATGATCCCAATTTACATACAGTTTTCATCTTAATGGGCAACAAAACTGCAAACAGGGCAACAAAACCTCTTATGGTAAATGACATAAAGTAAACAAACCATCATCCCTTTTAAAACATAATGAACTGAAAGGTTGATTACATAGTAATTACATAGTATCTTTACCAGGATTCCCATTACTCTAAGAAATTTGCATTAATTTATGGATAGTGCATTTGTTAGAGAAGAATGTCTGAGCTGGGTACCAAGATGTTTCTGAAAGCATTTAAAATAGGTTAGCCTAAATATTTTAGCGAAGTCTTGTGCCCCCTGAAAAATAACACATAGCAAAATAGCAGACTCAGCATTCTGTGTATACAAAGGTACATTGTGTGTGTGAGAGAGAAAGTGTGTGTGTGTGTGTGTGTGTGTGTGTGTGTGTGTGTGTAGCAGGATAACTAGCACAATTCAGCCAATAATAATTCCTTTAAGACCACACATGCAAGCTTGATGCTAAGCCCATGATGAACACAGACTGCCTGAGAAATAACATAGGATCAAAATGCACATCCCATTAGTTTCAAATGGATGCAAGTATATACAAATAAATAAATCCTTTAACATTACGAAAGTGTGTAACATTCATTGGATCTTGTCCATCAGTTTTAGTTTAAAACTATGATTTAGTTATGATTACCCTGTGATTTAGAGTCCTACAATCAAAAATATTAAATTCTCCAAAAGATTCTTTTATGTCCAAAAACAGCATGGAATTGCTGGTTGTTCAATTACTTGAAACATCTGGTGGTTTCACAAATAATAATTTCATGGATAAAAGTGTTATCTTCTGTAACATTCAGGCAATTTCTTTAGCCTGAAAATACACATACATTATATTATATTTGTCGTAATAGCAAAAATTATATGATGTTGCTTCAGTCCTCTCGCATCAAATCAATAAATCCATACCATATTGTTTATTCATAAGTGCAATATTGCCAACTGGCCAGAAATAACAAGTAATTATAACAATATCAAAAACAATTGTATCATTTATTTATGATTAGCCATTTCAATTACAACCAGCTGTAAGTAGTGTACACTCCATAAGAATCACAACAATTAATAAATTACAAATATAATCAAACTGCAAGATGACCATAATCACTTCAGTCCTCAAAGGCTTCCTGACACATCTGAATTTTAGTGGTCTTAAATTCCAATAGAATTGAAGCAGTTCTAATCTTGGGTGATTCTGTTCCATCTGAGGGGGGCCTTAAAGGCCTTAAAATTGAAGGACAAACACTAGAATCTGGGAGAGGCAAATAGAAGTTTCTTTTCTCCCAATCTCCATTGGCTGCAGGTGCTAAGCAGGAATTTTATGGTAGAGTTCTTGACTAGGCCTGGAATTCAGGTCACCTGCCCAAAAGCCATAGGAAAACTGTACCCAATAGAATAAAATTGGCAATAAAAGTATAGGTTGAAGTCTTGCTTGATGATTATATGCCATCTAATCAATTCAACACGTAGTGGCAACATAGAACAATTTTTCTATAGAATGATCAGTTCCCAATCTGAGCCTTCAAAACTTCGAACAGTATAACCATCGCTGCTATTGGTCATCCTTTTCTGGTCATTACAGACTTCTTGAGAAAACTAGGACTTTGCATAATTTGAACCTGGTCATTTGTGTCTTGAATGAATACTCTGGATTGATTTGCTGAGTGACCCATTTATTTAACTTCTTGGCTACTGTCGTATCTTATTTGATTTCTCCGATACTAAAGTTCAGAAGCATCAATACACTTTTTATCCTACTTCTTCAAAGTCCAACTTTCACTTCCTAAAGGTGTCACAGGAAAAAACATTCCAATCTCTATAGGTAAGACACATCTGAATATCTTTTCCAAGGCCTTAATTGCTACCCTACCAAGTGCTACTGTGAAGCATATTACTTGACTGCTGGTTCCTTTACTGATGATAGACAATGCAAGAAAGCAAAAGCTATCCACCACTTCAAAAATTTTATTGTCAGTTTTAAGTTTACTTGCTATAGCTGTTTGTTCTTCATCATTTTTAGTCCAGTTTAAGGATGCTTTATTTATTTTCAAAGCTGCCTACTTAAATGTTATTATTGTCCACCTTTCTCTTGTATTTGTTTATCTTTCTGATTATTAATAACTGCTAGCCTCTCATAAGTAGATCTTGGGCTGCTAACATTTTCATTTGTTATCTTGTTTCTTTAGTATTCACTATATTATATTCTTTATTCATTATTACTCCCATGTTGGTTTTACTCCTACCAAAACTGCTTGGACCTGATAAGTTAAAGCAGGAAACAAGTGCCATTTATTTAAAATATTAATATAGGATCTCCTGTTCTACCCCATTCAGATTTCAGGTAAGGAGGTCAGAGGTAAGAACAACAAGCTATGGGAGCATAACTACATGTCCTAGCTGAAACTAGGGGAACAGTTTTTTCGTTTGTGTGTTTGTTTGTTTGTTTAAAGGGTTTCTATAGCCACCTCTCTTGCACAGTGAACCCAAATGGATCCCAGAAACCAATTTTTTTTTAAAAAAGCATAAAATACCTCTTATTGTTCCCACCCTTCCCACAATCCATATAACTGACCCTCTGATTCAATCTCATTCTAGCCCAATGCTTAAAGAAAGAATCAGGTCTTCAGGGCTTTCCAAAAGGCTAAATAGGTACCTTTCCCACATACAAACCTTAGATGGAAGGCTAAGTATTATGTGGCTATTACTATTATGTTCCTGTCAGAGGCCCTTATCAAGGAGCTTCCAGGTTGAAAGGATTAGCTGGTGACATCACTGTTGTCCAGGAGACACCCAAAGAGGCTCCTTTCATGTCTGTTATTCTCCCACCAAAGTGGTACCTATTTATCTACTTGCATTTGCATGCTTTCAAATTGCTAGGTTGGCAAGAGCTAGGATAAATTGATGGGAGTTTATTCCATCATGCAGCTCATGCTCTCATGTTTTGAACTCCAAGCTGTCAACCTCTCAATGATCTTCTGACTCAATGTCCTAACCATATGACCCACTGTGGCTCTTATAATGTGGCTACAAAGAAGGCACGTCCCACTAGGTCATAACATTTGAGAGTAGATATCTGGCATGTGCCCCTCTATTTAATCTAGTGGGACAGGCCAATATTCTTAGGAAGAGGCAGTCCTACAGGTAACCTGGTCCTGTACCATGAAGGGCTGTAACGGTGATTACCAGCATCTTCTAGTGCAGGGCTTGTCAATCAGTGGTACACTGGCATGTGGCAGGTGGTATACAGCCCTGCCCAGCCTTGCCAAGAGTAGTGGGGAACAAGCCAAAGTGGTACAGTGCAGGACTTGCTGTGAGAGAGTCCTCAGGAGCTGCAGGGCTGCAGGGTGAGACAAAGGCCCCAGGATCAGCACTTCCAAATCACCTGGAAGAGAAAGGAGAAGGAGGGGGCGGAGATAGGAGAGGCTATAAAAGGAGGCAGTTTGGGCAGGAGAGGGAGAGAAAGTCTTGGGAGGTAGAGGAATCAGCTGGAGTTGCATCAAAGGGAAAAGAAGGAGGAGGAGAGTAGAGAGGAGAGGAGATCAAACAGGCTGGCCAGAAGCCAATCTACAACTTCTGTGGCAGTGCACATAGGTAACAGCGACAAACAGGCAAGAAACGCAGTTTGGGAGGGGTCGCCCTCCACAAGGAATGAAGAAAGGCAGCATCGGCTGGAAATGAGGCACAGAGGGAGGGAGGGAGGGAGGGAGGGAGGGAGGGAGGGAGGAAGGAAGGAGATGGCAATGAGAAAGAGGGAGGTAAAGAGCAGGAGGGAGGGAAGGAAACAGAAAGGAAGGGAGTATTGGAAGGAAAAGTCAGGGGTTTGCTTTCCAGCCGGGAGGCTATACCTTTAAGAGAAAAGAAAAAAAATGAAGTGCCAGTGTTTGAAATAGATGAGTGGAAGCTGGCTTCTCAGGCTGCTCGAGAGGAGATGTTTATTGGCAGAAGTGAAGTACTGTTTCAGCAGTTCAGTTCTGGGTCAGCTGAATAACAAACCAGGAAAGTGGAAGGATTCTTATGTGATTTTGTGATTTTGAAGTTCTGCTTTGTGTTCTTAAGGAATGTTTTGCAATTTTTATTGTGGCTGATGGCTCGTGTTGGATTTTGGGGTAAGGGGTTACTGGTTCTAATTCTATTGCTCTGCTATTGTTAGCTGTAAGTTTTGCTGCAAGGGATTTTGAAGTATTTTTGTCCTGAATGGATTTTGCCTGTAGCATTTGTTTACGGAGCCATTTGGGGAGGCTGCCTTACCCAGTACTTGCTACATTTGTTTTTGTTTTGTTTTTTTCTTAAGTGCTGGCTGCCGGCTCCTTAACTTTCCTTTCTAGCCAGTAGCTAATTCATAAAGGGGAATGTGCCTTTTTAAGCTAGTTCCCTCTGCAGCTTGTCTTTTCTGTCTTTTGAAGCTTTTCCTTGTTTGATAAATATATGGAAGAGGGAAAATAGGGGAGGTACAAATTCTTCCTTCAGAAGGAAGGAGATGGGAATGAGAAATAGGGAGGCAGGGAAGGAGGGAGGAAGAAAAACAGGAAGGAAGAGAGGAGGGACGGAGATTGAATGAAAGAGGGGAGGGCCTGAAGGAAGTCCCACCTTAGCACTTGGCCACCAGCAGTCCTGCCATTGACTTTGCTTGTCAATAGGTTGCAAAAGGGGATCACATGACCTTGGGACACTGTGACCATCATAAATATGAATCAGTTGCCAACCATCCAAATATAAATCATATGACCCTGGGGATGCTGCAATAGTTATAAGTGTGAAAAATGGTCATAAGTCACTTCAGTGCCATTGTAACTTTGAACAGTCACTAAGCAAATTATTGTAAGTCGAGGACTACCTGCACTTTATCACTTTTTTCCTTTTTTTGGTCATCAAGTTTTTGACACCTTGTTAGGTGGTACTTGGATATTGCCATATCCTAAAAATGGTACAATCGGTGAAAAGATTGAAAAGCCCTGTTCTAGTGCACCTAAAAAACTTTCAACTAGCAATACCCAGGCACACCAGAACTCAAAGGGTTGGGAGTTGAAACTGGAAATCCCAGAATTGATTTCACAAGCTTGAATTATATAAGGGTAACAGGTCATCTTGGTGCAGTCATAGAAAGTTTATTTCAGCCTGTAGATTGTATTTTCTAAAAATACAGATGCACTAAGCATTGAAGTATTCTGTATATCCTCTCACAGGCTACAAAGTACCTATTCTGAAGAATTTGCACAGCCATATAAATCCTCATGTGAGATAAATATAGATACACACACACACACATACAGATATATATATATATATATATATATACACACACACACACACACACACACACACACACACACACACACATATATATATATATATATATATATATATATATATATATATATGTTTTCTGAGGTTTTTGCGGGTGTTTTACGTGGGAAAAAACCCGAATAACCAAAGACCTACATATACATATACACACATATGTGTGTGTGTGTGTGTGTGTGCGCGCGCGTGCGTGTTTTCTGAGGTTTTCGTGGGTATTTGTATGTAGGTCTTTGGTTATTCAGGTTTTCTCCTGCGTCAAATTGGAAGTGTCTTGGCGACGTTTCGACGAAATCTCATTCGTCATCTTCAGGCAGGTGTTTTCAGCTTCGTGCTTCTAGGAGCCATCTGTGATCATAGCTGTTTCTTCCTTTTAACTGCCAGTGGGGTATGAACTGATTGGATGGAAGTGTATTCTGATTGGTTAGGAGCTTGGCTGTGCTCTGATTGGTTGGGGGAGTGTTCTGTTTGGGTGGGGGCTTTGTTGTGCTCAGGTTAGTCTGAGTTGCAGGGGGATGTGAGATGGTGAGCTTCATTGCTATTGTTTGGCTTCACGTTCGTGGTCGTGCCTCATCTTCATGGTGGGTGTCAGTTTGCTTCATGTATGGATTGGAGGGGTTTAAAGTTGCTAATGATGCAGAATAATCAGAGAAGGCATCGAGATAGAAAAACGCCCACACAGCATGAACAAACGAGATGATACCTCCTGCCTACCAGCCATTTGGAAACCCGCCCTTATTGACAAATGAGTCTTTAACACAAAGAATGACACCAGACCCACACTCACGAAAGCCACACAGGATGTCACCACCACACATACACGCAAAAAGCAAACCCAAACCCACACCAATGATGAGGCACGACCACAAACCAGAAGCCAGACCACACCTGCATCATTAGCCACTTTAAACCCCTCCAATCCATACATGAAGCAAACTGACACCCACCATGAAGATGAGGCACAACCACGAACGCGAAGCCAAATAGCAATGCAGCTCACCATCTCACATTCCCTGCAACTCAGACTAACCTGAGCACAACAAAGCCCCCACCCAAACAGAACACTCCCCCAACCAATCAGAGCACAGCCAACCCCCCATCCAATCAGAGCACAGACAAGCTCCTAAGCAATCAGAACAAACCTCCATCCAATCAGAACACAGCCAAGCTCTCATCCAATCAGTTCATACCCCCACTGGCAGTTAAAAGGAAGAAACAGCTACGATTACACATTACTCCTAGAAGCACGAAGACGAAAACACCAGCCTGAAGATGACGAATGAGACTTCGTCGAAACGTCGCCAAGACACTTCCAATTTGACGCAGGAGAAAACCCGAATAACCAAAGACATACATATATATATATATTTGTTTTCTGAGGTTTTCGCAGGTATTTGTATGTAGGTCTTTGGTTGTTCGGGTTTTCTCCCGCGTAAAATTGGAAGTGTCTTGGCAACGTTTCGACGAAGTCCCATTCGTCATCTTCAGGCTGGTGTTTTCAGCTTCGTGCTTTGAGCGGCAATGTGTGGTCTTAGCTGTTTCTTCCTTTTAACTGCCAGTGGGGGTGTGAACTGATTGGGTGGGAGCTTGGCTGTGTTCTGATTGGGTGGAGGTGTGTTCTGATTGGTTAGGGGCAGCCAATCAGAGCACAGCCAAGCCCCTAACCATTCAGAACATACCTCCACCCAATCAGAACACAGCCAAGCTCCCACCCAATCAGTTCATACCCCCACTGGCAGTTAAAAGGAAGAAATAGCTAAGACCACACATTGCTGCTCAAAGCACGAAGCTGAAAACACCAGCCTGAAGATGACAAATGGGACTTCGTCAAAACGTCGCCAAGACACTTCCAATTTTACACGGGAGAAAACCCGAACAACCAAAGACCTATATATACTGTCATTATTAAGGAAATCCTGACAGTTTGTCAGAGATTTTATAGTATTTTATAACAATAATAATTTTCTTAGAAAAAAAAAAAAAGAAAGAACTGACTTGTAGGAAAGAGCAGCACATACTCATTGGATTCCAATGAGCGTGTGCTGCTCTTTCCTACAAGTCAGCCCTTTCTTATTTTTTTTCTTTTTCTAAGAAAATTATTATTGTTATAAAATACTATAAAATCTCTGACAAACTGTCAGGATTTCCTTAATGATAGCAGAAATACCCCAAGGAGAACTGATTTCCCCAGCACCCAATGCTACAGAAGTTCCCAACAAACAACAAGCAACCCATGATTTGTTTCAGAACCTGGCACCATGATTTCATAGCTCTGCTTTATGGGACTGCAAGACTTGACCTTGATCCTGTCCAGGTGGCACATCACTCTGGGATGAGAACCGAAAGTCTGAGACTTTCACAGATAAGAAAAGCTTTGCAGTTATGTGAAAATTCCCCCCACACCAATCTCTTGTATTCAGCAAGCAAAAGTTAGCTCAAAATGAGTCCTAAATCTTTAGATTTTTCTTAATATGAAGGAGAAATCAAAATATATCACTAGACTTCTCAAAATACAATGGTTTTCTGCATTGCCACAACATTGTCTAATCAAGACATCTAACTGGATCTATAGGAGGCTCAAATATTAAAGTCCTCTTTTTAGATACAGAAAAATAAAATAACATATGGCTTTAGCCCCCTGACAGGTGGCATGAACTTTCTGGATTGGCTAGGCATGACATAAATATCTGGAGAGTGGCCGTTCCTTAAAGTAAGCAAAGTAGTACTTTACACCTGCTATATCATTGGGTCTAGAACTTTTAACTAACTTCAGGGACTAATTATGTATCATATATTCTAGCTTTGGGTATATCCACAATAACCCCATATTAACGTTAATGGGTCCAAAACTATTTCTTGATATTATGATGAATTACATTTTTTTTTGTAATAGTCCAGGACATTTTTTTTAACAACAGTGGTCTGCAGTCAAAATGATTCATACATTACACTAAGCTACAGTACACTTGGTGGGTTCACACATCTTGTTAAGCTAAATAAACAAATGTATTATGGGGTTTGAATCACATCATTTAAATAAGCAAGGCTACCTCATACAATACCATATCTACTTCACATTTTTCCCAGACTGATTAAGAATTTCTGTGTATTAAAATTGCCCCTAATCTTTCTTCTGGCTAGTATTAGAGGTCAGAAAAATGTTGAAAAACATCTTTTGCTCTGAAGATATTTGGTCCTTCCATTTTGTTTTCTGGTCATATATTCTGTGTTTCAAAAATACTTTGGTCAACTTTTAAAATTCAGTAACTAACTGATAGAGGAATTACTGTTCCAGTGTATGGCAAATGACAATGGTCTAGAATACGGTAAAATTTAAGTCTTGAAAATGAACTTTAATAAAATGTGCTCCAATAATGCACTGTGCAGCTTTTAGAGAAATCAGCTTCAATTCTCTGATTCTTCCAGGAATGCAGTGAGATACATTCAAGCAGCCTTGAGCCACAGAATAGGCAAGTAGACAGCTTTATGATAAATGGTCCTAGAAATCTAAATTACAACTGCACCAAATGAACAATATGTCCAAATTATTTTGGTGGCTTTTTGTTGTTGTTCTTGCAACGACAGCTGGCAGGATGTATTACTATTTTTCTCTATAAAGCGACAGTGACACCTAGTGGGCACAGCACCCCAAGGAAGAAATTAAATTTTAGCTTCAAGGTTGCTGCAGGCAAAATGTTTCTCACCTAAACAACAGAATGGATACATCAAAGAACAATAAAATATCATTTGGTTTCCTCTAAGAAATAGAACAGCAGGACTAAATCCATATATGAAAAGCAATGGTAATACTAAAGAGTCAATGGAAAGCAAAGGTTGATCCCTCCCGTCCTTTTTCAATTCAAATTCTCCTGGAGCTAGAAAAATGCTATTATGACTATTATCATTTAAATTATGTGCATCATGAATTCATACAATGTTTTAAATAGTGGCCAACTTGTTGCCCATAGACTTAAGTTCATGCTGCCTTTTGTGTAATGCTCAGTTTGAGCATAAGCTAAATAAGCCACAGTTTAGACCTCACAAAATTTGGCTTTTAAAATGTTATGTAGTTTTTTATGTGTACTGTAATCTCAGACAGAGATTATAATCTGTTAGAGGAAACCAAGGCAGTCAAATGTTGAATAAGTAATCAGTAAATACATTCATTTGAAAATAAGTTGTATTTTTAAATGCCTTGCTATTAAGTAAATAAAAGGCATATGTATGTTTTCAATTTTTTGTGGCCATCCAAGGCCATCCTGTTTTGATAAACACCTTAGTCCATCATTTTTCAGCCTTGGGGGCTTTAAAATGTGTGGACTTCAACTTCAAGATTGCTGGATGGAGAATGATCAAGAGATGTCAACTAGAGTGACTGTCTCTAACCATTTTTGTCTCTACCTGCCAAGACCGCAGCAGATTATTCATCAAGAATTGTGGGCCTCAAAACTAAAACAAACATAGTAGTTATTATTTATTACAACTACCTGATCCTAGAAGACTCTGGGAAGTTGATAGTATTCTACAAGAATTAAAAAAAACAATTAAAAATCCACAAGAGGCAAGCAGGACAAAAACAACCATGACAATAAAAACAATAAAGACTCCAGCCCCATAATAGAGGCTCCAGGGGCACACTAACTGCAGGCCTGGGAACAGAGCCAGGTGTAATAAGCCTTCTGGAACTCCAGAGAGTGGGTGCCATACATATCTCTGGGAGAGTGCTGTTCCATTTTCCCTCTTCCCCCTGCTTACTCCACTCCATTTGTGCCCTTTGGAGAAAACCGCCTACCCCCCCCCCCCAGCTACAATTCAGGAAAAGAGGCCACTTCTCTGCAGTCAATTTATTTCCTTGTTTGCACCTGATCTCAGTCTTATTAAAAGGGATGGGGCGGAGTAAGGGTGGGGAATCAATGTTGACCAACTTTTTCCAGTGTAAAAATACATCTTGTACATTTTGAACACCCTTACAATAAATTGCAGCAAATGAATAGCAATCAAAAGTATCAGAGACTCTGGCTTGATGGACAGTAGATATTTCCCATGTAGAGCTAGATTTATGCTAGGAACATTTTACCCAGTTTCAGAGCTCTTTCCTATGCAACCTGCAAGGGAATTGGACTGTGTGTAATTCATCTAAACCATTTTTTCCCCCAAATTTGGCACCTTTAAGATGTGTAGATTTTTGGCTGGTGAATTCTGGGAGTTGAAGTCCATACATCTTAAAGTAGCTGATACAATGAATGGTGAACAATTAGTATTTTCATCAGTTTGTGGTGCTTCCTTGTGGTCAGTATGGAACAGAATGTGAGCTAAATCGCCCTACTATAGGAAAGTGGTTTGAAGAAAACAAGGGAAATATAGAAAATAGTAACAGTCAACTGGTATAGCAAAAAGTTATTGGTGTCAGCTTTTCATCCCACTGAAAATGATACCACAAAGAGCAAAAAGAGACAGACAGACAGACAGACAATGCAATTACTTTACACTTACTTCCTCATTAGTGTTCATAGTAAATACCATTTGTATTCAGTTTCACAGCATATAAATAAAATGGAAAATCACACATGGTCATAACGTCTGTGGGTTTTGGTAGAGATAAGGATAAATATATTAATGCAAGATCTATTTTGAGATGACCTTTGAAACCTACTTGTCAAGGGCCATGAATAATGGGAGTTGTAACTAAACAATATCTGGATTGCCAGGGTTTTGCAATCTTAAATATTCATCACTTTTTCTATCTTGGTATATCTGATATAAGAGACATCTATAACATCACCAGCAGTTGTATGCATGTAAATCCCACAATGAAAAATGAGGACAGTATACATTACTCTTCATATACTGGCCAGGAGTGTCAAACTGCCGGCCCACGGGCCGGTTTCATCATTCTGAAGCTGTGCCAATCCCATTGCTGGCAATGCAAAAAAAGTCACAATATGTCATAACACATCACATGACATGGTATACCCAATTGTTTAAAATATGGAATGCAGCCTGCCTACACAGCCAAATATGATACAGTACTGTCAAAAGCACCATTCATTCATCCAAAGATTATATATATATGTATATATATATATATATATACATATATATATAATACTTGATATAGTTCAGATAATTTGGACTTCAAAAGGCCATGCTGAATGGGATTTGTACTATAGATCCAATACATCTAGACAGCAGTAGTTGTGATAACTGAAGTACAGTTGTGATCTGTAGCTTATCAGCAGACATAAATTTAGATAAAGGTGGCATTCCAGATTCATTATCATCCCAGGACTGAGATTCAGCTCAATTCAAAATCAAGGTTTGTTTACTTACTTACTGACCCTCAACTGATTATGGTGATGCTTGTGATCTTTAGTAAGCAAAATTTTAATAGTCAAAATGCTGTTCTTCATACCTACTTATTACATAAATATCCTTCCCTATGTTGCATAGGAAAGCAGAGAATTGTCCTCTTTTGATTTGGAACACAATACATAAGAGTTATTTGCTGCAGTAAAAACATGAGGTATATTTAAGCAACCCATTTTTCTGATTCACACAATGGACAACTGTAATTTAACTCCACTGTCCGGGTTTGTCCATGCAAAGCTAAAATTGAGGCAGGCTAGTTTGGGTACAAAACAATCAAGAGTGGACCTTATGCCACTTTCAGCATCCACTTTCTTTGTTTTTTTTTTCACAGCAAGCTTTAAAGGTGCCCTTACCTGTGCAACCCAACCCTATTTCTGCTTCTCTTAATAAAACAAGCGTATATGGAGGCTCCCTTGCCCCATCTGAGAATGTCATCTGGTGGATTCCCCTAGGTCAGGGGTAAGGCAACCTTGGCTCTTTTACGACTCGTGGACTTCAACTCCCAGAATTCCTGAGCCAGCATACCTGACCTTTTTTTTTTACTCTCTTTGGATAATTCCCAGCAGTTAAAAAGTCCGGAATCTGGTAGCAACTTTTCCAATTGATAAATTGTATTAAAAGAATACGTTTTTTTCTGAGCTGCAGCTCACTTCATCTGACAAGCAGCTGTTTCTTTTTTAACCATCAGAGTGATACAGCTCCCTTCCAAGAATTCTTATAAACTTTAAATACCACTGAACCATCCTGCCTCGTTAAACAAATGCTTGTTAAACAAATGTAAATACATCAATTCTGCCAAATTTATCATATTTATTTATTCATCTAATTTATATAGCCATTCTCACAAATATGGCTGCAGGTGGCATACAATACAATTGTACTAAACAGATCTAGACCTGTGTTTTTCAAATATGCTTGGCAACTTCAAAATATATGGACTTCAGGTTCCAGAATTTGCCAGCCATTTGCTAAGTTTGAAGACGACTGGTCCAGGCAAGATTATTCTGATTCCACTCAAATTCCAAAGGCCGGCACAGTTACAAACGCCACCCCAGCCCCAGGAACGAACTACGGTACAACTGACACTAAATGTCTATAAAAAAGCACCTTTGGGACAACTGAAACTAAGTACCAATAAAGGAGACATTTGTAGCTGAGGGTTGAAATGAGGGGTCTCTTGCGCTCTCTGAGCTTGTTTGCTTTCTTGCATATATTTCAATACCCAAACTAAGTAACATGATCAATTGTAGCAAGGATGATGCTACCTAGTTTGGATAATGAAACGTCTGCAAGAAAACAAACAAGCTCAGAGAGCACCAAAGAATCCTGAAACTAAGCAACAGCAGAAGCACAATATCTCTCGCGCAGCCGCATTGCCAGAGTAACAGAACAACCAATCCTTTCATCCTACGTCGTCACTAACGCGAGCACTGATTACGCCAATGCTCCTGATTGGAGCGCAGAAAAGAGCTAGAGGTGTGGCCACGGACGGAGGCGGAACCCGGAAATGAGTGTTCTAGATGGCTGCGGTGTGGTGTATTCGGAAGCCTCGATAGGGAACGCTTCGTAGATGCTGCGCTCACTCTACTCGCTGGGGTGCTTCTTGTTGTGGGTGCTGCACTTGCCTGGGCAACCCTCCCTTGCAGCCGGGAAGGAAGTTGACGTCAACTATTATAGGTGAGCTGGACAGGGGTCCTGGGTCCAGGAGCTCTGCTTCCTGATCGTCTCGAGGAAGGCAGGTCTCCCCGAGTTACCCTTTCGTCGGCTTTAAGGTAGGCAGGCAGGACTTGATCTCGTAAAGCTCCTTGGCCTCTCTTGTTGGAAGGGCAAAGTGGACCTGCAAATGCCCCAGTTGTTTCTTTGAAGTTGCAAAGAAATGTGTATTTACAGAAGGGGGTGGGCCGTTGATTAATTCTGATAGAAAGGAGACGACACAAAAGCCTTTAAAAAAACTGGAGAAAAGCTCTTTTCAGATATTCAACCAGATAGAGATTCCAGTCCACCATATGGTAGTTTGTAGGAGGCTATAAGTGCAATGAAAGTAAGCTTATCATACTACTGCTATTCAGTTAAAACTTTTTTTTTGCCTGAAATCTAATTTTGTCTTCTGAAACTTATTGTCTAGAGTACATTGCCTTCTGGCAGGACAGTGCCTGAGACATAAGGTTTACAAATTAAAAATTGAGGTAAAAGGAAGAAAAAAATAGAAAAAGGAGGAAAGATATAATACAGGTAGTCCTCGACTTACAACAGTTCATTTAGTGACTATTCAGAGTTACAACAGCACTGAAAAAAGTGACTTATGACCATTTTTCATACTTATGACCATTGCAGCATCCCCATGGTCATGTGATCAAAATTCAGATGCTTGGCAACTGGGCCATATTTATGACGGTTGCAGTGTCCTAGGGTCATGTGATCAGCTTTTGTGACCTGACAAGCAAAGTCAATAGGGAATCTAGATTCACTTAACCATGTCATTAACTTACCAAATGTATGATTCACTTAACAACTGTGGCAAGAAAAGTCATAAAAAGGGGCAAAACTCACTTTACTTAGCAACATAAATTTTGGACAATTGTGGTCATAACTCAAGGACTAATGCTAAGATTTTATTATATTGTAAAGTGTTTTCCTATCTGATGGGCAAAGCTAATTTTTCCTTGCTGGTTAAAAGCATGTTTTAGAAATCTTGCTTCCATCCAGCAGCCCATATCTGATATTTCATGATACAGGAAGCAAACCAGATCTCTCTCATGAGAGAATCTTAACTTTGGGACTCATTCCCGAGAGAAGCACAGCTATTCCCCTTGTGGAATTTTAAATGACAAAAACATGTTTGTTCTTGTAGGCCTTTGAGAGATAATTTGCTCATAGTATTTTTTTTTTCCTGCTTGAAAATGTCCTTAGTATTTTTTTTTCCAGTTCTGTGATTTGGTATTGAAATTATTATGCTATTAAGTTATACTTTCTTTTTAAAAAAAAAATATTCCCTGTAATAAAATTGGGATTTGGAGAGATAAAGTTTGGTATGTAAAATAATTATGTTTACCATGAGACATAAACCTACATAGCTATCCATCTACCAATATTAAGCTAATTTTTAGTTCAATGACAAATGCATTCCTTTTTTTTTTTTTAATTGAATTTTTTTCAAAAGTTTTACAAATAAACATCCACCCCCCCTCCCAAACCACCCCACCCTCCCCCCCCCGACTTCCCAGAACTGAATATAGGATTATTTAACAAATTTTAAAAAATAACGTATACAATTTATAAGATAATTAATAATAATAATAAAAATCATAATAATAATATATATAATAATAATATACGTAAAAAAAAGGAAGAAGAAAAAAGGGAAAAAGAAAAGAGAGAGAGAAAGAAAAAAGAAAGAGGTAGGCGAAAAATAAAACATATATAGAAAAGTATATAAATAATAATACAGAAGAAGAAAGAAAGAAAGAAAAAAAAACAATCATTACAAGTTATAAAAAGGCTAAATAATATTTTTCCATATCTAAATTATGTTGTATAAAATTTATCCATTTTTCCCATACCGCAAAAAATTTCTCTTGAGATTGCTCCTTTAAAAAAGCCGAAATCTTTGCCATTTCTGCCAAATACGAAACTTTATAAAACCACTCTTGTAAAATAGGCAAGGATTCCTTCTTCCAATATTGTCCTATTAACAGCCTAGCGGCTGTAATCAAATTTAGCATCAATATAACCTCCCTAGCATCACAATCAGTAACAATACCTAATAAAAATAATTGCGGAGTAAATTTTACCCTCCTTCTAAAAATTCTCTGAATATTCCACCATATCTTAATCCAAAAAGCTTTTATATGCTTACACGTCCACCAGATATGATAATAAGTAGCATCCAAGTGTCCACATCTCCAGCATTTCGGCTGTAAATTAGAGTACATAATGGACATTTTCTTTGGATCAAGGTGCCATCTATAAAACATCTTATAAAAATTCTCTCTTAAATTTTGCGCTTGTGTGAATTTAACATTTCTTGTCCAAATAAGTTCCCAAGTATCCATTGAAATCGATTCACCAATATTCTGTGCCCATTTAATCATACAATCTTTAACTAATTCAGATTCTGAATCCAATTCCACTAAAACCCCATAAACTCTCTTAATATGGGTTGGCCTTTGATCTCTTACTTGTTTTAGGAGAGTTTCATCTTCTCTAAGCCAGCCCATTTTACAATCCATCTTCCATCTGTCCACTATTTGTCTATATTGGAACCATGAATAAGTTAAATTTTCATGTATTAGTTCTTCCAAAGATTTTAACTGCCAGTCTTGGCCATCCCATCTAAGTAACTGTGCATAAGAAACCATATCCATATTAACCCCTTTCCTTATACCTTCTATGGCATGCCGAGGTATAGCCCATAATGGTATTTTAAAATCAAATTTATAATACTTCCTCCACACTCTAAGCAAAGAGATTCTTATAATATGAGACTTAAAAACCCAATCCACTTTTTTATTAAATATTAAATAGGCATGCCATCCAAAAAGTAAATCCCAACCTTCCAAATGAAGTATTTCTATATTTGTTAAATTCACCCAATCGCTGATCAATGTTAGTACTACAGCATCATAATACAATTTCATATTTGGTACCTTGAGTCCACCTCTCTCACGAAAATCTTGCATTATTTTAAGTTTCACCCTTGGTTTTTTCCCTGCCCAAACAAATTTATTAATACCTTTTTGCCATTCATCTAAATTACGATCACTCTTTAAAATAGGTAACATTTGAAACAGAAAAATAAACTTTGGCAGGACATTCATTTTAATAACTGCAATTCTACCCATAAGGGATAACTGTAAATTGTTCCAATTTTTTAAATCCTTCTGTATCTCCGTCCACAACTTTTCATAATTATTTTTATACAGTTTTGCATTGGAAGCAGATAATGTAACCCCCAAATATTTTACCTTATCAACAATTTCAAAGTCTGTTAACTTAACTAAAACCTGTTTATCACCATTAGTCATATTTTTAGCTAATATTTTGGTCTTATTATTATTAATTTTAAAACCAGAAACACGTCCATATTGTTGGATCAATTGTAATAATTTTACCACCGAACAAATAGGTTGAGACAAAGTAACAACCAAGTCATCTGCAAAGGCTCTTAATTTATATTCTTTTTTATTAATTTCTATTCCTTTTATTTCTTGAGACTCCCGAATTTTAATCAACAATATTTCCAATGTTAAAACAAACAATAACGGGGATAACGGGCATCCCTGTCTTGTACCTTTTTCTATTACAAAAGCCTCTGACAAACCCCCATTTACAATAAGTTGAGCAGTCTGTTTTTGATATATATTAGATAGTACTTGTAATATATTTTGTCCAAAATTCATCTCCTTAATTAAACATAACATAAACTGCCAGTTCACTTGGTCAAAGGCTTTTTCAGCATCCAAAAATATCAAGCCTGCAGAGACTTGGTTATTCTTTTCTAAATACTCTAATAAGTTAATAATTTGTCTAACATTATTTTTCATATACCTTCCAGTTATAAAACCCGATTGATCCTTATGTATAATCTGCTGCAAAATCCCCATAAACCTATTAGCTAAAATTTTTGCAAAAATTTTATAATCCACATTTAAAAGAGATATAGGCCTATAATTTTTAGGCAATGTAAGATCTTGATTGTCTTTTGGAATCAGTGATATAAATGCATTACGCCAAGATGGAGGGATCTCTAACCCCTGTAATAAGTTATTAAACAATTCACACAACGGTTGAGTCATCTCTTCTACTAGAGTTTTATAATAAATAGATGTCAACCCATCCGTACCCGGCGCTTTGCCCAATTTCAATTGTTTAATAGCTGTAACAATTTCTTCCTTAGTAATTAAACCATTAATCTCTTTTTCCTGATCTTCTGTTAATTTAGGAAAATTAACTTTACCTAAATAATTGTTTATATCTGTAGTTTGAATATTAGTACTCTTGTATAATTTTTGGTAGTATTCTAAAAAAGATTTCTTAATCAATTCTTTCTGATAAACCAATTTACCATTATAATTTATTTTATCTATATTCCTCTGTTTCTGTTTCTTTCTTAACTGATAAGCCAACCATCTCCCTGGTTTATTAGCATTACAAAATGTATTTTGTTTCATAAATAGTAAATTGGTTGCAGCTTGATCAGCCATCAACATGTTAAATTGTGTTTTTAACAGTTTTATAGCTCCTTTCACCTTTTCAT
Organism: Crotalus tigris; assembly: GCF_016545835.1. Lineage (NCBI taxonomy): Eukaryota > Metazoa > Chordata > Lepidosauria > Squamata > Viperidae > Crotalus > Crotalus tigris. Next base: position 49,825 of record NW_024099112.1, read on the forward strand.
CTAAAGGATTTGAAATTAGGAGTTTCTCTTTTAATTTAATCTCCTCTTCTAAATCTTTACGTTTCTGAATCTGTTTCTGTCTATGCAAGTTATTCATTTTTATCAAAATACCACGCATAAAAGCTTTACTTGCATCCCACACCATTGACATTGATGTTCCCTTATTCATATTTAAAGCAAAATATTCCTTTAAACATTCCTTTAGTTTATGGACATTTTTTTCTTGTTTAAATAAATTCTCATTCACCCTCCAGGATCTCCTGTCTTCTTTCTCGGCAAACAGTTCCATCCAAACTGGACTATGATCAGACAATGTCCTAGGAAAAATTTTTACATTCTTCACCCTGTTGTATAAATCTGTTGTAATCAAAAAAAAATCAATTCTTGAGAAAGATTGGTGTCTATCTGAGAAGAAGGTAAAGTCCCTTTCTTCCTGGTTACGTTCACGCCAATAGTCTCTCAATTCCCAATCTTCTTTCATGTCAAAGAAGGCTTTAGGTAGCTTAGCCTGTTTAAAAAAAGTAGAAGAGCCTTTTTTATCCTTTTGTATATCTAAGACACCATTCCAGTCTCCCATTAAAATCACAGATCTATAGTCCAACAAGGTTATTTTCTGATGTAGCAACCTGTAGAATTGCTCCTGTTGCTGGTTTGGTGCATACAGCCCCACGATAAGAATTTTCTTGCCATATAAACCAAGTTCAAGCATAACATATCTTCCATGAGGATCTGATTCTAACAGGATAGCAGATAAATTCTTCTTAACATAGATTACCACACCCCCTTTTTTCCCAGGGGCGGGAGATACAAAATGAGATCCCAAACGAGGATTGTTTAAATATTTTTGGTCTTTAGATGTAATATGAGTTTCTTGCAAACAGATAATATCATTGTTGTGTTGCTTTAAATAATGGTAGATTTTTTTTCTCTTTTGAGGAATATTTAATCCATTAACATTCCAGGTCAGGAGCTTTGCCATCTCCCTTGGCCTTGAGCCTGGAGAAGATCCCCTCAAATTCTGCTACTGAAGAGTATGTTGCAGAGCTTTTGGGTCTTGCTCCTCCCACCGGCATTGAGACAATTTGCTGAGTAGATTCTTTAATTTCTTTTTCTTTTTTCTGTTGTTCTTTTTCTTTGCGTTTATGTGCTGCACGGGTCATTCTCTGTTCTTTAACCTCTGCTTGGGACATCCATACCACCTGTCCAGCAGTCATCACACCTGTACCTTCAGGTTTCTGTTCCATCTCTTTATCACTCAAGACTTTGTGCATCATGGGCAGAGGTGAGCCTGCACCCAGGACCGTTTTGTAAAAATCCTTAGCTTTAGCAACTGTATTAAGTCTGTAACGTGTCCCCGCATGGCTCAGGACAATACCCATCGGAATCTCCCATCTAAATGGCATCAGTCTTGCTTTAAGTTCATTTGCTAAAAAAGCAAAATCTTTTCTGCTTCTTAAAATTTTAGGTGGAATTTCCTTTAATATAATAATATCTTGGGCAGCAATCTGGAATCTTTTGTTGTAGAAAATTTGCAAAATCTGGTTTCGCAAAGACTTCTTAGCAAAATATATCACCACATCTCTAGGCAGATTCTTCTGTTTTGCAATCCAAGAATTAACTCTATAAATTCTTTCCACTTCCCCACGTAACTCATCTTTATCTATGTTCAAAATAACAGCCAAGTCATTAATCACCATTTCCATCAAGTCTTGGGTTTTATCTTCTTTCAGGCCTCTTATTCTCAAAGCATATTCCATCTGTCTATACTGGAACATAAGAATATCATCTTGTGAAGCTTCCACTTTTTTCTCCATATCTTGGAATTTATAATCCAAAAGTTCTACTGTTTCTTCAATTTCCTCCACTCTAGAGTCCAGCTTCACGACCACTGAGGCCACTCCAGATAAAGCTAAAAGTATATCATCCCTCAAAATAGTATTATTCTGTTCTAAAAGTTCCTTCATCTCTTGCTTCATTTCTTCCTTACTTTCAGATTTATTCTGTTCCAACAATTGCTTCATTTCCTCCCTAAACTGTGACACAGCATTTACCATTATTTCTTTAATGTCTTGTGCTGATGTACCAGATGGGGGAGGTGAAGGTGGAGTAGTTTTAGGTTGCTGCACTGAGGGTATTATTTTAAGTTGTTGTTGCCCAGTAGAAGTAACAGGAGAAGAGATTACCTTAGGAGCTGTAGTAGCTGGTTGTCGTTTTGAAGCCATTTTAATTTATCTTCCTTTCTTCATAAAAATACCAGTAAAAAATAAAAAATCCAAAAGATTAAAAATAAAATAAAATAGAATAAAATAGAATCAATTTAGAAAACTCCCAGAAAGTAAAAAAAAACTTAAAAAAGAAAACAGTATTAAGCAATAATTCAGCCAGTCCGTCTTTCAAAAGAAAAACTTTCAAAACGCCATTTTACTTTCACTCTCACTTTTCCGCCCGCGAGAAAAAAAAAGAAAGCTCAAAAAATAAAAAAAAATCAGCACATACTAAATAAACTAAGTAAACTAAAAAAAAAATAAAATAAAGCTAAACTATAAATAAAGTCCTTTAAACAGTTCTGTCCGGTTTAAAATTACTCACGGTTACTTTAAATACGGAGATGGTAGCGGCGTTTCGCTTTGTTTCCGAAGAAACAAAGACAGCTGAGAGGCGGAGAAGGCAATGAACTCCGAGGGAGCACTCTTTCTACCCCCCTAAAATAAAAATCCAGGGAAGGTTAAGAGGTTCTACCTCTATTCATGCGATCTCTACCCCTTCCCTTCGCCCGGGAAGAGGATTGCGAGCCGCGGGCCAGCTGATGAACGCTGTGCTCCGCGGATCTAACACCATCTCAGGAGGACGGCTACAAAGTAGCCGCCATCTCCACCGCCTTAACCACCGGAAGTCTCAAATGCATTCCTTTTTGTCACCTTATAATCCCTGCACTTCCTACTAAACCAAAGTTGTTTTTTTATTAGAAGTAGATATTGGTAATTCCTTGGTTTCTGGCTCATGAATGGAATTAGGTTATTTTCATTTTTGCTGTGAATGGAATTGCCACATCCAAGCGATCACTTTTTATACATATACCTTGCAGCAGACACTATTTTAAAAGTTGAATTCATTCTAAGGAAAGCTTAATCAGGGGTACTTATTACATCAACCATACTGTTTTAAATCATATTATTCCTACTGAGTCTCTGTTATAATTTGTTGAATAAGCAATGTTGCGAACTCAGCTAAAAGCAGTTAAGGTGCACTAAATGTAATGATGCTAAAAGATCATGAAATTTTAACCACAGTAATGTGAACTTAACTGCAAAGAATTAACATTTAGCATGGGAAATTCAAGATTTCAGATAGCATTAAGCTAAAACAGTAACTCTGGACACCAATACTTTCACCCCAGTAAAGGTTCTTTAATTCAAAAGATATGTCATATAACAGAAATACTTCATCCTGTCCAACCCTTTGTATGCATTCCAATACATATATCAATTTGAACTGTGATTGTATTTTTGTTGTAATATATCAAATGAAGGAATGATTTGCATAAATCTATAAAGAGGACTTGTAACTTCTCTTTAGGCTTCTTTCTTTTCCAGTTCAGTAGCAATCCTGTCAATAACCCAATTTGTATTTCAATTGTTTCTGAATCTCTGATTTAAATGTAGTCCTGAAAAATTCTTCATTACTCTTAGTTTTGTGATATGAAAGCAGGATGATAAGGAATAGCCATGTTTGAAACACTGTTTGTTACATACAATATAGTTTTTATGTTGTGCATTTAAGGTGGTAGACTTTTATATTTGAATTGGTCTTTAAGTATGAAGTACTTAGAAACACTGAAAGCATGCTAGCATTTTGAGGGAAAACGATGCTTTGTATTAGTCATGTTTAGTAAGGTTACAATTGTATCTTTTCTTCCTTAGAGACCGAGTCAAGTCCATGTTTTATCATGCTTATGATAACTATCTGGTAAATGCCTTTCCCTACGATGAGCTGCGTCCTCTGACGTGTGATGGGCAGGACACTTGGGGAAGGTACTGGGAAATTAATATCATTGATCACTTATGAAATTTTGAAGTAGCAGCTTGTTACAGAACATCTCAACTTGCTAGGACAGGAGTCTACAATTTTATCAAGCCAAAGGGCATATTTACTTTTAAATTGCATGCATGTTAAATTAAGTAATTTCATTGGTCTGTCTAACCATTTCCCCTTTGTGGGGGCCATAGGTGGTTCTCAGGCTATATGCATATACAAAAGAAAATGGAGCTTGTGGCAAAGAAAACAACATATTTGCATCTTCACAGAGAAACTTTAGACTAGTTTTTCCCAACCTGGGCAAATTTATAGATTTCAGTTCCATAGGTTTTTAGCAACAATCATGCTGCCTGCACAATCCTGAAAATTGAAGTTCACACACCTAGAAAAATCTAAGTTAGGGGAAGCTGATATTAAGCCAAGAACCACATAGAACCACAATGAAAAAGAGAGAGCATCCCATTAATAGTTGCTCTGGTGGAGTGGATTAGAAAGACCCAGGTTTAAATCCACCCTAAGCCATGGAAGCTTACTGGTTGATCTTGTGCCATTCACTCTCTCAGGCTAACCTCCCTCACAGGATATTTGGGGAAAAATTGGAGAGGGTATTACATATGCCCTTTCTGTAGGACTGTACTGAGTCATGAAAGAAAGATAATATATAAATCCAATAAAGCAGAAGCAGCATAGGTGGTTGAGATTATCTGTAAATATGACATTCATTATATAAAGACCTTTTGAGCCTGTCATGCACAAAACCCTGCATTAAAAGGCTGGAATAGTTGGCTTGGACACCTAAGTGTCCAAGCCAGCTATTCCAGGCTTTTTGTGCAGTGAACCTATAGTATTTGTTTATAAGGTAAGTCCCCCTGTAATGCATTGACAGCACTCGTGACAATTTCTTCAATGTATAATTTCATACATGAATGTTACTTGTAAAAAACATATTTTATTGTGAGATAATCTCAGAGAAATAAATTGTTCTATGATTTCTTATTTAGACAGTTGAGCAGATTGAAACTGTCCAAAATTTATTCATGCAACCACATGTGGATTGTTTTTCTGACAATAGCTAAGATTAAAATGTGTGTATATCATGTTATGTATATGTCCCCTTCCCTCGTGCCATTGCTTTTTTTTCTCATGGTTTCTTTTTCAGTTTTTCTCTCACATTGATTGATGCTCTGGATACACTACTAGTAAGTATTGATAATGACTTCATTTTTCATTCGTTTTCATTAATTTTCTATGCATATCCTTGAATAATAAATAATAGCTTTTGTTCTCCATGCTTGTTGTTTCTGTTTCTCCATTTGGGAGATTAAGAATGATACATTTTCCATATCTCTTGAAAGTTCACATCCAGAAGGCATGAAGGAGTTAAAAGTCACATTCAATCCCTGCTCATCACACAGGAGTATGAAAAGATGGCTTATGGCTATGCAGTGTTTTGTATCTTGTAATGTTTCCTTATCCTTTAATAAGATTATATTTTATGAATCATTATTTTTTTTTCAGATTTTGGGGAATGTGTCTGAATTCCAGCGAGTTGTTAATGTATTGCAGGAGGGTATAAATTTTGATATTGATGTAAATGCTTCTGTCTTTGAAACCAATATCAGAGGTGAGTTGACAAAGAATCTTGCAAGATAATGTGGATTGTGTCTGAATTGCAATATGGGTTCTAAAAGAAGATTCTAAAACTTCCTATACTAAGAGCAGGAAAATATTAGTTTTCATCTCCTGCCATAAACATCCAGCAGCCTTCTCAAACTTGGTGGCTATCAGATATTTTAGACTCAGTTTCTATAATTGTTAGCCAGCACAGCTATTGGATTCTGAGAGAAAAATTCCAGCACATATGGAACATACAAAGTTAGAAAATGACGCCTGTTAGAAATCTTTGGTGTAATCTAGTAAATTGCTTTTACATTTGTCTGATTTTTCAAAATGTTCTTTATTTGTGGCTTTTGAAATGAGTAAGCATAATGAAATGGCAATTTTTTCATAAAAATTTCGTTTGCAGTGATCAAAGGAAAAATTGTTGTGGAGTTAAAAGTTATAGTATCACTTCAGAAAAGTAGAATTGAATGCCTTGCTCTTCTATCTTTATTGAAAAGCGAGGGACATTTGCAGGCCTCAGTGCCTCTTTGGCACTGAATATGCCATGACAAAACTGAAAGTCGGCTGTATGTATATCCTTTGTCATTGACACAATCCATTGTTTCTAAATAAGCTTGATCTGCATTTGTAGTGGTTGGCGGCCTCTTATCTGCTCATTTGCTGTCAAAGAAGGCTGGTGTTAAAGTAGAAGCAGGATGGCCATGTTCTGGTCCCCTCTTGAGGATGGCAGAAGATGCTGCTCGAAAACTTTTGCCAGGTGAGCATTCTTGCTGAAGCTTATTTCTTGTGTTTCCCACACACACATACACCCATAGTAGGCTGCATGCCACATGAATAGAATAGAGTTGTAATATGTACTAGAAATTCCTAAAGTTTCCCAGTAGTTCACTAGATACCAAATAGAAAGAGATGGCCATCTCATTGTTTGAAAATCAAGAGTTGTGGCCCTCACGTATACTGGAAAAAAATGTTACTAAAAGTTGACATGGACTGACATATCTGCTATGTTTATAAATGGGTTAAATAGTTGTACAGTAGTGTTGCATATCAAGTCTGTTCTTTCAATCCTGCTCTAGAGTAACTCTATAATAGTGATTAAAAAGTATCAATCACCAGAGTGGGCAACTCATCAGCTGCATTCAACCACAGTCAAAGCTAAAATAGCTTTGTTGAACCTTGGTGGAAAATGGGTCAAGATAACAGTATTGTTACTTAAATAACTTTCTAAAAAGGGAATTAAAAAACCTCCTGCAAATATTTACCTCCAGTGATATCAAATCCTTGACTGTATCGTAGTAGCAATTAAAGTAATGGATAAATATATAAATGTTAATTTTGGAGAAAAATAGTTATCCCCACATACAGAAACCACTAATTTGTGTGAATGTTTTACATTTAATTCCTCTGATTTGTTGTGGAAACTAAAACCTGCCTTGGCTTTCTTTTAGTGAAAGGAAGGGACAGTTTTATACCAGAAACAGATTACTGGCTTCTATATATAGAGTCCATGTTGCCTTGATTAATAGCAGCCTGTATAATTTGAGCCAATGTGTTGCTTTATAAAACATATTGGGGTGCATTTATAGGGTAGAAAGTTGGCCTTGATAATACCTTTTCAACCCCTGTAAATATTTAATAATATTCAAAACTTTGTTTTGAAGCCTTTCAGACTCCAACTGGAATGCCATATGGAACAGTAAATTTACTACATGGAGTAAATCCTGGAGAGACACCAGTTACTTGTACTGCTGGGATTGGTACATTTATAGTGGAATTTGCTACCTTAAGTTATCTTACAGGGGATACAGTATTTGAAGATGTTGCCAGAAGGGCTCTTAAGACTCTCTGGAAAAATCGTTCTGATATCGGCTTGGTGAGTAGAAAGCCCCGTTTCATTTCAGTCCATTATTTGTAGCTTAATCTAAACAAAGGTCTAGCACAGAGGTCCCCAACTCTGGTCTGTGGACTGACACAGGGTTGCGACATGCCAGAAACTGGGCCACACAAACAGGGAAGCCCCATCCGCAGGATGAAGGCAGAATGTGAAACCACATCCCCTCCAATCTACAGAAAAACCTCTTTCATTGAACTGGTCCCTGGTGCTCAAAAGGCTGGAGGCCCCTGGTCTAGCATTTAGATAAATTTACCATGGTGAAATTCTGCAAATATAGTACTAAGTATTGTATCTAAAGGTCCCTTCAGAGAACAGATTTTTAGGCTTTGTTAGATTTTTAAGCTTTGTAAAGTAGTAAGTGTACAATATACAACTAGGCCTCATTTTAATGAATCATCTGGGGAAAATGAGTCATCCTTCAGAAAAGGATAATATTCCTAATTCCTAATATTTCCCAAAATAAGAAAAGTATATTATCACTGTGCTTTATATTATTTCTGTAATGACATTACACAAATGTGAACTGATGGAAATGAGGCATTTTGTATCATTTACATAATCTTATATATAAAAATGAGATAAATAACTGTGACTGTTGTAAAATTAATATAAATTTAATTGCTTCTGCTGGGCATCATCAAATACAATTGATCTGTACATGATTTTGAGATGTCCAGAATCATTTGTAATTGGTTGCACCCAAAATCTATTAAATGGGAGTTTGTTAAATCAGGATTTTATTCTAATAATAAAACATTCTTCAAATAGCATAAAGCTGCAGGACAAATAAACCATAATAAAACAAATTTAAAATGCTGATTAAATACTTTTCATTAAAAAAAAAAAAGCTGTAATGTCATCTCCACTGAAGCTTCTTTAGTTACTCCTCTAAAATTAGGGGATTGCACAGTATAGAAGATGTCCTTTGCCCCCAGATCACATGGTCAGACCTTCCCAATCAGGTTCTTTTCAGACATAGTCTATAACTCCTATTATCCTAATTTGCATAGCTAATGCATGATTGGATCATAGATGATATCTAGAGCATGACCATATATAAGGAAAGTTGGCCTATATCAAAAGCAAACAAATAATAGTATGGCCAACTTTATAGTAATTGTTCATTAGACTAGTTTGCGTTGTTTTTTTAATTGCCTGGCTGGAATATGTCATTATATCTTAATTACTGAAATTGGAAAAAATATATATATTCTGTTAATTCATCCAGATAATTTCATTAAAAGAAAACTGGAAAAACTGATAATTGTCAAAAATCAGTTCATCACTTTCTTACAAATTAGCTTTAATTTTCTCAGGAATTAAATCATCTTCTCTGATTCTATTTGTTTCTGATATGCATAGTTTCCTTGAAAATTAATATAATGCAGAATTTAAAATGGTTATTAGTGAAATCTGTATTAAAGCATCAGTTTATCCCAAAGAACTCCTAGATTGAGCATATTCTTTTACAATGTACTTTGTAAAATGAAGCTAAAGAGAAGACATTTAAAATTGATAATATTTTAACCCAAGATTCTAAACCAAGATTTAATTCTTAACAGTTACAATGGCACAATGAAAATGCTGTTCATATATATATATATATATATATATATATATATATATATATATATATATATATATATATATTAATAAGAATAGTGAAAATAAAAATATGATTCCTGGGTGAATCCATAATCAATTACCAATAAAGCGTGAATGCCAGGAATATAATAAACTATAAAAGTTTAATACCATCACCGATCACCAAGCTTTCGTCAGATACTTCTGACATCGTCAGGGTGCTGCTCCCACAGACCAGCATTAACCCTGACGATGTCAGAAGTATCTGACGAAAGCTTGGTGATCGGTGATGGTATTAAACTTTTATAGTTTATTATATTCCTGGTGTTCAGGCTTTATTGGTAATTGATTATATATATATATATATATATATATATATATATATATATATATATATATATATATATATATGTATGTAGGTCTTTGGTTGTTTGGGTTTTCTCCCGCATAAAATTGGAAGTGTCTTGGCGACGTTTCGACGAAGTCCCATTCGTCATCTTCAGGCTGGTGTTTTCAGCTTCGTGCTCCTCGAAGCACGAAACTGAAAACACCAGCCTGAAGATGACGAATGAGACTTCGTCGAAACGTCGGCAAGACACTTCCAATTTTACGCGGGAGAAAACCCGAACAACCAAAGACCTACATACAAACACCCGCGAAAACCTCAGAAAACACACACACACACCACACACACACACACACACACACACACATATATATATATATATATATATATATATATATATATATATATATATAAAGCTTGCATTGATTAGCAAAATAACTTTTGTTGAATGGAAAGGAAATGCAATCTTAACCAGAACCTTTAATAACTAGAGTTTTTCCCTCTCAGGTAGGTAATCACATTGATGTGTTAACTGCCAAGTGGGTAGCCCAGGATGCTGGGATTGGAGCAGGAGTAGATTCCTATTTTGAATACCTTGTTAAAGGAGCCATTCTGCTGCAGGATGAGGAGTTGATGTCCATGTTTCTAGGTAAGTTCCTATGGTTGTGTGATATGTACTTCAGTTTATCTATACCAGGGATCGTCAACCTTAAACACTCAAAGAGCCACTTGGACCCGTTTTCACAGAAAAGAAAACACTTGGAGCCGCAAAACCTACGCACGCACCGGAGGAGGGGGCTTAATTGAAAGAGTTTAATTAAAAAGAAATAGAGGCTGCTGTGCATGAGGTCTCTCTCTCTCTCTCTCTCTTTCCTCTCCCTTTCTCTCGCTCTCTCCTCCCCCCCCCCCTCTCCGATCTGCTCACCTGGCCAGCTGGCCTCATGCTGTTCTCCGACAAGCTGACACACATTCTTATTGGGCTGGCTCTCTCCTGCCCTTGGTCTGCCAGTCCTCTTCCCCCACTCAGTGTGAGTGTGTGTGTTTGTGTGTGTGTATGTGAGAGAGAGAGAGAGAGCTGCTGCTACTTTCTGCTTTTTGCTGCTTCCTGCAGAGACGCAGCAAAGGCAGGAGCCCCGCCCAATAAGCTTGTCAGCTTGTCAGAGAATAGTGTGAGGCCACTCTCTTTTTTACACACACACACAAACACGCATGCACAGAGAGAGAGAGAGAGAGAGAGCAATAATCTTTCATAAATGCATTAGAAATGTCCCCTATAAACCCAAAATTTCCTTAGTGTGTATGTGTATGAATATACACTAGTGTGTGTGTAAGAGAGAGAGAGAGAGAGAGAAGCTCAAGTGCATCTGTCTCTGTCTTTGCAAATGGCGGAGGAGGACTGGGAGCCGCAGGAGAAGGCTCAAGGAGCCAAATCCGGCCCTGGAGCTACAGGTTGCTGACCCATGATCTATACACTTAATATGGGTTAAGAAACCAAAGACAAAACTTCTAGGAAAAGTATATGTCTGTTATATGTTTCTCATTATACCTTAGTCACTCAAAACCAGATGGCATTTTCTTAATTTTCTGATCTTCTTCCCCTATCTCCCAATTATTGGCCATCTAAACCTTTTAAACATTCAATGCTAATGTGTAGATACAGTAATTGTGAACCTGTACCTGCCTTAACATCTTGCAAGATATCTTAGATAAGATTTATGTACATAACAGCAGTGAGACAAATAGCTACACTCACTATATAATTAACCTGATCTTGGTTACATATATCAGCTTTAAAGATACCTTATGTTTTGTCCTTTTCTTTCTGGAATAGCATCTGTCTTGAAAATTTCTGGGTAGTGAACAGCATTTATATTAATTTTGGATCTTCTTTATGTTCTTTTAAGCATAAAAGGAAAATAATACATTAAATATTTAATATATATTACATTTTATCAAAGATAAAATTGAAAAGATGTACAATAAAATATTTATTAGATGTTACTAGAAATTCAAATAGAAATTAGAATATGTATGAATAGAGAATATGAAAGAGTTTTCACTTCTGAAACTTAATTTCAAACCCAACAGTTGTCATTAGTTTTACCTTTCCTTTCACTAGATTATAACAAAGCTATAAAAAACTACACAAAATTTGATGATTGGTATTTGTGGGTTCAAATGTACAAAGGAACTGTCTCAATGCCAGTTTTTCAATCTTTGGAGGCTTTCTGGCCTGGCTTACAGGTAATGATTGCTCTAAAATTCATTATCATAGTTAAAATATATATGTATAATTTTTGTTAGAGTGTCTAATGCTGTAGATTGCGTTTTAAATATAAATTGAGTAATTGCAACCTAAACATAAATATTAAATATAATTTTAATTTTACAATTATAATGCCAGATGTCTGTTGCCTTTCTACCAAAGTGTGCCCCGTTTTTCTCATGAAGAATCCAGTGAAAGTATTCTTGGATAGAAATAAATTATTTTTAAAAAGCTGTTAAACCCAATTATCTAAGTATGTCTTTTGACACTTTTTAAAAATCCTAATTTACTTTCTAATGCCATCATTTATCATCTTGAGAAATCCTAATGTGTAGTTGTATTATTTGCTAAAAGAAAAAATATATATTACATAATTGTTTTTCCCAGAGCCTTATTGGAGATATAGATAGCGCAATGCGAACATTTCTCAATTATTACACTGTTTGGAAACAGTTTGGTGGGCTGCCTGAGTTCTACAATATCCCCCAGGGCTACACAGTGGAAAAGCGTGAGGGATACCCACTTCGACCTGGTAAATATGAACAAATCAGAAGTCCATTTGCAATGTGCCTTAGTCATCTTACAGTAAAAAGCCAAGTCTTCCTCAAATTAGCCTCCACTCCTTGGTGACAATATGGACATTTTTTGGCAGCAATGTAGAAATTGTTTACTACCTTCCTCCAGAATGTTTTTTTTTTTTAATTTATGAATCTAGTCAATAGCTCTGGAATTTCTGGGTAAATCCCCATAGAGTACTAACCTGATTTGACTTAGCCCATAATATTGGTGCTATACTTACTTTTAAGTGGCTCAAAGCCCAAATGGTTCAAATAAATTTATTCTCTATTCTAGCTCAAAGTAGCTAAACAACAGCTTTTCGCTTATACAAAATAATAAGTGAAATGTGCATAAATGAAAATATGCTCCTTTGTATCAAGCTTAAGCTAGTAAGAAAGTACTATATTGAATAGTTTTGTGTTTATAAGACTGAGCAATTAATATTTGGGGCATTATATACTATTGTTGTTATTTAGGGTTTTTTTATCTTGCTTTTATTATTTTATAAGTAATTCAAAGCAACAAGCATACATAATACTGGTCCTCATCCTATTTTCCCCACAAAAACAATTCTGTGAGGTGAGTTGGGCTGAGAAAGATTAACTGCCCGAAAGCCACCCAACCAGCTCTCATGCCTCTAAGACAGTACTAGAACTCACAATCTCCTGGTTTCTAGACCAGCATTTTAACCACTGTACCAAACTGGCTATTATATTTATTACATTCAGTACATGCATATTCAGGAAAGTAACTTTCATTTCTTTTGTCTGTGGATTTGCAGAACTAATAGAAAGCGCAATGTATCTGTATCGTGCTACACAAGATCCAACACTTTTAGAGCTGGGCAGAGATGTGGTGGAGTCAATAGAAAAAATCAGCAAAGTCGAATGTGGTTTTGCAACAGTTAAGTGTTTCTCTCAAACTTTTTTTTTTTTTTTTTGGTAAGGTGGGAATATCGGGGGTCAGTTTATTCCTTGCAAGTCTTCCTTGTTACCAGCAAAAGCATCTTCTTGCTTATTCTATAGTATGTAAGCAGTTTGAATTCTGATTCTATTGTAGAAATACCAGAATTGCCCCAGAAATTTGCCATTAATCCAACTTCAATCAGTTGGGAAGATGCTAGTGTTATATGGCAGGTTTTCACATCTCAACATAACCACTTCTTTGCTTTTATTTTGAAGATCAAAGACCTAAGAGATCACAAATTAGATAACCGTATGGAGTCCTTCTTCTTGGCTGAAACAGTGAAATATCTTTATCTATTGTTTGATCGTGACAACTTCATTCATAACAATGGATCATCCTTTGATGTCTTACTGACACCATATGGAGAATGTATTCTTGATGCTGGGGGATATATCTTCAATACAGAAGCCCATCCTATAGATCCTGCTGCCCTCCACTGTTGCCGGAATCAAAAAGAAGACCAGTGGGAAGTTGAAAACTTAATGAGGGAATTCTACTCTTTGAATAAGAGTAAGAAGTTCACTTTCATAAGAACTTCAGGTAAAATGGGAAAAAGACAAAAAGATTCTACTGATATTTCCTCTGAAGATTACAAGAGACAGGTAGGCTCAGACCAGAAAGAAAAAAGGATGGTCCCGTTACTGAGCTGCCCCAGTCAACCATTCAACTCAAAACTAGCTGTTATGGGACAGGTTTTCTTTGACAATGCATGATTTCTTTTCTGAAATTCAAATGGGTTGAAATCAGTAAACTTGAATTTTATTTGCATTTTGGTCACTGTTTCCCTGGGAATACACAACATGCTATAGGAATCTGTAGTTTCTCAAAGCAGGATACATTTTGTTGACATGGATCCACTTTGGAAAGCAAAAATATTCGAAATTGAAAAATTAGTTACAATGTTTTCTGATTTTGCTGGGCCCTGATTCCTCCTGCATTCCTTGTTTTTAGTAGTTTTCTGAACCAAGGAAAATAAAAGACAAAGATGTCTGGTTTATAGGTAATGCTGCAAGGTGAGCACTGTGATGGTGTTTAAAAATTGATCATGGGCTACTTCAGTAACATTTGGATAATGATAGCAAGGATGTTTTTTCAGTGATGCTCAGTCAATTATGGATCTAAATTCTATGAACAGAACAATTTCTTTGCACAGAATGAACAGACGGCATTAAATATAGTAGAGCAGTGGTTCTCAACCTTTTTAATGCTGTGACCCCCAACTGGTCATAAGTCGAGGAGTACTCAACCAATCGTAAGTTGAGGACTACTCAACTGGTGCAGCATCGTTTGCAGAATGAGACTTTTGACGGGCTCAGCAGGGCAGAGACAGCCTGGACAATTCCTATTGGCTTTTGAAAACCAATAGAATTAGACTCTATTCAAGAGAGTCTATTTTATTGGCTTTCAAAAGCCAATAGAATAAAAGGGAGTAGCACAGCTAAGGAAAAGGGGGAAAAAATGGTAGACTGCGTTGTTTGGCGACCCCCGTGAAATGGTCGTTCGACCCCAAATGGGGTCCCGACCCACAGGTTGAGAACCACTGTAGTAGAGGAATCCCACTGAAGGAAGAAGGATAAGTAGACAAGCTTCACTAGATTTTTCTCTCTCTCCATAAATCACAGCATAAGCAAACAGAGAGTTGGCGGAGGGAAAAAAATTAAAGAGGCAGCAAGGAATTACAAGACTGCTGTTTCATGCATATGCAGGAAAATATTTTTAAAAATCATTTTTTTTCTTTTTTGCATTTTCACTTTTCTACTCCTCAACAATTAAAATTTTTAGACATGAGTATATGCTTATTCTGTATGAGGTAAAACTGTATTTTCAACTTCTCACATTTGTTATGTCACAGTATTGGTAAGTTATTTTTATATTTTTAGCAAATGTGTCCTGCTTAAATTATAAATGAATGTTGAAAGTGCTACAAACACTGAAATATTCAAAATATGATGCTTCGTATTGGCAGTTTACCCAGGATGATTTTTCTTATGAAAAATCATAAAAGCTCCTATGTTATGGGTGTTCTAATTATGTAAAATGAATTTGTGTCTTTTCATTTTACCAATGTTTTATATCAATATAAAGGAGCAATTAAGACTGATATAGTTAAGAATCTACCTCTTGCTATTTTTAAATGAATGTTTTGGCACAAATTGAGAGAGATTATCTGTGAGATTTAGGATCTCTTCCTTCATGAAATGCCGTTAAAGGACTGCCAACATGGACCTCATCCATTTGTGTAAATTTCAGAAGATCTCAAACTATACTCAATAGGGTTGCACAGAGATCCAGATTTGAAAGACAAAACAGGATGTTGTGTGTGCGTGAATAAGCACATACTATCAGTTGTTAAATGCTGTCAGTGAAATGTGCCCTTTCTGAAATCATGTCAGTTGCAAATACTACTGTGCGAGCTAAAGAAAAGATGCAGGTATTCTGACAGTTTGCCCACCAAACATGAAGAAATCTGCAGATTCGGAGATGCTAAATTCCACCTTCCAAATTAAATATTTATATACTATAATTGGTTTCTTAAGATTTTATTTCATTGTTATTCATTCTTAAGCATGGTAAAACTATTAATATAACCTTGGTGAGCTTCTGAATTTTATAAATAAACAAGAGCAAACAAGATCTAAAGCTGGGGCAAAAAAAGATGGAAATTAAATGGGAGGTAGTTCTGAAATAATTGATTTAAAAGCTGGGAAAGAATTTGTTTCATTTTATGTTATATATAAAATCTTGGACAATATCCAAGCAACAAGTTATTCTTTCTACACTAAAAGATATCAACAAATGTTTCTGCAAAATACACTACTGTATGTTATTCATGTTTCTTCTTTAGTACTAGGAGTAATTCATGCTGAATAATCACTACAAATGCTGTATAATGGGAACATGAGGTTTACGGTACTGGAAATTGCATTGTAATGTGGAGGTGCGCAATATAAACACAATTCTTCCAATTTATCAAATTTATGCAACACCCATCTCACCTAAGTGGTGCCAATCCATCACAGAATGCTTATAAAACAAGCATTAAGTAGAACCATAGGAAAAGCCATGGCTTTTTTTGTCATAGAACACCCAGAATGGAGTTCCGGCACCTTTTTTGGATGGAACCTTGTAGAGTAGGCAAGGCGGATTGTATGACGTGTGAGTTCCGTCACCTTTTTTTTTTTTTTTTTCAAAACACTGGAAAAAGCACAAAAGAACAGGTTGGAGGAAGAGAGACAGCCTTCACAAGTTTTAATTGAAGAACTCAGTGTTGAAGAAAGTGCCCATTTATCTCTGGAAGTCCTGCTTTTAAGAGAAAGCTGAGTGTGATCAATTCTTTTTTCAATAATCTCAAATCAATTATAATGATTGCTAATCGTATACAGGTAATCCTGGTGTTATAGCCACTCATACAGCATATACTCATACTTCAGTGGCAAACAAGGACTCGTGTCAGGTCCTCAAAGTTTCAGCTATTACAGTGACATATGGGTTTGGAAATGGTGACCTAAAGAATCCTTTGGTATTATACATAGTTCTATGAAGTCTTGCCCAGATTTGATTTTGGCAAGCATCTGCTGAAGATCAGAACCTAGAACCTCCTGACCCAACTGCTCCTTGCTTTCACTGACTTAATTGCTTGGTCTCTGCTTGTCTTTATCAGCATATTTTGGGGGTTGAATAGGCACTTTTCTCAAATCCCGCTATATTGTCCCATTGGGGTGAAAGTGAGGTGTTCCTGGGAAGGATGAGCAAAATACAGCAAGACTGTATACCATCTCTTAGCAGCAACAGCGATAAAGGAAGATGCTGGATGCAGACAATCAGTAGTGATAAAGGCGAAGACATCATTTCATACTGCACTACAGAAGGCAATTATAAACCAATTCTGTATTTTTATTTTTAAAAACCACATGGAAAGAAAACAAAATGTTTGATGCTATAGTCTTGGATGATGGGACTCTAAAGGCAAGATGACAATATGCTACTACTGAGGAAGAGTTCAGGGCCGGGAACAAGGTGGCATATAATTCAACAAGATAAGAAAGATAAGAGCTTAAATAACAATAGCCTTGCAAAGCCGGTCCCGGTTCTTCGTATCTGAAGCTTCTTTTGGGGAACAGGACCGAGACTAATGGATTTTACATTTTTTCAATCGGTGATAAAAATCCGGACAACCGCTAATCAGAAATCGACAGGGGAAAAAAAACCCTAAGATGAGAGAATACCAAGCTTGATCCCACCAGCAGCTTGGATGACATAAAATCTGAAGTCTTTGATTGCGGAAGACATATAACAGCAGCGTTTTCCTCTTTGCTGACGTTGCTCAGTGCTCCCTTCTCTTAGTACACAGTACGGTATCGGTACCTAATTATGCCCAAAGACTTCATTTCCCATCATTCCTTAGGTAAATAAGCGTACTTCCTGTCGCCGTCCCACCTCGTCCCGGAAGGCGTCCCGACGCACAAAGCTCCGAGAGGAGAGAAGCTTCCTGTTTGCGTCTGGCCGGGGCAAGAGCGACTATGGCATCCGCAATAGGGGGTGCAGGAGCTGCATTGCTAGCTCTACCACCAGCAGCGGACCCTGTTTCCTGCACGCCTTGCCGGCGTGAAGCAAAGAGAGGACCGATCAACATCCTGGGCCAGCTTCGGCATGCACAGCTCAGCGGCCGGGGCCTGACACGGGGGTCACAGGTATTGCAGGCTCAGCTGGGCTCTGCGGGGTGGTTGGGCCAAGCCAGGGTGGGCTTCCTCAGAAAATTTGTCCCTGGCTACTCCTTTGGGTGGCTTCAGAGGAAATAATGAGATGCTCCGGCTGGACTCCGTCCATTTTCAGGTGCTGGATAGGCTGATGGCTTTTGTGTGGAGGTGGGAGCCTTGTCGATTTTAGCTAAAAAAAAAACCAACTAAGGATAGATGGAGTTGGGGTTCTGAGAATTGCTAGCCTCCTACTCTGTATGCAAGGTACACAGTAGGTGCCTGTATGCTACTCCCCTTCTGGATGATGATGATGATGATGATGATGAAGAATGATTTTTACTCTAGTTTTCATATATATAAAAACTCAAGCTGGTGAACATACCTAATACTAGGATATTAAAATAGGATATGACTCCTATTTTTCTCACAACAATAACCCTGTGGAGTGGGTTGGGCTAAGAAAGTGACTAGCCTAAAGTAACCTATCCAGCTTCCTTAGCTCCCAGGAATTGCTGTTGTGACTTGCTTCTGATTTGTGTTTGATTTTTATGTATAAGAGCAGGATGTTGGTAATGAGTGATGTTCAGCATCTTATTATAGGTGGAGTTGGTGGGTGACATCTCTCATTTAATCTTGCTCTCATATGTTCAGACATCCCATCAGATTTTATGTATAATCCAAAACTAATAATGATCCATAGATAATGGACAGTTCATATGAAAAGACATGATTCTGTCACTGAAATATACGTTCAAAATACAAGTTTTTTAAAAACCAAAATAATAGCGATACTTAGTTAATTAAATTGAATTTGCTTTAATTATATGTTAAATTGCAGAGGCAACGAACAGCAAGCTATTTAATATTACTTTCACCTATAAATTCATATTATTTCTTCACTTCATGTTCCTGGTTTTTGATTACATCCAAAAGGAAATACTGAAACTTAGCAAATAATGAACTTTGGTTTCTTTCATTTTTTAATGATATGAAATCACTTCTGAGGTATGATTTAAGTTATAACTGCCAAAAATTGTCATTTTTAAAACAATATGGAAAAGCTGACATTATACTTTATGTTAGTTCCTCCTAAGGACTTAGATTTTTTAATTGTTTTTAAACCTCTGGGATATGTTTCCCCACAGACATTCAGACCGTATTGTTGTTTGTCTTTTGTTAGAGATACTGACAGTGTCTTTCATATTTATTTTGCACCCATAATCTTTGATAGTGCATATTTAAATTATTCTTTGCAAATGGTGATAGAGCTATAAATTCTACTACTTAATTTTTTAGATTGTATAAATGGCTGTAAAATACATTGCTCCTATTTTAGATTTCCATTGCTGAAATACCTGCATGGAGATGCTCTTGATAGCTTTGTTTAAAAGATTGGAAAAGAAAAGTAGGGAAATGGAAGAAAATAAAGCATTAATTTTATTCCACCAGAATAAATAAATAAATAAAACTTCATTTAAAGATATTTTCATATAGAAATTAGAAAGTTAATATTAAAGAGTGAGCAAATCTGAAATAGCTGATAAAGCTGAAATCCATATATATTATGTACTGTGTATCAATCAATCACACAACTATTTTCTATTTTCATTCCTTACTGAATACAGTACTGTATTTTTAGAAAAAAAGACATGTAAAGCCTCCTTAAATCTTAAATATATCTTCAGATTACAAATTGAAACTTTTTAGCTGAATAGGTCATTTTAACCTTATTGCACCAATGTATCTGTTGCACACATAACAGTCTTTTACCAATATATTTTATTTAGTTTCCATACTTTTGGCTAAATTATTACAGAGTGAGATTAAATCTTAAATTTCTGTAAAGAAGATGCAAATACTAGTATAACAAAATATTCTCATAATTTTTAGCCCTGGGTCTATTTCTTTCAGAGCTCATTCTACATTAGGATTTTAGAGAATCTTTTACAACATCTGGATGGCATTAAAATTGCCACATTCCAAAGTTAATTATCAATGTTTAATTCTCCAAAAAATTGTTCTTATTTTTTTTCTGAAAAAATGTATGTCTCAATTCATTGATAAATTACGTGTTAGATTCTCAGTACATAAAATGCAGACAGTTAAAGCCCCTGTGAATCCAGTGAGGGAGGAGCTATAGATGTACACTATCTCAAGCCTTCTTGACCTGAAATAGCGTAAAGGGGCAACTTTGCAAGACTTTTTATTCTGTCCTCAGTTTAAAAATTATCAGTGGAATGGAAAACTCTTTCCACTTCTTTGATTTACTTTTGGGATATTGTTACTGGTAGCTTTTTGCCCACCTAAGCAAAGTACTTTTCTTGCTTAGGTGGTCAGACAATCAGCAAAAAACAATTGTAACTCCTTATAGCCATCAACGTGTTGGGTATGTTAGGTTATATTATGAATACATAAAAATTAAGAATTTTATTTTTGGTTTCTTTCCTTATTGTCTATTTCCATTTTGCTTTATGATAGGTTGATTTAATGTTAATAATATTAGCAATATGTCTTTCTTTTGAATAAGGCATTATTTTAAGAGTTTAGGAGTTTTTTATTTGTTGTTAGATATCTATCTTTTTAATTTGTTGTGTTAGTATTTTTCATTGCCTAGAAATCATCTTTTTTATGTCTATATTTCCAACAATTCTCATCTCTAAAATATTAGGACAGAAGGTTTCTTCTGTCTCTTCTAAAATGGAAATAATTTA
Organism: Crotalus tigris; assembly: GCF_016545835.1. Lineage (NCBI taxonomy): Eukaryota > Metazoa > Chordata > Lepidosauria > Squamata > Viperidae > Crotalus > Crotalus tigris. The sequence continues at coordinate 70,505 of NW_024099112.1, forward strand.
TAAAATATTAAATCATAACGCAAGTAAGAATTGATGCGACTTAATTTTTACTACTGTATTGTGTATTTACAAAAATACATGAAGGAAAAGTGATAGGAAGAAAAGAAAAAGCTAAAGGATTGAAACATTGGTTTTGTAGTTTAAGTATATGTTGCTTTAGATGGGTGCTATTGTTTTGAAAAACATAGGATTCTGTTCCTGTATATTATAATACCCTTGAACATAAAGATTTTATTCAATAAAAGTATTTGTCATTTTAAACTTTCCTGAATAAATATCAATGGCTCTTTTCTGTAAATGATCCCCATCTGCTTGGTACTGAAAACAGTTGTAATTAAGGTCACAGGGTATCTCAGTATACAGAACCTCTTTGTATTTGAAACAGCATTTGAATAACAACTGTATTTTCGAGTCTTTTGTGTTATAGAAAACTTTACATTTATGTGGAAGCACTTTGGCATAAGAACATAAATAGGTATAGTGATATTACTGAGAAAGGGATAAACATGAAATATTATCTAGAATACTTTTTATTCCAATAGTGAATGCAGAATGTTTGACAGTAGAATCGCTTGCTGCATCTAAATGCCACAGATGTTCTGATAGCTCTCATTTTGGAAATGAGGGTGTTAAAAATGCATAATTATATGTGTCTGTACTTAGTCAACCTATAGATGCTGTTTTGTGAAAAGTTTTATTTGGATCCTATTTTGATTACTTAAGCAATCGAGTTCAAATTGGATAAAGTAAGGATCTCCATCTTTTCAAGCCACAGATACATTTAGAATTTTGAATAAACATCCCGAACACCATCAAAACATAACAATTCTGTAGGATATGGCCCTTCACATAATGTTTAAAGCACTTCTCTTTTCCGTATGTGTGTGTGTGTGTGTGTGTGTGTGTGTGTGTGTGTGTGTGTGTGCATTTATTTATTCAGTTGTATAACTGCCCATCTCACGTACACGATTCTAGGCTTCTTTATTAAATTTGTTTATTGCACTTATTTAAAAAAATATTTGATTTTGCTCTGATATGATGCAATCTGAATATAGGAGGTCCACTTCTTTCTTGTCAGGGTCAGATCACTCTCCAGTTGATCTTGGATTAATCAATACTAACTTTACAGGCAGGCGGATCTTCTTTTAATACCAGCAATCATAATTATTTTCTTGAGCCACCTCAAGAGTTGGAACTTGATATTGCAGTTCTCTCCTCCTCCTTGATGGGGCAGTTCTATTCAATAGAAAAAGAAAAATTGAGTCTGAAGCCCCTTGTATATGAGGTACTACATAGGGCTAGCATTTTTTCCAATCTTCTTTAGTTTCTATATGAAAGCACTGAAGGAGATCACCTGTTATCACAGATACAGTGTTGTCCATATACTGATGATACCCATCTTTGCACTAGACCTCTGGCCCAACAGATGATGTAACTGAAATTCTGTCCTGATGCCAGTAGTCTCTTGGAGTCTGCTGGCTTAAGATCACTTTTTCCTGATCATTTGTGTCCATCTGATAAAATCAAATAAAAGGGGCTCTTACTTGGAGACTTGATATTTTTTTTCAGTTTCAAGTTTTTTATTAATTTTACAATACTACATTTACAAATTTGAAAAGTAGCATGGCGGCTGAGCGTAGTAATTCCATTACATTTGAATATCATCAGTACAAATCTCAAATTATTACAACAAACTAATTCCCTCTCTTTCCCCCATGATATCTACTGTCATGTTCAAACCAATACTGTTCTTATTCTATTAATCAAACAAAAATACCTTTCTAATATTCATCAATAATCTTCAGTCTATACATATCTTAATTAATTTGACATTCCACCTTTTAGACAATAACCTAGTAAGTTTTTCTTAACTTTAATTTGCCATTGATATTTAAGTTTAACGTTTAATCTTTATCATTTCCAGGTTTTAAATGATCCCAATTTCTAAGTCTCCTATCTCACATTTGGAGCTAATATTTTTTTTTCTTTTCTTCCTTTCACTTCCTTCCTTTCTTCCTTTCCAGAAAGAGAAAAAAAATGAAAATAAACCACCAACATTTATACCACAAACCCATATACAAATTTAATTATTAGTACTTATACTTTTAAGTTTTACTTAACCTTTGTCTCAACTCATAACAATATCTTAAATTCAAATAATTCAAATAATTATTTGTAGACATTCAGATTACATTTAATATTTAATTTTTCCAAATTTTAATTAAATACAATTCCTTTATCCCAATTGCTCATACATTCTAATATTTAAAATACACACCTTATATATAACTTCTATCCTCTATCTTACCCATCTAATGACAATATAATATTCTTATTTCAACATATTTCTAGATGTTATATGACCAAAATTTTCTTTATCTCAAATCATTACAATGTCTTATGTTCAGAATACATATTCTATCTATTTAGATATATTCTATTTTAGATCTCATATATAGATCAGAACCCCAATCTTTTTCAATCTTATTCTAGCTTTTTTCCTCTGCCAGGTCTTTTTTCGTATTTTTGCCTTTAAATCAGTGGTTCTCAACCTTTTTAATGTCGCAACCCCCAACCAGTCGTAAGTCGAGGACTACTCAACTGGTCGTAAGTCGAGGACTACTCAACTGGTGCAGCACCGTTTGCAGAATGGGACTTTTGGCGGGCTCAGCAGGGCAGAGACAGCCTGGACAATTCCTATTGGCTTTTGAAAGCCAATAGAATTAGATCTATTCAAGAGAGTCTATTCTATTGGCTTTCAAAAGCCAATAGAATAAAAGGGAGTAGCATAGCTAAGGAAAAGGGGGGGGGGAAATGGCGGACTGCGTTGTTTGGCGACCCCCGTGAAATGGTCTTTCGACCCCAAATGGGGTCCCGACCCACAGGTTGAGAACCACTGCTTTAAATCATCAAAAAAATCTCCTTATATTGTTGTGGCTATTGTTTGATGTTGATAAGAATGTCCAGTTGATTTGATTTTGATGTTGGGTTTGGATTTTAGAAGCATTATTATTTTTGTTTAACTTCTTTGTTTTGCTTTTTGTACTTTTAAAAAAATGGAATGGATTTTTTCTATTTAATTATTTTTTTCTTCTTCCCTTTTCTTTTTTTAACTCCTTTCTTTTTTTTATAATGATCTCCTTTTGAAGGATTTTTTGATTTTTTGGAGTTAATCTCTCTTTTTCTTTTGTTTAATTTTTGTAACTTTTAAGAAGGAGTAAAGATTTTTCTAAGATGGCTCCAAAGTGTTCAGTATTTTTTTGTTATAATGATCTCCTTTTGAAGGATTTTTTGAATTTTTTTGGACTTAATCTCTCTTTTTCTTTTGCTTAATTTTTGTAATTTTTAAAAAGGAGTAAAGATTTTTTTTAAGATGGCTCCAAAGCATCCAGTAATTCCTACAGCTCCTAAGGTGGTTTCTTCTTCGGTGTTATCATCAGTGCAACAACCTAAATTAATAGCTTCACCCTCTTCCTTGGTACAGCCAATAATTGTGAAGGATTTGCAAGATATGATGGGAAATGTTATATCTCAAATTAGGACAGAAATGAAAGAGATTTTAGAGGAAAATAATAAGATTTTGAGGCAAGAGATAGTTTTGGCTCTAAAAGGAGTTGCCTCTGTTCTTGAAAAGCTGAACTCTCGTGTAGAAGAGGTAGAAGAAAAAGTGGAATTGATGGAGGGAAAATTTGAAAGCATGGAAAAAGAAATGGAAAATGAGATTCTTATGCTTCAATATAGACAAATGGAATATGCCTTAAGAATCTGAGGTTTGGGAGAGTCTGTGCAAGGAGATCTGAGAGAGATGGTTGCAAAGGACTTTGCTGTGATTTTGAATAAAGAAAAAGAGGAAATACTTAGTGAAATTGAAAAATTATTTAGAGTTAACTCTGTGTTGGCAGTGCAAAAGAATTTGCCAAGAGATGTGGTAATTTACTTTGGGAAAAGATCCCTGCGCAACGAAATTATACAAGCTTTTTATAAGAAGAGATTTCAAATTGCTTCACAAGATGTTATAATTCTAAAGGAGATCCCATCAAAAATTTTAAGAAGAAGAAAGGAGTGTGCTTTTTTAGCAGATGAACTTAAAAAGAGACGAATCTTGTTCAGATGGGATGTTCCGATTGGAATGGTGGTGAATTACCTGGGGATATGTTATAGACTTAATACTGTTTCTCAAGCAAAAGACTTTTATACTTCGGTCCGGGGGGTATGTTCATCGCCATCTATTAAGTTTAAAGCTTTGGAAGAAAAGAAGGTAGAATTGCAGTCTGAAGAGCCTATACTTATGAAAATTGGGAAACCTCAGTTTGAGGGGCCTCAACAAGTTGAGATGGAGGAGCAGAGGATAACCTGTGCAACATATAACTGTAAAGAAAAGGAGCAACAGAAGAAGGTTAAGGAAGCCTCACAACTATTGGTTTCTGAATTTGTGGGAGAAGTAGGATTTATAAATTTTTTGGAGCAAACTTTAAGGGTAGAATTGCAGTCTGAAGAGCCTATATTAATGAAAAATGGGAAATCTCAGTTTGAGGGGCCTCAACAAGTCGAGATGAAGGCGCAGAGGACAACTCGTGCAACATATAATCGTAAAGAAAAAGAGCAACAGAAGAAGGAGTTTAAGGAAGCCTCACAAGTATTGGCTCCTGAGTCTGTGGGAGAAGCAGGATTTATAAACTTTTTGGAGCTACCTTTAAGGGCAGATTTCAAAGCACTTCTTTCGAGATTTATGGATAAGAGAGACTGACAAGGATGGAGATCCAATGAAAATTCTAGATAAGATGTTTAAGTTTAAGTACTTAGTTTAAGTATTCAAAAGAGTACTGAGTCTGTGGGAGAAGCAAGATTTACAAACTTTTTGGAGTTAGCTTTAAGGGCAGTTTTCAAAGCACTTCTTTTGAGGTTTATGGACAAGAGAGACTGATGAGGAATGTGTTTATTGTGAATGGAATTTGTTATTGGTAAAGATTTAAATGTGTATAAGGGAATTTTAATGGTTTATGGACAAGAGAGACTGATAAGGAATGTGTTTATTGTGGATGGAATTTGTTATTGGTAAAGATTTAAATGTGTATAAGGGAATTCTAATGTTTTAAATAATGTTCAAATTTGTGTTTTGGAGGGAGTTTATAAAGAATGATGGATAATAACATAAGTATGATATGAAAAGGTTCAGAGTATATTATAATGTGTTTAATGATTGGGTTTGTTTTTTTATTATTATTATTATTTTTAAGAGAAGATAATTTGTTTAATTAAATGTACCTAGATTTGTTTAGGATTTATATGTCTTTTAAGTTTTTTTTTGATAGGAGAGATTATGGAGATTGAATGAAAATCTTAGATAAAGAGTATTTAGTTTTAATGGTATAATGAAGGTTTATATGTTTATTTTTGTGTTCTAGGATAAAGAAAGAGGGAGAGATTAGATTTTATATTGTAGGTATAGATATTCAAAGAAAGTACTGTTTAAATTTGTGTTTTGGAGGGAGTTTATACAGAATGATGGATAATAATATAAGTATGATACTAGAAAATGTTTAGAGTATATTATAATGTGTTTAATGATTGCAATTATTATTATTTTAGAGAAGATAACCTATTTAATTTAATGTATTTAGATTTGTTTAGGATTTATATGTGTTTTAAGTTTTTCTTTTCTTTTTCTGAAAAATTTTAATTAAGCCTGTACTCAGCTCTGGGAAGGTTGGGGGAGGGTTTGGGAGGTTTGGGGAGGTGGGGGAGGGTATGGGAGGGTGGGGGGGTTTGGGGAGGGAATTTGTTTTGTAAAATTTAAAAAACTTTCAATAAAAAAAAAGAATGTCCAGTTGATGTTTTCTTAAGAGGACTTGATTTAGCCAGTAGTCTCTTTATTTTTCCAGTTCAATGCAGTTGTCCCAAAGTATTTATCTTCTCTTTCATCTGTTTTTCTTGTTTATCTTCAAATTCCTTCTGGTTTATAAGAAACACCCTTTTCTTGTTCTCTATTATCAATTTCTTTTTTGTGTTTTCTATTTTCTGTATTTGTTGAGTATCTAAGTCTTCTGTCCTAACATTTGGTTGTTTCACTTTCTCTATAGAATTCTGTATAGATAATTCTTTGATTGAAGTCATAGTTTGAGTTTGCATATCCAGAGCTTGCATACATAGAGTTTGGATCGTGGCTTTTAACATACAAAGAATTTGTTCCTGTACTTCCTCTGTAGAAGAAATCCTTTCCTGTTCTCCTTCCATTGTAATATATTAAGCTCAAGAGAAAGAAACTGACAGTCAGAAAGTCCACCAAATAGGGAGCTGAGCTGAATTTTGCAGATGGTGTTTCAAGGTTATTTTTTTATCTTGTCTATGTTCAAAGCTATCAACAAGTCTCTTAGAGAATAGCAGGTTACGTCTTAGAGTTAGCTGGATCTTTTTAGGATTTTTTTTTCCACTCTATTTTAAGGGGGGAAAAAAACCAAATCTTCAATAGTAATTAAAATAAAAATCAAGGAAGAAATATATATAGAGAGAGAGAGCAGAAAATTGCAAATCTTATAATCCACCAGTTTTAGGAAATAGGATTCCAATTAAGATCTCAGTATTTTTCCAACGTTTTAAACTCCCAAGTGGTTGATAGCTGCTGTTTCTGGAGGGAAGGCTAGAATCCCCTCACCACAGGGGGGAAAATACCTTAGCAGCTTATGCAGGCAATTAAGTAGTTAGGATGTAAGAGAGGCAAACCTCACCCAGTTCTGTCCACGCTGCTTTGAAGTTGCCAGATGGTAGTGTGACTTCAGCTGTTTGCAGCCTAGGGACGAGCCATATTTCTATGGCCGGTCCTTTCATTCGCCAGTTTGGAGGGATCGCCTGGTCTGACGGAAGAGTTGCTGCTCTCCTGGGATCCAGCAAGAGCCCCTCTTTACTGGTCACCTCTTCGGGGCGACTTTTGGCCCTTTTCAGGACCCCACAGCGATGCGAAACTGAACGGGGGAGAGAGAGCAAGTCTCCCAACCGTCCATGGCGACTGTGTGACGAACCGGAAGTCGAGACGGAAGTCGAGACTTGATAATTTGAAGGCTCCAGAGATAGTCTTTTCGATCCCTGCCCTTATTTGGAACAACATTCTCTTTGGATTTACTGTATATGGACCCTGCTGGGTTTTAGAGATGCCATTAAAACTTGGCTTTTTCTGCCAGCCAGAAAAATTAGAGGCAGAAGTAATGCGAACTATACCCTCTGATCACCTGAGGGTTGATTGAAGTTGAGCTATTTTATTTGTTAATTTACCTTTAGTGATTTGTTTTATTGATCTCTGGTGTTAAGTTTTTTCTGTATTATAGTTAGTCCTTGACTTCCGATTGTTTAAAAATATGACAAACTACCCCAGGGCTACTTGCAACCTGTATTTCCAACAGTTGGTTCCTCCCAAAGTCATGTAATCAAATTTTGATCACTTGGTAACCGGCTTGCATTTATGGATGTTTGCAGCATCCCATAGTTACATAATTGCAGTTTATGACTTTTTTTTGCCAGAATTGGATTTTACTTCCAGTTTCTGGCAAAAAAAATGCCCATTGCAGACTATTTATTAAATTGATGTGCTGCCTATCTTACTATCTATATTGACTCTGGGGATTTGCTTAAGGGCTGCAGCATTGGCTTAATAAGACTGCCACAAAATAGGAGGTAAAATTGGGCTTGATCACATGGTGACCCACTTAATGATTGGCATGACTTACAATCATAATTTTGGGCTCAGTTATGATCATAAGTCAAAGACTACCTGTATTGCATTATAATTGTATAATTATTATTGTATATTTTAACCTTATTTACAAAAAAAATATTTAAGCCATTCAAGGTTGGTATTAATTGAACAGAAGCACAATAAACAAATAATTTTCCCTACCCAAATATAGCACCTGCCAATCTCATATTACCTTTTTCATATATGCTTTTGTCATTTCCTTCCTGTTCACCAGATGGATAAAGTGCCTTTTTTAAAAAATAAAACTTTTGTGCATACTGAACGTTGTAGAATTTTCTTTGTCCCAAGAAAACCACGTACAGTTTACAGAACAAACCCTCAGCCAGTGGACTTTATCTTGCCAGCGCAGGGATAAAGCTCTATTGTTGAGGGCTTACAACCATTTTTAAAGTGAGGTATTGCATAGTGTTACAAAATATTGCATAGAGGTATTTTGCATCAGTAAGGACCATGGTTTTGAGATACTGGAATCAAAGTTCGTACTGCTTTTCTGGGGAGGGGAGAAAGGTTTGTAAAGAAACATTTATTTATTATACTTTTTAATTGTGTTTTGTAGATAAGTATTATGTCCAAAATATTTTGCAAATGCAAGAAAGCTAGCAAAATTACAAAGAAAACATGCAAAGAAAGGGAGTTCAAAGGCAGATGAAAATAGGAATTCTGCCAGAATATCTGGAAGAAAGTTGATAATGTTAAATGGGCATTTATGTTCTGTTTGTGCAAAATTGGATTTTCCATTTATTTATTTTTATAAAATTTTATTAAGCTTCAGAAAAGGAATCCTTGCATTAAATGGCTCATGCACTTTATAGTGGGAAGGAAATGTCCTTTGTGAAGAAAAATCCCTGCAGTTATTCCTTCTCTGAGTAGATAGAAAATAAACTTAAGAAATATACTGTGCTTGTGATCAGAAACTGCTGAGACGCATTGAAATGAACAATATCATTAAGAATAGAAAATAAAAGCTTTCAAATATGAGGCTGATATAATTGAAACAATCCTGAAGCTCAAAAAAGCTTCTGAAATAATGGTTGACTTTAAAGTCTAAATATAAACCCTGTCCTAAGAGAGGGAAATGGTACGTGCATATTTAAGGTATAAGTAGCGGGTGGATGGAAGAGTTCTGTTTGAAGTGGACCTTGTGAAACTGTTAAACGTATCATATTATCTTGCAAATGTGGAATTTGCTGTTTTAATATAGTGAACTACAAAAATACTTTCAAGTACTTTCTCTGACCTTGTTTGTTATATTTGTTTAGTCTTAGTTACATTTCTTTATTTAGTTTTCTAACAAACAAAGAATGGATTTTATAGGTGTTTAGTAACTGATGCAATAAACCAATATTTCCCAAATGGCTGAAATGATCACATTATGATAGAAGAAATGATAGCTTCCTAATTTATCTCAGCAAATAAAGGAAGGATTACTTTCTGTTACTTTCTTTGGTGACTACCTACTCTTGCCTAAACATCAAATTGTTATATTGTCTTCTATAAGCTACAGTTACTTTGATGAAAAAAGTGAAGTGATGGGGAAATTGACAGATACATAAATAAAACCCAATAAATAGTATAAGAATCATCTGCTACTGACATATTGATTTTACTGTCTAAAATGTTTTCAATAGTTGTATGCATTTCTTGATTATAAATTTGAAAAAGAAAAATAATTCTTCAAATTATCATTTAATGAAAATTCTAATGCTATAGCTAATATTCCCATCACCTTTCAGTGTAGAGTGGTTATAAGACAAAATGCTTTTTTTATAACCATACATCTGAATTTATTTCCAAGAAAAAGAAATCAATAATATTTGGAATTTAGATGAATTGATATATGAAACAAGGATCCATATGCCAAAGAACTGAAAGTGCAATGTATGTTGCAAGTATCTTCAATGTGATTTGTCTTTCAAAGTTATTGGACTAATTTTGTGTTTCTGCTGTGTTAAATACTGTATATGTTTGGAACTCCAAATTTTAATGAGGGGAAATTGGCATTAATTTCTGGTGCAGTGAAAAACTGAAGAAGCGATCAATTTAAATACTCTGGAAGCACTGTAATAAGTATTTTTTAAGGATAAAATATATGGAATCTGAAACTCTATCTTGCAGATCACAGGAGCTTTGTTAAAAGAAAGAGACAAACAAGCAAAGTGGAATGGAATTCCTTTGCTCTTACAAAAGCTCTATGAGACTAGCCATGCTAATAGTGATTTTTCTCAGTGCCAGAGCATCTTAAAGGTAAGTTTATTGCCCATTTTCAATCAAACATCACTGTGTTAACTCTGTTCTTAATCACAAGCCAATCATAAACGGTATTAGTAACTTATTATGTAATTCACTGTACAATAAAATTGAAATTTTGTATAATACTTACATATGTAGAATATGTGGATTAAACATCAAACGTTACTGTGTAATTTTTAATGTTTAATTTGTAGCATATTATGTATGTATGATGTTAGCATAATGTCCCAACTTATACTGCTCTGTTCATACCACATATTATTTTATTTAGTTGTTTTTCACGAACTAAACATTCCTCATTTTTATTTAGCTATTCTTCATGGTGAAAATGTTTCAAACAACATTGGTAATAGAGATGATGCTGACTAGTCCAGGCTATCACTGCTATACAAGCAACTTAAACTTTTCTGATAATTAGCATATCTAAAGTGATTTTGTTATCATGCCCCTTTATATGTATGTAGGTATGTCCATATATGAAATGTAATTTAATAAATTTTGTTCTACATTATTAAAATCACATCATGTCCATTTTCTTCAAACCCTAATTATGCAGAGTTGTAACATTTCAATTCTAGCAATTTCTGAGCATTAGGCCTTTTTTTACAAGATAGTATTAGAACATTTTGTCTGTCACTTTCTCTGCCTTTTTCAGCTCTGTTGTAGCCTTTTAATTGTTTTGATAAAATTCACAGCAAGTGCACATTACGTGAACATTTGTATTGGACTGTTTATGATAACCCCAAGATCTATTTCTTGGTTACTGATCACTAGTTTAGATACTGGAGGGGAGGGTCTTTGCTTAATATGAAACCATTATATGTACTTTTATTGAACTGCATTTTTCATATGAATAAGCATTATTTTGAGCAATGCCATACAAAGTTTGTGGAGCAGTTAAAAAGGATCAATTTAAATATTGGCTTTTTGATGTTATAATCCAGTGTTTCTCAATCTTGGCAACTTTAAGTTGTGTGGACTTCCAGAATTCCCCAGACAACATGATACATATACATGCTATACATTTACAGTTCTGGGAGTTGAAATCCACACTCTGAAAGCTGCCAAGGTTGAGAACAGCTGTAAACTGTTGCTCTGAAAATGATTAATATTTAAAAGTATTATTCTCTCAATAACTTCTGTAATTTAATATATAAATCTATCATAACTATAATAAAATTTTGTTTTTGTTTCTGTCAGGAAATTTCTCCCCTCCTTTCAATGGAAGCCATGGCGTTTGTCACAGAAGAAAGAAAAACTGCACAAGAGTCTACTTTTCCAAATACATATACATTTGACCTATTTGGAGGTGTTGATGTAAGTGATACTCTGAGTCAGTTTTGCCTTCAATACAGAAACAGGTTCTCAAATGCTGTGACATTCTAATCCATGGTAGAGAAACTTTGATAAATGTTCAAGGCAGGAAGTGAAGACTCATCATCTGAGAAATAGTAATTTGGACAACATCTATCTTTTAGCTTAGAAGAGGAAAGATTAAAATTTAAACAGTATAATATATATATTGCATATATAAAAAGAGTAGGAGGCCATGGGGTAATAAAGATGAATATTTTGTAATTTTACTATGCTTTGGTGATCTTTTGAACTACAAGGAAAGAGTTGGTTCTTATGAAATGTTTCTTGGAAAGAAGAACATATGTTTAAAAGCCAGTGAGATTATATAGTGCAAAATCTGAGAAGAGTGAAAATCATTAATAAAAATAGGCAAGAATATTTAAAGTTGCACAAGATGCTTGTAGTTTATGCTACCTGATGCAGTTTGAATATTATTCTCTAGGATATTTTGTCCCATCATAACAAATCTAAAATAAAGTAGGATAGTACTTTTAGCAAAGTATCTCTGATATAGTTATTCAAGTAACTGGAGTTCTTGAACATAACTTAAATATTTCTTTTTACATCTTCTCCATGTCACCAGCCTTCTGGTATCACCTAATCACCCAATGTCATTGCCTCTTATTCAAGCAAATAATGTTTGTTCCAACATGAGTTCATTAATTTCTAATGTAGTTTGTCAACCAGCTATCTGGGTTTGGTTGGCTTCTGGGGAAACCATTTTTCAGTGCTAGCAAAGGGGTGATCCAGCTCAGAAACTGAAATTGTGGAACGGTTACAGTATAGAGTATCGGGAAGTATATGCAATTTGTCTCTAGTCAGTAGAATACAACTGATTAGCTGTGACATATATCGTTTTTATTATACCTATTGTAATCATATGTTCAATTTTAAATATAATTTCATGTTAATAGAAGATGACAAACTGTTTTATGATTATAATAGCCTCAGACAGACTCAATTAAAAACCATCCATAAATTTAGTACAAGTCAGAGCTTGGGAAACAGCATATTTAATCTCATTAAATACAAATTTACAATGATTTTTTTAATTGGTTTGAACTGAAGAAGTAAAGCTGAATTTAAGGTTGATAGAGAAGAGAGGATAATATAATTCCTGAAAAATGCAGCAATATGTTTTATAAAGGTGGAAGTACCTATATTTCTCTTAATAGCTTTCATATAACAAGCAACAAATCTGTGCTTCTCACCAGTCCAGGCTCTTGTGTAGCCGGGTCTTATCTAAAAACTGACAATGTAATAAAAGCAAATTCCATTTAATGCCTAATTTGGAGGCAATGAGATTTTTTTCCCCAGATAACTAGCACAACATATTTAGGATGTATATATTCAGCAATTATTTTGTATTACATGTAGTTTAAAAGTATTTAAAATAGAGCAGTATTTCTTGTTAAATGTGTATGTGGTCATAATGGAGCACATTAAGAGGCCATAGCTAACCAGAGTTACATGATTTAAAATTAGCTGGTTTGATAGCCAATAATTATAATTCCAAATTGGGATGTGAAAAGAAGGTTACTATTTTATTTACCTGTTCTGACAGAGGAAAGAGGTACACAACATAGAATATCTACATTTCTCTGATTCTAATGCCAAGTGGTTGTCAAAATATTATTTTTTAACCCCACACAAAATTACAATACAATTTACTGAAATGGATAAAGATTATTGACTAGAGTTTGAAGTTGGTTTGTTTTTTTTTTAGTTTAGTCAACCTTAAACCTAGCTGGACCTGACCAGGCATAATAGGAAACATTAGTTACTTCAGAACATCTTCTATCATCTTCTTATATCTTCTGTATTAGAAGAGAGAGCACAAAGCCAAAAACTTGTGTATTTAAATATGAGCCTAAACATTAGAGAGATATCCTATTAAAACATGGTAAATTTTACGAAGAGATCATTGTAAAGTTTGGGCATTAGATAATAATAAATTTAGAAGGGACCTTGGAGGTCATCTAGTCCAACCCCTTGCTAAGGCAGGAAACGCTGTACCATTTCAGACAAATGGCTGTCCAGTCTCTTCTTAAAAACTTCCAGTGTTGGAGCATTCACCGCTTCTAGAGGCAGGTTGTTCCACTGGTTAATTGTTCTAACTGTCAGGAAGTTTCTCCTTAGTTCTAGGTTGCTTCTCTCCTTGATTAGTTTCCATCCGTTGCTTCTTGTCCTGCCTTCAGGCTCCTTGGAAAATAGCTTGACTCCCTCTTCTTTGTGGCAGCCCCTGAGATATTGGAACACTGCTATCATGTCCCCCCTCATCCTTCTCTTCATTAAACTAGACATACCCAATTCCAGCAACCTTTCCTTATATGCTTTAGCCTCCAGTCCCCTAATCATCTTTGTTGCTCTTCTCTGTACTCTTTCTAGAGTCTCAACATCTTTTTTACATCGTGGTGACCAAAACTGGATCTAGTATTCCAAGTGTGGCCTTACCAAGGCATTGTAAAGTGATATTAATACTTCATGTGATCTTAATTCTATCTCTCTGTTAATGCAGCCCAGCACTGTGTTGGCCTTTTTGGCAGCTGTAGCACACTGCTGGCTCATATTTAAGTGATTGTCCACTAGAACTCCGAGGTCCCTCTCACAGTTATTACTATTGAGCAAGGTACCCCCTATATCATACCTGTACATTTGTTTTTTCTTGCCTAGATGTAGAACCTTACTTTTTTCACCATTGAATTTCATTTTGTTAGATAGCTCCCAGTGTTCAAGTCTGTCCAGATCCTCCTTATCCTAAGCCTGTCTTCTGGAGTGTTGGCTATTCCTGCCAGCTTGGTGTCATCTGCAAATTTGATGAGTTCCCCATCTATCCCCTCGTCCAAATCGTTGATGGGGATGTTGAAGAGCACTGGGCCCAGAACAGAGCCCTGGGGCACCCCATATACACTTCCCTCCATATAGATGCAGTTCCATTGAGGACCACACGCTGAGTACGGCCGGTCAGCCAGCTACGGATCCATCTGGTGGTGATGCTGTCTAACCCACATTTTTCTATCTTATCAAGTAGTAGGTTGTAATCTACTTTATCAAATGCCTTACTGAAATCCAAGTAAATCTGATCCACTAATTTTGTCACTTGGTCAAAGAATGCAATAAGGTTTGTCTGGCATGATCTATTTTTGACAAACCCATGTTGGCTTTTAGTAATTACTTTGTTTGCCTCTAGGTGTTCGCTGATTCGTTGTTTGATTATCTTTTCCAGAATCTTCCCAGGTATCAAGTTCAGGCTGATAGGTCTGTAATTTCCTGGGTCCATTTTTTTCCCTTTTTTGTAGATGTAGAACCTTACATCAGCTCTTTTCCAGTCCTCCGGTAGTTCCCCAGTGCTCCAGGATCTTTGAAAAATATAGTTCAATGGTTCTAAGATCACATCTGTCAGTTCCTTGAGAACCCTGGGGTGTAATCCATCTGGTCCTGGTGATTTGAACTCATCTAGGCTGGACAGGTGCTCACTTACCAATTTCTTGCCTATCTTAACATGCGTTTCTATTCTGTTTTTATGGCACTATTTTTTGTAGGTTGATCTGTTTTTTCCCATTGTGTAAAGGCAGATGCAAAAAACGAGTTAAATAGTTCTGCTTTCTCCCTGTTCCTTGTCACCTTCTTGCCACTTTCCCCCATTAATGGACCAATCATTTCCTTCACTTTTTTCTTGTTTTTTACATGTTGACTTTTTGTTATTTTTGACTTTGGTTGCAAGCCTTAGTTCATTTTGAGCCTTAGTTTTCCTCGCTTCATCTTTGCAGGCTCGGGCTATTTGTTGATATTCTGACTTAGTTATGTGCCCCTGTTTCCACTTTCTATACTTGTCCTTTTTATCTTTCAATTTGTCAGAGAGTTCTTTATGCAGCCATGCTGTTTTCTTTTGAGAGCTGTTATTTTTCCTCTTTGTTGGTACTTGTTTTGTAAAGTAAGGTAAAGTCTTGTTCAAATCAAGCTGATGATTGTACAGACATATAACTATTTGTCTGGCAAAAATGCAGAAGGGGATTGCCATCGAATTTGGGAATGTTTTAAGTTTCCCACACTAGTTATAAACCCAGGGTCTGCTGAGGGTCTCCTATCGAAATATTAACCAAGTTTACCTTGCCTTTCTTATTTTTGGGGGATCAAACAGGTGCTACCATGTAGTTGAATAGACGTTTTGTGTGCGCAACAAAAAAGAAGAATTTGCTTAAAATCAATTGAAGTTGCTATTCAAATAATTGTTGTACTATTTTGTTAAAGTAAATAAAGTAATTATCTTATTCACAGCTTCTGGTAGAAATACTTATGAGGCCAACATTTATTACACAGAAGAAGAAACAAAAGAGTAAGTAGAAGTCATGTCTCTGTCATAAATACTTTTTTATTCAGTGGAGGTTTGGTAGCAGTAGTTGCAAGATAAATTATAGTTTACTCACTATGGAAACATTAACCAATCATTTAAAACATGCCTCATATTTGCTATGTGGATTTAAATTAGTACCTCTAATTCTACATTCAGCTTTCATTAAATTTGTTTTTACTTTTAGAGAAATTATTTTTATTCTATCTATTAAGAATTAACAAACTAATATTTTTTTAAAAAATACAAATATATGTGTAAAGCAGTGGTCCCCAACCTCCAGTCTGTGGACCAGCACCGATCCGCAGCATGCCAACAACCAGGCCGCACAAACAAGCAAAGCCCCACCCACAGGATGCAGGCAGTATGCAAACCCACAGCCCCTCTGGTCCAGGGAAAAACATTTCTCCACGGCACCGGTCCCGGGTGCCCAAAAGGTTGGGGACCTTTGGTGTAGAGCATCATTATGAAGGGATAAGCATGGATAAAGCAATATAGTTGTTTTTTTAAGGGGGGGTCTGATATATAAAATGCATAAAAGTAGGCACCATAATAATAATCCTGGAATTACCATTGAGATGGAAGACTGATGGTAGATTGTTAGCCATTTACTTATAATCCTCCCCACTGATACCATTAACCCTAGGTTTAATGGATTTTAACAGCTAAAATACCTGCTGTTTTCATCAGCATTCTTTGTATTTATGATATAATGTAACATACCTTGAAATATAGGCAGAATGTGTGACCTTCAGATACTGTATTTGAAAAAAGCATTAATTAGAATATTATGTTTTACAGTAAGTGATGACCTTATCAAGGACTGTTTAAGCATATTGTACAATTCCTGCATATGTGTAAGTCATATTCAATTTTCTAACAAGTTTTTGTTTTACTTTACCTAAAAACATTACCTACTTTTAAAAAAAATAAAACATAGAATTTCACATAATATAATATAAACACGTTGTCAGCTGCATTTTATCTCAATTTTGTCTTTTAAAGAGGATTTGTTGGTATGTGATTAATTGTAGGACTATTAAGAGTTTAGTAATAAGAAATTCATTGGTATTTTCTATATTTTTATTCCGGATTGAAAATTATTTTCCATCAAATAAGTTTAAAAATACATTACCGTGATTGTTTTTGGACTGCTTTTGATACTTTCCTGTGTTCCCAAGCTATGGAATCTATTCCATCAATAGCAATAGCACTTAGACTTATATACCGCTTCACAGTGCTTTACAGCATTCCCTAAATGGTCCACTTTTTAGGAAAGGAATCAAGACCTTCCTCTTCAATCAGGCATTTGCAGTTGAAGCTAGTCTTTTAGGTATTTATTTTATGTTGATGTTGCTGCCTTCAATGCCCCATATACAAAAAGATGGGATAGTAGATAAAATAATAACAATAATAATATCAATTATCTAACTATTCTTAATATCAACATGATCAGCATTATCGGCAAAAATATTGGACTATATACAGTATTGTCATTCTGCTAAAAATACACACACACAAAATAATATAGGCCTTAGAGCTTTAGGGAATCCTCCAAAACAAATATGAGAAGATATTTGGGGAATTAGATTTATAACATCAATCCTACTGAAAAGCTCTTATCAGTTTCAACCTAGGGCTGAAGAGTTTAAACAAATGTACAGCATAATCTATCAATGAGTCCCTTTTTCCATTCAGTCATCCAGAACAGCTTCATTAGAGTCCAGAAACAGACTTTCATTATTTGTTTTTACTATATATTTATTTTCCTCCTTAATATACTTGTAAGAATTGTCAATTGAGGAATACTATTGTGGATTTTTATTCAGAGATATTGCCAATAAATAATTGGGATGAATACTTTCTTAATTTTGTAGACCGAAGGAGTCACTAAACGATTGGCAGAAAGAAATGATTTTGTGCTGTTCTTGTTTACACTGATGACAAATAAAAAGACATTCCTGCAAACAGCCACTCTTATTGAAGACATTCTTGGAGTGAAAAAGGTTTGTCAATAATCCTTTGAAACTATTAATAGTTTATATAGGCATGGGACAATTAATTTTGGAAAAAAATTTGGATCCTTCACTCATGTACTAATGAATTAGCTGAGAAAAATCATCCTTCTTGGCAACCACATTCAAAATTTAAACAGTTGAATTTTCTGATGGCCTTCAAAGGCAGCATCATGTAGAATGCTTGGCAATAGCCCAAGCAAATTATGATAGTGATATAGGTGGTCCTTGAGTTATTACCATTCATTCAGCATCTCTTCGAAGTTACAGTAGCACTGAACAAAGGGACTAACCCTCAAAGTTCCAGCCATTTATGCACTGCACAGTCACGTGAACAAAATTTGGATACTTGGCAACTAGCTTGCACTTACAGCTATTTGCAACATCCCCCAGTCATATGATTACTGACCTTCTCTACCAGCTTTGCATAAGCAAAATCAATGGGTAAGCCAACAAGGAAGATCACAAGTCACTTAGGTAAGTGTCATCTCCCCCCCCCCCCAGCATTCGTTTGTTGCATGCAGCACACACTCCTTCATATCACTTACTTGCACCTACCAGTGCCCTCTTTTCCTGGGCCTTCCTGCTCTTGCATACAAACATACACCTGTGCCCTCTTTTTCTCCGTTTCTCCCTGACCTCATGTCACATTGTAGCATCACCCCAACTCGCTGGTGACCTGTGTTTCCCAGGCCTCTTGCACTTCCCTGTGGCACCCTCGTGCTCCTCACCTGGGACTCCCTCCGCTTTCTGTTTAAGAACATGCATGTCTTGGGTTACAGTGACAACCAGGACTGCCTGGATCACCATAGTTAAATGATGCGGTCATGTGACATTGCACTTTACAACCAGACGGCTTGATGATGGCAGTCCTGGTCCCAAATGCTTTCATAACTCAAGGACTACCTGTATTAGTTTCTCAACTAGTTCTGCAACTCCAGGTCGGGTTGCAGTTGGGATGCAAGGTAAAGGACCTGATCAAAGGACCTCCTGGCTGTAGCCTTTAGTTTCCTTTCCATTAGTAGCTGTCATTTGAGGAGGATCTCCAAATCGTAGGTTTGCTTCCTCAGGAGCAATGCTATCTCCTTGAGAGATAATCTCGCGATGGCGGATGGTGGTCTGTGATGGGCAAAAGCAACTGTCTCAGGGAACAGCTACCCTGTTTTCTCTCATCCAGATTCTAAGAGCCTCTGGGTACTAAGACAAGATTTTTGTAGCACCTTCAGCTGGCCTGGGCTGACTACCGAATAGTGATAGCAATAGCATTTTGGCTTATATGCTGCCCCATAGTGCTTTACAGCACTCTCTGGCAGTTTACAATGTAAAGCATTATTTTGCATATTGCCCCCAACAATCTGGGTCCTTATTTTACCGACCTTGGAAGGATGAAGGCTGAGTCAACTTTGAGCCCCGTCAGGATCGAACTCCAGGCTGTGAGCAGATTTTGCCTGCAACACTGCACTTTAACCACTGCACCACCAGGGTATGTATCATTGGTATATTGAGGATGCCTCACCTTAAATTACTACATGACTTCTCCCAGCAGATATTCATGCAGACATTAAATAGGACAGGAAATAAGACTGAACTATGAGGTTGAGAGTCTTCCCTACAATCACTGAGTTGCCATGGGCATCTCTTTTGCTTGGTAACACATAGAGACTCTACTCATGCTATGACAGCTGTGGTAAAAGGGGATGGATAGTGCTAAATTTTCAAAGATTACAGTAGCATGATTTGAACTAGGCACACCTGATACCTTTTTAAGGAATTTTGTAGAGTTTCTAATATGCTTCACCTGAAACTGAAAAAGATTCCATGTACTGAAAGCAATTTGTTTAAATGTTGTTAAATTATTCATAATGGTTAATTACTAGAATGTAAGAAATGTTAGCAATTAACATGTGAATTGCCTCCTTTTAGGAAATGATCCAGTTGGAGGATATTCCAAATCTCGCCAATCTTGTCTCCAGTTTTGACCAACAGCAACTAGCAAACTTCTGCAGGATCCTTGCTGTTACAATTTCAGAGCTTGACACTGGCAGTGATGATAAACACACACTACTTGCTAAAAATGCTCAACAGAAAAAAAATTTGGGTCCTTCTCGAGCCGAAATAAATCAAGGTAAAATGTTTCCTTTCATTGTAAAATATTCCAAACAAGAACACTCAAGAAAATAGAAAAGCTGGAAAGAATTATGTGCTTTTTTCAAATTTGCAAGTGTGCATATTGTAGAAATAAGTAATCTGTAAGGAGTCAGCAGGCACAACTCAACCATCTGAACTTTTTGAGAATTGTAGGAAGTCATGCAATGACTCAGTTAAAGGGTGGGACTGTTTTTTTACTTTTAAGAATGAGAGTGGGAGAGAGAAGCTTCTGGAAGGCAGATATTTCCATTTCTGTCTTAATTCTGTACTTCCATTCTCCCAGCTCAAAATAGTGCTGTAGAAATTCAGTGGCAGAATCATCAAATTTTGCTGGAGCTATTTTGGGGAGGGGCACAAGTGGATGTGGAATGTTTTGTCAATTAGGTACCTCCTGCTTTCTAATTCTAAATAGAAAATAAAAAAATCAACTATTTTTCTACCAAATGTCATTAGTATGATATCAGAGTGCTAGGAGTCTACAAATGTAGTCCAAGGGGCGTATCAGGAGCATTTGGTGGAAGGGGAATGAAAATTATCTCCCCAGAGGAATTTAAGAGCATAATTATTCATTTAAATTCACCTTAAAGTTTTCACTTTTTTGCTTGCTTGCTAAAAGAAATGTCCTAGCTACTCAAATTCTATAATGTTCTTTTATTTAAGATGAGAATATTAATTAGGTTAGCTAAAATAATTCGTAGGTTTTTCAATAATTTACTATTTAATGTGGTTCTCTTTGCCTCTTTTCCTAGCTACCCTTCTCAATATACCAGGTTTCATTGAACGACTATGTAAACTAGCAACCCGAAAAGTATCAGAAACAACAGGAACTTCCAGTTTTCTTCAAGAGCTGGAGGAGTGGTACACCTGGCTAGACAACGCTTTAGTTCTTGATGCACTAATGCGTGTGGCAGATGAAGAAACAGAGCAAAGTAGTACAGGTATTCAGCACACGCTAAAACAGCCATTTCTTAATCTGCAGTTCCTTAAAGGGTCTATCCTGAAATTAGTACCCCTAGGCCACCACATTTAAACATTTTAACTGACATTGTTCTAATCATATAGTAAGGTGGAATGGTTTTTAATAGCTTTTTGCTATTCAGTCATTTCAGTTTAAGTTTAGGCAAGGTTTCTTTTTCTTCCATTGCCATTGTGTAATCTTTCCTCCTTTACACCCAAAGCTGCTCAGCATATCACTGCTGCTGCCATTGTTTACATTTAGTTATTAGTTACATTTATAGTTTATCTTTTCTCCAAGTACCCAAGTTGACTTCTGTAGGGATTTTCCTTCACTTTATTCCCATAACACAGACTTGTGCGATAGGTTTGGCTGAGAGGGACTAAGTTGCTGAAACTCACTCAGTAGGTTTCCATATCCAAGGATGGCCTTGAACCTGGATCTCCCCAGTTCTATTCCAACAGTATAACTATTAAAGCACACAGTTACCCCTTAGAATAAGAGTCTTTCTCAAGTACTGCAGCTGGGGAAGAACAAAGCTATTACCAGTAAGGAAGAACTTAAATCACACTCCAGAGAAAGAAGCCCAAGCACATTAACAGTTGGACAATTAATGAGGATGGAATCCAGGACAGTTCATAAAAGGAAGTTCACACAGGTTGATGTAATGTCTTATGAAGACCTCTACATTGAGCATTTTTCTGTCTTAGAATCTTCAGATGAGAGTGGATTTGCCAACACCTCAACGAGGAATCAGCTTCCTCAATCCATGAAAATTATGCATGAAATTATGTATAAATTGGAAGTTTTATATGTGCTCTGTGTGCTTTTAATGGGAAGACAAAGAAATCAGGTAATGCTATTATCATTTTTTGAGATATTCTCTCCAAATGTTTCTTAAAATCTTACAACCTTTTAAAAACTAAACTTATTTTAGTTCTCAGGACACTGTTGATCTTTTTTTAAGTACTTATTTTTAAACCTGCACATTTTATTCTCTGGAATAAAATAGAAATGTTCTGAGTCACTGTCAGGTCAGGTGTCTTGCATAACCACTAGTTAAAGGGCTTTTGGTTAAAGAAACAGAACATGAATTAGAACAGTGGTGGCAAACCTATGGCACAGGTCCAAAGGCGGCACTCAGAGCCCTCTCTGTGGGCACGCGCACCGTCGCCCCAGTCCTAGGCTTTCAGCTGGGTTTTATAAAATCTTTTCGCTTTAGGCCTCCACCACTGTGTGCAAAAAAAGAGAAAGATTCAGTCAATTTCAACTTCTCGCGGGAAAAAAAAAGATCTTGCAAAGTTGGAATTGATTGATTGAAGTTTTTAGTCCCATCCAGTCTGCCGTTACCACCGCAGCCACACTCACCCAATGAGCCACGCCCAACCGGCACTTGACGATGCATAAATGGGTTTTGGGTTGCAGTTTGGGCACTCAGTCTCTAAAAGGTTTGCTGTCACTAAATTAGAATATCCCTTTACTATTAAGGATTTACTCATTGAAAACCATAGAATTTAGATAATAGTTTATGCCTCCAAAATCAAGTACCAATATCATATTTTAATAGGAAAATACCAACTATATATACCTTAGAATGATACCTTTTACTAAGATGATACCAGATGCACTTAAAGACATATAACTAATTTGTTTTTAATCAGTAATGTCTGAAAGATATTTATATAATAATAATGATGATGAAGATGATAAAGTTGGAAGGGACCTTGGAGGTCATCTAGTCCAACCCCTTGCTAAGGCAGGAAACCCTGTACCATTTCAGACAAATGGCTGTCCAGTCTCTTCTTAAAAACTTCCAGTTTTTGGAGCATTGACAACTTCTGGAGGCAATTTGTTCCACTGATTAATTGTTCTAATTGTCAGGAAATTTCTCCTTAGTTCTAGGTTGCTTCTCTCCTTGATTAGTTTCCATCCATTGCTTCTTGTCCTGCCTTCAGGTACTTTGGAGAATAGGTTGACTTCCTCTTCTTTGTGGCAGCCCCTGAGATATTGGAACACTGCTATCATGTCACCCTTCGTCCTTCTCTTCATTAAACTAGACATACCCAATTCCAGCAACCGTTCCTTATATGTTTTAGCTTCCAGTCACCTAATCCAGTGAATTTATTATTCATTCATTCAATTTCCATAGCTGTCCATTTCAAACAGTGATTCTGGTAACTTCTAATTCAAAAAATATATATACTACATTTCAAAAAAGAATTTTAAGACAATAAAAAATATCCAAAATAAATATACAGAGCAGCCAAGATACTTGACCAATTATCAATAAATCCAGGAAACAGGGCCCTTAACGCTTTCACCACCCCAGGCTTGGGAACATGACCAGGTTTTTAGAGCTCTACAAAAGGCTAAGAGGTTGGGGGATAAATATTGTTTCCTTCCAATATTTGAAGTGATAGATAAGGTGAATTAACTGAATGCTCTTTTTCTTTAGGTTCATAAAATGATTGCTGAATTTAGACTGATCCCTGGCCTTAATAATTTATTTGATAAATTAATATGGCGGAAACATTCGGCATCGGCCCTTGTTTTGCCTGGGCACAATCAGAACTGTGACTGTAGCCCGGTGAGTATTAGTTTATCCTGGTGAGAAGCTTGCCATAAATAGCATTAACATATGACTGTCCTAGTCAGGTCACAAAAGCTGAAACTATAAAAATATCTCTTTTATGTTGAGTTTTGTCATGGTGATAAATGGCCACATCAGTATAGTTTCTTGGTCATACCTAAATGGTTTGCTATTGCCTTCTAGAATTTTTTATTTGTTTCTTTTGTTTTATTTATTAATCTAGCTCACTTTTCTAGCATTCCCTGGAGGCCTTTCATCTAAGTACTAACCAATCTCAGTCCTCTTTGATTTCCAGGTCATGGAAAAGTTTAGGGATGGAAAATAGGAGAAGTGTTTTCATGATTTAGGATGAGCACAGATAGTTGGTAATTTTCCTTATCACCACCTCAAGATCTTACTTAGCTAGCAACATTTCTTTAGGAGTGCCACCTAGTTTAAATCCACTCTAGAATCCATTTTCAGATTTGGGAGAATCCTGTCATATTGGAGATAAAAAGGCAGATTCCATTGAAAACTGAGGTGTATAATACCAAATGTAACCTTGGGATATTTTTTATTAATAAATAGTAATTTTTGATTACTAATAGTAATAATGACTGCAATCGCTCAGCTCCTCTCTAAGCTGGTTTCTTACTGGTCACGTGTGGCATGTGTGGCCAAGATGCCCAGTGCTCAATCTTGTGGTATGATCTGGTGACTCCTAAGAAAATAGACAGGGTTTTCTGTCTACTTTGGTTCCACTACCTGTTCGTTGGACCAGATCCATCGTGGCTTGTAAAAGCAACCAGAAAGATGTTTGTGGTGTGGTAGGTGACTGCCCTGCTCTGCAAGTTGCATTGGCGAGCAGTTTGTTTCCAGATG
Organism: Crotalus tigris; assembly: GCF_016545835.1. Taxonomy (NCBI): domain Eukaryota; kingdom Metazoa; phylum Chordata; class Lepidosauria; order Squamata; family Viperidae; genus Crotalus; species Crotalus tigris. The sequence goes on from NW_024099112.1 coordinate 94,778, forward strand.
CAACTGAAGGGGCTGGTTATTTCTTAGAGAACCATACATGGCTATCTGAAGGACTGCCTTCTCCCATGATTTCTGCCTAGCTCATAGAAGCCATTAGAGTTGGCACATTGCTTTTGTTCAAACTATCTTGTAGCAGCTAGAAAGTTCATCTCTACCGTCCCCTGCTCTCTGGAATGAGGTTCCCCCTAAGAGCCAGGTGGCTTCCCCCAATGGCAGAGGGCCTTAAAGACCTGGCTGTTCTTCTAGACCCTCGGCTAGAGCAGCTGGAGCTCCTTGTTGAATTCATTAATAGAATTCATTTATGTATTTTTCTATGTTTTTAGCTGGTTTCTATATCTTGTTCTCAATTTTATTTATTTATTTAACTTGGCTTTCCCCCCCTAATTCATATTGTATTTAGTTCTGTCAGAGTTGGGCAGTGCCTAATTGACGATGCTGATGATTGCAGTTCATTCACTTTATTTATAAAAGTAATTAACCTTCCTTCTGCAGGATATTACCTTGAAGATTCAGTTTTTGAGACTACTTCAGAGTTTTAGTGATCATCATGAGTGAGTATATGTTTGTGATCCTTATTGCAATTTCTCTGCCCATTTAGCTTAACAGTGAATATTTAACTTTTAATATAGTGAGAAGCTCCTCAAAAATAACTACATAGTCAATTGTATGTATAGTAATTACCTTTGAACAACATTTATACGTGTCACATATTTAAAACTTACATTGAGCAAGAAAACGGGAAGAGCAAATAAGGGAAAGGAGTTTGGTGAAAGAAATCAGGAAGAAAGGAGTTTGGTGGGAGGTTTTACATAGGAACTCAGCTTCAGGGAGCCCGTGACTGAGGCTGCAAGCAGTAAGGACAATAAAAGAAGCATTGTTATCTGTGCAACAATTTTTTCTGCCTAGAGGACAGAACTATATTTACTGCATTTGCAAGCTTGTGCCCTTATCAAAAGAGACTTGAGGAGCTCAGCATTGCAGTACTCATTGCAGAGATTGTGGGAAACTATTAGAGTCCAGTAGGTGGTGTTATTCAAAATGTATGATATTTCTTCCACAATGCATGAAGTACAAGAAAAAAAACTAGGAAGAACTGGAGACTGTAAATCAGGAAGACATGATTAAAACTTGATGAGATAATTAGCACATAGAAAGTGGAAGTTACCACTCATATAAAAAAAAAGAGAGGCCCTACAGACAGGAGGGATACACTATGCACAAATAAAAGCAACAACTCTGCACAGAAACCCAGGAGCTGAATCATAAAAATCCTATTGGAAGTGTTTGGGTAGCAATAAAAGAAGAGAAAACCAAAAATGGTAATATGTAGAACTTATCAGAGGATGTTTAGTCAGGAAAAAGGTATGGTTATGCTTCTATCTATCTATTTATCTGTAGGTAGGTAGGTAGGTAGGTAGGTAGGTAGGTAGGTAGGTAGATAGATAGATAGATAGATAGATAGATAGATAGATAGATAGATAGATAGATAGATAGATAGATAGATAGATAGATGCACAGTGTCAATCGGTTCTGTGGGTTCTTGTCAATCTTTTTCATGCATTGATTGTTACTGATTCCATTCCCTGAACCTTCAATGTCCCAAACTGTGAATGGTCTATGAGGTTATTCAATATAGTTGCCAATGTTTACCTCCTAATATTGTTTTTATAAAACTGACCATCTCTGTCTGATCCCAAACCTTGACATTGTTGCAAATGCTGTAAATTTTGGAAATAGCAAATAAATAATGCATTACATAAGCTAATAGAGGTGTTCATGTATCTGTTCTAATGTTCATATTAGGAACAAGTATCTACTTTTAAACAGTCAAGAACTTAATGAATTGAGCGCAATCTCTCTAAAAGCCAACATCCCTGAGGTTGAGGCTGTTATCAACACAGACAGGTAGAAAACTGTGAATACATATTTTTCTGCATAATCTGTTTTCTGGAGTAATCTTTGCATAGTGGTCCATTTTACCATGACTTTCTCATGAATATTCAGCAGTCTGGTACACAATGCAGCTTAAATTTAAATGTATGCCACTCTGCTTGCAGACTTGATTTTTTTAAATGCATCAATTTTTAAAATTCAGATAGAAAAAATATTGTAGATTATACAGTTCAAATGTGAAAGCTATATAAGTGAAATCTGACATGTGGACCTTGACTTTCTGTATAAAACTGGGCAATATACAGTATTGAAGAGAAGTATGCTAAATAGTAATTGTATAGCTTCACACGGCAGTCCATTGGTTTACTTACTTAACACCTTCCTATACTTTAGAAATTTAATTTGCGATGGGAAAAGAGGCTTGCTAACCAGACTTCTTCAGGTAATGAAGAAAGAACCAGCAGAATCGTCATTCAGGTGAGTTCTGGTCTTGCTACATCTTGAGGCCTGCATCTTGTTACATCTTGGGGCCTGCAGAGAATTTATTTCATTATCCTCTATTAAAAAATTAAATTGAGTTCATGGCAATAAATAGTAACTTTATTATTTTACTCTGCAATGTTTCAGCCTTGCCCATGGCATTAAAAGTTGCTTAGTCTCCAGAGATGTTGGCTATCAGAGCCTTAGATCGAAAATAATACGTTCTAGAGAGAGAGTGATCCATATATGTAGTCAGTGGTAGCTATTATATTTTTTTCTAATGATTTCTATTAGTAAGAAGTTGCACAAATATCATTTTAATTCTGATAAAATTGATGCTTTTTTGCTATGGCAAAGTTCCAGTTACACAATGAGCAAATTTATTCTCCACATAATTGTCCAAGATTAAAAAATTAAGTATTTTCATTGGTCTTCTTCCTCTTCCTATTTCTCTCCAAAGAAGAATTATATACCCCGGCTAAGCATGAATAACAATGTTAATTTTGTTTTGTTGTATTTATGTGTTTAATGGAGAAAAAAGGAACATGTGCTTAATTTTCTTCTGTTTTACCAGATTTTGGCAAGCAAGGGCGGTTGAAAGTTTCTTACGAGGTGCTACTTCCTATGCAGATCAGATGTTCTTGCTAAAAAGGGGGCTTTTAGAGGTAATTTAATTTAGCATCAGTATTCAAGAAATTAACTTTTAAACTTTACCAGAAAACTGTTGTTACATGTAGAATCTATATGAATGTTTGCAATTTATTCTGATTTTGTATGTTTGAAAGCACAGGTGTACATTATTAATTTTAATAATTTCCCAAATTTAATAATTTCCCAAACATATTTTTGTAGTATGTTAACAAAAAAAAAATCTTGTTGTTAAGTGAATGTTTGATTTTAATATGTTACTATATTAATAATTGTATTCTATTGTAATACAAAATGTAATGTCTTAAACTTATAGTAACAGTCCATTTAATCTTGCCAGCATATTCTGTACTGCATTGTTGACAGTGAATGCAAATCACGAGATGTGCTTCAAAGTTATTTTGATCTTCTGGGGGAACTGATGAAATTCAACATAGACGCTTTCAAGAGATTTAACAAGTACATCAATACAGAGGAAAAGGTAAAACTAAAATTCTAGAATCCGTTTTATACGGTTTTAGTATTATACTTGTTTATTTATTTATTCGTATATAGTACTCTTGATAGAGCCTAATGATTCCAATATTTTAGTTTCAGATATTTTTGAATCAGATCAACAGTTCACTGGTTGATTCCAACATGTTGGTTCGTTGTATTACTTTGTCCCTGGATCGATTTGAGAGCCAGTCAGATATTAAAGGTAAAATAATTGTTTTGAAACCAAGGAATAACATTAAAAATCTGTGCAAGTATATCTTTTTGCAGCTTATCTGTAGCCATTGCTGGAAATACTCTTGAAATCATTAACACATTTTATTCATAAATGTAGTTTAATCTGTTGAAATGCTGATGAACAACGGTATCTTCCTTGAAGCAAAGACTCCAATATAACCAACAATTTTACTAGCCATTGTGCGATCAAGGTTTGTATAGGAAATAAGTAGCCCTTATCCTAAATACCATCAATTCCCAACATTGATACCATATTGGCTAATGCCAGGTTTTCTTTGAAAGACCAAAGTTACATTCTGAAAAGCACTTCAATTACAACCAATCTTTCCAACAAGTTATGAGTGGAAGTCATATTAGCAGTGCTTTTTTTCCTCTTCAGAATTATAGCTTGTTCAGGACTTATCACTTTAAATCTAACACACTTTCTTTTTTGTAGTTGCAGAAGTCTTGTCTGAGTGCTGCCTCTTATCATACATGTCACAGATGTCCATGAGAATGTCCTTTCTTTTCCGACTCATTAATATTATTCATGTACAAACACTGACCCAGGTAATATATGGCAATTGGATTTCAGGAATAATATGTATATATTGATCCATAAAATGATATTTTATACCTTGTTGATTAGATTCTGTAGAATAACTAACAATATGGTTTCTCATCTTGATTCTTTTTTCAACTTTAGGAAAACGTAAGTTGTCTGAACACAAGTCTAGTTATCTTAATGTTAGCTCGAAGAAAAGACAAGCTCCCATTCTATCTGCGTACCCTTCAAGAGATGGAATATACAAAGAAATATCCTGGTTTCATCCTGAACAATTTTCATAGTCTTCTTCGTTTCTGGCAGCAGCATTACCTCAATAAGGACAAGGACAGCACCTGTTTAGAAAATGTAAGCCTGCAACCTAGGTTCCTTGCAAATATTTATGTTTCAAAATTGTGGTGCGGAAGAGAAGAGAAAACTTTTGATGGAATAAAACAGAAGTGAAAAAAAAACAAGATATCCTGTTTGAGCTTTCAACAGTGGAAAACACTCATTATTTTGTAGTGTTTCTATTTGCTTGTAAGACTGAACAGGTAATGCATTACTATAGGAACATTCAAGTGAATGTTTACTGCAGACTTTTTAAAAAGAGAATTGCTGCATTATCAGAGATAAAATTTTGTGTTTAATACAAATAGTTTTATTCTTTTAAATATAGGAAAATGCTGCCTCATTAGAAAATATCTCTACAGTCTGTGTGTTCTTTGCAAGGGGACAATCCATTTCTGCCTGAAAGAACAAGTTACGTTGTGCAGTGAACAGCATTAGCAAATAACAGTCTTCCACCAAAGTTGGTTATTAATACTAGCTACATTTCAGAATGCATTATGGTATGATAGAAACAATTCCAAAATATTTGAGAATATTGTTCATGTATTCTTTATTGAGAATTCTGATAATTGAACTCTTGGACTAAATATATATTCCGGTGCAGCTAGACCAGCGGTTCTCAACCTATGGGTCGCGACCCCATTTGGGGTCGATCGACCATTTTACGGGGGTCGCCCGACCATTTTACGGGGGTCGCCAAACAATGCGATCCGCCATTTTCCCCCCTCAGGGGGCGGCGCTGCGCATGCGCGCTGCGCATGGGGTGGCGCACCGCGCTGCGCATGCGCGGCACGTTTGTGTGACGGGGGTCGCCGTCACACAAACGTTGAGAAACGCTGAGCTAGACAAAGACATTGGTTTGTGATATTCTTACCAGGATGGACTTTTTATTCTTCCATTTCAAACCAATATTGCATTCGGAATGTCAAACCTAAAAGACCGTCTTTCTGTGACAGAGAAAGCTGACAAGAAGATAAAATATCGTACATGAAATGGGTGAATCCAAAAAATAATGTAGGATTTTCATTGGCCAGAAAATTAAGCTTTCCTGATTATTTAATATAACATATATGTTCTGTAAAATGAACAAATTTATTTTGATTTTGGTATTTAATTTATACACTACCAGAATTAGTTTTTCCTGGCCCAGAATGTTACATAAACTAACTAAAAAATATGACATCAGCCGATGTTATTTAAAGCAGCATTTAGATTAAATTAAGCATTATATTTTACTTAATTCTAAAATAGAAAAGCTGCCAAGCATGAGGCAAATAATTTCTTATTTAATCACCTGCATACATAGGATAATCTAGCAAGCTTTCCGGGTTTCAGTTCAGTCTTGCTTCATTTTTCTTTTGTAACCCTGTATATTCTCAACCATTTTTAGCCAATTTGATTTGAACTGGACCAAATTATTTGGCAATTTCTGTATCATCTGGGTGTAATATATTCCTAATGCAGAATGAGTTATACTTAGGGGTTCTCAAAATTTGTAAGTCTTCAGCATCTTAAATGATAAATGAAGTTCTATTATACCTGGTTGAATAAAACATTTTCCCCATGGGATTATATTTTAGCAAAATATGTATCATTTTTAGGCATTAAATTTTATGTGGTAGGAACAGTAATACTGCAGCTTCCCACTGTAGGTCTCCACAGGTAAGAAAAGAAACAAAGCCCAAAGGAAGTTTTGATTGCACAAATTTAGTCAATAAAGATCTCCTTGAAATTGCTCTAAACTACCCCACTGCCCCAATCCCTGAGTTAATGTGTACATGAAATTCTTTTGATCTGGATTCTATATAGCATCTTGTTTTCTTGGAGATCAGGTTAAGAGTGGGGTGATGAATTGTTGATGAATTCCTGTAACACCTGAACCTATCAAGATTGAGTCTCCAAAATGTGATGGCAAATTATTAATTTTGAGGGCAATTTTTGATGGACTTTTGGAGGACAGAGATCAATTTGGTGGGTTATATATTAACACATCCTATGTCTGTTGTACCTCAAAATAATCCTTCAACACTTCCCTTCAAAAAGGAGCAAAACATTTCTACAGAGCACTTTTCATTACTGTTGGGGGGGGGGTGAATTGCATATGTGCTACAACATCAACTCAAAGTATTTGGTGGCATATTCAAATACTAGCAATGAGATGTTAATGGTATATATTTATTTAGGAAATTTAGATGATTGCCCAGTTCACTCACAGTTACTCCAGACAGCTTTACAGAAAAAAAACACCAAATACAATACCTGAGACACCCGCATTTTCCTGGCAACAGCATTCAAACAAATGACTTGATGGGTTCCCAGGTCCGTTGGCAAACCAATGTTTTCAGGGCCTTTCAGAAAAATATCAAGGGGGCCAGTCTTATCTCTGCAGGATGATGGTCCTTTTCTTGGCCCCACCAGGTAGACCTCCTTAACTGGGGTGACCTATAAAATATCCTGCTTCCCCACTATATCCTGATGGGTAAAACATCCCGCTTCCCCACTATCCCCAGATGTAACTGGAAAAATATAGCCCTTCAAATAACCTCGCCCTCGTCCATGTAGGGCTTTAAAGGTAATAACCAGCACCTTGAATTGGTCCCAGAAGCAAATCAACAACCCATGCAGTTCCTACAAGAGAGATGCCATTCCTACATGTGCAAATCTAGACTTGCACAAAACTAGGCGGGCTGCCATATTTTGAACTAGATGAAGCTTCCAGATACTTTTCAAGAGCAACCCCAAATAGAACCCCATTTGTACTAGCAAGCCATATTCCAGAAACATTTGTTTTGTTTGTGCTTATTTTTCTTTCTTTTCCCCTTATAGAGTTCATGTATTAGTTTTTCCTATTGGAAAGAGACTGTGTCTGTTCTGCTTAGTACCGATCGGACATCACCTTGTGCCATAATTAGCTACATTGATGAGGCATACATGGATATTGACAGAGACTTCACCGAAGAGTAATTCCACCAGTTCTCACTTCCAGTGGACAATACCTCAGAGGGAATCTTGCAGACGTTGGATTTTCAGGGATATGCTGTGTGCACAAACTTAGAATATTACTATCTTAATGTATTTTCTCCCCTTGCCCCACCACCCTCTTTAAAGAGCAAGATTTCACAAACTTGAAACGTATCACATATTCAGGGAAATCTGCATACTGTTTGGAATTGTCAGCAAAAAGGTCCACTTTCCCCTGCTCATTATGACTAGAAGCCTTTGAGCTTGGGAGGTGGGATCTTTCCAATATACAAGGGTTAGCTGTGATTTTCTTTCTGGTAACCCAAATTAGAAGTTAAAAGGAGAAGTAATTCCCTAAGTCATTGAAACAAGCTGGTTTTATGAGCACACCTAAGGTACACCAGCCACTATTAAGTCATCATAAAAAGCTGATTCCTAATTCTTCACATCTTTTTCTTTGTTTTGCATTTCAAGAGGATCGTGTGTGCAATTCACTTTTAAATACATAAAAATAATGGCTTGTCCTTTTTTCTGCAAATGATTTTAGAAATGTTTCGTACTAAACTGTCCCATTCTCTTCTTTGGTTCACTGTATTATTGCATTCAAAAGTATTTTTCTCTGGTCTGTGGATTTGTCTTCAATGGACTTTTACAGTGCTGTCTAGAACAGGTATATATTGCAGTGATGGAAGTAGTTGGCTTTTTTCCCCTGGCTTTTTTTGTTTGTTTGCTTGTTTATTAGGTTTTCAGATACAATCACGGGAAAAACAAGAAAGAATAAAAAGAACACAAAGGAAAGATTTTATTTACAGGTTTTGTAAAATTAACTAAATAAATTTCCTCGTGACATTGATATAAATCTATGTATAGTTTTAAGAATATTAAAATTAGCTTTTTATGAAATAATTAACAGTAACCAATATGAATCAAATTGTAAATTTAAAAAATCCTATAATTTCTGCCTGATCTAACAAATGTGAATTTAACAGATCATAAAGATTAAATATTAGTCTAATATATAGATTTATATCAAAATATTTTTGAAACATTTTAATTAACTTTACAATGCTTTCAGGTCTCCTTTTCATCTCCTTTTTTTCTTTTTTTATTGTTCCATTTGATTGTATCTGTAAATCTAATAGACAAAAAAAGGGAAGGATAACAAATAAATTAAAAATTTATGGATTTTTTTTCTAAATTCTGCAGTCTGGCCATTTTGTTCATAATGCAAATGGAATTTTCTTTCACAGTACTGTATTGCTTTTGCTGAATATTAAACCTATTGTTGAACAGAAAGGTGTACTAATTTGCACTCTGGAAACAGAGGCACCAGCTAAAGTGAAAGAATTAGCACCATCCGTTCTGATGTGTATGTGCCCACACACTCACAAACCAGAACAATATATATAATATATATTGTTCTTAATGTGTAATAGTAACTGGAAGTTGTCTAGTCTACTACTGATACTTACTTGTATTTCATATCGGGTGAATTATTCAGTAAATATTGAACTTGCTGTTGTAACTGCCAGTGTTTAAACACATTAGTTGAAAGACAGCTGGTGTTTGATTCCAGAAACTTTTTTTGGAATAAAAGCTTCATTTCATCATTGTGCTCAGGCACTTTATGGAATTTATGAAGCATTAGAACAGCCCTTTTTGTCCTTAGCTTTCAACTATTCTTATGTATGCATTTATAATTTTATAACATTTTATCTTAAACAGATCCCTAAAAAGCCTCAACTTAAAAATTTCAAGGAGATATCTTGGTTGTGTTCTGTTAAAATTTATCCTTCAAAGCATAACATTTTTATTAGAATTGGCCATTAGAAATGTAATTAGAAATGTAATAATAGCAAGACATCTCCATGAAACCTACAATATTTGAAAGTAAGATACAGTTGATCAGCTATTCCCCCATTCACATTTGCTCTGCACACGCTATTGCACCTTATTTGGGGGCAAAAGTAATAGAAATAATAGATCTCTGGTGGTTGATTTGCATACAAAATTATTAAGGTATTTACTGGGGACAAAGATAGCGTCCACTTTTTTTATAATAAGAGCCCTGTCAAGAAAGCCTGACTGCTCCGTAATTATCTAATTGTGAATCTATTACCTGAACAAAACAGCACTTTATTAAGGCTATCCCTTTTGTTTTATCCTTTACAGCTTGTCAGAAATAAAATGGAAACTTTGGAGTAAATCATGTATCTTGCTTTAAAGAAACCTCTTAAAGATATGTTTAAACTGACTTTCCCAGTGGCCCTGTACTCTGTTATACATCTGATGCCTTTGGAGAATGTCATTCAAGAATTTTAGTTTGGGATAAATTTTGAGAGAGTCAATTGCTTCTACAACATCCCCATCCTCAGTCCTAGGTCATTGTAGTAACTCTGCAATTGTAGTAAACATAAAGACTCAAATGCCTGTGGATTCCTTTTGATTAGAACTGAAACATCAGGACAGTATGGCCATCATCTACAAAAATGAATTCTAAGTATCTAATTAATTCATACATATGTCTTGTCTTTGAATGACCATCCTTCTTTTTACTAATCAATTTGGCTTTCAGTGAGACTTCTCTCACTAAAAAACAAAAATACTTAGCTACTCCAAGGATGATTTACCTATCATGCTGTGTATTTATTTCTGACTTTTCAGTATAGGCAATTCCAAAGAATTGGGTTGGAGGTTTTGGCTCAGGGTATATTATTGGCCTTTTGGTTCCTTACAGGGACACATGAGTGCCATGTTTCTCTTCCACAGCTACTGCTGTAGATCATCTTTGTGTATGATGGGAAACTACAATAGCCTTGGATTAAGTATAAAATGTGTGGAGGAGTAATAGCTGGCAAATCACATTTATATGTGGCTGTAAAAAAAAAAGGAAATCGCTGAAGGAATGGAACTGTTTTGTGGCAAAAAGGCGACTCCCCTAGCCAGCAAATGTTTCTGGAAATTTTAATTATTTCACACAAATTAATGTTCATGCTGCCCAGATTAATACTGACTGACTAACACCACATAAATGTATTAAATGGAATAAAGAATTCTATTTTAAAACATGTCTCACGAAATATTATTCAAAAAACTCCAGTCTGAGCTTGTTTGTAAAAAGGTAGATCAGTCAGATATTTATATAGAGTAGCAGTTCTCCAAGACTGTTGAATGTTCATCACTGTAGCAAGAGAGTTGTGTTAGACTGTGATAGCCAGATTCTGAAAGTCTGGTTACACCTGAGATGATTTTTTTTTATGCAGGTCATGAAATGCTTTATATTAGCAATACTTATTCCTTAAATAATGCTAGTCTCAAAAGATGCTGTCAGACTCTCCAAATTTGAGATTTGTCTTGTAAATAAGATGTGAGTTCCATTTTTAAAAAGCCTAATAGGAAGACATTCTACAGTTGAATATTCAAAAAAAAGAAGTTACACACTTTCCATCATGAGTATTAAACTTTATTCACTACAGAGTCAGAAATGACTGTTGCAGCCATTACATAGCCATATTCATCGAAGAGATGTTACACTGAAGTTTCTTATTCTTCATGCTGTTAATAATAATAAAAGTTATTTTCAGATTTGATTTGCCACAGATAACTTCTCAGAGCCCCAGCTCCCTCTTTCGTAAAAAGTGTTTTGCATTGCTTTGTGGCTTGGATATTCCACATCAGAATACAATGATGTTTATAATTATTGTATTCTGATTACACATTACATTTTGAAAGCTCAAATCCAGCCTGTGATACATTATGTATTTATGCAGAGAACACAGAGAAAAAGAATTATTTTTGTCTGACTAAGCAAGCAAAAACAGAACACATTAATCTTTGTCATGTTTTATGTCTCAGCCATCTCCCTATTCCCTGATTTATACATTGATTACAGCTGAGTAGTAATGGAGCCAATGAAATCTTATCACATCAAATAAAGAGCTAATATCTGTTCCCCAACAGTTTATCCATTAAGGAATGAGACTGATGGGGAGATAATTACCATGTTTTACCTCAGGCAATATTGTTCTCACCTTCAGAGGAACTTCCCTAGTGCGAGTACGCAGCTTGTTCACTTGCGTCTCTGCAATATCTGCTCGTTCCTCAGCATCATCAAGTTCATGCTGCACTTTGCGGTATTTGACCAGGTTGGAGTTTGCTTGTTGCTCCTATGAATAGAAGATGGAATTTGATGTAGTGGAGCCAGATATGGGAGAGATTCTTGACTGGATTGAATGACTGAGGAATTTTGACAAACAATGTTTTAGGCACACAAAATATTTGGCACATTTTCAGTAGTAGTAGGGAAACTAATGCCTCTGTAATCTAGAGAGATACGGTTGTGTAGAACCAAGGGAAATGGACTTCCTAAGTACATTGGAGAAGTCAAATTACTAAAGTGTTGTTTTGGAATTATATTTTTAAATTGCAGTTATGGCACAGGAGTAACACAGACACAAATAGACCATTAAGGGTTATTACAGAACCAAAGGAAACTGGAATTGAATAGAATTAGCATTCTGATGCTTTTTAAACTGCTGGAATCCCTATGCAGATTCATACTTACTGCCTCCTCAAACTGACGCTTGTAGCTCTTGACTTTGCTCTGCAACTTGTCAATCAGTTCCTGCATTCGTGCCAGGTTCTTCCTGTCCTCTTCAGTCTGAAATGTAATAATCAGATATTTGGTTGATCCCATATATGTTACTACCACCATATTACTGCATAAAAATTTTCTGATCAATTAAACTTGATTTAGTGGACCCTGGTTTAGCAGATTTCCAAAATAATGGGCATTTTTTTTTCATTGCAATTCCACTCCCTCTCATCCATGAAATCGAAGTTTTGTTTTATTGCAAGTGATGTCATTTACATCAGTTATGTAATTACACAAATTGATTCAAAGGATGTACATTTGGATTTAACATAACTAACATGGTTGGATTTAATAGACATGCCTTTCTTCTAACTGGGCAGCTAAACTGAGATTCTACTCATATTCCACAGAAGAAACTTCTGAAGCGCTCTTTTACTTTTTGGAAATATGTCCTCCCCCTTCCTGATTTATCTATAGATACATACAGTAGGTGCCCATTTTGAGCAAAGTATTCAAATTTGATTCCTATTATCAAGCTTTCCTTTAATTGATAGAAATGTACTGGAGAAAGTGACATGGGGATAATACAGTTTGATTTGGGGATACAATAAGAGAATGTTGTGAAAGATCTCTAGCCTAAATCTTGATTTCTTGTACTATTTACTGAAGCTTAGGTTCAGCTTGTTGACTATTTTGGTCAATAGCTTTAAAAGCTTGTTTGCTATGTAATCCAATTGATAATCATGTAGCCAAAGTGATGAAGATATGATATGCCAATCAGTTTTGGAATAAAACTGGAATAAAATCACAAATCCACATTAAACAGAGGACAATACTTCTTGCTCTCACTCCAAATGAAACAATCTTAGGGTTTGCTATCTCCTGAATTACTGCTAAAATGGTGGGAGATCTGCAGGCAAAAAGAAAAGTTTCACTTTTGTATAATGCTCCTGTCAAAGTTCCGACTAATGGAACACTTCAAAGAACTTTCAGACATTGTTTATTCTAAAAAGTCTTTAAACATATGTACACAGTGTCGGCACAGCATGGATGGATGCCAAGATCTGAATTTCCCTTCCTTTGCACATAACATTCCAGGCTATTCCCCTCCCCTATTTTGCAGTCTTCATTCACATCTTCCAATCCACCTGGAGGGCAAAGATTCATTTCCGTTGGCTTCTGTGCAGTCCTTATCTTTCTCCTCCCCCCCCCCATCATCTGAATTAACTCTAAAAATACCAGACAGTTCTGCATATCTTGTCAAAGCAATAATATCCAATATTAGCAGCGTTGACAGCTTCCCCTATGCTTTTGTTGGTTTCACTCTATGTGTTAATGAACATGGATCTGAGGAATCAACATGAAGATGATGAAGCATGTACCTGATAAGTCAGTTCTTTAACTCTTCGCTCGTACTTGCGAATGCCCTTCTGACTCTCTGCATTCTTCTTTTGTTCTATATCCAAGTCACCTTCTAGTTCTCGTACCTGAATAAGACCGAACAGCACAGTTAAGTTCTTTTTCCTTCTTACTTGGCTCAGAAAACAAAAAAACTATATTGGTTGTCATGCTTCACAAAACACTAGAAATCTACATAGATATTAGTGGACTATAACATGATGATGGATTATTGCCTCTACAACAGAGCCTTGTACACATGATTTCATTTAATTTTAAATGGTTTCAGACCTCACTGAATTCAAACTTTTACTTACCCATCATCTCTCTACTTTACTGGAACTATTGGCAACATAATCCACAAGAAAATTAGGTCTTTGCCAGAAAAAGTAGATGTTCTCTTAAATACTAACCCTGGCTTCCAGTTTCTGAATCTGCTTCTTGCCCCCTTTAAGAGCAATTTGCTCAGCTTCATCCAGCCTCATTTGTAGGTCTTTGATGGTCTGTTCCATATTTTTTTTCATCCGCTCCAGATGGGCACTTGTATCTTGTTCTTTCTTCAGTTCCTCTGCCATCATGGCTGCCTGTTAGGGACAACAGCCAAAAAAACATTTATGTAGCATTAAAACTAGCTACTGTGATTGATTATGAGAATTACAATTAATGTATCTGGAGGGCACTAGCTTGAAATAAGCTGGCTTCCAATGTCAGTAGTACTGATCCTGCTGTCAAGTATTAGATATTGCAAAACACTGAGTGCTACTCAGGGCTTTTTTGTCATAGAACGCCCAGAATGGAGTTCCGGCACCTTTTTTGGATGGAACCTTGAAGGGTAGGCAAGGCAGGTTGTATGATGTGTGTGAGTTCCAGCGCCTTTTTTTTTTTTTTTTTACAAAAAAAGCACTGATAACTACTCATAAATACCTATTTTCATTGTGTATTTTCTATTAAGCTCCATAGAAAATAATTCTGGGAAACACCGGGGAAGGAAACTGCCACACCAGTAAAGACCTATATGAAAAATCAATGTAGCCCTTACAATATTCCCACCCCTGCTCCTTAGGCCCCTTACATCAGTGATGGCTTTTTTAGCCTTCTCTTCAGCATTTCGACATTCCTGCACTGCCTCTTCCACTTCAGTGCTCAGCTGCGAAATGTCTGCCTCCATCTTCTTCTTCTGATTAATTAGGCTTGTATTCTATTTGGGAAGAGAACAATAAACCATGAAAACCATGCTCTCACTTTTGCTTCCGATCTTGAATTGATGCCAAGAGTTGCTGTCCCTGCTTGAAAATATATTCTCCGGCTCACCTGGGTGTGTAATAAATTGACTCTTTCTGTTGCATCTATAAGCTCCTGTTCAGCCAATTTCCTTCCACGTTCTGCCTGTTCCAAGGATGCCCGCAGCTCTTCCACTTCAGCCAGCAATAGGTTGTTACGCCTCTCCAAGGCACCTGCCTGCTCTTTCAGATCATCATTATAGCGTAGAGTGTCATCCAGTTCAATCTGCAGGTCCTATGGATCATATCAGGAGAATTCAGTTTTAACACAAGCAAAAATAAAACAGTTGTTTTGCAAAACTCAAAGAACCGTTAAAGATGGCAAACAATGATTTCCTATAGTGAACACAAAGAAAGAGGATGAGCAACCTGCAACTCATGAGCCACATAAAGATTTTCAGCATCAGTGTCCCAAAATCCTATTGCCTCATGACAAACCACTGACTTTCTATTGCACTTAGCTTATGGGACTGAAATAACGTTCTTAAGAGTGCATTAAGTTTCTAGCTAATAAATCCAGTCTGAGGGGAGAAACACATTCCCCACAGGAAAAAAAAACACCAACAATTTTAGCTCTATCTCACTGTTACTTTCACTGCACAATGCTTTGCATTCTCTGCAGCCCTTGAAGACAGAAAAATAACAACACATGATACTTCCAAATAAAACTGCCACCTTTTAATATAAGGTGATAATCATTGAGAAGATTGCAAAAGAGAGCCCCAGCTGGCTGATAGACTACATTTACTTGAGAAATGATTAAGACAGACCTTCAACTGGGATTGGAGCTGCCGCACCAGTTTCTGAGACTCAGCAGCTTGACGATTGGCATGACTCAGCTGGATCTCCATCTCATTGAGATCTCCCTCCATTTTCTTTCGCAACCTGACAGCCTCATTTCTGGCCTTGGCTTCAGCGTCCAATGAGGCCTGCATAGAATCCATGGCTCTCTGGTGATTACGCCTGGAAGAAAAAAAGAAAAGCGCTTAGTAGAAGGCACTTAATTCATCAGCCTAGTAAAACTGAATCATCAGTGCAGCCTTGCTTTCTCAACAGTGCCTCTGAGAGTAGATTTCCTCACTTGCCATGAAAATCTAATAATACCACTGCAATCCATTCCATAAAGTATGTAACAGGTTCTCCAATATGTCATATTTCTACCTTAAATTTTCAAACTCTTCATCTTTCTCTGCCAGTTTCCTATCAACATCAGCTTTGATCTGGGACAGCTCCAACTGGATGCGCAAAGTTTTGCTCTCCTCATGTTCCAGTGCTCCCTTAAGTCACAAAGAAATATAAATAGTGATAAAACTCAACAGATGTTCACTTCCCTTCAATGTGCTATAACCTGATTGTGAACTAGTATCGACATTTCTGATTGGTGTCTTCCTTTTTAAAAAAAATCTATTTTTTTTAAAGAGATCAATTCTCAAAATGACTTCCATTGACAAAGCTATGGTTGTGATTGATGAAAATTAAAGTCCAAACAATTGGACACCGTATTATTTATTTGTGGATTAGGCAGACATCTTTATAACATCCAATAGTTCTCAGGAATTAGGAGATGTTTCTAGAAAAGCTAGAAATATATTTTTCTGATCTCTAGGTGCTATTTCAGGCCCAGATAAATGGCCTGCTTCTACTGTAGTTTTATTTACTGGGTTTTAAATACTGGATCAAATACAGATGGAGCAAACAGCAAAAGGCAACAGCCAGATTGGGAAGAACAGAAAAAGGGTTTGTTACAGGTCCTATTGTTCTTGGACAATTGGATAATTGCTATACTTAAACCATAATCTTTTTTTAATCATGATTTTCTGAACAAACTGGTTTATGTAAAAGCAAGACACTTATTCTTCATTATGTTTATACCAAGCCAATGTACTCTTTTACAGTTCCAACAATTCTTATTTCATTTACCTCATATTACATTATTCCTTTCACACCCAATTCTTTGCAACCTCCATTGTAATTGGGAAATTATTTAGATACTACTCATATTGCTTGGTATACAGGTCACATTTAAATATTTATTGATTATGGCACAACAAGCTGGTTCATATACTGTGTTAAATCTTAATCCATGATTTACAGATCACTGTAAATATGTTTACAGTGTTTAATATGTTAAATCCAAACCAAGTAAAGCATAATACCTGCTGATATTTAAGTTTAAATAATAACAAGGTTTACCACAATCATTCAGGAGCTTACCTCAGCTTCCTCTAAGGCTGCTTGGATGTCATTCTTTTCAGTCTCCAAGCCTTTCTTCAGTTTCTCAAGTTCATGGATGGTTTTTCCACTCATGCTAATTTGATCAGTTAGGTCTATTATCTCCTCTGAAGAGACCAAGACAGATATTATACACTTATTTGTATATGGTTTGCATTCTCTACTATATTCAAAATCAAATTTAACTTCTAGCCTATAATGCTAAACTCAGTTATGCCAGAAGAGCAATCTCATGTTCTCATGTTATTAGAGGTAAAAGAAGGTTTTGATCACATTATGCTCATTTACTAGTTTGTAGAATGCTACCATTTATTCCTACCTGTATTTGTACATTTTATATTAATAGAGTCACTTTAAATAATCACCAAACTAGTGTATCCAAGTGTTTTTTCTTTCCTTAATAATTATTATTGTCTAGGAAAAAACAGTCAAAAGTCACATGAAAGAAGGGAAATGGAGTAAAATACTTATTCTAAAACTCTGAATATTAGTTAGGTTTGTTGGCTGGATTGTTCTACATAGTTGGTTGAATGTAAGATTTTCATGCATACACACCTTGTTCTAAGGAGGTCAAAGCAGATGCTACATTCCTCCTTTTATTTAAAGCCCTATGAATTATACCCATCTAGAGATGGTAACTGTTCCAAGATGACATGGAACAGTCTAACATATTATGGAACATATTATGGAACTACAATATGGATATCATACTTACAATTTTTCAAAAATACTGGCCCATCAATTTTCTACTCATTTTTTGATTAACTGGTTGGAATAAATAGTTTATGATAAGAATGGGCAACCCACCTGCAACCTCTCCCAATCCCATCTTTGCAACCTTCCCCCTGAAATTGCACCATGGAAATATGACTATAAACTTTCAAATTGCAAAAGGACAATTTCCCACTACTTTTCAGAAAACAAATCACCTCAAAATCAGAAAAAGAAGCATCTTTGTTCTAAACCTTTCTCTGTCTGCTTGTATAGAAGCCAGTTCATACAGTCAAGTAATAAACTACCTAGAATTTATCAATCTAAATTCTGAGCCATGCTGAATTAGGTATGGATAAACATATTGATTTATTTTACAAAAAGGCACAAAGGAAGGACATTAGAAAACTGAATTATTTCTTCTATTGTTTCTATCTTCTGCCCTTGTTCTATATTTCTGCTTCTGCCTTAAGGATAATTTTTAAAAAGTTATACTGTGCCATTTAGAAGTGATTCAGCCTTGTTGATACCTTGCAGATTCTTGTTCTCACGCTTGAGAGTCTCTAGATTCTCCAGGGACTCTTCATAAGCATTCTTGAGTTTGAAAAGTTCTGTGCTCAGGCTACGGGACTCTTTCTGAGAAGATTCCAGCTCTGCTTGTGTTTCCTCATATTTCTGTTTCCACTCAGCAATGATCCTGTCAAAGCCGCGTTGTTTCTTGTCCAAAGCAGCAGCAGCTGAGTTTGCTCTCTCCAGATCAATGGACAGATCCTCTATTTCAGTCTGAAGACGATGCTTTGTTTTCTCCAGAGAGGAACATTTGGCATGGGCTGCTTCCACAGCCTCCTCTGCCTCTTGTAGACGGATGGCCAGCTTCTTCCTAAAATTTTCCAATCATCCTGATTAGATAGGGAAGATATTGGTGCACACACTGGAGACAAAGTTTCAGAAACACTACTACTTCCATTGCATGGTGTCCTGCAACAACTCCTAATATGGAATTTTCCCCCTGCTTTCATTGCAAAGATGTTAATAGGCATCACTGTGATACCAAAGTACTTCCCTCTATCAAAGAATTCTGATTCTCAGAATATATTTAGTGTGAATGACTATTAGAGGAACTCACTTGGCTTCCTCTAATTCCTCTGTCCTCTGGATGGCATCTGTTTCATATTTGGTCCTCCACTGGGCCACTTCAGCATTGGCTTTAGACAAAGAGCGCTGGAGCTCCCCCTTGGCTTCCACCTCCTCTTCATACTGTTCCCGTAGAAGGTCACAGTCATGGCGGGATGCTTGCAAAGCATGAGCCAAAGCATTCTTGGACTGAAAAGTTGAAAATTGTTTGGATTAAAATAAAATCAATTCTTTATCAAGCAGTTAATACTTGCAGCTCTCTCCATGCCAAATAAAAGTGGGGTTTGATATGTTCCTATAGATGCATTTTGACCAATTAAGCATTATGGCATGGCTTGCTGCTGTATATTTATTGGATGTATATGCTTTCCACTTCCATAATGGCTCTATGAAGGTAATTATTGGTTAGGATAGCCATGGTTTATGAGAAGAATAGGGGTGTGTACAATACAGAGATCTGGTTTCTGCTGTACACAGAATAAAATTCTATGTGTATAACTATTCACATATTTATTACTTGCTTATACAGCCACCCTTCTCACAAAACATGACTCTGGGAAGCATACAATTAAAAAAAACCACTATAATTTTTGAACTCTGTTTTTTGTTTCCTTCCACATTTTCAGATCAATGAAAATTTGGCTACTCTTATATTGGCTTTGAGATGAGAAGGCATCTGCCAATGCTTATACAGCCATTTTGTCTCATCAAGAATTGCTGATTCTTTCTTGCTAACATCATTTGCATGATATCAGCAGAAGGAAAAGAGAAAAGTAAGGCCATATGTGGTAAGCAGTCAGAATCTATAATGTCTTAATGTAGCTATGCAAAACAATTTCTAAAATGACAGGACAAGATTGCAAATCTTCCCCAAATTGTGCAATCTATTCAGAAATCCCCACTCTTAAATGTCAAAGTGGTATATATTTTTAGTAATGGAGCAAAAAAGATACTACATCTAGACAGAAACCCTTCTTTTTACTGCTTAATTCATAGACTCTAAGATTTGATCTGGTTTTTAACAACATCAGTCTGAATCCAGGAAAATCAGCTGCTCATTACCACAGATTTCACCTCTATATGTTTAAATAATCACCTTGGTCTCTTCTTCTAGCTGCCTTTTGAGTTCCTCAATGGTTTGGGTAAAGGAAGTTTTGCCCCGACTCAGCTGGTTTATAAGAGATTCTTTCTCTTCAAGGAGCCGACTAAGTTCACCTGATTTTGTAAAAAAATATACATATCACAGTCAAGTTTGTTCATCATAGTACTCATAGTTTTCAATTGCTTTGGTATCAAAAATAGACAGCAAATTTCAGGACTGGTCCTGACTTCTAATGGATATTTTGTGAGTTTAACAGAAAAACCGAAAGCTGTATCTTTTCAAGAAAGTGAAGCTAGTTCATATGGAATCAAAGCTGTTGTCATACTGTACATAGTTCTTGGTTACTCTGTCATGTTTGCTGTTATCATCCTGGGCTTTATGAATGTGCTGACAAATCAGTTAATAACCCTTCATCTTTTTCTTAACTAAGCATTAAGAAATGTTAATGAAACAATTACAACAAATGTGGGTAATTTATATGCCCTCCTAGATGTTAATGAAATACAGTAGTTTTCATTATTAATCATGCTGGCCAAGGTGGCTTGCAATTGTATTTTATACCCTAATGAAGAGAAAATAATAACTTTCTCCCCTAAAAACCTCCACTAGTGAGCCATTATATGGCTGAGAAACCACACATTATGTTCAAATTCAATACACAGAGATTTATCCACAACTTCTGCTAATCATAGATTCAAGAGAGAACAACATTCCTATACTGCTGGTAATTTCAAAAGATAATATTTCCATGACAGATCACAGTGGCTGAAATTTCCTATATACTTTTGGAATTCCCTCTTTTGCTTGTTTATTTGTTTGTTTTTCGTTCGTTCCAAACCACATTTCCTCAGTGTTCTGCAGCAGCTTTAGTTCTTCATATGCCATAAGTTATATCAAGTATTAATATCAATGATCAATGCTATATTACTAGATTGATTCCATCTTGGGAACACCCATTACAGGTGCTATTCAAGAGTAAAAACTGCTATGCCACATTTGGGAGCTTAGTCTTTTCCCAGGATATATAAAGTGTTTACATAACGTACCACTTTCAGTCTGCAGTCTCCCACGCTGGGTGCTCACTTCAGCCAGCTGACGCTGGAGCTCATCTACCTTTGATTTGGCTTCACTTAGCTGATCCTCATATGTCCGGCAGAGTTTCTCAGCATTTGCCTGAAACAGGAAGAAAAGAGCTGATAGGTTCTGGAATTGTTTAAGAATTAAATAATCAAGGAACAGATCCAGTATAGGTTAAGAATTCTACTCCATGGTTCAGTTTTGGTGTTATATTATGGCAAGTTTGTTAGCTTCCCAATTGAATGTACAACTGGGATGCATGAGGCATTCTAAGAAGAGTTAGCTACTGCTTTTTTCCATCAGTCATTCAGAATCCTGACCAGTAAAAGAAACTACTGGAATGCAGTAAAGATAAGGCATTCAGAAAGTGGAAGAACAGTTGTTGAAATACAGTATCTGATTTCTGGATTAGATAAATCTGATTTGTATTTCTAAACTGAAGGAAGATTGTCATCTTTTTTATCGTAACAATTCTTTATTAGGAAAACTTAAGTTTTGCGATTTCCATAATTAATGTCAATGGATTTTCCAAAAAATTCTAGCTTTGTATCATTCATTCTGCTTATGTTGGTCCTAAGGTTGGCTAAAATTATGTTGAGCCAAAATTTGTTTTCAGTCTGTATTCTGAAATTATTTAACTATTGTGACACTTTTTTAACAGGTCTGCTGGGGGTTTTTTCAGCCATTAAGTCTAGAAACTTGATAAGAGAAGACAAATTTTCTCAATACTTTGTCTTTTGAACCAAATATATGCTTTTTAACATTTCAAAAGTACCTTTATGTTCTTAGAATTATATATGTCTTCACATGAAGCCAGCTCCAAAGGGACTGTGCCAACCATCATGGTTAGCTGGGGAATTTGGGGAGTTGAAATCCACACATTTTAAAGTTGCCAAGTTTGAGAAAGACTAGTCTAAGCAGAAAAGCAAGAACTAGCATAGTGCAAAGTGTTGACACAAAGTCCAAAATAGCAACTGTAGGAGGAATAAACCCTCCATCATACTGATAGCTCTTACATGAGACATTCACCCCACAATAACTCTCCCCTGCTATCCATTAATACACAAAGAATAAGTTAATAGAATTCCACATGACTCAACCATTCACCTTGTTTTTTGTGAGGTATTCAATGTTGGAAGCTAGGTCATCCACCTCCATCTTTAATTCACTCTTCTCCTTTTCTAGCTTTTGCTTGACACGCTGCAAGTTGTCAATCTGCTCCCCCAGTTCAGCCACTGAATCAGCATGCTTCTTGCGCAAGGTGGCAGCAGTTGACTCATGCTGCAAGGTGGCTTCTTCCAGGTCCCTGCGTAATTTCAAGAATTCTGCTTCACGCTTCTTGTTCAGCTCTATTTGACAGGCTGTGGCACCTCCTGCCTCTTCAAGCCGCTCACTCAGCTCTTCCAGCTCATGAGCTACTTCTGCTCTTTGCTTTTCCACTTTGGCTCTGGCAGCTCGCTCTGCCTCAAGCTCCTCTTCCAGCTCCTCAATTCGGGCCTGTAAGAAGATAACAAATGACAGAAAAATCTGTCCTGTTTCTGCCAGAAGCCAACTTGTTTGTACCATTTCTACCTGGGCTTTCACCAACATATAGACCACATTAACCCTAGATGACCAGTGGATTACTTAAGAATCCTCACTAACTACATGAAATGTTAACCCACTTTGACTTTTGCCATAAATAATATGCTGAAAGGGGAAAATACTTCAACCTTTCTTTCAATTGTATTAATATTTTGTTCCTGATCAGATTATTGGCATATAATCAGAAAAATGGATTTAACATAAAGGCATTAAATAGGGACAGAGGAACATTCTCATATTTTATTTGATTTCTCTTGTGTATGGAATAGGGTTGACATATTTTTTTCACTTTAGGACCAACAGTTGATTGAGGCAGATAAGCAGTCCTTTTCTCATGAATGAAGGCAGATATATGTTGCATGATCCAATCTGGGTTGGTCACCGGAACCATAGATTTTGTCTTCCAAGCTTTAGTCCTAGTCCTTTTCTCATTGTTCTCATTTTTCTTTTACAAGATCAGCAAAAGAAAAAAACAACCTTTGAGAGACTAGGAATAGAAATCATGATACTATGGACAACCCTTGAAGTAACCCAACTAAGTTGGTCCATCTGCAGCCTACATTTAAACCTATATATATATTTACCTGAAGTTCTTTAATTTTTTTCTGCAGCTGAATTCCAAGAAGCTGTTCATCTTCAATTCTTGAATTTAATTGGTTCATTTCAAAGTCTTTCCTACAGAAAAATAAATAAATGTAACTTGTGCATCTTATTATACTTATGATGTTTGATTCTTTAACTAATATGGCAATCTGTGAAGTCCTTGCAAACAATCAAGCTCAGAGAGCAACAAGGACTCCACAGTTCATTTCTGAGCTACGTATATTCTCTTCTAATATGATATTCATTCACTTTAAAGTCTCAGGCAAAGAGGAAGATCATTTGCCTCTTGCTTCTATTTTTCTTGAAGGCAAAATTAGCATCCCAAATAGCTGCACTATACAACCCTTCATCTTACCTTTTCGTTATTCTTCTAACCTGTCCAAAAGAAACTTTTAACTGAAACTGAGAAAATCACTACATGCAAGAGAGATAAATTAAAATTAACAATTTTGTTTTTCTGAAATCGGCAGGGTATAACATTATTTTTGGCTATTGTCCAAAATTGAATATTTCTCATGTAAGCAAAATTTTCACACTGCCTTTTGTTAACAAGATTTATTTAGCAACTGAATTATTAGTTATACCAAACTAACTTATTTCCTGAAATATCTTAGGGTGGAGATATACTCCATTTCTTCTTAATGATCTTGCTATGAAGTAGTGATGAAACAGGCATCTTTGCAGCTGTTTGTTTTCCAAATCATATGAATCTTTATGAGCTTGTCAAAAAACTCTAAAATATATACCCTATTGCATCTTTCTTTTTCTTTTCATATGCATTTAAACAATGCCTCATATACAAGAGCTATCTTCTCAAGATGGCTTTAGGCAATGCAGTAGAACAATAATTCTTTCTAGTCTGTTAGTATTGCTTAAAAGTTCTAAGGTAGAATGAGAATGATTAAAATAGTAACAATAGATAGCAGTACTTGATTCATAATATCTTCTGCCATTAAAATATTATAAAGAAAGTATTAAAATAAAGAGTAAAGTAAAAGTAAAGAGAATATTATAGAGAGAGCCAATTTGGTCTAGCGGTTAAGGCACCAGCGAGAAAGTGGGAGGCTGTGAGTTCAAGTCCTGTCTTAGCCATGAAAACCAGCTGGTGACTTTGGGCTAGTCATTCACTCTCAGACCAACTCACTTCACATACTATTGTGGGGAAAATAGGAGGAGGAAGGTGTGTCGGATATGTTTGCCGCCATGAGTTAATTGTAAAAACAATAAAGGTGGGATACAAATAAATAAATAAAACTAAAATAGCAAAGTGTGCATAATATGGTTTGGTTGTCTATATAGCATTTTGAGAAACTGCATGCTTACTTTTTGAGTTTCTCCTCAAGCTGCTGCTTATCATTCTCCAAATCCATCACAGATTCTTGTGTTAGTTTTAAATCACCTTCTAGCTTGCGCTTTGCTCTTTCCAGGTCCATCCGTATCTTCTTTTCTTGCTCTAAAGCACTTTCCAGCTAGAAAACACAAAAACCATAAAATAGTAGGAAAAAAAATTGGCACTGCAATATTCATGCCAATTTCAGTGATGTGGATACCAAAAATTGGCAGTACCAATTTTTTGGTATTCACATCATTGAAATTGACATGGGTATAAAAAATGTTCCAGGGTTTCCTAAAAAAAAGGATATGGGTTACATCCAGTTATAGTATTACAGGTTGTCCACCCATGATATATTACATAATATTAAAACTAGACATGAGTTCTTCCATTGTGATGGTCCATTGTCATGCGTTAACTCACATCATCTACTTGCTGTTCCAGCTTGACTTTCGCCTTGGTTAGAGTATTGACTTTGTCCTCCTCAGCTTGAAGGTCATCCAAAGCTTGCTGGTGGGCCTCCTGTAGTGCCTTTTTCTCCTTGGTTAACTTAGCAATGATTTCATCCAAAGCAGCCATTTCTTCAATCAAGTTTTTCACCTAGATAATATGATTGGATAGCTTAAAGGGATATATTCATAACATGGCAGAATGAAAAGTGTAAAGTGTAACCATATTAGTTCCAGATTCCTTTGGAACAACAGAGGATGTGTGTAATTATGTCTCATCCTTCCCAATAATCTATATCAAAAGTGCATTATTTCTGCTATATGAGATTGAAGAAACAGAACTTTCTCTTGTTGCTGATAGGCTTCTGAATGCTATTAAGAACTGAAACAGCTTAATGCTTTTCAGGGATTTACCTGAACTGTAAATGAATCTCTATAGTTAAATGCAGTAAAGAGCTTCAACTGCTACAGATAAATATACATTTTGTATACACTACATGAGCAATCAAGACTATTTATGTCCTTATTCTTATTTACCCCAGTTTTGCTCACCTTATTCCAAAGATGCTTTTTTCATGAGGCAACTGGACTTTCTTGTTTTTCTTTGAAGCTGTTTTGCTTCTCATCCAAGAAACTTCCTCATCTCTGACTGGATGGTGGGGAATGTCAGAGCTAAGAAGCTTCTTGGATAAGAAGCGAAAGGTCTTCAAAGAAAAACTAGAAAGTCCAGTTGCGTCATGAAAAAAAGCATTTTGGGCTAACAATGACCTGGATGACTGGGAATCTCCATAGACATTTTGCTCACCTTGTTTTCTGTGGCATGCTTCTCCTTCTCCACTTTGGCCAGGGTGATCTCCAGGTCATCAATGTCTTTCTTCAGTTCAGCACACTCATCCTCCAGTTTTCGTTTCTTAGCAGTCAGCTCAGCATTCATTTCCTCTTCATCCTCCAGACGCTCCACCAGTTCTTTCATTTTGGCTTCCAGCTGAATTTTGGTCTTAATCAAGAGATCACATCTGTCCTCTGCATCAGCCAAATTATCTTGCTCCTGTGAGGAACATCCAAAGGGGCACATTACCACTCTAATAGTTGTTAGTAAAAGCTTAAAACTGTAGGAAAATGAATGTTAAAAGCTACGATTATTTTATAGATAGTTGTCATTTATGGACATTTAAAAGTGACTCTCACTTCATTTGAGTGCCTTCATCTTTCCCCTGGAAGAAAAATCTGGCCCATTCATTTGTGAAAATTTTATCATAGTATTTGTAGACATATATTCCTCGTTTGACCACCTACTATGAAGTGGTCTTATAGCTTTAGAACATCTATTAGATATGTAAAGGAATATCTGTCTGTAAATGTTTACAGTCATATTCAATCCCAGCTTCCACCTAGAAAGTGTATCAGTGGTCAAGCTCATTTGGAATGCTTAACTACATAGGTTACTCACTGCTTGAAGCTGTAGTGACAAATCATTCTTTTCCTGGATTATGCTGACTTGTTTCTCTTCCAGTTCTTTCCGTTTAGCTTCTGACTTCTCCAGCGCTTCCTTCAATTTCTGGAATTCCTCTTTGAGGTTAGCCATTTCCTTCTCAGATTGAGCTGACTTGAGGAGAGGCTTGATCTTAAAGAAGAGTTTCATCCAAGACCAGTTTTTCACAGCATTAAAAGCACGGATGTTCCATTGGATAGTATAGAGCGCTTCTCTGGTAGGAATTAATAAAACATTTAAAAAGGAAATCTATGGGATCAGAGGCAGGTCATCTACGCTTCTGTCTAAAATTATGATCAAACTGAAGATTCTGAGATGAAAATAGAAAGAAGATGATAATACTGGGCTGTAATTTATATGCAGATTTTTAAAAAATGTTTAATGTTGTTTCTCCTTCTGAAAAGCAAAATATTGATAGGAGTGTTATTGAAATTAACAGATACAGTAAAGAGAAAGGGAGCTCCTTCACAAAGATGTCTCACTAATCAAATAAAATTTATAATATCCCAATAGATAGCATAAAGCAAAAGTATCTGCAGGGGTAATTTTGTTGTTATACCTTCTGGTGATGATTAACTTGTACTCAATTCGCATGAGGCGCCCACGCATCCTGGCCTGCAGGAGGGTGATAATCTTAGCCAATCGTTCATCTCGCATCTCTTCCAGTAGACCCAGCAAACCAGCTTTGAAAAATACCTGAAATTAAGGAAGATTTATTACACTAAAGATGTAATTGATTTCATGTTTATTTTGAATAATATATTTCAACAATTCTGAAGAATAATTCTCTTGTGCTAATTGTTTGCATTTAATTTTTGACTAATTAATGAATCACAATTAGAAGATATTCTAGGCTTAATTCGCCATACTTTGAGATTCTAAAATAGTCCTATTCAGAAACAAAATATTTTTTGTTTCTAAATTTTATGTTATTATATTTTATTTCCTTATGAAGTGTTATGATTTATTTTTTGCTTGTATATTTGCATTTCAGCTTTCTTCCTTATAGTAGATACTGAATATAAGGTATGTGAAGCTAACATTCAAGAAAGAAAACTATTATATAAAAGGAAGAATACAAAACTTAGCTTAGACATACACATTGTGTTCATCCTCAGCATTTTTCTGTCACAGTAAAATCAAGTCATTCAATTCATAAATGCTACTTGCACAGCAAATACCTTGGTATGTCCAAACTTATACTGCGTGTGGTCAATGTCTAAGGAAAGCAGCAGTTTTTCTGTGGCCTTCCTGCTATCTACAAATTTGTCATCGGGTATTGCAACTGGGTTCAGGATACGATAACTAGAAGTAAAGGAGGTAAGATTAACAGTTAAAGGAATAGATGTTTAGAATCAAGAATACTTCTTTGTGTAAACTGCTTAGATTCTAAAACAATTTACTTGGTAAAGAAAGGTCTGCAAAAACCCTGATTTTATTAGAATGAAGAATTAAATAATACATTAAATAATGGAGATTAATATACCTTATATATACGATGACTATAGGTCATTAATCTTATAGGTAATTAATCTTAAATATTTGTTTAGGTTATTGTTAATGAAGCTGAATATGCCTGTTTAATACAATATAAATTTCTCCACATTTTTTAATATTCTTTTTAAAAAGTACCAAGGGATGCCTGCAGGACTGTGCTCAAAGAAGTCAAGTTGGCAGTAGAGATGGTACAATCAAAGCTTCACATATTTTTATATGCAACACACATTAAAAAAACAAGCAGTGTTTCAATTGTACTATCCCAGTTTCCATTCTGATATTTTTTTAACATA
The DNA here is from genome assembly GCF_016545835.1 of Crotalus tigris. Classification (NCBI taxonomy): domain Eukaryota; kingdom Metazoa; phylum Chordata; class Lepidosauria; order Squamata; family Viperidae; genus Crotalus; species Crotalus tigris. Next base: position 123,145 of record NW_024099112.1, read on the forward strand.
TCCCAAGGACTTCCCTGGAAACATACTACTCTCTGTACAATTATAGTAGAGTACATATCACTTCATGTGAAAGTGGCAGGTTGTCCACAAGTAACACAGTGGGCTAAATAAGTTCCCATTCACTGGACACCTTTTAGAAACAGCTAGAAACCATCTGTTTGGAATGTTGTAATCCAGGCAGTTGAACTGGATAAGCCCCAATGCTTCTATTAAATCTTAAATGGAATAAACTTATTTTTTTAAACAATATTTAAAATATCCATATATTAAAAAGCATTGACTATAAAAGCAAATAAAAAACAAGAAGCAAATATTTTTAAAATTAAATAAAAATTTTAGTCTGAATGTGTGTGTGTGTGTGTGTGTGTGTGTGTGTAAAATTGTAATTTTAATGAGAGATGTGAAATTTTAAAGGTCCATATTTAATATTTCTTTCATAAATATATTTGTAACAAAGAAATAATGTATAAGAAATTACTTCACTCTTATAATTACAATGTAGATCCTATGTTAAGTAAAAGTCCTTAACTTTATGAAAATCAAAAGACATTAATTTCAAGCATTAATTTCTCAGCCAATGCTATTTCTAATATATGAGATTATTGTGTTTCATCACTAGAAATTTTTAGGCTAACAATAAATGAATTCTTATTTTACTTCATTATATATGCCTTCAGAAAATGAATAAAGTTGCATTAGAAATAATCACCAAATTATTTTTTGTAACTCTCAAAAACTAAGAAACCAATTGGAGTAACTAAATAGGCATTACTGCCAGAAATAGCATTATATATACATTTTACTATACTCCATCTAGATTTAAAAGATTGCCATTTAAGGAGTTTGATGATTTCCCAAAATATATATGACAGAAGTTCTAATCTGATATTAAGTTCATTTAACTTTAATTAGCCAAACCAAACCACAGTGCTCAAACAATTGGCCTATTTACTCTTACTTCTTTTCAGAGAATTCTGGGAAATGCAGTTTTGTTGTTAACAGTTAGATCCTATTTATTCTAGGGCCCTGGCAGTAAAACAAGAATAAAAGCAAAATAAATGTGTAGTATCTATTTATTAGGTGTAGTTTCACCCCACTGGGATTGATCCGTTCCACTCTTGCTAGCAAAGGCAGCATGCTGTGGATCCCATCAGCCCGATTATTCCAGCTGGCAGGGTCCAGGATGAAGGCTTTCTCTGCTGTTGCTCCTGCCCTCTGGAACATCTTGCCCCCCCCCCGATATGAAGTTGGCCCCAACCCTCCTATCTTTTCATAAGGGCATAAAGACGTGGCTTTGCCAGTCAGTTGGGACCCAGTGGGAGAACAGCGCAATGGAGGTGATTGATTGAGTAATCCCTCCTCCCCCCCCCATTCCTCCCCCGCTTTTCCCATGTGTCCTTGGTTTTAATGTCTGATTTTAACTGTTTGTGTTTTAACTATACATGTAACTGCAAGCCGCCCAGAGTTATCCTATGATAAGATGTTTAGCCAATAAATTTTATAAATAAATAAATAGTATGATACTGTCAGAAATTCACACTTTTTTCCAATGACTAGATTCTACAACTTTACAAGCTACTTATGTTCCTAACAGGAGAGAAATGCTAGTATCTTTACATAGGAAATAAGAGGACTGGTTACCGCTGCTTGAAGTCAGCATAGAGGATCCTATTTGGAAACCCTTTCCTACAGATGCGAATGCCCTCGAGGACACCATTACACCGCAGCTGATGCAGCACCAGGAAAGGGTCCATGGCTCCTGCACAGGAAAAAAAGAGAAGGTATATTCAGCAATAATAGCCTCTTCCCCAAACTAAAGAACTTAAACCTAAATAAGGTCATAAAAATGGACGGAAAATTAAGTTAAAACTGTCAAATTAAACAGTCCTAGTTACCAAAAGCAAAGAAATGGAAGAATATAAAAGGTGAGAAAAGGAATTAATACCTTTTCACCCTGACTGAAAGCACAGTTATCTAGATATAAGTTTTAAAATGTTTAAAATACCAGCCTCACTCAATATCTTTTAAAAATTTATTGCCACTTTTTGTGTTATATACAGCAAAGAAGTTGGTGCTAAAAAAATTATAGTGTCTTATATATGTGGATCTTCCCTCAAGCATTTCATCACATCTGTCTCATGTAATCTTTTTGAAATTCTGTACCTGGAGTCTTTGTTTCATTAGGGATAATGCAGCGGACAAAATGGGGCTGGGTAGCACGCAAATTGGTCATCAGTTTGTTCAGGTTTTCCTGTAAGGCAGACATATAAAGTTAAATAGCTTCATTTGCTCTCATTCCATTTCTAAGTCAAATTTTAACATGTATTACTCCTGCCATGAACATGCCATGAAGCAGGTATATGAAGCCCTACTTTCCCCAATACAAAGCTGGCCCAATATTATAATCTTTACTGAACCCTTTCTCTCTGTGTCCTCTGTTAAAAATAAGCCAGGTGTTTGGCCAGGGAAAAAAAGACAAAAAAAGTTCTTCCTTCTGGATTTCACATCCAGAGAAGACCTTTAAATAGAATGGCATTTAAGTGTCATTGTTGATTGTAACCTATACATTGTCTTAGTGGAATAAAAATCTTTCTCTCTCTCCCTTTTTTCTTCCTACTTTTGAAATTTCAGAGAGAAGCTCTGCAATAATTTCAAATGAATTTAACTGATAAATTAGATACCTAAGTCTATCCTAATCTGTCAGAAAGGAACAAAGCAGGCTATTGTCCTAGACCTCTTCAAGCAGATATAATCCCTGGGTCAAATCAGGCAGGATGCATATAGCACACGTCAAAGAGATGCTCACTCTAGCTCTGACCCAATCATATACAAAGAAAGAAGAGGAAACTTATTTTTAGAATGGGGAGCAAGAGGGAGAGAAATTCATTCTTAGCCGAGGTTTACTTCTCAATAGTCTTTTCCCTAAGATGCTTTTCTCTTCAACCAAGTTCTGCTGCTGAAAATGAGTTGAGAGAAAAATACCTCATGTGAAGAAAAATATGAGGGAAGATAAAGTGATTCATGCCTTTATCACCCCTCACCTATTGGGAAGTTGGCCCAAAGTGTATTAACTCACTTGCTGGCAAATAAAATTCACTATAGCCATACTATTGTCCTGCCACTGGCCCTGTACCTGGTGTAATTCAAAAATATATTTCTCTGTTGTGGCCCCCATGTTAAGGAATAGACAACACTGTAAGGCTGGCAATGGCCTTAATCAACATTAACCTGATGGTTTTAACAAAAAATGAGTTGTTCTGAGGAATGATTAGAGAATGATGAGTAGATCATCTATACTTTGTATTATGGAATTATTACATTGTTTTTATTTTAATGTGTATTTACTGTACCAATCTGGGTTGGTAACCAGGACCAGGGGCTTATTCTTCAGAGCTTTTGGACTTGTGATGGAGCCCATCTTCAGGGAACTTGAATTTATTGTTTTTATTGTTAACATATAGTCTATGTGGATTACAGTAATACAAAATAAAATAAAATGTAAAATAATAAAATAATAATAATAAAATAAAATAATAAAATAAAATATAAAATAAAATAAATATAAAATAAAATAATTATCTGAACCTGACTCCTACTGAGATAGAGCAAGAGCTATTTTACAGCAGTGGCCCCCAACCCTTTGTAACCAGTTTCTGAGAATTGGACATGACTGAATGCAAGAAAAAATGTGGACCTGCTCATTTCACCGCAAACCAGCTGAATCGCAGTCTCTGAGTCCAGTTTCCTACTTAAATTTATCTCATTCTCTCTTATCCAGCTCTTTATTGAATATAGACAACATTCAAGAATATCAGTTGTTTCCTTGGAGTTGGATAGTAAAGAATAGTAATGTGTTATCAGCATGACTCTATTGTTTTAATATTTATGCTTTAAACCCCATGATCTCAAGAACTTTCTCTTCTAAGTTCTGAAACCTTAGCTCTCAGTCAAATGGACTTCACAGAGATGAATGCAATTCATTGGTTCAATTAGAATTAGGTCTAGCTAATTCTCTCCCAAGGCAGAAAAATCAGGGGGGGGGGCAGTTGCTACAAGCATTGTAAAATCCACATTTGTTTCCTTCTTCCCAAAGGTTTTCCTTCCTGCAGTCAATAGTGAGGAGAGAAATAGCACAGACTTAAAGTGATGTTTATGTAATAAATTATCTAAACATCACTGCAAGTCTTAACTGCCTCTCCCTCAGCAACGGAGAAGCAGCCAGGAACCATGTAGAACAAAACACCACCGGAGTAGAAATAAGCATTTCCCTGTCATAGAGGGAATTAGTTTTCTTTCAAGTATTCTTCCAATTCAGTTTGAATGTGAAATGAAGATGTTCACCAAGAATTGATAATATAGGGATAATCACTGATGTGAATTCCCTTGTATCCTTTTTGCCAAGAAAGGACAATACTGGACCATTTGGGGAGAAGAACTAAGCTTTAAGGTGTCTGCCTGGGATTCAAATTTATAATTGGTGATTTTTAGAAAGTTATCTGGAAGAACTATCAACATACCTATTAACTGAATCAAGTACAATTTTGTAGAGTTTAAACTAGTGATTTTTGTTCCAAAGTATCAGATGCTTACCTTGTGCAGTGAGGACACAGTTTGGAATGAAGCTGCCTTCTTACGCTTCTCTTTGACACCTGCCTTGGGGGGCTCATCTATCAAATAAAATTTCAGTATATTACTTTAGTGGGATTAATTTAGTTTGGGTACTCATTTAGTTTTTAACAACTGGGAGACTAACTCTAGTGCCTGAGTTTCTAAACAATATTTTAAGTCTACTTAGTACATTCAGCCTAGCTGGTTTCTTGATGAGAGACTGCCAAGAATAAATACTGTTTTCAAATCTGCTAGGTATATTAGAATACAAATAAAATGAAGACCCAAAGGAATAAAGCAATTTATATAATTATATCATGAAACATTTAAAATGATCTGTAGGATAGTCTATAACATTAGCATGAGCAACCCTAAATATGTCTATATGTCTCTTGGCAATTCTGGTGAGTAAAGGAACAGCTTTCCTCAAATATTTGCTTCTAAAACTTACTCTCAAACTCTTGATTCAGTGTTTCTCTTGAACCCAAAATAGAATATCCACAAATGATATGTTCTCAGAACACACTTAAGATGTACATTGCTTAAAATGAGATGTGGAATGCTTATTCCTCTTGTGATAATAAGAAAAAGAAAAAGAAAAGGGCAGATGGACTACATGTTTTAAGGCTAGACAAAATTTCAGCAGGGTTTGATTGAACCATTTCAATTTGAACCATTTAAGTTGTGCACAATTCTCTTTTCTGCTTATAGTTCCAAGGTATAGTTACATTCTTTTCAAGAGAGATTACCAACTATATCTTATTGGTTTACAATTATTTATGATATTGCCTTTGAAATATTTGAAGATAAAAGTTATTTGATCATGTCTTTTCCACCCTAATCTGAGCAATGAGATGGTATATACCTTATCTTTCTTGATCACTTCAGTTAATCAAATTCCATATCACACCAATCAAAGATTTTGAATACTATCTAAGGGACCTCTACTGCTTATCTGCAACAGTGTTTTCAGTGATGTGTGTGGTCATTTAGAAGCCTATCAAATCAAATTTTAGATATAATAAAGAAAATTGTGAGGAAAATATAGAGGAAAGAGATTGTTTCCTGGAAATTCCTGACTGTTGGAAATTGAAAATTTGATCAAATAGACCTTTCATTAATGTAGCATAACTATTCTCACATATACTATATTCAGTGCCATATAAAATAAGCAGGTATGGCAATACAACTCACCTGAAGAAGAGCTGACATAGCTTTCATATAAACTATTCAGCAGCTTATTCTGGGATTTCTGGAAGACAGCTACCACTGTCTCATTCAAAGGATCCTTATTCTTATCTAGCCAGCCAATTATATTATAGGGCACCTGTTGATAAATGGTCAAAAAGAACCAGAATCAGAACAACACAAACATTAGTTTTAAGTCTATAAGGTAGGAAGTTGGGAACTATTACATACCACTCCTGCATAATGCACCAACTCAAAGTGGGCCTCATATCTACGCCTCTTATCTGGCCGGGGCTTCTGGAAGTTGGGTGATTTCCCAATGTGATTGTCATACAGCTTGGCCTTGAATGTCATATCAGAAGCCTTGGGAAACATACATTCTTCCTCCAGAATAGAGAGAATACCAAGTGGCTATAAAAAAAGGATATTCACCAACATTTTAGTAGCAATCTTAATTGGACTTATATTTATTTCATCCAATAAAATGGTGGACCGCTCACATTATAAATAATTACTAATTAGCACAGTATTAATTATTATTAAAAATTAATTTTGCCTATTCTGGATTAGGGATCATATGAAGTTAGAGTTTTCAGAACAATGGATGGATTCATGTATATTTTGTCAAGGAGAACTATTCTACTCATATGAAAACAGCTTCATGTGGCAGGATCACAATAGTTCTGATATATATTTAAGGTGATTTGGATCATGAAAAATAACTTTCATAAGACTATTTTATTATATGGCAGGAAACTGATGTTGAAATTATTCTTTTCATCTCAAAGTATCTGTATTTGCTTTCTTTCTTTTTTGTTTGTTTATTATTTCTTTGCCTCAATTTACTTTTAAAAGTGTTCCAATTTTCCTATCTGAATATGTAGTACTCTGGAGCAAAACATCTTGGTTTTATTGGACATTTCTTTATTTTTACATTCAAAAGATATTGTAGAGTGATATACTATATTCTTCTTTGTAGATAGATCTAGAAATAAATGAGAACCCTGAGAATTTTGTTAAAGTGTAAATAAGGACTTTACCAATGGGAATTACAGTAAATGCCTAAAAATAGCTCTGTAGGTGCACAATACAGAAAATTCTTTTTCAGCAAAACCACAAAGAAGAGATGCTCAATAGAGTGATTAGAATCAGTTAAGTTGGAATCCAGTTAAGAAATGTTTTTTTAAAAAAAGACAGTGAGCAAGAGGGATGGCAGTAAAAGTGAATTATTTTGTCCTGTTTTTAAAAAGCTTAGTCAGATAAACTCACTATTGTTCATACATAAAAAATTGTGGAAGTAAGAGAATAGCAGAACAGGTTGTAACTTGTAGTCATATACTTCTTTCCATAGCTGATTTATTTTATAATACAAGATTCATAAAGCCCTAGATATTGTATGTCTCAGTTTTACCTTTTCAATCAGATCAATGCAAGCCTGTAAGTCCAAGCCAAAGTCAATAAAGACCCATTCAATTCCTTCTTTCTTGTATTCTTCTTGTTCCAAAACAAACATGTGATGATTGAAAAATTGTTGCAATTTCTCATTGGTGAAGTTGATGCATAACTGTTCAAAGCTGTTAAACTGCAGGCAAGAAATGAAGCAAAAGGAACTTGAGACTCTACCACCTAGCTATGATATAATCATTATTAGCACCCTCAGAAAAGCCTCATTCATATGTGTGTGTGTATGTATGTATGTATATATGTATGTATGTATGTATGTATGTATATATGTATGTATGTATGTATGTATATATATATATAGGTCTTTGGTTGTTCGGGTTTTCTCCCGCGTAAAATTGGAAGTGTCTTGGCGACGTTTCGACGAAGTCCCATTCGTCATCTTCAGGCTGGTGTTTTCAGCTTCGTGCTTCGAGCAGCAAAGCTGAAAACACCAGCTGCTCGAAGCACGAAGCTGAAAACACCAGCCTGAAGATGATGAATGGGACTTCGTCGAAACGTCGCCAAGACACTTCCAATTTTACGCGGGAGAAAACCCGAACAACCAAAGACCTATATATATATATATATATATATATATATATATATATATATATATATATATATATATATATATATGACCAGAATGGCAAAAACTAAAAAATATAACTATAAACTTTGTCCAAGAACTAAAAAAATATAACTATAAACTTTGTCAATGAAATATTTAACATTTTTGTAAGCAGTACACAAGGTTTTATTCAGTTGTGCTATCAAATTTTATGACACAATTTTTGAAATTAGATGTTTTAAGGCAATAAAACTATAGTATGTGTCCTAAAATGAACTTTTCACAATTTCAAAAACAAACAAAAACCCAACCAATTCTATCCTATATTCTTAAAAATATTTTAAAAATTGCTTATACTTCATATAGCTCCTTTAACTGTTGCAGCCCTGATTTATTTCCAGTAACAACACAGTATTTCTTGGTTATTGAAAGATTGTCCACTTTGTTATAAACTATTTTTATGATATCTCAGTCTCTTTGCTGAGATCTCCCAAGATTTTGGCATTCTTGAGTGAAATCTCCTGAAATCTAGTGATTCTTAAAAATATTTCCAAGATATTAGGTTTTATCTACACCACATTCTGATGTTATAGTACTGTTGATCTTTATACATGACTTTGAATAGGTCTTTGTGAAAGTAATTAAATGAACTCTTGAACAGTAGTTTGCAAGCCTATGGTCAGGACCTGTGTTGCATTTTCTTCATTGAAAGTTAATATAACTACATTTAAAGATTAAACTCTGTACTGCAGTAATTTTTCCATGTTAAAAAGATAGTTATATGAATCAACCAATGCTAGATTCAGTTCTAATATTACTTCCACATGGTTCCCATTTCTATTCCCTAATTTCATTGTCATTCAGCAAAATCCAAAAGACAGAATGAAAATCAGGCAATATAGTGTAATGATCCAAGCCTTGCCTCTTTTGTATATGCACGTGTACAAAGGGACAATGCTTAGATTGTTCTCCATATTGCCCATTTTGAAATGCATGCACCCCACTGATATTGCTGCTGCCATGAGTCTGCAATACCTCAATTCAGTTAAAAAATAAATAAACAAAATGTTTAATCTGTGATTTGTTACCTGTTAACATTTTTATTTCATGCTGCAAGCATCTGTGCATTGATTTTTGAAACACTCACAGCAGTACCGTAGCTATAGGAGGGCTAAAAAGCCACCCACACATGTTGTCTTTTAATGAGCTCTAAAATTAGGATCTTGACAAGAAGCTACATGTTCTCATCCTCCATTCCAGTAGTCAAAGTGAAAAGAAAATTTTTGCCAACAGAAAACCAGACCAACCACAGTCTCTCTAGAGCTTTTGTACAACAGAGGAGCAACTGCTTAAAGTGCTGCAGCTCAACCAGAAGTTAATAGATGCAGCTGATGAATAGAAACAACAGCATGAAATCTTACAGTGCTACACATTACAAATCATCTATGGAAGTGCCCTGGAATTCAAGTGCAAGTGGACGTTCACCTTATACTTTGCAATTTGCCAGCCATAGGCTTCACAGGAAAAAAAAGAAAAAGAAATCAAGTTAACAATGCTGGTCTGTATATTTCATAGTTAATGATAGTTGTTGCTTTTTCCAATATAGAATCGGAAAAAAAATGCTTTCATACCAAGGTGTTTGCCTTGGCCAGTTTCCAAACCTACCTCAAAGATCTCAAAGCCAGCAATATCCAGAACTCCAATGAAAAATTGCCTGGCTAGTCTGGTGTCCAAGGTTTTGTTGATACGCATAACTAGCCACTTGAACATACGATCATAAGTGGCTTTTGCCAAAGCTCCTACTGCATACACCACCTGTGATTGCAAGATAATAAAATTTCATCACAACATCTGTTGTACCTCTAAAATTCATATCTAATACATAGTTTTGTTTATAACAGAGCTATGAAAAGTATTCAAGAGAAACTTCATAAAGCATTTTAACATGAGTGAAGCATCTCTCCTCAGAGGGTTGAGATAGCTCTAACATTTGGAAGACTTGGTATCAAGGATTTTTCAGGTTGCCTACAGAAATTGCCTTCACAAACAAGGCTTCTCCTGGGACTCCAAACCATGCACTGGGCCTTCCAGAGGACGCAGTTGTCACACACTTTGGAGAGGGCCCTTCATTCATACTAACATACTTTGCTGTTTGACTGTTTTCCAAATCTCTGCTCAACAAATCTTAAAAACATATGGTTTAAGATAGCTAGAAAGATAATCATTTACTTCATTCTTACAACTGCAGAAAAGTTTTGTTTAAGACCCACAACTACAAGATCATATAAGTATATGGGAGTCACATTGCCAAGTTGTACAATTCCCAAATGTTTACCTGATCTACAGTCTGACCTTTGGTGACATATTCATTTCCAACTTTTACTCTTGGATGAAGCAACCCCTTGATGAGGTCAGCTGAGCTGATCCCCATAAGGTAAGAGGCTTTATCAGCACCTGCAGCACAAGAGCAAATAACAAAATTTTAACATAGCAAAATTAAAAAGAAACAGGAGTTCCCAAAATTTAAACTTTTCAAATGAGAATTATCATCCAGCTATTTAAAAATAAGTGATAATTGGCACTTTAGTAGTAAAGTGCTTTCCACTGAATCTCCCATACCTTGGTGCTCATCTGTTTATTTTGCTAACAATGTGCTATTCTATGAAACATCAGGGGAGGGGAGGAGAAGGAATGGCACCTTAGAAAACTACAGAAGTGGCTGCCACTTATTTTTCAGATAATAATCATTATATATATATTTCTACATTATTATTAAAAGTCTTACAAAAACATGAAAAGTAACACAAACCAATAAAGAATAAAGGCAATAAAGAAGGGGAGGAAGAAGAAAGAGGAAAACAAAAGTGCAGAAAAAAGAATAAAAAGAAATAGAAAGAAGCTTCTGATTTTCTTTGTAACAAATATAAGTGCAACTACAAAATTATCTCTTAGTCTACGATTACAAAAAGAGCTAATTCTTTTTTATTATCCAGTTTTTCCCCAATTATCAAAACCACAAATCATAAATGTATTTTTTCTATTTCATGCAAAAAGTACCATGTCCAAGCATGTTAAAACATCCCTTCATGTTGTTCACATTTCCAGCAAAGATTCAAAGTGCCTTTATACATTTAGAGAAATCTATAATAACAAATACCAACAATACACCATTTTATAAAAATCCTCTATAAGGCTGGGATACAATGTAAATTTTAGTCCTTTCAATCACATATTTTCTGATTGGTCTATTTGTATATTATAACCAATTTTAGCCCATTTTATCATACATTATTTTAGTTGTTTTTCTTCTGCCTCGGATGGCAATTATTTTGACCTCCAAATGATTGAGATAGAGAGGTCTTCAACTTATTGGAATTATGGAATGATCTTGTAGGCATTCTCACAAAATGAGGATATGGACAGATGGGGACTGTCTTTTGATAAAATATGTGTTGTGGGGAACATACCTAGTACCAAGCACATATTTACTAGAATGCTATTTTCTGACCTTTCTAGCCCCCATCCTACTGAAAGATGTTAAATGAAATAGATAAAATAAACGTACATCAATGTTTAGCTATAAGGCTCCACAAGCCTCCACTTTAAACATCACGTATATGGTTACTTGTGATGTAGCAGACTAAAATGGTGACTGCTCTGGAATCAGCCACTAGTAAGTAGCAGCACAAATGCTTACTTTCAGTGCCTTCAGCCTCTGCCTGTTCCTCCCGTTGCTTCTGCTTGAATTTCATGTTGCCAAAGTGCATGATGGAACCTACTATTTTATAGCAGCCATACTTCTCATCATTGCTGAACCCCAGGATGTCCATAGCATGCTGTAAAAAGGAACCAGATAAGATAGTGATATTTTAAAAAGTCGTTCTGTTAAAAAGCAAAAAATGAAGAAAGAATTCACTAGGGATTTACTAGGATACCAGCAAAATGTGTGAAGTGCTTGAGCCCACTTTGAGCCCACTTACTACAATTAAATGCACATTATTTATAATTTAAAAAACATCAATTTAAAATGTATTATATTGCCTAATTTAGATTTTTTTTAATCAATAACGTTGTTTGGATTCCTTTGGAATTTGATGAATGATGCCAAGCAGTTTTAACAAAGACTTTTCTGGAATAATCCTATTTCAATATATATTTCTTATTGTGCAATCAGTCTGTCATTCAAGACACCTGCATTTGTAAACCTCCCCTTCCATCACTTCGTATTCCTCTCCGCCTATCTCTGGAGAAACTACAGGAACATTATTAGTTACATCATATGCATATAAGCTACAGACCTTATTTTTTTCCAGATCATTTTGTAATATAAATATATGTAGTATAAATCTCTTTTGGTAGAGATATGATTAGATGATCTGCCTTTAGTCTTAAATTTATTCCATTACATGGCTAATGTAAATAGCAGTGAAGCACTTTATAAAGAGACCTCCACAGCTTTGCTTCATTGCTGAAAAAATACTTACATCTGTAGCCATGAGCTCTTCTCCATCATCCAGGTTGTCCACAGTTGTTACTCCTTGTGAACAGAAGTGATAATCATAAGGGTTGGAAGACAACAAAAGCATATCTGGAATGGAATAATTTAAGAGATTTACATTTATGATTTGGAATATATTATAGGAATGCATTCAATCTTACCTATAAAACTAAGGAAAAAAGAAGTAGGAACATGCAGTGTGTTAAACTCAAATTTAGTATCCCTGCAAAAATAAGACCAGCAACTTTTTAAACTTGTCTATTTAATGTCTACTGTCATCATAAATGCCTAATCTTTAAGTGATATTAGACAGTGCTGTCTATGCTAAACTGATAAACCTGACTAGTGCTCTGAAAATTATTGTAGAACTTAATATATTTTATTGATTAAATATTTGTTAGACCAGCTTTCTTTAGAATTATTATAAGCAGAATTTCAGTGAATTTCTGAAATGTTATAAGCATGCACTATCATTGGGAAAGTTCTGGGTTGAAAATTGCTGTTTAGCTATGTAGCTTATTAGAGTCTTTGAGTCAACAATGACCCAGAAGATAGTTATAGATGAGCTCACAAGAAGAAAAGTGTGAAGTTATAGCTTTGTTGCTGATGCAGATCTATTGATATTGATGGCAACTGTTAATGTACAGCAGCCTATAAGACTGCTGAACATAGCTCTGCTGCTATTCTGTTCTATGTGTCTTCCACGCTGGCTAACAAATCCCTTTACATACCATTTTAATGCTGATTACCTTGTAGTTCTGGCTTCTTTCCAGAAAGGATTTGGTAGTAAATGTGGTAGCTCCTCTCTCCTGGCTGCTGGAAAATCACTCTTGATTTTTCCAACAAGTCTAAAAACAAAATGTAAAATATTCCATTTCAAGGCTACTATGTTATAAACTGTACTCAAAAGAAAAACAATCTTGGATTTTATAGATCACTCTCGAAGAAGAAAAGTAGAGTTTTGTGGAAGCAAAATACATATTCAATCCAGCACTTTGTTTTCACAGTAGAAATAGAGAGCAAATTACTCTGTAAAGCCCTTAAATAGAATATAAGTGCAACAACTGATATTCAGAGGCAATTTTATCATTATTTTTTATATTTATACACTATTATAAATAAAAATCAGCTCTTGTCCATTTATTCAGTAATCTTATTTATAACGTCATCCTACATAAATTTATCCAATTTTCTTCTAAATTCACTACTCACATATGTCAATGTCAGCAGATGCCAATTTCCCTGATGGTCCAAAATGGATACGGATGAACTTGCCCTAAAATACATAGAAAGAAAAGAAAATTGTGCAGATGACTAAAGGCACTTAATTATATTAATTAGAATTTTAGTAGTTATTCACCCAATTCTATTGCATATTCTAAATGGCAACAGCTCTTCATGATCATAAATAGTTATATGAAACATATCTGATCATCATCATCACTTCATCAGTGATGTTAAGGATTCTAACGTACAAAGCTCATGTTATCTTACAGTTTTCAGCAAAATGCTTATTTGCTTTTTATTATTTATTTCTGAAATATTAATTTCAGAATTATTTTGCAACTTTATCTTGTTAGCTAGAGTTGATTCATGCATCTAGTTAGGTCCTATATCACTTGAGAATACCAAAAAGTGAGTTTGATATATAATCAGTAGACATTTGGGGGGGGGGATGTATGTTGCATTCATAGGAAATTTTAAGCAACATTAGTTTTTTAAGAGATCAGAAGTTGACTTTGTCAATTATCAGGAATAAAAGGCATTCCTAAAACAGCTATTTGCATTCCAGAAGAGTTCTCAGTAGAGGATTCCCTTGTATCCATTTAGTTGTTTGTGGAAGTGACGTGGTACTGAAACTATGATAGAACTTCTGTCTATAGAACATCTATAGATGGTGATTGAACTTCTCTTTCTCGTAGCTTTCTGTGTCCTGAGATGTACAATTATATTAAAAATTTATTAATACCTTAATCTTGTTCCTGAAGAAACTACTTTCTTTTTTAAAAAAAATTATCACAGTAAGGCTTCTATGTTTATACTACAAAAAGTTAGCATTTTCTAAATCTCCATGTTCCCATCTTTTGCAGCCTAGACGTTGTTGTTGTTTGCTACTGTTATTATTCCTGACTTTCAGCTTAAACGATATATAATCAACCTATGCTTAATAATAAAAAACAGGTATGGAAATATTTTGTTACACATCTTAATAGTACCATATAACTAACAAAGCACACATATAATAACCATAAAATGTTATATATTGCTGCTTTGATTTAAAATATACTTACAAACCGTGAAGAGTTGTCATTTCTCAGGGTTTTGGCATTGCCAAAAGCTTCCATAGCAGGGTTAGCCTCAATGATTTGATCTTCGAGGGTACCCTATGAAACAACATGGATAATATTTTTTCACACTCATAGATCAAAATTTTGTCCCTAGAAAACAAATTTACGCACACTGACTGCCATATATAACTATCTGGCCAAAAGAGAGCCTTCACATGTTCTAAAAGCAATCCTAAATCTGATAATAACATTGCCTGGTCCTCACACAAGTTTTTGATACTTATTTTTTTTTATTTTCTTAAGTTTACAATGGTTCCATTATTTAAAAACTTACCCCAGTTTTAGTAGCAGGTGCTTGCTATAAAAAAGATTTTAAAAGACAGATTTAGAATTTCAAAAATACAAAATTAGGGTCACAGAAAATGCCAGTCAAAGATGAAAACAATCCAATTTTGTTGATGAGAATATTCAAAAATGATTAAAATTCCATAAAAACTAACATATTTAATACATCAAAAATGTTAAATATATTAGATAAATATAAAGAACAGCACCAAGAAGCAAAAAAGTTAAAAACCAAACCGAAAGAAAGGAAACACTATTGGTGAATTTTTTTTAATTTAATTGAAGTAAAAAAAAAAAAGTGCTGATAAGAAAATAAGTTGCAAAGATATTTCAAAAATAAAAAAAGAAAAAGAAATGCAAGATGAAGAAGAAACAGAAGAAGGAAAGATACAAGATGAAAAAGAATAACAAGGAACAAGAGAGATAATTGGGTGAAGGAAATCACAAAAAGCAAGGCTTAAAAGAAAGAGTTGTAAGACTGCTTTGGGGAACTTCCCCCCTTACCTTAAAAAAAAAAAAGTAATGAAGGGAAGGGAAACATATTGATCATTTAAAAAAAATTCTTGAAGCAACCATTGCCTCAACATCCTTTTCCTGAAATTTTCCCCAAAAGCAATTTTTTCAAGCCTTGCTTGTTTCAAAACGAAAGAAAAGGCCATGTCCAACACACTGCCAAGCATAAAAAGTCCAAAATGAAACAAAAGAAAAATCAACAAAAGAAAATGGGAAAAAAAAATTGCAAATGAAGGCCTTACTCCTTTCTTGCCCGGAGAGTCACCCAGGGCTGCGACAATGGCAAAGTATTGAATGACTCGCTTGGTGTTTACAGTCTTACCAGCACCAGATTCTCCGCTTAGAGTAATAGAAATATACAGATGAAGAGCATGAAGCAATTATCAAAAATTTCCCATACTCACGCAATCAGCCAGTCAATTCCCACCACCCAGAAATATATTATAGACTTCAGAATGGAGAAAGACATCCCCCCTAAGTCTTTAATACTATTAATGAATAGATTTTGTGGTACCCAGGATACAGGATATGTTTATAAGATATTTCAAAAAGTGCCTGGATGAACAAGAAAAATGTCCCACAGAGGACATCTATCTTTATATTGCTCCTGAAAATAATGGGATTGGACAGTATAATGCATCTGTTGCCTTGACCTTTGCCTTGTCTGCAATATGGATGGACAAAGGCCTGTGCTGTTTTGAAAAATATGGTTTTATGCTACAAAATATGCTACAAAAATCCAAAGAAAATGGAGGATTTGGATTACCAGACTGGATCTTATACTTTTAACATGGCTAAAAGAATGGATAATTCTCAGACATAAAAAACTGTTATATTGAAAAATATGGTTTTAAATCCAACGGTTCATCTGAGCTTCGTATGGAATGAATGTTAAAATTTCTTCTCCCCAAATTTCTAAGCAGCATGGTCATCCTGATTGAATTATTTTTTCTATCAGTATTAATTTCAATTTAGGGTATCAAGCATAATATTATTTTACTTTTTCATGCAAATTCAATATAACATTATAAACAAAAGAAACTACTGCTTACTACATCAAAATATCTGTTGTACAACAAAGATTTTGATCTTGAGTTGATTGGAAATTCTGAGAGATGCCATTTCAAGTAGGGAAAGATTAAGTTAAATGCATCTATAACAGCGGTTCTCAACGTTTGTGTGACGGCGACCCCCGTCACACAAACGTTATGCGCATGCGCGGCGCGGTGCGCATGGGGGGCAGGGCCCCCATGTGCAGCGCGCATGCGCGGTGCCACCCGCATGTGCGGCGGCGCCCCCATGCGCGGCCCGCACACGCAGCGCGCCCCCGGAGGCGTGGCACCGCCCCCATGCGCAGCGCACATGTGCGGTGCCGCCCCCGGAGGGGAGAAAATGGCGGATCGTCGCCTTTGGCGACCCCCGAAAATTGGTCGATCGACCCCAAATGGGGTCGCAACCCATAGGTTGAGAACCGCTGATCTATAAGCTTTTACACACACATACACACACACACACACACACGGATTCTAGATGCATCTGGAACATTGAACAGACTACAGCCTTGAAGATTAAATGCTCTTAACATTCTGCACTAAGAGAGTCTGGAAAAACTGCTTCAGAGCTTCTGCAGTACATAATTCTAGACAAACTCTGCACTGGAAGCAATTTACTAGCAAGAGGAAACATCCCATCTCCATCTCTTTCTAGGAACTGTTGATTAAATGGGCAAGATTGACTCAGCCTGTAGATTTTAGCATTCCTCCAGAAAGTAAAAGCTAGGATACAAGGTGTTTAATCATCAATTTGTGTTAAATAGAAACAGTTTTTTCTGGTAGGAAGTGCAGAAGTTCATAGATTCCATTTCCTTTGCTGTTCTACACAAAATAGTTTCACACTTTTCATATATAGAAAATTATTTTAATTGCTTTCAGGAATGAAAAGTAAAATCATGGAGTTTCTTTATATTTCAAGAGATAACTATAAAAAGTAATGCTAAATTCTCAAAAGAGAGGAACTCTGACTCAAGCTCAGCAGGAAATTGAATCTTTTTTCACTTGGTCTGGGATCGTCTTCTGTGCTATCAATAAAATTCATTGGCACTGGACTGGCATTGATTTCATGCCTAAAGTTAGCTGCCCTTCCATTGTAATCCCAGCATACAAAGAGCTATACTGAGGTGGGGGTAGGAGTGAGGTCTCTACAGGCCTAGAGCCAAACATCTGATGCTTTCAGCCCCTGCTTTACCTAATTAGGCCATGGCCAAGGCTAGAAGCTTGGGGAGGGGAGAGCAGATTAAGCTTTTTATAGCATCATCATGGCTGCTTCAGTTAATACTTCTTCTCTTTCTTTCTTTTTACAAATGGGGCTTAGCCTAATTTCTCCCAGGATCCCCTTTTCCTGGGGATTCCTGCCCACTGTTCATTCTCCAGCTTTGATTTCTTATTCTTTCCCTTTTCGTAGACTTCTTGTATCCATACTCAGATCTCTTAAAACTGTATTCTTCTACCTACAAATCATTTCCATTCATAGTCTACTTGTACCCTATTATACAATGCTTTTTCATTAATCCCTTTCATAGATGCCCACTGATACTTATCTCTTTAGTTGTTTCCTTGGTAAGATTGATTTGGTATCTAACATTAGAGTTTTGATTTTTAAGCTCTTGTTCATCTATGGAAGACAAATTTGCAAACATCCAAGGCATATCTAGTTGTCCATTAGTGCAAGGGATTTTATCCCACTGATGAAAGCAACTGGTAAGATATGACCATTGAACTAGGTCTGTTAAATGAAACAAAAGTGGTGTGGACTTGATCTGGTTCAGATTCCCCAACAATCTACCTT
Source organism: Crotalus tigris (assembly GCF_016545835.1). NCBI lineage: Eukaryota > Metazoa > Chordata > Lepidosauria > Squamata > Viperidae > Crotalus > Crotalus tigris. Next base: position 141,440 of record NW_024099112.1, read on the forward strand.
CCAATTGAACTAATCATAGACTACCACAATGCTTCCGGCAGTATGTCCAAATGGAGTATGAAAAATGGAATAACATAAATGGAATTTTATTGGCTTAATTGGGCTTTTTCAAAGAAAGTGCTTCCCCAGAATACCTAAATGACATTGTGCCCTCAAAACAAATGATGCACACAGGAAGTATGATCAACCATATAGACTGAGTTATTTGCTGTCCCACTTTCGGTTGGCTGTATCCCCCTGAGACAATAGTAGCAGCTGTTCATTGACATGTAATAGCCAGAAAATCTGAGATAACAAACTGAAAGAGGATAGGGAGTTGCATGAAGAGATAATTATGTTCCTCAAAGATTGTGCAGCCTGCCCAAACAATTCAGCTTTCCTTTCTCAACAGGATGATATGGTAAACTTGATCTACCTAGAATTGAGTTCATATAGAAACCACAGGACAAAAAGAATGTAACTCAAAAGCACATACAAATGAGATATCGATTGCACAGATAAGTGAAAGCGCTTACGTGATAAGCATAGACTGATTCTCTCGATCTGTAAGAAAAAAAAATAAGGTACAAGTCATTATTTTTAGAGTTTGTATCATTAACACCAGCCCACTCATAGTCCAACTAATGTCCTTTTTTTAACTTACTGATTCCAGCTATGAATCTGAGGTTAGATTCATAATAAACTCATTTGTATGGTCATATTTCAATAGCTATTCAGATGGACTCGTAAAAAACTGTCCTTATGGAGACTTTTTGTGTTCACCATAGAAATTAAGATGAAGATTTCAACGGGGGGGGGGGCGGGGGGAGAGGGAGAGGGAGAGATATGTACTGAACATTTGTATCAGGTGCTATACCTAACATAAGTGATTAAAAAAATAAAAGCAAGGTTGGAACCAGCTAAGTCTAGGGTGAGAGATCTCTGGGAAATCCAAGTGCTGTAGGCTAGATAGACAAGTTAGAAACTTCTTGGAAGAAGGAAACAGAAAAATGTATACTTTTTAAGTAAAATAAATAGGTTTGCTCATGCGCTGAGCTTGTTTCAAAGGATTCTTTTTGATATATGACAGCATATTATATTCATAAAGCTGAATCTATATGGGAGTATTTATGTTAAATTTTAATTAACAATGGATACTCAAAACATAAATATGTCTACAGCATATCGAAGAGAAGCATTCTGGTTTAATGTTTCTATTACAGCTGTATGTCACTATCCACCAATCCTTCAATAGATTCTGAAATGGTATACAGTCTCTTCAGAACATTTGGGTAGAGAATTGAAACTGGAATGATACATAACTTATTCCACTCCTATACAGATAGTCCTCGACCTATGACCACAACAGAGCCCAAAATTTCTGCTGTAAAGTGAGTCTTTGTTAAGTGAATTTTACCACATTTTACGATCTTTGTTGCCACACTTAAGTGAATCACTGCAATTCTTAAGTTAGTAACACGGTTGTTAAGTGAATCTGGTTTCCCCATTGAATTTTCTTGTCAGAAGGTTGCAAAAGTTGATCACATGACCTCAGGACATTGCAACCATCATAAATGTGAGTCAGTTGCCAAGCATCTGAATATTGATCATATTACCATGGGGATGCTGCTATGGTCCTAAGTGTGAAAAATGGCCATTAGTCATTTTTTTCAATGCCATTGTAAATTTGAATGGTCACTAAATGAACTTCTGTAAATCAAGGACTACCTGTACTAAACTTGTCAATAGTATAGGTTCTGATACAGGGAACCCAAAAATTCAACAGCTAGTTTCACATTGGCAAATAATGCAGATTTTCTTAAATCAGAGAAGTAATTGCTGAATTCTGCTGCATGTTTTTGCTTTAGATAAATTATTATGCAAGTCTGTGCTATCTCTAAAAACAATTGTCTCTTCTTTCTGAATATTTATTTTAAGATAAGTAGATCTGCTAGGTATATATGAAGAGATGAACAACTCCGGCAATATTAAAAAGCATTAAAAGCTGAGAAACAATTGTGTAAAATTCACACCTCTCTATATGTTATTGGTATTGCAATTCCCTTTATATTGACTCCAACTGGGAAGTATGAAGAATAGGTGTTCAGTTCCTTTCCCACAATACTTTGTAAAAATTAGATTAGACACTTACTGCGCAGCATGTCATTGTAGGCATTGTCTGCAATGGAGTAGATGTGGGGCGGGACCTCAGACCTCCGCTTGCCCTTATAAGCTGCTACAACAGGAGCTGTATAGACTGGAAGCCATTTATATGGATTTATGGTGACACAGAACAAGCCTGAATAGGTCTGAGAAAAAAGAAACAGCATAGCTATGAGAAAAGTAAACCAGGCTGACACCAATAGTACAGTTCATTAATCAACCACAAGGCTCACACTCTAGTAGAGGGCACATTTCCAACTCTCAAGAGATTTTTATTCTCTCTGTTCCATCTCCTAGTTCATTTCATATGTTTCTTCAAATAAACAATAACAAATGAGAAAATACTATATATTATTTCTATTACCTCCTTTGCTTAAAGAGGGTACAAAAATGAAGGGGTAGCAGTGACAGCAACAAGGAAAAGGTTGGTCCTTTCTGGGAAAATATCCAAAGATAGAAAGTTGCTCAAGAGCCCCATAAAACTCAGAACCAACATTAAATTATTTTCTGCCCCTATTGTAATTTAAAGAAGAACAAGTAATGTAAAATGCTTCAATTCTAGTACCATATTTCAAATTCATATAGGATTTAAATATTTAATATTTAAAAAATAAATATTTCTAATGAAATGAAAGTTAGCAGTTGGGAGTTTATAACACACATTCTTACTATTTGGTAGAGAAAAAGAATGAATAATCTAAAGCTTGTTTCACACACAGGATGCAATACAGAATAATCAACAGTGTTTATCCTTTTAACTTACATAGATCATCCATTTGGAGTAACGCCGTTTCAGGTTATGCAGGACTGAAGCCTCATTGAGATGAGTTAACATAGCCATATCTTCAATCATGTCAAATTTTGGAGGATTCATAGATTGAACATCATCTTCTTTAACCACAATAGTCTAGAGGAATCAAACAGTTTGATGAAAGTATAAGAACCTTTCTTGTTTAGATACTGATCCATAAGCTCAAAGAAAATCCTTAAGTATTTAGCATGCAACTGTTAAATCACATAATTACATGACAATTAGACTATTAATTGATGACATAGGCTATAATCCACAAACCTATTCATTATGATAACATTTTGATTTATTTATCTCTTATTACGATTGTCTTTACTATTCCTATTGTGGTTTTTATTAGGTACCATAGACTACCTTGGAAACTTTTAACTGAAGAGCAATTCACAAATGTTTCTTACATAGTACTAACAGCCTAAATTTTAATAACTACCAGAACATGTTTGTTATTAAACAAGAGCAGAAATCAAGCTAGTTAGAAAATATAACAGCAAATTAGATAAAGAAAGAGCAGAACAGAACAGAATAGAATTCTTTATTGGCCAAACATTTCTCATTGTAAATATTATGGAATCTCAGTGTTCAAATATCAAAATATCATATTGATATGATATGGTATTACAATCAACAAAGTGGTGAAACTTATGGATATCAGAAATCCAGCTGACATTTGTTCATGGAGCAGATTAAAGCAGACTCTACACCATAGTGTAGTGGTTTAATTCTGGCCCTTGTGACAATCCATCTAGAAAAAGAGGAGGGCTTGTGTTGTGATAGTGCTTGGATCATTCTAAGTTTCCTTAGGTCCAGCTGTGGATACCAGATTCATATCTGCTGCTGCTGAACACTGTCCAAGATTCCCAGATATCCAGATAAATTGAGATTTAAGTGAAACATACATAAATTAACAAAAATGTTTTCCAGAATGCATATACAATTGAAGACTCATAATTACACAAAATAGTGTGAAGTAGGCTATGTATTTAGAAATACATGCACTGTAAGAATTTCTTGATTCTAGAAAGAAATGCAGATAGACTATTGGAGGAAGGCCCCCATCCCCAGATTAAAATATTATTTATTCTTAATATTTAAAAATGAGGCAGGGTAGAATATTTCTCCTAAAGGAGAAAAATCTTAACAAAGGCAGAAAGGAGTCCCAGTCTTCCTGCTATAGGAAAAAAGCCTCGAGCAAAAAATCCAGTCCTTAGAAGATTTTGAATGGATATTCAGAAAGACTGGGCCAATATATTCATAAACAGTACATCTTCAGCCTTCACAGCTGGTAGGATTAAGAATTTACATTCCCCCACCCAAATTCTAAGGATGGGACAGGACCCAATAGGATTAACCCACCATCATTGACACAAAGCTCACTACATTGCACAACCCCCTGGAGCATCTCAATCAGAAGGTATAAAAACCCACCCACTCTCAACTCCATTTTATCAGCTGTCCCAAGAACTACATACTGTTGTTGGTTCTGCTCATCAATAAACAGAAACCTTCTTTCCTCAGCAGCCTCCATGTTATTTCCAGCATCTTAGCTGGATGATTAGGGGACTGGAGGCTAAAACTTACAAGGAACGGTTGCTGGAATTGGGTATGTCTAGTTTAATGAAGAGAAAGACGGGAGGGGGGGAGACATGATAGCAGTGTTTCAATATCTCAGGGGTTGCCACAAAGAAGAGGGAGTCAAGCTATTTTCCAAAGTGCCTGAAGGCAGGACAAGAGAGAAGCAACCTAGAACTAAAGAGAAACTTCCTGACAGTTAGAACAATTAACCAGTGGAACAACCTGCCTCCAGAAGCGGTGAATGGTCCAACACTGGAAGTTTTTAAGAAGAGACTGGACAGCCATTTGTCTGAAATGGAATAGAGTTTCCTGCCTGAGCAGGGGATTGGACTAGATGACCTCCAAGGTACCTTCCAACTTTATTATTATTATTATTATTATTATTATTATTATTATTATTCCAATATGAATAACTACTGAAAGCTGTATTTCATGAAAGAGAACAGCTTTAGCCACTGAATCTTTTCCAAGTCAATATTTCAGCCCTCTTGTTACAGGAAGCTTACCTTCTTATGAAGTTAGTTCCACTCAAAGAATTGTTTTATATTAATTTTACATCCCTCAATGCTTACACTAGAAATATTTGAAAGCAGAGTGTTGGTTGCAGTAACTGATGAGGTACCCACTAGTAACCCAATCCTATATCAGTTTACATGGGAGTAACTCCCATTGACTTTCAGGATCAGAGTTTTAAGAACTGAGTAGTCAAATCTTGCCATGGCTCCTGAATTACACTGCAGTTGCTCTCATGGTATAATGTGGCTGCCACCATTGTGGGTTTGTGTGGATAAATATAACCTAAACAAAATAATATTCTGCCAAGTTTCAAACAGGAAGGTTTGGTGTTATTTAGATAAACAGCTGAAGTATATAAATCTAAAAGTTCAAGAACTAGAATAACTATCGTATTACACATCTGTGCTTGATTAGAATGAATTGTATTTAAGAAATGTTGCTGCTCTTATGAAAAGAAAACAGTCTTGTCAGTAGTAGCTTAACAAGGCAGCAATGTCTAGTAGTTAAAAATATAGGAACTCAGATGCACATAGCTAGGGGGAGAGGTTTATACATCTTATATTTATTTACTTGCTTTTAAATAAATGGATAATGTACTGTTCTTTGATCTGGATGACTTATTAAGACACTAGAAACTAACACATTAGAAGAACATTTCATTGTTGCTTGGGAGCTTATCAGCTTTGCATATAGGTCTCCAGCTAAATCCCTGGCATCTCCAGAAAGGGCTGTGAAAACACCCTCTGAAATCCTAGAAAGCTTCCACCACCAAACAGATTTGTAAGTTTATCTTAAAATTAAGAGGATCCAGCTTTTACACTTGACATCTAAACCCCCAAGATCTCTGCTCAATGACCTTCCCTCTTATAGACCTGGAATCTTGGACAATCATTAAGATCAACAAAGAAGGCACTGCTGCACGTGCCTCACATTTCAGAACAGAAAATACATAAGGCAGGTAGTTATTTCAGAGTATCATTTCGTGTTCATATAAAATATATAAGGCAGGTAATTATTGAAATTAAAATATCAAACATTCTAAAAAAGCATTTCCCCCATTTAGTCTCATACGTGAAGAACATCTGTATGTGGTCCACATCACCTCTCATCTGAAAGACACATTTTACTTCAGAACTCTTTTTTTTCTTCTATCTGTTTAACACATTAATTTATTCCATCAATTAAATTTCATACCACTTATAATTGTTTCTTCCTTAAACATGCTACAAGCCTGGAGTTAACAGTTGTTTAATTATGACTCTCAATCTTTCTTCTTGAGTGAGATTTAATTTCAAACAACTAAAACACCAAAGTAAGAGCAGAAGTTCAGAAGGTAATTGTAAGGCAAAGCTTAGGCCCTATATTTTTATATAGCTCTGCTATAACAGAGGAGAACTAGTCATACATTATCATTATTTTGCTTGCTTATCCATTTGAGAAGCTCTTTTAATTATTAAATAAATATAGAAATAATGAAACTTGCATAACATTGCTTTAAAAAGAAAAAATGGAAAATGTTCAATTAATAATATTCTTAGTCTAAGTAATAGCAGTAATTATACAGAACAAAATATAACATAATTTTATACAGGCATTTTGATGTTAAAAAGTAAATTTAGAAAATATAATTGCTTTTTCTAATATATCCTTTATCTGGAATATCTTGCCCCCTGATGTGAGGTTTGCCCCAACCCTCCTATCTTTTTGATATGGCTTTGCCAGTCAGCTTGGGGCCCCAGTGGGGGAACATCGCAATGGAGATGATTGATTGAGTAATAACAGTATAATTTGACAAACCTAACAGAACTGAAAACATAGCATATTGTTTTTCTAGCCTTTCTTGACATTAGATAGATAAATCAAATTCATTGTAGCAGATGGGTGAAAAATACAACATAGCAGGCCTCTATAATTTTGCTATTATTGTTAAAATGAGGGAGTTTCAATTTCATCCTTTTAACACCTTTTCATATAGGAATTCTTTTTAAACGTATACATGTATAGATGGGTGCAATGGCTCAGTGGTTAAAGACAGTGAGCTTATCAGCTGGAAGCTGACAGCTCAGGCTCGAGACCCGAGTGCCATGTAACAGGATGAACTCCTGTTCTTTGCTCCAGCTTCTGCCCATCTAGCAGTTCAGCAGCATGCAAATGTGAGTAGATTAAAAGGTACCACTTCAGTGAGAACGTAACAGTGTTCCATGTGCCTTTGGCATATAGCCATGCTGGCCACATGAACGTGGAAAATGTCTCCGGACAACGTTGGCTCCCTCAGCCAAGAAACAGAGATGAACACCATGCCTTATGGCTGAACAGGAAAAGCTTAACCTTATTTTTAATATTTGGAAGAACAGTGCTATACAGGAGAAACATTCTCAAATGCACTTTGATCTATTCAATTGTAACTTTACATTCCTGATGTAATGACATCAAATAGCAAAGGATACTTTTTCCACTGCATCCTTTTTATACAAATTCATAATCAGCAAAATCATAATTTTAGACTGTATGCCATGCTTAGATGCATTCTCCTTTTTTCCTCTCCTCTGCACAATCTTAAGAAATGTAACTTTTCTTTTCAGTTGGCTAATATTTGGTATGTTGATTTTTTTTTACCTTTTTATCTTTGGTTTCCACTGTGACTTTGCCACCAGAGGATTCTTTAATTTCAATTTCAATATAAGCCTCCTTCTCATCTGGAATCCAGGCCCTTTTCTTTCCTTTATGAACAGCAAAAGAGACGAAAAGAACAAAAACAATTTAACAAAGGTGTATAAATAGATATAAGATGCAGATAATGCAGATGCCTTACATAATTATTTTACTTACACGACAAGATCTAGAAATATTTTGCTTAACATTATTCTTGTTCCTTTAATTCTTCTGTTACTGAAGGGGGAAATGCTGTGAGTTGAATATTTATTTATGTTTAATTAATTCCTATTAATTGTGGTATTGATTTTTCTGTTATTAATATTATAATTCCAGGTCTAGAATTTAAAAAATAGATTTAAAAACTTTGGAAATTAAAATTTGTTGCAAAATTTTGATTACAACATTTTTGATTAATCATTGCCTACTCAAATATACTGGTATATTATATTAGTTTTTTTAAAAAAAAAAGTTGCAAAAAATGAAGATTTGGCTAAATAATGAAGATTGGGTAAAATGAAGTCAGTGGTGAGCAATGCTGGAATCTAGTCAAGAGGAAAATGTCTTTTAAGACAACTAAAAGCATGATCTTTCTGCATTTCTCATCCATCAGCAACATCTTGAAGGTCATGTTCCATGTTTGGCAAAAAGCAAACATGCATTTGCTTGGATAAGGAGACTAAAAAATGGACAGGCACTGATTGCAATGCTGAACATATTTAGATTGCATCAGTCCTATTTTCTTCAATGGAACTTAAATAGGCTGTATATATGATTATAGGGAATTTTGCAATATAGAATTTCTAAAATAGTCCATTCGGGCAATTACTAATCACAGCTACAAGAGATGCCAAAAGATAACAGGCTTTCCTAGAATTTATTCAGAAATATTTAATCATTTCTTTTTTTAAAAAAAAATGTATATTATATCTTTTCTTTTAAGAACTTAGTCAAATAGAAATGTATTTTGGGATGAACAGTAGAATGATTTTCCTCCTTTTATTATGTATAACTCTTGTTATTTACTGTAATATAAACCAGATCACCAGATCATTGCAGTGGCAATGGCAATGAGGTAACTGCCATTTCATCGTTCATATGATAATAATAGGATAGAAAGGTGTATATAAAGAATCTGGTATCCATCCCTGCTATAAATTGTTATACGTTGGATGGCTAACAACTTCCTTAGTAATATATATTAAGGCTAAACAGCCATCTGTCCAGGATGCTTTATTTGGATTCCTGTACCATGCATACAAATTGAACTTGAAGGCTCCAACCCTTTGATTATATGATTCCCATTTTCATGGAATATTTTCAATAGTTTAGGAAGCAAGAAATTCCATTTCATACCTTGTGCACTTGCTTAATATATACATTTCTGTTGTTCTGTAATTGCTGTGATAAATGCAAATCACAGGTACATATTTTTGAACAGTTGATTATAAATTTGAACTCATCAGTGGCAATTATAAACCTGTTTATAAACCATCTTAAATGAATGTTTTCCAAAATATAATTTAAACAAGTAAATGTTAAACTAGACACTTCACAATTCACATAATTATAACATGGCAACAGACAGATCATCAACATAACATAAAGATGGAGCTACAATAATTTACTGCACTCTCTATTACAACCAAAATGACTAAAGAAGAAGCAGAATTGTTTAACTGTTAATCTAGCTGTCTTAGTCTCTGAGGCCATAATAAGCTTCAACATTTTAAATGGATAAAAAAGGTGCAGAATTCCTCTACACAGGAAGCAATAATAGAAATGGATCATGGGATTGAAGCCCTTTCCATGCAAAAAAAAGGTGGTCTTACCATCAAATGCCATAGTCTGATACTTCATCATCTCCTCATAACTTTTCCGGAGGTACTCAGCAGCCTCCCCAAACTCTTCCTTGTCTAACCTACTCATGTTGACTATTGGAAGGATAAAGCCTAGTCAGCAGCAAACAGACCAGCCAAATACCCTAAAGTATAAAAAGACAAAGCAAAAAACAAAAGCAATGTACATTTCAGTCAATAACACAGTCAAACCACATTAGTATGTCCTGTAATGGATCACCAATCTTTTAATTACTAGATGATATGAAAGCATACATGCAAATGTATGTGTTCTATAAATTAAAATTGTGTTCTAATATTTATACATTGCATCATGTTGTATTCTAAATCATAAATCTAGCTACATATATGTGCTAATTTTAATTATATAATACAGATATTTTTTTCTTTTTGAATTCTTATCATTACTCCATGTGCTTTTTAACTATATAAAATCAGAAAGCATAGCTAGATTATACTAAATAGTCAAGAATGTGTGCCCAATGTATAATATCAAAAATCAGACAAGATCCAACTACTTTAGGTTTATTTGAAAGACAATCAACATCTCAGGAAAAATTACTAAATGGTCAGTTTATATTTAATGAGCACCCCACCAATAGGCTGTAAGTTATCTTCATTTCATGTCTCTGCCAGCTTACACCTCAAAGGAATTTGACTGTGTTAGCATCCTGTGTGATAGCTTACCACAGTGGCAAGTAACTGTACAAGATATTATGAAAACCTATGCATCTGTTATATCACCACCATCACTCCAGAAACATTAAGATAAATGGTAACTGCAACAAGATTATTAATACCACTCATTTTATAAGCCCCAACTACTGTTGTTGTTACTAAGCCTTGCTATAGCAATAGATATCTACATATCCACACATTCATACTGAAACAATCACAATTTCAGTTACACATGCTGCTACCCATGACTTTCCACACCATAAGTGTACATTCTTTTCATAGCCCCTTTAACCATATTATTCCTCCTAAGTTTGTCTTCCCAATAATAGTTCATGTTCCTCTACTTCCCTTTTTGTAAAAAAAATGCACTAAGGAAAGCAGGGTTTTAGGACAGACGTGCAACACAGACATGCTTTTTATTACCAACCTGGGCTATGGGGCTGAGTGACTCTGTGTGTGTATGCTGTGAGGCCCCGTTTTATTGTGCCTGTCAAGGTCAGGATAGGGAGAGATATGTCAGAAATTCCCATGTGTCATATCCACACAGCTCAATTGGTGCTGCTATCCTACTGCCCATAGAGACACAAAAGGCAAACTTTTATCTCTCTGCCGATGCAGGCTGGTTATTTTTACCCCATATTGTCAGACAATCACAAAGGCAGGGAGACAGAAGCTCTTGAGGCAGCACAAGACTCTGAGTTATAGCCATTCTAGAAAAAGGGTTAAATGAGAAGCTTCTGGTCATCCACCTTTGCCATTCTTTCAACCTCTGGCAGGCCTATATGCGTACCAAGAATGTAGTTTTTGAAAAGGATCCCACAGTGATATTTTTCTTCAGCCAATGGCTCTGGTAATCTTAGGGTCCAGATACAAACCCAACCCTACTGTAGCTGTGCTTCTGGTTTGCTTGGTATTATTTCAGAGATTGTGATTAAAATATGTAAGAAATCTGATTTGGAATGAAAGGAAAATCTGGGGGGGAACTGGATCCAGCACTTACAGAACTGCCATTCCATTTTACCTCCCCTTAGAAACACACACTTACAGAACTGCCATTCCATTTTAACTCCCCTTAGAAACACACACCGAGAGAGAGAGAGAGAGAGAGAGAGAGAGAGAGAGAGAGAGAGAGAGAGAGAGAGAGAGAGAGACTATCCCAATGGCAGAATTGGCAATAGCAGAATTAAAAAAAAATCAACAAAGAAAGGAAGCATAAAACAAGGAGGGGGGGTGCGGGCGCAGGCGCAAGCCAGATGCTTCTTTCCCAGTCTATATATTGGTGAATTAGCACCTCAGACTGTTTTATTTTTGCATCCCTTCAGTTACAAACTATAAGCCCAACTTTGAAAAATGTAAGTGTTTCTCAAAGCCTCATGAATTTATAATAAACTAAATAGGGATAAAGTTGCTGATTTACGAAGCAGTGTTCATTACAGTGGAAAATATTTGCCTCTTTTCTACTTCAGCAAAGCATAAATTATGAGTTTTCAGATTATCTAAATGACAAAAGAAAAGCAAAGGAATAAGCAGATCTATAGCACAGGATAAAATAATGACAATGCCACGATGCAGAGTTTTAACAGGAATTGTGTTTTGCTGAAGGATGGTTTGGGAGTTGCTAAAAACTGACTAGCTGCTGCCAAGAAAGTTCTGTGTCAAAAGAAAATGGATAAGCAGATGGAAAAATGAAGTGCTTTTTGGCATTCAACCAATAGCATTAATTCAACGTTCTAATTTGTAAGTAAATTAACAAATTTATAAATGGAGGATACACACTCTGGATAATTCCTTAATATGTCTAGATAGCATTAGTGAGTATGTATAAACTAATACACATGGAACTATTGAAACTCTTTTCCCTTGAAAACTCTTTGAGATTCTAAGCTTAAACATCTTCTAAAGAACCATTTTGGTGTAGTTGTGAAGGCATCAGGCTAGAAACCAGGAAACTGTGAGTTCTAGTCCCACCTTGGGTATGAAGCCAGCTGGGTGACCTTAATCATTTTGTCTTGGCTCTAGGAAGGAGGCAATGGCAAATGACTTCTGAAAAACCTTGCCAAGAAAACTGTAGGGACTTGTCCAGGCTTTTTCCAAGCATCAGACACAATTGAATGAGAGGGGGGAAAACATACTCTAGAACAGTGCTTTTCAACCAATGATACGGGTACCACCTGTGATACATTGGCACCTGGCAGGTGGTACGTGACCAGTCTAGAAAAGTGGTAGCGGGGGAGGGGAATGTGCTGAACCTTTGGCAGCACCGCACAAGCCTGAGCGAGAGATGGCTGGAGCTGCAGGGCTGTCAGTGCCTCTTTCCAGTTGATCGGCGCTTTTTTGGGACTGTCAGGGCTCAGGGGAAGCGCCAGAATCAGAGCCAGGCTCCAGTTGGAGTTCGGTGCTGATCCTGGTGCTTCTGCTGATCCCAGAACAAGCACCAAACAGCTGGAAAGCAGCACTGATCCTGGCGCTTCTGCTGAGCCCAGAAGAAGCGCCGATCAGCTGGAATGTTGCAGCATCTCCTGGGTCTTGTGATTTACATTCAGATGCTTGGACAACTGATTCATATTTATGACAGTCACAGTGTCCCAGGATCATGTGAAATGACCAAAACCTGCTGCAACCACCCAGCAGATGGGGAAATAAAAACCAAACACCCTCCACCCCACCCCCGCTGCCAATCCTCAACAGAAATGCTGTGGCTTGGGGGGCACTTTTTTCAATGCCATTGTAACTTCCAACAGTCACTAAGCGAACTGTTGTAAATCGAGGACTACCTATACTTTATCACTTTTTTCTTTCTTTTTTTTTTGTCATCACGTTTTTGACACCTTGCTAGGCAACTGGTGGTACTCAGATGTTGCCATATCCTAAAAGTGGTACAATGGGTGAAAAGGCTAAAAAGCCCTGCTCTAGAAATATTCCCAGTTGGGTGAATATGGTGATGTATTATTATTTAGAATAGACCTTTGTCTAGCATAGATCCCAGTAAGATTTGATTTCTAATAAGTGACCTGCAAACAGTCTTGAGATTGTACTTTGTGCAACATTGTTCTCCCTTTTAGGGAGTTGAACAAAAGAAAAATATTTCCCAGTATAAGTGGATTTGACACTACTGCTGCTATATTTTAAATGACAAAATGAATCAGTGTCAGTCAACAACACTCAGATAAGCACAGTGGCTTAATACTCATCATGGCTACCTGTTTGACACTGGACAATGTTGACAAGACTTGAAACAGTGAATAGCCTTTTGCTTCTATTGTATATCCAGGATTATAGGGATTGGCTGACTCCACATTTAATAAAATAAAATATATGGTCTTTGTCAAATTGTTAAGGTAGTATGGTAGCAGATGTCTTTTGAAAATCAAATAATGTTCCAGTTGGGATAAAACCTGAACAGGAATTGGAGAGTTATATAGTCTTTTAATTTAATTGAGTTAAATGATTGTAGAGATAAGCCCTAGAACTCTCCTAGAAGTTTTATTTTTATAAACCTGTGAATAAACCAGGAATTTTAGGTGCCAAAATGCACCTAAGAAATCAGGTTCAGCTTCTATGCAGATAGGCTTATATACTGTATGAGTATAAATGTAAGTTAATGATGGGCTTAAAGTAATATAAGGATAGCCAGCAAATAAATGAATGCATTTAGCATATATAGGATCCATGATTAACTTTAAATAATGCCAATTTTATATCCTTTCTGAGGATAATCTGTTGGAAATATATCCTTTGATATATTTGCTCTATGCTATATTTTTCAGTGGTCTCTATATTAGCAGTGGCATAAACATCAGCAGATAGTCTGAGAAATCTAGAAACCTTACATAAGGCAATATATAGAGAGAATGACACATGTATACATACCTATGTATATTAAATGTATTCCATTTAAAACTTGGAGATTTTGGTTCTAATCCCTACTTCATTATGGACCTCACTCAGTGATTTTGAGCCAGTCATTATTTCCCAACATACCTTACAAGGTTATTGTAATGAGAATCAAATTAGAGAAAAATCCATATAAATGACCTTGAGCTCTCAATGGGAAGGCTGGATATAAATGCAATGCATATAATAAATAATACAAAAATTCAATATACTGTAGCATCTTAAAACCACAGCAGTTACATCTCTTTTAAAGAAGGCAGCATACCAGGTGAGAAACAAAGGTTTATGAGGCTTTTATGGATGGAGAATTCCATCTCAGGTTACATGGGCTTGTATGAAATCCCAAGGAGGGCTGTTATGCTATTGCTAATTACCAGACACCCTTCTGGAGAAATATTTCTCCGTTAAGAAGCTCTGATTAGAGGTAGGAAGTGAGACAACTGCAAGCTGTTGGGTCATTTGCTGAAAGGTTTTGCACTCAACAGAACTTGCCTATCAGCTGCTGTGAGAAGTGACTGGAGCAAGGAGGCTAACTCAGAGATTAGATAGAGGCAATCTATGGAAAAGCTATTTCAGGCATGTTTCCATTTTGTAAGACTGGACACTTATGCAGCAGTGTTCAGAGATCTCACATCCTTTCATCCTTTCCTCACCCCCAACCCTGGGGCCATATTAATGGTACCAAGAACCACTATGACTTATTTAACTTTGTAGTATTTTTATGCTCAGGCAGCAGATTCTGGGGGATGGGATAGGGATGCAACTGCAATATTTTTATTTATTTGTTTATATTTTGGCATTTCTGAATCGCCCATCTTCAGAGAGGAAGTCTGGGTTGTGTACAGTACAGTTTCATGCTAATTAAGGAAACATTATAAATCCTAATTAAAATGACCTAAGCATTATTTGAATAGTGACATTTATATTGAAGATGTATTACAATGTTCAGCTATGACAGGGAATTTTAATTGCATATATTTTGAGCTTAATTGCATCATGAAGATACCTCAAGTGGATCCAAAGGCTACCCAGAAAAGCTAAGGACTGGTATAAAAGAAATAATAACACTCAGGGAGACAATTCTTGTCATGTAGGAAAGACAACTACTGGATTTATGTGGGGGCACGGACAAAGATGATATAATGCTATCATTAAAAATGATAATTATTTAATGATGTTCCAGTGAATAATTTTGGTGACTGTATTATATTTATAATCAGTTTGTGTGAATTTGCATGAGCTGAAGGTATCCTTCTTCTGCTTCTTTGCACAACCTACATTTTGAATCATTTGATGATTTTTCAGTTCTGGCCTTGATTGCAGCTGTTCCTCAGCAGCCAAAATCAACCTTTCAGGTTTTTTTGTTTGTTTTTTTGCAAGCTAGTGCCAGTTTTATCTGTATCCGCTTTCCCCTAGATCTTTTGTAGAAATTAACCATCTAATGCTTTTCCTTGCCAGCATTCTCTGTATGTGTTTTTATTGCATTATTTCAATATCCCTGCTTTGTTTCCTGCACATTCAGTAAGTTCCAAGTTTAGCATGCATCAGTGCTTGTTCTTGTCTGTCTTTTACATAATCAGCCAATGCATACTTTTCTTTCTCAGTAGTTTGATTTGAAGTAAAACTCTGCCTCTATTATTGTGAGGCAGTATAATTTATTAATATCATTTTGGGGATATAATGCATAGTGAATAGTCATCAGTTTTCTTGGTTTTTGATCCAAATTGTCTAGTTCAACCTGTGTCCAGTTAATAATTCCAGCAGTGTGTCACAGCACATGTATGCCAAGGTATTTATGGCATTGATAAGGTTTTCACAGTTTAATTTTGCCTTTCCAATTTTCTCACTCTTTGGATATATATTCTTTACTAATCATCTTTTAAACTTTCCATGCTTGAATTTATTCAATTGTAAAACACTCAGATACTTGTAGGCTTCGTCTTGATGGCTTCTATTGGTTTGGCCATTTGGCATTTCAATTACATTGCTGTTAGTGATTTTACCCCAATTTATTTCTACCAGAGCCCATTTCTCTATGTGAAATTCCATTGCTATATCTTGGTACTATACATTGTACCAGACCCAGCTTTGCTCCCTGTTTCAGCACGATTTTCCATATTGGAAGCTGTTTCTGGTGATAACCTTAAGCATTTTAAAATTCCTTGTAAAATTCCTCCAGCACAGCCCTGGAAAATAAGCACATTGAGATCTCATTGATTTAAAATAGATACTTTAACATTCTCCAGGCAAGATAAGTGAAATTAGAATAAGTTAACTTGCTGTATCAACAGAGATCATTCTGAATTTTGACAGATAATTAGCATATATACTATACTTTTATGTTTTCTAGAGCTGTGCAGCTCTATATATTTGATTCCAAAATCTATTTCTCGGCATGAATTACTTGTCTGAAACTCTTCCAAGTGGCTACCATAACTGCCCTCCATTGTGACCACAAGTTCTGGGAAAAGTCACAGCTAATTAAAAAAGATATCTATATATGCACCACCTGTACTCCAAAGCACCTTTCTGAAATTAAATACAAAACAAGACACAGCCCTAATAATTTTCCGACCCTCAGAAATGAGGTTCCTTTGAGAGCAGTGAACACCTGATTCTTCACTCAGGCCTTTGGCATATTATTTCTTTAGCTTTTATTTATTTTACACTATTGTAATTTCTTGGTTTAATTGTTATGAGCCATCCAGAGTCATTAGGAATCAGGCAGCATACAAGTTAAATGCCTTATTATTATTAGAAAAAAAATTAAATGAAGATCATGCAGTCATAGGTTCCATTATCTTATCTATTCTATGCCTTAATCAAATGAACTTTCCGACAACCTGTCAATATTATTGGTCCAACAAAACTATTGCATGCAAAAATAAAATGAAATGTAATAATTATTTTATTGAACGATGAATGTTAGCTATAACTAGCATCTCTCCAGCATATATTTTGAGAGATGAGCTGAATTTGTTGAATGTATTATCTTTTTCCAAAGGAATGTATAGTAAATCAGAAAGAGGTATAAAATAATGTCTTAGCTACATTGTAGGGGATCCTTGGGATTCTATTTAATGGGGACAAGGGGACAATTGACTTTAAGCATGGGCTTCTCAGTGAAAGTTAGCTGCTAAAGTTCTTGATTCATTTGCAAAGGAAATGGCAACTAAGAATCTTAAAAGTCCGGGCTGGACAGTGTAATTAAGGCCTTTGTTGTATACAAGAGACTTGTAGCTAGCACTACTGGTTGTTCTGAAGAACCGCAGTTATTCTAAAGTCTTTTTTCTTAAGTGCTATTTTGAATAGCAGCACGTGTCAAATTCCAGGCATGCAGCTGGGTGTCACCCGTATAAAACATACAGTTGTTGTAGATTATCATGCATGCAATGCCAGAACATGACTTATTGGGCTGTGAGCAGTTTAACCTCTGGGCAAACACAAGGCAAAATGAACCATGATTCTTCTTGCTACTTGCTCTGAATTTACACCTCCTCTCTCCCAAACAACCCTCTCAGACTGTTTTTTTTTCTAAACTGACTTTACTTGTTTTCAGAATGAAATACAGAATGAAGCTATTATCCTGACTGGGATATGCAAAGTCAATGAAAGATTCCTAAATTTCCAAATCTTTTAACAATTTGTGGTTAAGTCCAATGATCAGTATGGAACAATATTAAATGAAGGAAAAATCATATTTCTACACATATTTAACTGGGAATAGGAATTTCTCTTTCTTTCTTTCTTTCTTTCTTTCTTTCTTTCTTTCTTTCTTTCCTTCCTTCCTTTCTCTTTCTTCCTTTTTTTCTCTTTTTTTGTATTTGTATTGGAAGGCTAGGACCTTAACTCTAACCCTATCCAACAACATGCAATTCAGTAGTGAGAAAAGTAAGGCCTACAGGATATATGGTACCTGAGTCATTGTAAAAAAAAAAAAATCTAGGTAGAGTATCACTTAAGCATGAGCCACCAATGTGCTGCAGCTACCAAAAAAGCTAATGTAGTTTTGGCCTGCATCAACAGAGGGATAACATTAAGGTCAGATGTCACAAGGCGCTTAGGTCTCAAACTTGGGTTGCCAGCTTTCCAGCCAACAAGCCCAACATCTTAACAGTTGAGCCACCATGCCACCCCGAAAATAATGTGTACCATACAAGAATAATCCACAAACTCATTTTAACTATTCAGATGATTTGAACTGTTGAATTTTTGTACTTGATACTATTTATCTGATTTTTCACTCTTCCTAAAGTAATATATTCAGGATTCTCTGGGAATGTGACAGTATTTTTAAGCTAACTCAGAAAGCAGAAAGGGGCTGGCTTTTAAAAAAAGATTAGGCTGGGTTAAATCTGCTTAATACTTGCTTGGATTAGAGAGACTATCAGGAAAGCCCAGGATGGCAGGCTAGTTTAGGAAACTGGAAAAGCTTTCTGGAAAAAGGCAAAGGCATAACCATTTTTGTACTGTTCTCGTAAACTGCATGTACATGTTCATGACTTCCCCACATGACAAGCATGACTTAAGAATCTTCTTAAATCCACTAATTTATTCCTAATTTAAAATGGTTACCTTTTAAATCTCACCTCATCATTATATATTTTGCCATCAGTGGCCATCATGACCACCAAGTCTTTTGGAAAATAATTGATGAAAAAAAAACTTGATGCAGAATTCTACAGAAGTGGAATGACTTTAGGGGAAAAAATGACATCTATTTATAAATAACTTGCTGATCACCCCTTGGGTCCTTTGGAAGTGATTCCAATGTCACTACTCCAGTAATGCAGACAATACTTGAGCATTGTTTTATTCTCAGTTACTCAGAAATCGACAGCAGCAGCTGCCTTTCCATTTTTAGCCTGCCAGAACACCCTCCAATTGTTGTTCTGTACTTTGAACAATAGATGATGCATTAAGAGGGGTTAGCTTTGCTGGCTTTAACTGCAGCATTTCTTACTGAAAATAATCTAGAGATAATGGAATTTATTTGTTTTATGTTTTCTTTGAAGCTAGTAACCACAGGGAAATTTTGAAATCAAGGGCTACTGTATGTTATTTTCTTCTGAATTTCAATCCAAATAAAGTTCCAGAATGCTCAAGTGTAGGGACGATATGAAATCTCTTTCTTAAAAATAGAACAATTGCTTTATCTTTATTTAGCTATGTTTAAGCAATGATATCATCATCTCAAATTGTATGGCCATTTCAATGCATTTGAAACAAATCCCCACTGGTTATAGTCAACAATAATGGGTTGCCTAGCCCTAAGATGAATTTGTCTCAGCATGCAACATATGTAACTTGAACACAATGGGAAAGCAAATACATTGTTGGAAATTTTTTCCCAACTTGGTTGGTTGGTTCTCAATTATACATCTTAGAATAGTAAAAGGCTACCTCATTAAAACATCAAAGATTATAAAACTATGTGACACCTGGCAAATCAGTGCTATTTCATATATTTGTGACATATCACACTTAACGGTTCCAGATTTGGTAGCTTGTAACTGAATGCACAAATTGACCCATTTGAGAACAATGATAGTGTGAAATTCTATAGTCTTTCACCTGCAATGGCTGTTTCTCTCATATACCTTTCATTTTAATTCTGCTGAAGTCATCAAATGCTCTATATGTTGCTCTCCCTTACCAGGAATTGTATATTTTGTTCTAGGGAAAACAATAGCAGCTCCACAACCTGAGCAATGTTGATCTGGCCACATCCCCCCGGCCACATCTAACTCTAGAAGGAGTTGCAATTGGTGGATGAGCCAAAGTTGGGCAAAAGTCTCCTGGTCACAGCCTCCATCTGCCCATCTAGCAGCAGCCAGGAGTCCAAGAGAATCCCCATGGTATGGACCTGCTCCCTCAAGGGCAATGCTGAAGTTCATAAACTGAGTAATTTGGTCTTGCTTGACTTCAACTTTAACCTTTAGCCTGTTTCATTTCAACCACCAGACCCAAAAGCCTCCAAGCACTGAAACTGGCAGCACCTTCTGCAGGGCCCAGAGTGGTAATATAAAACTGATGGATTCACACATTGATTTTTTTTAAGCTGTATTCACACAACATACCTAACCAGATTAGTTGCATATTTAAGACTGCATTCACACAATATACTAAAACTTAACTTTAGTTTTAACTTTAGGTTTTTGTCTCTTAGCATGTTGCACAAATCCAGTCTATGGTTTAGGAGCCAGTGCAAATATATAAAATGGGTTAGTTCAATAGCCAATGGTGGTATTGTATATGTAGTCCTCAACTTACAACAGTTCATTTAGTGACCGTTCACAGTTACAACAGCACTGAAAACAGTGACTTATGACCATTTTTCACACTGATGACTGTTGCAGCATCCCCATGGTCATGTGATTTACATTTGGATGCTTGACAACTGACTCAGGATCATCTGATCCACTTTTGCGACCTTCTAACAATGGGGAAACCAGATTCACTTAACAACTGTGTTACTAATCTAACAACTGCAGTGATTCACTTAACAAATGTGGGAAGAAAAATCATAATATGGGGCAGAGCTCAGTTAACAAATTACTCACTTAGCAACATAAATTTTGGACTCAGTTGTGGTCGTATGTTAAGGACTATCTATATAGCCTGCACCTAGTGCTTTATTATGTCCTCCTTACTTACTCTGCCATGTATTAAAAGTAGAGGGCAGGAAGGCTGCTTATGAAAGCAGTTTAGTTTTGCTGAGTACTTTATTTTTTGCAGGGCAAGTACATATGCATAGGACCAGGTTTCAATACCACCTCAGTCAGGGCCATGTCAAAGCTATTTATTCCTTCCCTTTTGTTGCTGTGTATTGAGTTTCAATTGTCTTGAGCTTTAGACAGACCTTGAAAGGGGAAGCTGCATCCTAATACCATAGAGTCTTTCTTTGATGGTTCTGCAGCAGACACAGGAGAGGTTAACCAGCATAATAAGCTTTTCTTTAGACTTTCCAGGATGCTATTTTTGGCAAACAAAGATAATGCCACAGTTGGTCTTGTTCATCTCTTGTAGCATATATGTGCCAAATGCTTACCATGACTGCCATTTTTAAAGACCATCTAACCTTCACTGAGTACTGTGGCAAGCCTCTCAGAGTGTAATAGAGATGGGAATGGTCTTCATTAATGACCCCCTCTCACAGGATTATAATAATGTAAAGAGTTCCATGTTAAGCAACTTTTCTACTTTGATATATCACTTAATTTTATTCTGTTAAGATAATATAATTGCATATACACTTGTAACTTCATTTATCTAAATTAAGATATAGTAAAAAGATTACACATTTGTGTAATCAAGAACAACCAACAAATACTACAGGAATCCAGAAGAATACACCTATAAATATTAGAAACCAGGAATAAACAAATGGGGGTGGTTTTTTTTACCTTTATACCATGTTTGAGCATTATATAAAGCATTACTGTTCAAGGAAATTGATAGCTGGACAAGGCTTTTTTATGATGCATTTGAGTAAATAACTATTGCTTGAAATTAAGCAAAGGCATTCATGTAAATCAGTGATTTTCAAGCTTGGCAACTTTGAGATGTGTGGACTTCAACTCTCAGAATTACCTAGCCAGCCTACTGATTACCTTTATAATTTCCCAATCCCAGATGCAGTGTTCCTGTGGAAGCCCGGCTTTATTTTTATTGGTTTGTTTCTTTTTAGTCTGGTCTCTGCTCCATGGATATGAAATGAAAAATTGTGGATACCACTTAACTATTCCAGTTTCAATTTATTTCACAGCCAAACTGGGGTTCTTTTGGAAAAAGTGGAGAGGTACCAATACTTGGCCAGTATTTGTAGTATGTATTAGGGACATTTATTTCTACAAAGGAACATTACAGTTCCACTATTAACCACAAATAAAAATTTTATTCACAAATTAATTAGGATTCACAAATTCAACAGTTAAGCTGATAAACAAGTAGATATTTCATTTTTTCCAGAATTACTTAAAATTCTATCAATGAAATTTTTTATCAGAAACTCAAACCTAATATACATTTCCATTGTTCAAGTAAATTGTTATTAAATACACTACCTGCTGTAATTAAAGTTTAAAGTTATAGATGTAGACTGTTTTCTACACACAAGTTTTTTTATTACTCATTATTCCATTATTAACTCTGGTTATAATGGACCAGATCCAGACATTGCATACCAAAAGCATATAAAGTAAAATCAATGGTCTTATTAGCAATGGCAAGTTAATTCCCATTGATTTCAACAGGATTACACTAATCAGGGATTACTACGTCTGGATCTGAGCTAATTTTTTAGGCTTCAAAACTTGGCACACCTTTAATGAACCGAAGCAGCCGTGAAACAAAATAAATGTGAATGTTATCCCCTGGAAATCCTGTTATATCACATTCACTTCTTTTCTAAAAGGCTTTGCTATCAGGAATCATGTTTTCTACAAATCAAAAGGAATGCAGTTCTATCGTTAGGTCCAGAAATGTTTATGAACATAGATTGCTTCAATATGTTCTGGAATGTTTAGAATGTTTTCAGGAATTTCAAACTACAGAGGCTTATGCGATATAAGCAAAGAATAATGATTTAAATAGGCTCTTTATTACTTTACAAAAGGAGGGAAAAACTGTATCATTTAATAGGAATTATAAAGTGATCTCACTCCAAGGTAATGGTTTCAAACTGAAATTACTGCTGCCTCTGAAAATGTTCAACTGAATAAGCACATTTAATTAGTGAAATGTGCAAAAATGTGCATTTAAGGATTTCATACTTCACAGCAAGTACTATCTTACATAAAACAGAAAATGCCTTTCCCATTAATTTTCTTGCCATCCATGTATTTATAATTTCAATATTAATTTAAAAAATAATTTGTATTTTTTTAAAAAAAATATGTTACTAATTAGTTGGTGACATCAGTGTACAAATATTATGATTTAGGATCGAAGCAATTGATTAAATATAGCAGATCTTCAAATAGTTTATCTCATTTACTTATTCCTACAAATGTCAATCCCCCCCCCGCTCAATATATATAAATGTTTTTAATGTCAACTGTCCCCTTGTTATGTTTGAAACTCGATCAATAGTTTTTAAAACTAATAAAAATGCAAGTTACTGATTGTTTCTCGATAGGCAGTTCCTTGTGCCTTGAATAAAAGTCCCTATGCAGAATTCCTTTACATGCTGGAACATGCTTATGCTTATACATTTTTCCGATTCTCAAAACTTTGGCCACATTTCCCCCAAATAAGTGGAGGAGAAAAATTAACTATATATATAATTTTTGTTCTTAAATTAGTAAACTAGAATATTAAATCCCAAATTCAGTTTTGCCATAATTACTATGCTTTTTAGTTTTGATCTTAACTTCTGTATACTTGCTCTTCCAGATTATAAACTCTTATTTTTGTTCTGACATATTAACCTTAATACTATGTCCATAAAAACTTTCTCTAGCAGCTTTCTTTATAAATACATCTAAATATTAAAATCCATTTAAATAAAAAAACATATCTGGTCAGCCTCTGCTATACAGAAGACAAATGTAGATTTTGGGTAGAGAACAGGCAATTTTCAGAGAAATGACACTTTGCTCAATTGCTTATCAGTTAAGATTCATCGTGATAAATTTTAACATCAGGATGAGAAAGAAATGTAACTATCTAGAGGTCTTAAAGTGCCAGCCACAGACTATTTTATAATTCAGCAGAAAACTATTTTATAAATTGTCAAGTGTATTTAAATTTTTGTAATTATGTAAACCAAACAAGATTATTTTATGGATATGAATCCAAACTTTAAAAATTTAATATAACATAGAAATGCATTAAAATGTAAGATATTACACTCAATGTGAATAAAGAAAATGGTCAAAGCTGACCATTGTAAAAGAGGCATCTTTCTGTCACCTTCAAGGCACAAAAAAGGCACAGTCATTTTTTTCTGTCTTGTATTGTTAAACTTTCATAAATATTCCAGAAAATCTGAATGGTTTCATGAACTTCTAAGTAATGAATAACATTTTCTGCAAATTACATACTGTAATAGAAAATGTCTTGCCATAAAATACTGCCATCATGTGGCTGTTTAAATAGAAAAACACATTTATTTCACAGAGTTTATGAAAAAATATCAAATTTAGGGATTCATGAATTAGTGAAAGAATATTAATCTTATAAACACATTGACTCTTTTGATGGAGATACGAGTTTTTCACTCACTAGTCCTTTAAGGAAAATATATGGCCAAGCTAGAGTTTTACTTTTGAATGATCTGGAGCAGAAGATTTTATATTGGTTTGAGATTTTAAGATGGCAGGATTCGTATTAAACAGTACATTTTAATGACAATACCTATTGTTAGCGCTGTGGCCATTCATTAAATAATCTGAGACAAAGAACCTATCCATTCCCCAAAAAGGCTCTGAATTCTTTTGAGTCCACATTTAGACTGTTGAAACACTGAAACTCTCCCAATAACTATGGCACCAATTTCTTCAAGCAAGATCATGAATTTCTGGCTTGTCTGGATAGCAGATTTTCAGGTGCAAGAAATTCCATTGTCACATTCTAACAGAATGAGTATTGTCTGCTTCTCCTACTACACCTTGTTACTATTATGGTTAAAGCAATTTAAGATTTTGTGATACAAGTCTGAGATGATCTACAAGAGTTGGCATTGGCTGATTCAACTAGTGTTGCCCATTCTACCCCAAGGTCTCCAAGAATTAGATTAGGATTCTAAAATAATAAAATAACCTCAGCTATTGGAAATTTGTCTTGTTGGGCACGTGGGTATAATCCTGTCTGGAGGAACAACCAATAGGAAAAGCCTATTTGATTGAGCAATTAAGCCCAAAATTTCCATGGCTAAACCAGGAAGTTGTTTAGCTTTGCCCTACTTAAGACCTTTTCGCCAATTATTAAGTGAATTGTTGCAGTTGTTAAGTGAATCACACAGTTGTTAAGTGAATCCAGCTTCCCCCAATGAATTTGCTTGTTAGAAGCTGACTGGGAAGGTTACCAATGGTGACCACATGACCCCGGGATAGTGCAACAGTCATAATACATGCCAGGTGCCAAGCATCCGAATTTTGTTTATACCGTTTGACCATGGAATGCTGCAACAATCATAAATCACTTTTTTCAATGTCATTCTAACTTCAGTTACTAAACAAATGGTTTTAATTAGAGGATAACCTGTATTTCTTTTTCTTAATGTCAGCACTTTTATTATGAAAGATACTCTTTAGCATACCTCTCTGCTTGAAAGTTACAGGAAAAAAGCAGACGAAACCTTGGTAATTCCCCCCCCATATAAATCCATGTGAAGATTTTTTCCCCCTATGGAATAAAATAGTGACAGTGTATATAATAAGCTATCTAAAGGAGTGTTGATAATTACAATGGGGATCATAGGAGAAAAGTTTGAGAAAGTAAAAGGGGATGATGCATCACATCTCAGATGTTTGTGTGCCCAGCATCTGATATTTTACCACCTCTTTCTTCTCCATGTGGGTGCACCATCCATCTCTCTTTTCCAAGTAAATTCACCAAAATTAATTCTAGCAGAAGACCGAGACATAAAGAGTAGGACAGCAACAAATATCATCCATGGCCCATACCATAAACAATGCTATTGTAGATTACAGTAAGAGGTTTAAGTGGTGTGCTTCATTTTTTATTACTTTCCTGTGTAAAATGGCTTTTCTTCTGTGTGTTTGTGCATTCCTAAGGCTAATTCAAGTTCTTTACCAAGCACAGCCATCTGCCTGGGAAAGCAGGATGGATGAGCTGGTGTTAATTTTGATAACTACCAAGCAACAAAATATAAACATATGAAATTAAGAGGATAAGTCCGTGGTGGTGAACCTATGGTACGCGTGCCACAGGTGGCACGCAGAGCCCTCTCTGTGGGCACATGCACTGTCACCCCAGTCCTAAGCCTTCAGCTGGGTTTTATAAAACCTTTTCACTTTAGACTTCCGCCGACATGTGCAAAAAAAAAAAAAAAAAGGTTCAATCAATTAATTTCAACTTCTTGCGGGAAAAAAAAGATCTCGCAAAGTTGGAATTGATTGAACTTTTTAGTCCCGCCCAGTCTGCTGTTGCTACCGAAGCCATGCCCACCCAATGGGCCATGCCCTCCCAATGGGCCACGCCTATCCAGCATCCGATGATACATAAATGGGTTTTGGGTTGCAGTTTGGGCACTCAGTCTCTAAAAGGTTCATCATCACTGCTCTAGAAGGAATGAGACATTCCAGCTTGGAGTCGGTTTGGTGGAGGAAACCTCTGAGGTCAAACCCCTAATTCTATATCTGCTGTTTCTCAAGGACATCTGGTAAGATTATTATTCTTTATTGATCAGCAATAAAGTATTTATTTAGACCTATTCACAGAGTGGTTTGGTTGCTTGCACTTGACAGCACTGTTATAACTTGTATGAATGGTCATTAAGTAAGGACTATCTGTATATGCAATGATGATGACTGAATCTGCTTTAAAATGAATCACAATTTTAAAGCGTGTATTCCTTGATTTACAGCACAAAATACCTGCTTTTACGGGATCTAGTCTATGAAAAGATATGCCATTAATAATATACTAGTTCGATACCTTTTACTATTTTTTGCTGTAAGAGGCCAACGTACAGCCATAAAGCTGAAATTTATTGTAGACATTTTCTATTTAGTATACATTATTAAGAACTTAATCCTATGCATATTTATTCAGAAACAAGTTCAAATGAGTGTAACGGGACTTATCTCTGCAGGAAGCTTTTATCTTCTCACCCTTTTATACATTGGAGCAGAATGTATATTCTTCATCAGTGAACTGCTATCTGTTTATGCCTCTAACTGTTTTTTATGGTACTTCAATGGGTTTTCTCTGAAGTTCTTATCAAGTTCTACCAATATTTCATTATTTTTAAATCATCTTTTTCTTACTGCAAATGACTGTATTGATTTTTTTCTTGGCAGTATTTACATTGTTCAGGTCTCTTCCAACCATGATTAAACTTTGAAGACTCCTAAGAAAAATAAAACACGTCAATAATGAAAAACTACTTTAAGATACAGAATACTTGCTTCATTTTGAGCTGCACTGTTACTTTATGATTTTGCAAAATGTATCAAAAACTAGAGCTTAATTTATTCAGTAATCTCTAAAAAATACTACATTTTTACTGTGACTATAAATATAACATGACTACAACGCACTTTATCATACTAATACAATCTACATTTTCCAGGTATTTAATAAAAAAGCAATGGAAATAATAAATATTGCATTATTATTAATTTAATTTTGTTTACACAGTTGGCTGCTTTGATCAGAAGGCAAAAAGAAAAAAAGCATGACTTGCTTTATGGCTGTACAAAAAAATATAGTATATCTTTTGTATGAAAAGCCTTAAGATAACAAAAAACATTTTAGCATTTATATCTGGTCCAAATACAAACAGGAAAACAAAACCAAATGGAAAGGACAATGTTATACAAAATTTATTTTGCTTTAATGTTTGTTTGTACTTTAACTGATATGTGGAACACAGTAAGTTTGATTGCATAACTATAGTATGTAATTTACTAGATATTTGATCAGATATTGATCTGATTAGGCCAGGGGTTCCCAACTGGGGGTGCGAGACAATATTCCAAGGGGTACAAAAACGTGGGTTTTCAAAGTTATAGTGTATATGCATAATTTGTTGCCATTATTTCAAACTTTTGTAAGGGGTGTGAGAATATATCAGAAGCGTTCTAGGGGTGCGGGGTATAGAAAAGGTTGGGAACCGCTGGGTTAGGGTATTGATCCTAAGGAGCCTGCATCTTTCCAAGGGACTAGTAGGATGGTCCACCCCAGACACCTGATGGACATTGGTTAGTGTTTATGAGAAAAGGTAACCAAACGTAGAACAAGATTGCCTCCTAATTTCCAAAGATGAAGTAAATGAAAAATTGCCCAATAAATATGTCACCAAAGAAAAAGTGAATACAATTATCTAGTAGTACAAGCTAAACAGCAGCTATAATAGTGGCTATTGAGTCTGCAGATTCTTGCCTGGTAACTGTGTCCAGAATAGTCCTGTTCCTTTTAGGGAAGGACAGGAAAGATATAGTGCCTGCAGAACAAATTGATGATTTTTATAAGTTTTGGCAAGCTCATTTTTGCTCAAGACTGGGTTTAGTGCTGAGAAATCATGTGAAGTAACTGCTATGACATTTTACATTGTGACCTAGAATACTTTGGAACTTTTAAAAACTTATGGAGAGACAGCTCTGTAATATAAGGATTGGGTCTGTGCCCTGCCTGGTGCTTCTGGTAGAATATGTGTAATTCAGTGTGGTTAATGACACTCTAAGGGAGGGTGTAATACCACCTACTTAGAAAAAGGTGGCGATGTGCCTCCTTTTGAAGAAGCCATTTTTAGATCATAAATGTACTGGACAACTTCCATCTGTCTTTAGCCTCCGCATATGAGAAAAGTTTCTTGAAAAGATGACAGGGAATCATCTTAAGAGGATCCTGGAACAAACAAATCATCTAGATCCCTTTCATTCATGGTTTAGGCCTGGACATGCAAAAGAAATAGCACCAGTCATTCTGGTCAAAGAGCTGGAGGTCAAATGTATTTCTTCTGAGACTTCTTGGCAGCATTTGACTACTGGAGTGTCTACAAGAAATGGGATCACTATTCTATAATAATTTTGCTTCTCCCTAAATTAGCGGTTTAGTTGAATTATGATGGAATAGTAATCAAATCTTTGGTTGTTCCAATATGGAGTAACTTAGGATTCAATCTTCTATGTTGTTTAAAATTAATTTGAAACAGTTGGGAGATATTAGCTATTGTTTTATGATAAGGTATCATAAGAATGATTATGGTCTCCAATTGTAACACATCAGACTAGAGATGCAGTTGAAATCTTGAACCAGTGCCTGGATGCCAAGTAGAAATGAATACTACCAAAACTGTGGTAAACACCAAGGTCTTCCAAGGAATATACATTGGTTGTTCCAGATGGGTTTGCTCCCATGAAGCACCAGTTACAGCCTTATCTGAACCAGGAAGAATCAGTGATAGTAACTTTATTATTATTATGCAACAGGAATATTCTTAGTGGAGCTGCCTTTGAAAATAATCTAGAATCTGCAGCTGTTACAAATGCAGTGACCAGGAAGCTAGCAGAGAAACCTATCACTGACAACACCAACATATTTTAGGAAAGCATTTTCTCAATATACATGCTCAATCTTTTGGGACACTAGTATTTAAGACTAAGAGAATCTATATTACAATGCATTCTATCTATTGTCTTACTTATCAAGAATACATTAATATAAATAAACAAATCATTTAAAAGTACTAGTTGCTTTTCTAAGAATTAAAAGTTAAGTATTTTTCTTCTAAAAGTTTATGTATTAACTTTAAAAAATGGGCTAATTCCCAGGTAAATGCATACTGTACTGCAGCATTAATATTCCAAACTAAGTCATTTATATTGTTTACTTGACAAAATACAAACCTGGGTAAGTTTGGGAGCCTTCCTCTTTGAAACCTCAGATCTGTTTCCTGAATAAACATCAATTTGCTCAGGCTTGAAGAGAGAGATTTCATGGGAACATTTACACTGGCTTTTAATCTGCCGATTAGGATCCACTAGAAAAATACTCTCTCTGTTGAGGTAATTCTTTGACATGTGGTTTTCTGAACCAAGGCAATTAGACACTTTTGATGTGCTGAGGTGTTCTTTTACAGCAGTCTGGCAGCATGAACATTCAGGTTGATAAACAAAATGTTTTGGTATTTGATGACATTCATTAGTTGGTGATGAAATGTGTGTGGTTAAAAGATCAGTCTCTTGTAAAGCATCTGATCCTAGATGGAATTTGACTTTTCTTTCACCTATTTTCCCTGTTTCATTTTTTAATACATCCTCTTTCAAATTCCTTATGGGAAATCCATTTTCAAATAAAGATGCTACTTCAATAACTTGGTTTCTTGGAGGTTTGTGTTTGCATGAATTGTGTGAAGAACATGTTGAAGAGACATGGTGACAACCACAGCACACTTTCTCTGTGTTGAAGTTTCCTGCAGTTGGATTCCATCTGTTTGCGGCAGTCTTACTGACTTTCCAATTACTATCTGGGCTTGCTCTAGATTTCCTTCTACCTGACTCTGAAATGTCATTGTTAGGGAACAAACCACTTTGTGACATAGTTCCACAGGAGCACACTGAAAACTTCTTCAGGACCAAATCTCCCCCTGCTATCTGACCAGTTCCAAAATTCAGTTTTTCCATACTTCTATTATTACACATATTTAATTTATTTGGTAATTGTTGTGTTTTAGAATGTGCACAACAAGGAGAATGACAGGTGCTGTGTTTACCATAAGATTCCACAGGATTCAAAGGATCCCTCTCCATCTCCACACAGGGAGCAGATGAATGCTTACATTCATTTGGAAAAATATATAATGCTGTAGGATTCCTTCTCTCTGTTTGCAAAGAGGGAACATCTACAAAAGTCAATGTGGTAGGAAATGGAACAGAATAATTATCTGAATGTGGATGAAGTGGAATAGTTGAATTTCTTTTGTCAGCTGGCATATGTGAAATAAATGTCTCATTTGCCCGTATCTTTGAAGTGGGAGAAATACCCTCTTTATATTTTTCATCTCTGTTCTGTCTGCCAGTCCAGCCTAAAAAATAATTCAGTATGTTTTGCATCTTCAAATGATTTTTTTTCCTAATTGGAGAAATATAGTGAAGCCTTTCAAAACTGTTTTTAGGACTTAGCAAATAATGGGAGGAAAATCTATGAATGACTTTGCCTACTCGAGTTTTTCTGTGAGATTTTCTGTGAAGAGTTAGAAACTTTTCAGAATTTTTGTCTTCAGAATGCAGATCAACAGTTAAGTCAAGCAATGGGCTGCAATGGCATTTCGATGTCTGATTTAAAGACACATATTGTTCATTTAGTTCTGTTTTTACTCTTTTATTTTTGTCTACAGGCTCAATGTCCAATGTTTTGAGTGAATGAAATTTGGAGAAAATAGATGGCTTACTTTTATATTTTTTGTCTCTTTGCAACGTTTTCTGTTTGGTAAACACAACAGATTTTACAGGTTTGGACACTTTTGGTTTTCTTTTTTGAAAAGCAGATTTAACTGGATTTTGGGGTGCTGACTTAAGAAAAAAGTGAGGTAACCGATTTGCCTGTGAATATTTGAAAGGTGGGAAACATGAATATGAGGACCAAAGATTTGATGTAGGTAATGCTTGATCAGAATTTACATTGGAAGAACTAGATTCTGATGGATCTGAATGAGTCCCTAGAAGATACTTGGCTTCATCAATTAGAATTTGAGAAAGTCCTCCCTGCTTTTTAATATGTGTGGTTTGGTTTTGTGGCACTAAAATAAGATGCAACTTCTTAAATGGTTGGTTTTGTTCAGAGTCTTTAAACTGAAAAATTAAAGCATGCCTCTGGGGATTTTCATGCTCACTCACATCTGAAAGTTCAGTATTGCTTGCTAATGAACCATCTGGATATACATTAGTTGCTTCCAGAGTCAAAGAAGTAGTAGGCTCTTCTGAACTGGAATTTGAGTAGGTTTGCTCAGCAATTTGGTTTTCAATTTGATAAGAATATTCTGAGGAGTATTCTGAATGGCTGTTTACTAAATGACTTTCCAAACTGTGAAAGTTTTTAGGTTTCTTCAGATCTTTATTTATTGTAGTAGATACTGGTGATTGTTTGAAATATTTATAGCAAATATTGTCCTCTATTTTTATTTCTGTAGAAGAAACTTGCACAGCTTTGTCTTGCTTTGAAGTTAGAGGGTTACCATCTGATGACTGCTTCTGATGGAATTTATCAAAAGCACAAGCTTCTTTCACTATATAAATGATTTGCCCTTCAATGGAATTTTCAGTAATGATCAGTTGAGGGATTGCTTTATTTAAACTTAAATGGTCTCCATAAGAGCTACTATATATGAATGGAACTATTTTGTTTGAAAAAGATTTCAATGACTGGCCATCTGTATTATAGTTCTTACACTTTAAAAATAATTTAGATTCCAGTGATAATTCCTCTTGCAATTTACTAGTGCACTCTACTTTTTCTCTTTGCAGCAAAGGATTGTCTTTGCAGAAACTTGTACTGTTCACCTGGCTATTTTCTAATATAAGCACTATGCCATGCAATTTCTTTTCCCCCTTTTCTTTTTCAAACAAGCTGCATGAATCAAAACAGAAGTAATTGCTAGAGTCAGTCAAATCTAGGAGAAATAAAGGGAAAAAACAGAAATGTTTGCTTTCTAATTGTTGATTTTTACCAAATTCAGCATTACAACAAAACTGTAAACTGCCTGTACTAAAAACAATAGATTTACTAACTTAGAAAAAGCAGTGAAAATACCAAAGAGTTTCCTTATTGTCTGGCATATTTACCTTTGTTATTTGTAATACTTTGTTCCCAACAGTCAGAATAAAAATCACATTCACTTTCTGTGTCACAGTCTGCTAGGTTTTTGCTGGACATAGCATCTGAAACAGAAATATAGTATGATCAATGTTTTATTAGAAATCAAAATAAATTTTAAAATGTATCTGACAATATTTCCATATCAAAAATTGTATCTCTATTTTTAGTATCTATTTTAGTATCTAAAATAATTTTTAGTATCTATGGTCCCAATTATATTTTGTCCAATTATTCACATAGATTTGATGTAATGAATTCACATACTTAATTCACATACTATACATACAATATATAACTTTAGTTATAATGTTCTTAATATATATATTAACAGAATCAGCAATTAAGAATAAAAATATTTTTAAGAGATAGAAATATCCTATTTATATGTTAATGCCATATGTATGTTTATAAGATATAGGAATATATGGTATTATATGACTTATATGTTTATTATTTATGTTTATACCATATAGAAGGAGGATTTTTGATATACTATCTATCTATCTATCTATCTATCTATCTATCTATCTATCTATCTATCTATCTATCTATCTATCTATCTATCTATCTACTAATCGCTCTGAGAAGCAATAAATTAAAATACAGCCTATATTTCCTAAAGCATTTCTTGTTCTTTTAACTACTTTTCTCTGATACTCTACATGTACGTTTTATTCCTTACTGCAATATGTACGTTTATCCCTTGAAAAAGAAACTTTTGAATATCATAGATTATTTTTAAATATTTCCAATTTGATTTTATGTCTTCCACAACTATTATTTTGGATAGGGACAACTAATTCAGTGTTTCTTTAGAGCACATAGAGTACACGAGTGTCACTCCTGATTTCAAGTCCTACCTGTAAAACTCTTGCTTTTTCTATTCAATTGTTGTTCTTATAACTTTGTGCCAATTATTTACATCTCCTTGTCTCATCTTGCTAAATTTGGTGTTTAGTTAGACAAATTTTCCTCTGCCTCCATTGTCTTTTGCTTTTTGCCTTTCTTCAATTATTTTCATGATATCAATGAGCTTCCCTTTTCCCTTCTTTTGCTTTTTGCATTTTGAGAACATTGGGAACTTTAATGACGCAAAATTCAGTCTGGTGGTTTTTAGATATTCTATTTATCAAATCAAATCTAATCCATCTATTTAATGTGTAATTTTCACTATATAACATATAAAATGCTGCTGATGTTGTATCTTATTGGTTTCATGACTCTATTTTCTTTAGTTAAGCTATAATTTTGCAAGATGTTTGCAGTCAGCACCAAAACTTCTCCATCTTTACTTGCAGAGAATAGACAATTAAAAATCATCTTTTATGTTGCTGAGATTAACTATTATATACTATAATCATTTAATTTTATTTAGCTTTCACCTGTCTAATTTCATATATCTAGGCCAAACATATTAATTATTCCAAATAATATTTCACATTTGTGTTCATAATAAATGTGACATTGTTGGTGTTATGTCAACACAGTATCACAAGACATCATAGAATGTTCAGTTTCACTTCCTCTGAATCTGTGGTTGGAATATAGACTCAAATAACCGTAATATTGCAATGGATTTGAACTGAGATCGGTCTATCAGTTTTGGGAATGTATCCAAAGACTGTCTTTGGCATCCTTTTGTTATTAATGATGGGTACTCTATTTGCTTGGCCTGCAGAAAAACTGATACTCCTCTGATGTGACATGATCCATTCCATTCCATTTTACTTGCTGATTCCCAAAATGTTAATGTTCATCTTGACTTTTCTGCTTTGATCACACCAAGTTTGTCTTATTTCCTGGAACTGACATTCCACATACCAATGGTATACATATATATTAGCAGTGTTGTATTTAAGTCCCCTTTTGTCTCTGGCTACAACAGCGGCTGGATGTTCTTTCAGCTTTAATCCTGCCACATTAAAAGCACTAGTGCTTTTCATACTTGTTCTGTCCTCTCCCCAATAGCTTTTTGGATATCTTCCAAACTGGGGGTTGGAAGTATCATATTTCAGAATCATGTCAACTTTATCCTGGCTGAGAGTATCTTTTTGGTTTTCTTGGCAGAATATTAGAGTGGGTTGCTATTTCTTTCTTAATGATTTCTCTCTTTCTCTCTTCTCTCTCTCTTAATGATTGTACCTTGGCTGACATTTTTGGAGTGTTTACTTAATAACTGCAAAGTGGGAGTGGTGAACCTAAAATGTATGTTGTAATTATATATACACTTCCCTGGGACTAAATCTCATAGAAGATATAATGCTTACTTTTGAATTGATATGTATCGGATTACATTATTAACTAAATTATTTAAATAATTAAATATTTAAAATAAGTAGGCAAAATATATTTTATTGGACCAATTTAAATCAGTAGACTAATATGCAATATTTCATCATCCTAAACTGATCTAACATTTTTTTTATTTTTTATAGCACTTACTACATCAAGCTGAACATTAAAGACCAAAATAATTATATAAACTGCATTTGAAATACTGCTATATGCTAATGGGCCAGATTATTCTCAACTTTCCAGCAATCTACTTCTTTGCATGTCTATTGGAAAATAATAGGCAAAAGGTAAAAAAAAAAAAAAGATTGCATTGATCTTAACATTCTCCATAAGCTTAGTTTGTTATTACATTAAATGAATGCCCTACCTTGCTCAATTGTATTATCGACACATTCTTCAACTGGCAGAAAAATATACCAACATAAAATGTATTATTATTGATCCGTATCCTGCTTATATAGTCTGAAATTATATAGTCTTCTACAAATAAAGGATGACAAAGGTACATCCAAAGAAATTAATTCTGGTGAATTAAAAATAATTTAAGACTGCCTTGTTGATTGGTTAGGCATAAGACAAGGCCACTCTTATGAAGATATATAAGTAACAGGAGAAAAAAAGATGCTGCCAGGGCATGTTGTGCCATGGTTCAATAAAAATGGAGAAATATCAATTCTATTCTTGCTACCAATTATAAGTTAGCAACACTTTGCATGATGCCTTTTTGTTTACAAAAAGTTCTTGCCTCAAAGACTGTATAATTCAAATTTTACACAGAAGAAACAAGAAATAGGTATCAATACCAGGCTGAGCTTCTCTTGGCTAGATAGGATGATGTCTACTCCTACCTGGATAAGACACTGCCAGAGAAACCTAATGAGTGGGAACTACGGCATTGTTTATTTTTTAAAGTGTCTGAAACAGTATTAAAAAAGACAAGAAAAGGGTGTGTGTGAAAAGGAGAAACGGATCTTCTAAGTGAGGACTATTTTCACATACAGGTATATTTGTGATATGGAATGAATGCTTCCTTGGATAGTAAAAAGAAAGA
Source organism: Crotalus tigris (assembly GCF_016545835.1). Classification (NCBI taxonomy): domain Eukaryota; kingdom Metazoa; phylum Chordata; class Lepidosauria; order Squamata; family Viperidae; genus Crotalus; species Crotalus tigris. Next base: position 177,417 of record NW_024099112.1, read on the forward strand.
GCCTGAATTGGCTCATTAGAACTTAGTCCTCCTCAGAGCATATTGTTCCAGAAAAGGGGGTCTCCATTCCGATTTTGAACTTCACCTCAACCATCTGGAGGACGCATGAACGTCCCCTTGAAAGGTTTACTCCTGTTCGCCCTCCCTCCCTCCCTCCCTGGCCATCCTGTTCCACGACGGAAGCTTCTCTTCTCACCTGCAGGGCGTTCCCTTCGCAGGTCTTACAGGAGTTCATCCATGCGGTGGTGGTGGGGTTTCACCCCAAGGCAGCATACGCGATGTCAAAGACGCTCACAAGTCTGACGCGTGACTTCTGCACCCCTCTGTGACCGGACCCCTACATGGTGAGGTCACCTTTCCCGATATACAGCCGTCCTTGCAAGGAATAAACGCCCGACAGGCAGTAGTTTGGGTACATAGCTTCCTGGTTGTAGAAATGCCCTGTAATACAATTTTCCCCATCCCGTTATCTTTACTTCAGACCACATTCCAGTCCCTCCCTTCCTTGCTCTGCACTAGCTACCATCCATATTCAAATATGGCGCCCGCTCCCGCAAACATGAAAAAACTCCCAGAGAAACATGCATCAGGTAAAGAGAAGGAGGGGAAGGCTCCGGAACCCGCCTCCGTATTTACATAGGCTCCGCCTTTGTCCTCGGCATTCGCCTTTTTGTGTGTACGTACTTTTCCGATATGATTATACGAGACTCCTGTCAATCAGTGCAAAGGACACTGGTGTTCGTGGATAGGCTGAAAGAGTAGCCAATCTGTGAGGGGTTATCTGAGCGGACATAGTTGTGGATTCCCGTCAGAGTGGTCTCAGGTACTGAGTGGATGGGTGGGTGCGCGCCTGGGCGGCGGGATATATGTCTTCTATTTTTCAGCGGTTGCATAAAAATTTAAATCCGCGGAAAGGTCCCGGTGTGTTAATGAGCATCAGTGCACTGAGCCGAGAATGTAGCGTCCGACGCCTTTCCTTGCCCACTGGAAGGGAGAAATGGGAGGACCCAGTGGTGCCCATTAACCCACAGTCTTTCTCAGGTGACAAAAAGCGAGGTGCGGGACTTGAGGGCAGAAGGACGCAGAGGAGCCTTTGTCTTTTCGATTGGGAGTGGGTGGGAATGGTCTAAAGAGTTAAGCAGCTGCCGAGGGCCTTGGAGAAGCAGAAATGGACCGGGACCAAAGCTAGCCAATATCTGGGATGCTGAGGTGAATCCTGAGAGGCAAACGTGGTCTCTTTAAAAACTGCTATAACGGAACTGTCAAATAATTTTATGATGGAAAAGAAGGCACTTCACTTCCACAGATTATGGACTGCGAATGTGGGAGATCTGTTCTAAAAGATGCTGTTGTTTACAGAAAGTGGGGGGGGGGAAGGAGTGATTAAAAACATTTATTAACTAGAGACAGGCCATCATAGATGATTCAGCATTTGCTTTTTGTGTATGACGGTTGAGATTTTTTTCCCCACTCCTTTGTTTGCTTTCATTTATTTTAATTGATATTAAAACAATACTAGTGTGTTTCAGAGATAATTGATTTTTTTCCTCCATGATTTCAGCCATAGATATATAATATTGCAAGTCACAATAGGTACTTTACTGAACCTAATAAAACAAAGTTGTTTATACTTGTTCAAGTAAATAGCTTAAATTCTTTCTAAAGTAACTCATTATTACAGTGTTTGGTTACATTGTTTAGCATGAAGCTTCCTTTGAACAAACTTTCCATTAGCCTGGATTTCTGTATAATGTTTTAAAAGATTATAATTGCTGTTCTGACATAAGTTATCAAGATTCATATCTCTAGAGATTCATTATTGTACTTCTTGGCTCATAGAGACACGTCATGATTATTGTTAATAGATTACTGCTTTGTCCAGAGGTATAACTGCCAGATTACACTAAAAATAATCAGAAATTGGGGAATTCCTCTGATAAAAAAGATATTCAATCAGTGCATTTTTTTCTAGTATGATAAAAAAATGTATTCTTGGAGCTCATACACAGGTTACACAGACATTGATACAAAAGACAGCATTATAAATTGATGACTATGTGAAATCTATACCAACAAAGAGGAAAGTTCTGGGAATGGACAGAATATAATGATACAGTAGTGTATTCCACTCATTCTGTTCTCCAGCGGTCATGAAAATCTGATTTTATCTACAATACTATTTCATTTTGAGGTGCTTCATAACTATGTATTTAGGAATCATTCAGTATATTTCTGTAAAACAATGTTTCCCCTGTGTGTGTATGTGTGCCTGTGTGTAATTGGAAGGAAAATTGCTATTTGCTATCCATGAATTTTGTAATTCATTTGTTTTTATATTTACTTCAAGAAAAATAATCAGACTTAAAGATCAGGCTCTTAATTGTTTGTGAACTTATATCTTGGATCTAAGAATTAGATATGTATTCTCGTGTCTTTGGTCAAGTGTGAAGTTCACTAAGAGACTTTGAATGCTACTATATAAAGTACCACTATATTTTTTGTGGGATGTACTCCCAGGTATATTTTAGGCAGATAGTGTTTTTTTAGGACTAAGTTACAAAATTATCTATCCGTGAATAAGATCAACTTCTTGGTGGGGGCTCAAACTTATAAAAATTCCTTCCAACACATTGTGAAAATTTTTAAATCAATCTTTAAAATCTAATTATATTCCAATCTGCCTTTTGCTAATTATTTGGATGGTTAAATATCAAGCTTCCACACTGTTTTAAATGTATTATACAACTTAATATTATATGATTTCATATTGAATTTTTAATTTATTGCAATATGATATTTTTAATGGATGTGGAATCTTATTTTTCTCTGCACATCATCTTGTGTGTGTGTATAAAATACCATTTTTAGAATTTTATTGTTTTCTTTTTCAGTCTTTGCAATGACTACGCTTTGGAAAGATATTTTGCAAAATGAGGAGCTCATTCAATATGTGGCTCCAATCGCAATAGATGTAGCACTACTTCAAGGTGTTCTAATGAGGACCAAAGATGACCCCAATGCTTCTGACGTAAGTTCAAAACTAGAATTTATGTTGCAAAATCTTTGTAGCACCACATAGATATCTTCTTGACAGGTCTTAAGACAAGTACTTATGTTATTGTATAGCAATATTATTGCTCAGTAGTTACTTAACTATATACTTCCTACAACTTTATTAGTTACATGTCCTTTATTCCTAGATTGGTTGATTGAAAACCATAACTATTTTATATTTGTTATATGTACTGCTCATTTTCCACTATCATTTTATATACTTGCATATCTAAATGGGTAGAGAAATTCCATCATATAATGGTCAATGAATATAGCTGACAATTTTCTGCCTGTAAAGCAACATTTACAGTAATTTGTCTCCATGTGGTATTTTTTTCATGTATGGTACCATTAATGAATCTGGCAGCATGTAGTGATCCAATGCGAGCAAGCAGGTCACAGTGACAAAACATACATGGAAAGCTCCTGTTTTTTTTATTTGCTCCCATTTGCCTTTCCTTTGCAGCTATGTCATTTATGGAACACTTGTTTCCATTAAAGCTCTGCTTCTGAAAGTACATAATGCTGCCAATATAATTCTGCTGTAACGCTATTAAGTTGCCTCTCCTACATACTTTCAGTATGCTTTAAAAGCTTGTAAGAGCCTCGTTTGGTTACTTGTTCAAAGGGAATGAGCCACTATATCCATTGCTTTTACTTGTTTTAACAGGTTGTGAATTATGCACCTTTTACATTGCTCCCATCTCCAGTACCAAAAGATCTGCTTGAACAAGCCTATTCCATTCAGCAAGACTTTAACCTGCTAGTGGATAAAGTTAGCCAGGATGCAGAATTCCTAGAGTGCACTCTTGCCAGGTATATCTGCCTATTGTATATTAAGGGGAAAAAACTATTTCAGTTGCATTTTTCATAGTTGCTGGATGGGTAGTCCTCGGTTAACAAATTCTCTGTATAGTGACTGTTCAAATTTACAAGTGTTGAAAAAGCAGCTTTACATCTGGTCCTTGAATTTATAACTGTTGTAGCACCCTGTGGTCATGTGATTGTGATTCAGGTGCTTTTAAACTGGCCCATGTTTACCATTTACAAGCTTCACAGCCAACTTCTGACAAGCAAAATCAGTGGAGAAGCTAGCAGAAGTTGTAAGTCATTATCACATGATGTCATTTTTAATGATCACGGATGAATTGCTTAACAACTATAGTGGAACTGATCTCATAAGTCAGGCACAGTCACATGATGTTTCACTTAATAACTATGTTGCTTAGCAACTCAATTGTGGGACAACTTGTATTAAAATTGATTTAGCGGAATGTAGAAGGAACATTCATACATTCTTCCTCACTGTTCACATCAGCGTCCTCTCTGTGTCTATTTTATTCAAGTGATTTTTGTCTAATTGTTTGGAAATGATTGTAAAATTAAGGAAACATGTTATAAATTTATTTCTAAGTAAATAAATATCAACAAGCATCACACTTCATGTTCTGTCATGTTTAAGCAGTATATATATTATAGGTTCCAAGACTGCTATACTTTTTCATCTGAATGATCTTGTGATTCTAGTGGTTACATGACAGTTGGAAAAACATAATGTGAACTCCCAGGCATTATGTGTATGTTGAAAATTAATGTATACATTTTGAGCGGATTTTTTGCACATAAATTGCTGCTGGAGGTCCAAATAGCATCAGAAATATGAAGAACTGGATTTTTAAAAGAAATAACAGCATACAGTAAACTGAGGAAAATAATGAAAAAAAAAATCTTCCTAGTAATAAGTATTTTCCTAAAATGGTATATTTTTAAAAAAATATATAGGTTCATTCAAGATCTTTTCCTGCTAACCTATTTTTATATAACGAGCAACTTTGTTCCACAAATAGAAAATGCTATGGAGGAATAAACATCACTCTAAAATATTTGGTCTAATATTTGGACTTCTCTGCCCTACTTGTGAAAAATTCTAGGGAACTTTGTGTCTTTTTAAAAATGGTTTTAGATCAAGATGATCCTTGTATTTTTACAGTAAGTCTGAATTCTACATATGATCTTGTTTTCTACTTCTTCCTAGTATCATTAAAGTGGATGACTTTACAGCTCAACTGTTTAAAATTTACAAGCAGGTTTTGGATGAAGGAATTGCTCAGGTATTTCATAAAAGCTGCTAAAGCTACTGATTTATTTCAAACACATAATCCTTATAGCATTAAACTTAAAAATATCAATAATAATAAAGACTCACCCCAACGTCACCCACAGTTTATTGTGAAATGCGCAGTTACATAAATATGAGGAATAAATGAATGTTCTAGCCACCTATTAAATACAATCTTGGACCTCAAGGAAACCTAATCCTAACTTCAGCCTACTGGCAATTTTTTTTGCCCTACCAGTTACCTTGACAGGTGGTCCTCATGTAACATAAACCTAACATTATCATTTGCATAAATCAGTCAGGAACACGGTGTTTCATGCGGTTAGAATGCTGGGTTGGAGGTTAACAAGCCCCCGTTCAAGATCCAAGTGCTGCCATAGGACAGGGTGAGCTCCCAACCTTCACTCCAGCTCCTGCTGGGTACATGAAAGAAGCCCCCAACTGAGTGCCGCCCAGGCAACTATGATGTCACCAGCTAATCCTTTCCACCCGGACGTGCCTCAGAGCTTCTGACATGAGTTTGATAAATCAACCTAAAGCTAATCCTCACATGAAAATGAATCCAACATGTCAAAAATCCCTAACTTTTACCCTAATTTCTCATACCCCCACCAATATTAATTTTTAACCTAAAATTTTAATAGTAAGCAGTTCCTAAAACATAACTGTAATGCTTTTACTAATGGAAAACATTCACACAAAAAGTAACCTTCACATTAAATGTAAGCGTAAAGCAAAAGGAAACCTAACCCTAACTATAGGGAAAAGTACCCTAAAAGTTATCTTGTCAGGCAATCCCTATCGTAACAGAGGGCAGCTAGTCCTTGCTTAACAATAGTAACTCCTGCTGCAAAGTTACACAGTCATAAAACATGACCTCACATGACTACACCATGTAGTGATTGCAGTTCTGACTGTTCCCAATTACCATTAAGTGAATCACAGATAGTTAAATGAGTACCTCATAAGATTTTAACTTTCTGATTTCCTACTAACTTCTCCAATGACATTGCTTGTGAGAAGCCAGCAGTGAAGGTTACAAAATGCAGGCAAGTGACTACAGGGGTGCTGCGATGGCTAGAACTTCAAGGACCTATCACAAGTAACATTTGCTCAGCACTATCATAAGTTTGATCACTGAACAAGTGATTATTAACTGAAGATCATCTGAACCACTAAGTTATTGAAACAGGTTATCCTATATAATTCTAAAACTACCATTTACCCTAGTTACTTACACTAAAACTAACTCTCATATCATGCTGAATCAGAGACTAAGACTTCAGCAAATACTAAATTGCTTATTGTTCTGGTGATTTCAATCTGCATTTCTTAGGAGGGGGTCTGATGTGACTCAGAAGTTCATGGCATCCATGACAGGCTTGGACTATCCCAAGTTATTCAGAACTGATGCAAGACAGCGGTCACACATTCAATCCGGTTTTCCTGTCAAAGTAGTGGCAAAGTGATCTAAAATTTGGGGAATCTCTGTGACTCCATTGTTCTGCTCACAGTTGCTCGTGCACTAGTCAGCTCCCATGTGGGCTACTGTAATGTGTTCTACAAGGTAGTGTAACCATTTATATCAACCAATCCCATGGACATCTAACCCTAAACCTTTACCCTATTAACAATAGAAAAATTCTCCTTTAAAACGTCCCTTGGTAGTCAGTCCCTATGGAAACATGAAGCTAGTCCCAGACCAGCTGTCATGTGGGTTATCTTATGGTTAAGTGCTTAGTTAACAAACTGATATTCGATGAATAATAATGCAAAATAAATCTTTTGAAATATTCTCACCGCTATAGCTTCTGATATAGTGGCAAGTTTCTCTTACTGTCTTACTTCTGTTTCTGTCTTACTTAGTCAGTGGTTTTAGGAATCAATCGCTCTGATTACATGTTTGACTATGGTGCAGATGATTCTGCAGCTCTAAAACAAGTAGAAATAAACACCATTGCTGCAAGCTTTGGAGGCCTCACATCTCGAACCACTACAGTACATCGGTAAGGTTGCTGGTAAACCTGGGTTCTTTTACTGTGTATCAAAATTCACTGGAATTCTGCCCTTTGCTTGCTTGTGAATATTTGTTCAGGGCTATTTGTATACTGTAATAGGGATGGCAGGAAACTATGTAAAATGCTGAAGATTTGCCCTTCACCTTTTGTGATTTCATCCAGCAAGTTTTCAACTCTTATTTTAAGGCTACTTAAAAATATCATGTATCACTAAATTTTGGCTGGCTCAGATAGAGCAGAAGTGTATGAGAAAAGGATAGTTGAAATGCCTTAGTAAAGGTCCATCTGAGGATTTAAGCTACTTATATCTATTCTCTGGAACATCATGCCCCTCATGATGAGATCCACTCCCATTTTTTTGGCCTTCTGAAAGAGTCTCAAAACCTGGCTCTGACATTTGGCCTGGAGCTCCAAAGGGGATGTTTCATGCTGGAGGTGGTTAGTGGACTGGGAAGATCCCACACATACACACCCAGCCCATTGAATCTGTTTTTAATTTAATCTGTGTATTTAAATGTTTAATATTTTAATGTTTTGTACTTGCTTTTTGATATTGTGAGCCACCCAGAGTCATTTGACAGAGATGGGTGGTATATACATTTAATAAATAAATAAAAACTTGAATTCAAAGCTGCCACCTTCTCATCTATGCAACCTACTTGTGAGCTCATTGCTCATCCAGTATCAAGCACCTTGGGAGAAGTCCTTTCTCTTGGAATATTCCCACTACAACTGTAAAGGCATCAGCATAAAATTCTGAATCCTTCTAACAATATCATAAATTGATTCTTTATGCTTGCTTTATTAAAAATAAAGCTGAGTTTCTTCAAATTCTTCATCTGACTTTTGCCTTGAATTATTGTTGCTGCACTTGTAAGGTGCAGTTATAAAAGACAGACAGTTTCGATACAATGGTGTATAAGTAGCTCAGGCTTGAACTACGGTGTCCTTAGTGCTCTCTGAAGTTGGTTTTGTGTTTGCAAATGTTTCATTATCCAACTAGATAAAATCACTGTGAGTGAATGAGGAGTTTGTTTTCTGTTTATATACTGTAGCTTGCCTTGCTGTTTTGATGGGTTGTGGTTTTCTCCTTGATTAAACCTGTTGCCAAATTCAGAATGTATTTTATAATAACATTTATTAATAGCACCCTTGAATAAATTGATGCTTTGACCACAAAATATATGGCAATGATAATCTTTCCATGTTTGCTTTAATTTTGCATTACTCATGAAGGATTTTTCGAGTGTATGTTTCAGAAAGTGTTTAGATCTTTTATCTCTAATAGCTTTGTCCTGGCAGTTGTGTATCCTCAATCTTTTATGACTTCTGTATTTATGTATCCCAATCATAGGCATGTGATGAATGTTTTGGGGAAATCAAAGGAAGCCTCAAAATTGCTTTCCAATAATCCATCCAAAGGAATTGCAATGGGCATTGCAAGAGCTTGGGAACTCTACGGCTCAGATAGGTAAGATAAGCAGCCTATAAAATACCTGCGTATCTGTGCATGTTATTTTTATGAATAACGGATGCCCTGTGACAGAGAAGGCATGCTTCCTAGGTTTAATTGAAGGGTCATAAAGCACACCCACTCTGCCTAATCTCACCAGATGGGCAGAAACAATTGGAGGAATTGGCAACTCCTCAAATAACCTGGCCCTATGTCATGAAAGACTTTATAAGTTGCAATCTTGAATTGAACCTGGAAGCCCCTGGAAACCATCTAGTAACCAGTGCAGTTTGCAAAGCAGTAAATGTCAACTGCTTTGGGCGTATCATAGCATACTAATTACTGCTGACTTTGCCATATTTTGGACCAGCTGCAGCCTCTTTGTAGTCTTCAAGGATAGTCCCATTTAAAATGCATTTCAATAATCCATGAATGGTAGTAGTAGTGATCTTTGAAAACTTGATTGAAGGCAATAAGATCTAAAGGTAGCAAGCAGAATAGTGGCAACAATAACAGAAGACTATGACTGGAGCTTCAAAAAAAATCAGTGGAAATAAGTAGGAAGTAGAGTGAGGCAATACAGTATTTATTATACTGTATGTGAAGGATTGACAACCATATTGTAAGCAAAGAGACAAATAGGAGATCATCCCAAACACCCTAGAGCAGTGGTTCTCAACCTGTGGGTCGGGACCTCATTTGGGGTCGAACGACCATTTCATGGGGGTCGCCAAACAACGCAGTCTGCCATTTTTCCCCCATTTTCCTTAGCTGTGCTACTCCCTTTTATTCTATTGGCTTTTGAAAGCCAATAGAATAGACTCTCTTGAATAGAGTCTAATTCTATTGGCTTTCAAAAGCTAATAGGAATTGTCCAGGTTGTCTCTGCCCTGCTGAGCCCGCCAAAAGTCCCATTCTGCAAACGGTGCTGCACCAGTTGAGTAGTCCTCGACTTACGACCGGTTGGGGGTCGCGACATTAAAAAGGTTGAGAACCACTGCCCTAGAGGATTGCATAAAGATTGAGATTATGTATACATGTGCATAAAGTGAAAATTATTTTTGTAGATTCCTTTTTATGGTTGGCCAAAACAATTTTAAAGGGTTGAAGACTAGAAGAAATATGAGACTGATAATACTGGGAGGATAGGACACATTATATAATTCTTTATATAATGTACAATAATGCAATAATAATGTATTACGTCTAGCTTAGCTTTAATACAACTGTTTTGCTATAGTTACTTTTTTTTAAGAACATAAAAATTGCATTGCTCCTAAGAACGTAGTACTGATTTGTAGAAGTACATTTTGCCTTTGTATTCTTGCAGATTGTCAATCTCTATTTCTGGATGCTACACAACATGTAACAAACACTAAATAATGTATTTCAAAATTAGAACACTTTAATTAATGCAATTTCTCCATAATGTATTTTTATTTCAGAGCAGTGGTGATGTTTCTGGTTGAAGAGGCTCAGAGAAATATTTTTGACCAACGCTGTATAGAAAATGAACTATGGATAAGGTAACAGTCTCATATAATTAGGATCAGCATACTATTCAATAGTGCTGGGCAAAATACCTTAAGCTGAATGTTTCAAATTTGAAATAAGTGTTTTGAGTTTGAAACAGAATTTCTGTTTTTGATCTAGATACACTTTTTTAAATATTCCAGGCAGTCCTGTTTTGTACTTGACGCGGCTGTTTAACATTTGACATGGGAATGTTTTTTGCGCTTGAAGTGGGATATTTCATATGTGAATACTTCAAGCATATCTCTGCTATTAAATTAATTCCCTGAAAGCTTACATCATTAATATTTGGTTCTTAACATATATTTTGAAGATAAATCTTCAAATTTTAAAACTATTAAAACAAGGCTGAGAAATTAATAAAAAGGAAAACAATGAATATCTATCTCTTCCAAAATCTTAGGCATGTTAATTTTAATAACTTAACTGTCTTATATGTAGCAGCTCTCTGCTGCCCAAAGTAATAGTAATAAAAGTATGACCAAGACCATTAATTTTCTTGTAAAACAGTTAAACATTGTTTGCTATTATCTTTTTCCTTGATTTTGATATGCAGTCCCAGAATTTTAACTCTTTTCTATCCCAGAAGATTCTCACTTCATTGCAAAGAACAATTTTATTTTCCAGCTTGAATTCTGCTAACTATGCCATTTGGTTTTTCTGTACAAAGCTTTTTAAAAAAATTTATGTTTCAAAACTACAAAAAATGTATGCTCTGTGGTGCTAGTACATACAACACATAGATTTTATTAATGGAGAGATGACATTGTATGATGCTTCTCAGCTACCAGGAACTCCACAATCCAATATAGTCCATAGTAACTGAACATAGCCCTTGGGACACTCAGTGCTACCACATGGCCTCAGAACATCCTCCTCAGCAGCTGTGGCTCAGGACTTAACCAAAACATCATTTTTATAGTAGTCCAGTTAACATTGGATGTCTACTACAGAAAATATTAGTCATCTGAAGTTTAAGAGAAAAACATATGTTCTTCATCTTAAGAGAGCACATTGTCAACTAGTGTTATGATCAATATGTCAAAGTCAACCCACACTGCTACAATTGCCAAGCTATCATTTCCCCAACCAAGTTCATCCTGATCCTATGTGAAATTTTTTCCAAGTAAGTAAAAAGATTGTAAACTCCAAGGAAAAGCTATCTCATTAATGCAGGCCAAATGAAACTTAACCCAATAATAGGCATATCTATATGTTATCAAATGAAGCATATTAATAACTATACCAGCACTCTGTCCCTCCTCATAACACCAGTTCTTCTCTTTGATGTTCCCCCTATGTCCCATTAATTCTAAAAGATAAATGGGGTCAGACTTACAGAACTTGTTCTGATTCTTCATCAGCAAGCTTGTCTTTTGGTATCCTTAATTTTTTTATATTTAATAATAATGTTCCCCTAAGTATTATTAAATAAAATGTTATTAAAAAGGATCATACATATTTAAAGACTGATACTAGTTTAGTTACTTTTCCTGAGAGAGAAATTGATCATTCAACTGTATTAAATATTTTTGTTAGGTCAGCTATTTTATATTTGATTTTTCATAGAACTCCTGGATGAAAATTATCTAACCCAGAGATTTGCCATCCCTTTGGCTGCTGCATTTTTAGCAAGAAATTCTGCATTAGTTCCACATAAAATGGAAGCCCTTTTTTACTTGAAAACACTTGATTTCTATTTAAAATTGCAATTCTTGTCTTTCTTGCACCCTAAGGAATATCAAGGTGATCCGAAAAAGTTTTAAAGATGTGTTTGAAAAAGCCTCTTTGGAAAGTGAAAAGAAATTGTATATGTAAGTAGTGTCCATAAGTCTGCTGCTGAATTTTGTTAAACACTAGTGGTAATACAATATATTAATTATCTTAGATGGAAAACATTCTTGTCTACATCCAGCCTCTAATGTCATTTTAGAAAAGCTTTGCTGAATCAAGGCAATACTTCTGCCACAACGTATTAGCCTCTTTTTAACTAACATTTTCCATAGCATCAAAAGGCCAGATTTCTTTGCAATGTCTCACCTTCCAAAGATCTTTCCTCAACATGGAAAGAAGTTTTCGCAGTTGGCAAAGAGCAGTAACTCTGTCAGCCAAGATTAGGACAAAGATAGCTCATATGTAAGCTTAATTTTCATATATCTACCAATATCACCTATAGTGTTTGAGCACTACAAAATATTTGGTTGCATTTGTTAAAAAAAAATAGTAGCAGGTGGTTTGGAAATGTTCACATGATCACCAGAATATAAATAAAATTTTGTTTTTAACTGGATATGTGAAATAACTCTTTTAATAAGTTGCTAATGAATGACTACATTAGTACTGATGAAAATAGAGTTCATTCAAGAATTTAGGTGAATGATGTCCTGGTTGCTATTAAAGCAGTTTCAGTCCTTAACACAGCTAGTTTTGTCGTAATTCACTGAAAGATTGGAAATCAGTTATTATTTATCAGCAGATCTGTGATAGAATGATCTGTTTGATAATGCTGGTTTTACAGTATTTCAGTAAGTGGATATAATATTTTTGAAAATGTAATCAAAGCATTCAAAATTAATAGAAATCTACTTTGCATTAATAGAATGTGTTGCACTGTTTGTGTGTGTGTGTGGGAGAGAGAGGGAGAGAATTGTTTAGAAATGGAGGACTTAAAAAGGAAGAAAAGTGCTTACATATTTGCTCTGTTTCAGAGATGGGCAGGAAGTAGCAGTGGTATACTACAGGGAAGGCTATATGCCAAGAAGTTATAATGAACAGGTTAGTACCATAATGATCTTTAACAGCTAGGCATAAAATATATAATTTAATTTAAGGACCATTTAGACAATTACCACATATTTCAGGGTGAACTACAGCAATCTAAATCATATCATAATTAAACAGAAATAATGCAGAAGTCTTATACAGTATACATTTAAAATGTACACAATTATGCTAAGAGTTTGGTCCATGATTTGTGAAATAAATTCACTGAAAATTATTCCATTCTTTCTATGATAGTTGGCTGTCCTTCTCTGAATTAATTTAAATTGATCATCGCTAAGATGCTTATATGACTTCCTTTCTAAATTATTTAGAAAACAATGACAAAGTTCTGAAATTATTTCATTTGGAAGACTGGGAGGAATTACTTTGTAAGTTTAATAGTAGTAGTACTTTTGACTGACATGTCAAATGCAGGCTGGCTGTTCCAAGGGATAAAGAGGTATTTTTGTGTGTATCTTTTGCTAATATTTAGGTACTCAGAGGATTATCTGTGTTTCTTCTTACCTGATTAAACATTAGTGATATATACATAATTTTATCAGTTTTTATACTAAAAGATTCTCTAGAGATATGCTAATTTTTCTTTTGCCCTGCAGTTTTCATGGAGTAAGCTTTTGTTAGTTTATTGCAGAAGATGCAGATACAAGGAACATATAAGATATAAGTTTCTTCAGCTGTATGATATACAACAGTTGTACAATGTGTTAAATATTCCATGTTACAAAAGCATCTGTAATGAAATTATCTTTTGTTTTAAGAACTGGGAGGCACGGTTATTACTGGAAAAGTCCAGAGCAGTTAAATGTCCTGATATAGCTACACAACTTGTTGGAACTAAAAAAGTTCAGCAGGAGCTCAGCCAACCAGGAGTCCTGGAAAGATTCTTGCCAAATGAACCAGAAGCAGTGGCCCGGTTGAGAGCAACGTTCACAGGTCTCTACTCCTTGGAACTGGTAAGTAGTAATGTGTTGTGTGAAATATACATTTAATATATGCAGTACTATAATGCAGTATAAAATTGAAGAGCACAGTAGCAATAATACATATAAAGTGTATACCTTTAATAAAATCTTTTGGTACATTATGAATTTTAATTTTTGTCTAAGGCTCTTATGTATGTTTAATATGTACTGAAATATTAAAGTTTAAGGTTATGCATTTGGTATGATTACATTGCAACAGTCTTCTTTTCCTCAAGGATGAAGAGGGTGATAAAATGGTTGCCATTGCTATTGCTGATCCAGATCGATTCGTGTTAAAACCACAACGGGAAGGAGGAGGTAATTATTCTCTGGGCTTGTATAATGAAAGTTCTAATAATTTATTTTTTTAATCATAATAATATATTATATTGTGGAGAATTCTTCTTTGAGAGGGGATGGGCCTACCTGCACTTCAGAAGGAGTCACGTCTGTCACCATCTTCTAAGTCTCATTGCTGGATTCAACTCTGTCAGACAGTTTCTGGCCTGTCTCCTTGTTGAGAACATGATCAGGCTACAGTTTCAAAGGTTTTGGCTGAGGCATAATTATCTGGATCCCTTTCAGTTGGGTTTCCTATCTGAACATGGTATATGTATAAACATAATTATTTGGTTCTAAAACCACTTAGCGTTAGTGAATACCATCAGATCTCTAAGAGTTATACAGTAGTGTTTAAATATGTTCAGAATCAGAATTTCAGCTCCAGAATCTAATATTTTCAAAACTCTGTGGTATCTTCATTGCAAATAAGAAAAGTCTGAAACAATCACCTTCAGACACATAAATTCTACAATAGCAGAACAGTAGAGCTATTTAGGCATTCTGCTTAAAAGTTATATAAACATATGAACTTCATTTATACCATGTTTGCGATAGAACCTGATTTGTACTCAGTGTGCATATAATGCAAATATCTGCAGAGCCTTCATATATACAACTAAATATGTAGCAATGTTTATGCCGTTTGTAATTCCAAAAGAGTTTGAGATGATATACATTCCCCACTGTGTGCAGAAATGTTCATTATATTCACATCTCTTAGCAAACTAATAGCAAGGGTAAGAGTGTCAACTGCCTGTTAACTGTTAAAATACAGTTTATTTATAGTTTGTTTTAAAGTTACAGTTTATTTATACAATTTCAGTTAATTAAACTCCTGAATAGGGCTAATATTAAGTAGAAAATATTGAGTAATTTATCAATTTTTATTTTTTTGAAATTCTTCACAGTCACAATTATCTCTGACTTGCTGATTCTAAAAGCTTCTAAAGGATGAAAACGTTGCTTGCTGATAGTTTAACCAAAAGATAATTCTGCTATGCTGGAAGAATTTAGTTATTTCATAAACATTTCTTATCTACAGTCTAAAATACTATAGAAATACTTAATATCATCTATTAAACTGCAGAAAATCTAGCATTAACTAAGCAATAAAGAGGCATTCCACTATGAAGTTACCTTCTACAAATCCTACAAAAATGCTCTTTATCAGATCACACATATACATGGTATGTTGTACAGTTTTGGGGGAGAAATGCAAATCTATTCATGTAAAACATTGCTAATTACAGGAGACTGTTTCATTTTATTTATCCTTTCAACTTGTCTTTCATGTTTGATATTGCTGGATGGGATAACATACAAATTAACACCTTTGTTTTGTCTAATATTAACTTCTATTACATTGCCAGGGAATAATCTCTATGGAGATGAGCTCAAGCAAGTTCTGGAGAAAATTAAGGACAGTTCTGAGAGGACTTCTTATATTCTCATGGATAAGATAAAGCCTCTCCCAACACTAAATTACTTATTGAGGGCTCATTGTCCACTGAAAATATCAGAATGTGTGTCTGAATTGGGAATCTTTGGAGTCTATATCAGGTGAGATACCAAAATTTTACATTCCTGTTTGTCTGGTTTTTTTAAAAAAAAAATTGCTAACACTTTGGATAAAATCTGTACATTAAGTGCATAAGGAATAATGGTTATCTGGGAAGTTCCTATTGGCCCTGAAGAAATGGGCAGCTCCTGGGTGCTGTGAGTGCATGCACCTGTATTTTAAATTGATGCCCCTCCTGTTTCATTTAAGGCCTCCCAGGAGGTAACATGAGATTGGGTCCAAGCAATGGCGAATTCTTTCTTGAGAGGGGATGGGCCTACCTGCACATCAGTAGGTGTCACATCTGTCACCCTCTTCTCATTGCTGGATTCAATTCTGTCAGACAGTTTCTGGCCTGTCTCCATGTTGAGAACATGGTCAGGCTACAGTTTCAAAGGGTTCTGGCTGAGGCATAATTATCTGGATCTCTTTCAGTTGAGTTTCCTTTCCTACCTGAAAATGGTATGAACGCAACATTTGTCACATTTGGTGATGACTTGTGACAGAACCAGAATGGGATTGGTCCATCCATCATATTGAACTCTCGCTGACATTTGATAAAATACCCTTCTGAACCGACTCAGGGGTTTGGGAATGGGAGGCATGGTATTGAGGTGGTACTCGTCCTTCCTCTGGTGTTCAGTTAGCATTAATGAAAGAAAGATCTAGCCCAAGGTCCTTGCTTTGTGGAATATCTTAAGGCTCAGTTCTCTTCCCACTTCCCACTTTCCAGACTGCTGGTGAGGTCATATACCAGCAGTGTTATCAGATGTTGATGACACTCAGTTGTATATTTCCACCGCAAGCCTTTTTGTGATACTGTTGTGTGAAAGCCATAGGGACTTGGAAGGGGGGAAACAGACCTAGTGACTGTAGTACTCCCTGGATCCAGAGATTTCCAAGACAGAGTTACATTTCTTCAGGTAGAAATAGTACATCATATGGGTCCTTCTATCTTATAGCTCCTGCTTGAAGGGCAGGTAGCAGCTATGACCAGAGGCCCTATGCACAGTTCCACCTTGTGTGTCAGTTGCATCTGCTGCTGGATCAAGAGGCCCTGCTTATGACAACTCATATCTCGGGCATCTCAGATGGATTATTACCATGTGCATTTCATGGGGCTACCCTTAATTATCATTATCATTGCTGTTTAGCAGTGAGCTTCCACTTTCAATTGAAGGTACTGATTCTTACCTGTAAAACCCTTCATGGCTATGGGCCAGGTTATTAGTGGAATTGCCGATCTTGAATTATTTCTGCTCATCTGTAACATCCTACGGAGTTGGTGTGTTCCGGTCCTATCATTTTAGACTATATCCTTTTGTGAGGATGGAACAGTAGCCCCTTGAGATTCATTGGCCCAGACTGCCTGTCTTTGAAAGATATTAAACGGCTGGTCCTTTCCCAGTCATGGATCAAGAAGTAGCATGTTTCTGTTAGTTGAATTTTTCCTGGTACTTTATATCCTTATGTTTTTATACTTTTTAAAATTATTTATTCATTATATTATTCTTATATATATGTATGGATTGTGGATTATTTATTGATAATGTATGGCACTCTGAATCATGTGGCAAGTACTCAACTTTATATATATTGAACTGAAATTTAATTTAGCATTTTAATAAAATATTTGGTGGTAAAGCATACTTTGTATGCAAATAGTCACATGTTTCAGTTCTTGGCATCTGAAGCTATGGCTTAAAGTATTATGCTAGAGCAGGGGTGTCAAACTGGCAGCCCATGGGCCAGATGCATCATGCACGGGCCATGCCCACCCCGGCTCCGCAAAGGCAAAAAATATTGTGATATGTCACAATACTTCTTGTGACACGATCGAGTTTGATATCCGTGTGCTAGAGCCTCAAGACTTCTTCACAGTAGACAGTACCAAGCTAAATAGACTAGTGATCCAATTCAACTTACTGACCATAAAGATGAATTAGGTGCTAGAAATCACTACATGTTGCATTAAATTTATCATGTACATATAGGAATATCTGTTCAATCCTCAGCACAACTAGTCGATTTAATATACCGCCTTGCTATGTTTAATGAAACCACATAATAAGGGAATGTAAAATAAATCAATTTTAGAACAAAGTAATCCTATCTGCCACCTCCTGATAATCTTCCTGCTATTTCCAAGCACATTTCTGGATACTCTGTGCTTGAGCATTACCTGTTAAGCTATACTGATTCTTAAGTAGATTTCTGATGGATTACAACAGTCCCATGCTCTAAAACTCCAGAACTGGCTTTTCCCCCAGGTGTTGAGATAATAAAGTTGGAGTCAAGAGGATGCATAGATCAATGATGTAGATGATGGTGTGGACGCCTGCTTTTAAAAAAAATTTTAAACAAATAACTTTGTGTTTTTAATCATTTGTTAGTTTTCCACAGTTGTGTGCCATAATATGGGCAGCCGTATACTTTAAATAAACAAATTCTTCCATTGCTTACAACAGAAATATTTTCAGTGATATTATAAGAGTAAGGTGTTTTGGCTTGCCATTGCAGAATTGTTGAGCAAGTGTACATACATAAATGATCTGCTTAGAATCAAGCAGCTTTGCTTAATGGAACTCTAACAGGATTACAGATAAATGGTTGAGCAATCTTATATATACTTTTTTTTTCCCCTTGCAGACATGGTCAAACTCTTGTGATGAACAAGCATGTGGGCCATCTGTTGAGAACAAAGGCTATAGAACATGCAGATGGTGGAGTAGCAGCTGGTGTAGCTGTCTTGGATACTCCCTATATGATATAAAAAAGGACATATTTTTTTAAAGGCATGATTGCCAAATAGCAGACTTGGTAATCAAATTTATAACAATTCTCTTTAATAATCTGCAGTCCTACCCAGAAAATAGAGGATTCTAAATTACCTACATTGAAATTTTCTGCAATATCCTGTCAAAGATGCATCTTACGGACCTAATATGCTTTTTATCTATCATGGTCAACTGGATGATAAGTATCTCCTAAAAGAACATGTGGATTTCTGATAGCAGAAAATATTCTTGATAACTTTCTACATATTCAAGATATAATTCTGTTTTTCCCAAAGTAGCAATAAGGAATTAAATTCTTCCAGAATTACAGTCTTTTGGGAAACTTCCTGTTTCACTCTGTTTCTGCATAAAAATGACCCGAAAACAAAAAAGAATGATGTACAGTATCTATGTTGGTTTTTATGCTGCTTGTGATAAGCTCTTTTGAAAAATGCACAAACACTAGTATTAGGTAAAGGGACATAATAAAAAGTGTAAAATCATTTCCACTTTAGTGATCCCTGTACCCATCCGTATTTTATAAAGCAACAGATCTAAGAAAAAGACAAAAGATGCGTTTAGTGGGAAAAGATTTCAAAACCAACTTTAACATGCAAAATGTCTATAGCAGTCAGGTTTATTAGAACTAATTTGAACTAAAAATAGTAGTGAAAGACTCATCAGTTCTGTCTCATGTCACTGAGTCAATATAAAAAAAGTATCAGTAAGATAGCAAATGTGTAAGTTTAAAAATCAGATCTACTGATATGAAGAACGTGTGTTAGTATGGTTATTTTTAAAACTCAATTCTTAAATCTCCAATTGAAACAATGGATTTTGTCTCGTTGCAGAAAACAAAATATCCTTCTTGTAATATTATTGACAGTATACTATCTTTTCAGTCTTTCACACCTTAGCACTTCACTTTAAAAAGATATCTTCTCTATATATGTTTCTTTTATATTTTGACTACAGCCTTACTTAATTTTAGAGGACAGGCTTAGAGAATTAATGGAGCTATATGAGAACACAGTATTAAGAATCAGAATAATTTTATAGATTGGAAAATATTCTGAAAAATAATTGATGACAATTATATGTCTCCCCCCCCCCCTAGGTTTCTAGCATAGAACCAGTGGGGGTTTTTGGGGGGAGGGGTCATTACCTTCTGACATTTTTATCAATTGCAAAGTATTATATTTCTAAAGTTGGAAATATTTTATGTTATGATATTTTATATGCTATGACGTTAAATCCTACATTTTAGCAAACCAACAGAATCCAGTTAATGTGATCAGCATATTTGGGAGACAGCAATTTGGTATGAATATATAGTCATGTATGGCCTTACTATGTATAAACTGTAGATTTGTGTAACCACAATTTGAAAAAGGATAAGCGGATCTCAAATCTGAAGCATTGAGTAGACAAATTCATAATCCACCAGTACAACTCTTCCATAATGCAGAAGAAATGTTACTGATTTTTCTTTTGCATTTTCTTTTAGCTTTATTACATAGTTTAAATTCTACTGCAAGATACTAGACCACATTTTATTATGTCCTTTTATCTACCTTTGTTGATAAAAGTTCACTGCAGCCAATTAATAATCAATACCACAACAAGAATATGCATTGTTTTGAATTCAAAAGGAAAAATATGCTCTGGTGCACAGGGATATTTACACAACACAGCTTTGCAATTCTTTAAAGCAGCCACCTCTTGAGATTGCACGGTTGATATGCAACACACTCCTAGAAAAAGATGTATTTGGTTTAGGAAGATGCAGCCAAGTGCTGGTACATGCTCCAAATCAGCCATCTGCCTTTGAATCCAGAGCAATGCACAGCCCTAATAACGAGTCCCAATTTGAAAACAGGTAGTCCTCGACTTATAGCAGTTCGTTTAGTGATCGTTCAAAGTTTCAGCAGCACTGAAAAAAGTGGCTTATGACCATTTTTCACACTTAGGATCATTCCAGCATCCCCATGGTCACATGATCAAAATTCAGCCACTTGGCAATTCAGTCATATTTATGACAGCTGCAGCATCCTGCTACCTTCTGAGAAGCAAAATCAATGGGGAACCAACCCCATTTAGTAACCATTTTACTAAACAACTGCAGCGATTCATTTAACTGTGGCAAGAAAGGTCATAAAATGGAGCAAAACTCACTTAACAACTGCCTTGCTTAGCAACAAAAATTTTTGGCCCAGTTGTGGTCATACATTGAGGACTATCTATAAAGAGTTTAATACAATTTAGTAGATGCCTTAATTGTTAGGTTTACTAATTTATAAATAAATGTAGACAGAAGAAACAATGCCAGAAAAGTTAAGCAAAACACACTAGAGTCCTGGTTTATCATTCAAAACAAGGAACATAAAACACCCACTATTACTATGTTATAGGTATTATCTTCTTAATTTATTCCAATTAAAACATTTTTCCCATTTCCCAGCCATATTTATATCATTCTGTGTTCAAAAATAAGAATTTGTATTAACAGCATTTGAGTAAGCCACTGGCTTATTATCAGTGTTGTAGAACATAGTTATATGCATATCAATGTTGCAGATCACACACAAGTACATTTAGACTACCATCAACAGATTAAAAAATGAGAAATATACCCATGAGCAAAGATAAAGCAATGACCACTGTAATGAAATACACAATATGAGGGGCATACAGTTATAAGCTGCTCTGTGGATAATGCAGATATCTTCAGGGATGCAACAACATAGTTATCACAGGCAAAAAAAAATGTTTCAGATAGTAAATGGCAATTTCTAATACAAAGACATTGCAAGGTGAATAACAGTAAGTGCTATATAATACCTTGGCAAATTTGAAACAAGCCTTTCCCATCATATGCATTTATTAATCTGCAAGGATTGAAGGCTTCATGTTTTCCTCACCTAAGTATCCATATCAGATCTAAAACTAAATTTGAACCTCCCTAATTTCAAGAAGAAACAAGATTAATTAACTATGATTAGTCATCTGACTGAAGAAAATGTGTCTGCTGGTTGGTAGCCATTTTTTTTCTTTCATAAGAGCAACAGCTTGACTTTGGTCATACACATGATCTACACAATGATCACATGGAGAAAGCAGGATCAATTTGACTAAATTTAGGTATATCTGGAAGATACTTCCTCAGTGTAACCAAATGCATTCCAACAGTCCAGAATCTCTGACTATATATATTCATTTCCTTTACTTGACTGTGGGACACAAGCTGATCACACAATTACTTCCTTTAATATTTATAGCATCTGCTTCTCATCCATTAATGAAAATAATAGATATATTTCTCTACCCAGATTCAACTGGCGTTGACATTGCACCAAATATTTCTAGAAAAAAAGCCTCCCTCTATATAATATCTAGGCATACAGCACAGCTTTAATGTCTAGAACAACTGAAGTTGCATTCATCATGGAACAATATACTGCAAACATTCAAATGTGTGCATTCAAGCACACAAGCATTATTGAAAATTAGAATCTGTAAATAGTGTTATTCCTTTGGGGGACAAAAAAGTATAATAATCCTTTCCAGTTTATATTTCAACAGAGATAACCCTGGAAAAATAATTTTACACAGCTTCATATTTGCAGTTTTCTTTAAAATGTCTCATTTTCTATGCTATGCAGCTGGGATACTCAGGATAATTTTTGTTAAAACAAATGGTTAATTCTTAAAAATATGCATTTCAATATTACTACCTCAACATGAGGATTACTGCTTAATCTATTAGTCCTCAAGCCTTTTGAAGGCTCATAACTACAACTCAGGAGGAAAGCCTCTTCTTACCAGAATCTGCATGTTCTAAGCTCCACCAATTATAGCATATTAAATGTAAAAATAAAAATAATTGAAATATTGTATGAATGAGGCTGAAATTTCATATGTGGAGTATTGGACTATAAAATAACACACATAATGCTAGAGGCACAAAGCTAGATTTACAACATGAAAGGACTGGATGTTGGAGCACCAGTTTGTCTTCTTTTTAGGATCTTATATTGAGATCAGCACACAGCAATTTCCCATTTCAGGTCATTGTCTCTCAGGGGCCATATTCTCATCAAATTCTTACATTTCTGCTGTTTTTGTAGGATAGCCATGCTACATTATTGTCTCACACCTGTTACTGAAAAGATGGTTTATAACTACTGGATCTGCCACTGTTGAGGTATCGCCCAGTTCCCGGTCATTTTTTGCAATCTTCCTTAATACCCGCCGCATAATTTTACCTACAAAGAAAGTACAGTATTTAAGTTGACTCTGATTATGATAAAGAAATTAGGGAATTGGTTAATTATTAATCCTGTACAGATAATAATTTATGCGGCCCTCTGAATCTGTCATGCAAAGAAAATGAAGTAAAATGATTTGCAAAACAGTAAGATTTATGCAGCTGTACAAAATATAGGATTCTAGACAATTAAAATCCATTCATAAATCTGACACATAATGGATACACCCAGGGACCCTGGATCTAAAATAATGAGATTCCAACCTGAGATATCATTTTTTTAAAAAAAGGTTTGGCCTTGTTCTACAAATATGTTTTGCCAAAAGAATAATCACTGTTCTAAAAGGATATGCTCTGGCCAAAGCAGGTTCAGCCTTATCCTGTAATAGATATACACACCTACCCATAGCTTGTAATAATAATATAAGTGCCCTTAGCTCAGTAAGAGTGTGTGTGTGTGTGTGTGTGGTGTGTGTGTGTACAAATAAATGATTGTGTAATTTACAAGCTGTATACTTACAGATTAGTTGCCCATTCATTCCTAAAGACTTAAAGTCTCACACTGATTCTTAAAACACAACAAATATAGCATTTAGTAGCTAGCAAGAAACTGCAACGTAACGGTATCAAAATCAAAACATACCTGAGCGGGTTTTGGGCAGGCTAGGAGCATTCTGGATATAATCTGGAGTTGCAATAGGACCAATCTTTTCTCTGACTGCAAATAAGAAAATGAAAATGTTCATAGTTCCTATGAAATTTTTTTTAAAAAAATCATGTTCAGAAGAGTCATTTGATCTCTACTATAAGATGGCTGATAAGTGGGGTCTTATCTCTATTTAGATATGTTCAGTTTCTGAACTGCAATCTGCCACTAGAGGATGATACATATGAGTACTTTTTAAATATGAAATATTAAATCATAACATGAACTTACCATATGCTATCTGAATGATAATTCTTAAGCAGGCAGAACCATCCCATTTACATACTAGACTAGAGGAAGGTTTAAGTTTTTTTTTAAAAAAAATCAAATAGCTAAGAAAAATAATAGCCAAGTAAAAAAGAATTTAAGGTGATGGGACACAAAAAAGACCAATTGTTGAAGGAGGAAACAAAACCTAAAGGTGGGGGATGGAGGTGTAGGCAGATTTCAACCCAAAACAAATTCCACAGTGCTACTTTTCCTCACAAGATCTATTTATACACATGCAGTAGGGATTTCGGGAGGAATGGACATGATGATAAAAATTGACATTTATAAATCATAATGCAACTTCCCTTTAGTGTTTCTACTTTCTGCCTTGTTATTGAGAATGTTTTTTTACAGTTTCTACTTTCATGTAACAATAGTTCACTTTTTAACAACTTATATCATTGTTTTATTTCATCTAAATATGTTGCTTTTTCTGCCCAGCATTTCTTGATGTCTATTTTCAGAAAACTCAAAGTATACATAAAGTGTATCAGTAATATTTGGATTGTATAGGTTGCTTTTAAGTGGACTTGGTTTTGTGGTTTGCTGTTACTTTTTCTGCTGATAAGGATCTGGCAAAAGAGTAGTTTGTTGTTTCCTTCTTTGATGAATTTGATTCCAGCACACACCCCAACCAGCAGCCCCATTACACAGCTATCAACACCATCAACCTTACAAGAAGCCACCAACACAATGAGCCATGATCTTATCAATCCAAGTAAATAATCAGCATGGAGCTATCAATCATCTGCAAAATAACATCTGTCTAGAGGATCATCCCCTGCAAGCATTCAGAAAGTAAGTAAAACTGAAGGATATTCAACAAATGCCAATCACAACCTCACTTTTCCCAAATTTTACAATGAAATTGTCTAGTAGTGTCATTATAACAGAATAGCAGAGTTGGGAGGCACCTTGGAGATCTTCTAGTCCAACCCCTGCTCAATCAGGAGAGCCTATAGCATTTCAGACAAGTGGTTGGCCAATCTCTTCTTAAAAGTCTTCAATGATTACCACATCCACAACTACTGAAAGCAAGCCATTCCCTGATTAATTGTTCTGACAGAGAATTTCTCTTTATTTCTAAGGTGGTCCTCTTCCTGATTAGCTTCCATCCATTGCTGCTTTTTCTGCCTTCCATGTGCTTTAGAGCAGGGCTTTTCAACCAGTGGTAAACATACCACTGGTGGTACTTCAGCACCTGGCAGGTGGTATGCAACCTAGACAACTGTAGTGGGGGGGAAGAGCTGAAGTGGTGGCAGCACAGCACAGGTCTGGGGGAGAGTCAGCTGGAGCTGCGGTATTGCTGGGGCTCTGCTGAGGGCCCAGGATCAGCACGTGCAGCTCTAGCTGACCGGCGCTTCCGACAGCCTCTGCTATCACTGGGAATAGCAGACGGGCCTTGGGGTGAGAGAGTCAGCTGGAACTGCAGGGCTGCCAGGACTCGGCAGAGGCCCCAGGATCATCGCGCACAGCTCCAGCTGATCAGCACTATGTGCAATCGCCAGCCAGGGATTGGGTGACTGCGTGGGGGAATGAGACTGGGGTAGCAACTGATGCTGGAGCTCTCCCTGAATCCCAGAGATGGTGCACCCGGAAAAGAAAAGGAGGAGGGGGGAGAGGAGAGGATATAAAAGGAGGAGGGAGAGGGAGAGGAAAAAAGAAGAAAAAGACAGAGAGAAGGGGACCGAGAAAGAAAGAGGGGGAAGAGATGAGGCTTCTGTGAGACAAGCAGTGAGGAGAGAGAGAGAGGGAGAAGAGGAGAGGCTTCTATGAGACAAGCAGAGGGATCAATGAAGGAGTAGAGGCTGTAAAAGAGAGACAGAGGAGAGGGAGGATATGGATAAATTCGTCATATGTTCGTCAGTGCAAAGGGAAAGTGATTCAGCAAAGGAACAGCCACCGAAGAAATTAAAACTGGTACTTTTTTCCCTTTTTTTTGGTCATCAGGTTTTCGACATCTTGCTAAGCACTGGTGGTATTCAAATATTGTCATATCCTAAAAGTGGTACAACCTATGAAAAGCACTGCTTCTTCTTTGTGGCAGTCCCTTAGATATTATAATTACATGTTTATAACCGAAAAACCAAGTTCAAAAATCTCAGGCAAGGCAACATGCCACCTCTGAGCTACAAATATTTGCTTCCATTACAACTATAATAATGTATGTTATGGAATCCCTACGTGTTGTATAGAAATTGGGAGGTGGGGATGTTTACATCTGGTTACAGTTCTCCTGGAGCCCTGGCCATGCCTCTTCCTATAGGAACTAACAGAATGGCCTTGGATACTCCCACTCTCACAAGCTCTTGCAGTTACAAACACAAGATTAAAAATCTTAGAAGTCAAAATGCAAGATGTATTTCCTAGGAAAATCTTCTCCATTAAAATGCTTTTGAAAGGCACAAGGATTTTTCAGAATTTATGTTTAACTGTAAATGGATTACTCAGTAATTACTTATCTCCAAAAGACTATTGTAGGAAAAAGAAATGCAAGCAATTCTTTCTCTCTGCATATTAAGAAATAACAGAATTATGTAAAAGGCCTGGGCCAGATAAACACAAAATATGCCAATGCATTCTTCACTTGTTGACAGTTGGAGAGTCACTATGTACACATTTTTGCAGAATTCCCACCATATTCATGGGTATACAGTGTGCTCTTAAATACTGAAAGTGGATGCCAGCTGGCCACAAGGGCATATGAAAGGCAAGGACTAAATGTAGTTTTGGCAGAACCAAAAGGTGTCCCCTTGATTTGAAAAGCACTCTTTCAGCCAAGCTGAGGAACTAGGCATTCTGTTAGACAAGGATTTATCCCAGAAAAGCCACAACAAAGCTCATGGGTAATCATGGGATAGAGACCATTAAATCCATTACAGGACTTTCCTTTTGCTGTACATGTTGATGCTATATCGATTCCACTAATGGGGAAGACATTTGATTCCACAAAATATCAGACTGCATAATGTACATATCAAGGGTCCCATGTGGTATTCTTGCCATCTCCTTTTAATAATTTGATACAGCTTTTTCCAAGTCTGGCATCCAGAATTCTGGCAAAACCCCAAATTTGGCCACGTTGGCGAGGAAGCTGCAGCCCTGAAAAATCTGGAAGTGGTAGATTTGGGACAATTACATTTAACCAGGAGAAACACTAGCAATCTAATGAGATTACACTCAGACATGAATACAGAAATGGACATACCATAGCCTTCTCATACAACATAAATTCCAACCTTCCCCATTACTGACCCCATTCTTATTGGGACTGCTGTAAATTAATTTCTGCAAGATCTGGAGGACCACATACTGCTCATTCCTGCATTCTACATTCAGGGTCCTTGTATCCTATTTCCCACAATCTAATAGTTTTTTATAAGTTTATCTGGCTTGATCTACAAGTTTCAATGTGCTTCTCTGATTTCAGCCAACACAATTACCTTGTTTCTTCAGTTCATCAATCAGTTTGTTTGTGAAATCATGTCCATCCTTCAGAGTCACAAAACAGTAGAGGCATTCTCCCTTTACAGGGTGTGGGTGGCTTACTACGGCTGCCTCTGAGATAGAAGCATGTTCTACAAGTGCTGATTCAACCTCCGCTGTGCTCAGTAAATGCCCTGCAAAAAAAAGAAAGTTGTTTTTTAAATTGGTCTTGTCCCACCATTCTTTTCTTTTTATATAAAAGCATATATTATTGAATCAAGCTATGAATCAGAATGTAAAGCATAAAGCTGGTCACATTTTTTATTAATTCCTTTGCTTTTATTTTTTTATTCTTAGGAAAAATCATACTGTAAAAGTTGAAAAATAAAATTTAAGATCACAAAATTTTGACACAAGAGTTTAGAAAAGCCAATTTTATAGAGAATGAGAATTTATAGTTGTACCCAAAAAGGTTAGCAATTTTAGTAGGCACTTAAAGCTTCCATTTCTCCCAACAGTGTTAATAGTCTGCCATAAGAGAATACATGGCTTCTTGATGCAAGGCATATTTTATTTTTAAATATATAATATTAATTGTATAATTATAATTTTAATATATTATATGCCAGCTTTCTTCGTGTTTGTATTTGTCAGGTACAAATAAAGGACAACCTTTAAGCTTAGAGGAAATAAATATAAAAAATAAATTATATAAATACAATGCTACAGCCAATGTATAGATGTGTGCTGTAGACATATAGTTAAAAAAACTCTTTTTGGTTCACTTTTCCTTTGCTAAAAGAACAGAAACAATTTTTAGGACATAAGCATTTATTTCTTGCCAGTTTAATTTTCTAAATGTCTCATTAAAACTAGCAACATGAAATTACTTAAATTTGTTCATGTCCTGATTTGGCTTTTCTGGTAGGACAAAGGGTGATTACTGGATATTTTGCTCCTTTATCACTGTTTGTATTCTCCAACAATGACCAAGCACATTCTTATTTGAAGAAAAAATGGATCAGCCCCAAAATACCATGTTAAAAATCTTATTATGTCAATAAGAGCAACTTTTATCCTTCCACAAGAATTTGGTTCTTACCAGAAACATTCAGCATGTCATCAATTCGACCTGTGATCCAGTAGTAACCATCTTTATCTCTTCTGCAGCCTGGAAGAGAGATAAAATTAAGGCCTTTAGACTTTAAGTTCCTCTCAATCTTTGCCCCTCAATTTTTCAGCCTTTATACCTGGGTCTGTAATGAATGCAAACAAATCCCAACCCAAGAGGTTCAAACCCAGAAGAGTTTATAATCAAACCTAAATCATTCATACTATTTAGTCTGCCAGAGCTTTTAGAATTCTAAAAAAAAAATCTGAGATTTAAACTCCTTTGGTTACGGTATTTCATGAGTTAAGCTGAATTGTTCCTTTCAATCCTAAGTTCTAATTGGCAGTAGTTATAGAGTGTGCATTTGTGTGTGCGTCATGTGTGTAATATTGATTGTAGATGTACTGCTACCCAAAATAATAGCCACTAAGTAAAATCTGCATGATTCATAATTTTCTTTTTCCTCCCTCATTCACTATTCAATTAATTTATTAACTTTAATGTTAATTAACTTCTGGAATTAACATTCCCATTCAGTATTTTTTGGCTGCTCTAATAAGCTTGAGAAAGGGTAAGGAAGCTGAAAGCAGAGATTTCCACACTTCCTCCTAAGTAAGTAGACAAAGAATTGACTATCAAGGAGTGGATTATGGAAGCCTACTCAAGAAGATCTCACCAGGAGTGTGAGAGGTGAAACAGTAAGGATTATTTGGAGAAAGGCTGAACTCTGCTTGAGAAACCTGAAAAGCTGACCAGTCAAGTCATTGCATACATGAGAAAGTGTGCTTCATTCCAGGGCTGTGAATAGTTTCTTCAAAAACCTGAGATCTATAAAAGAGTTCTACTTTAAAAGAATTCAGATGTAACTGCTGGAAACTGATGAGGTCATAGTAGAAAAGTATGAGGACTTCTAACATACTTAAATATTTCCAAATTAAACAGGAAGCAAGCTTCATAAGATAATATTTTTGAGTCAAAGTTCCTTTGTGAAAACTTACCATCTCCAGTCACATAATAACCAGGAAACTTTTGGAAGTAGGTTGTCTCAAACCTCTGGTGGTTTTTATACACTGTGCGCATTATTCCAGGCCAGGGTTGCTTAAAAACCTAAAGATGATTATAGGTGAGAAATGTGAGGAAAGTAGAAAACTTCACTGGCTGAGTTCAAGCAAAATACAAAGTATAATGTGGTTTATATGATTCAGATTTAGTTCTGTGTATGAACCCAAAGAGTGGGGCTTGTAAATCATGGTTAGTGTTTTAGCACTGTCCATGATCCACACATCTGTAGTTTATTCAACATACCATATTTTGGATTTGATAAAAAGAATAGGCCAAATTCCCAACTACATGTCATCATATTAAGAAAGGACTTGGACAGAGGTCTGCTTGACGTCAAAGCACAGAATTAAAACAAAAAAGACAATATACTGACAAGTATTTTAGTGTTCAGGAATGCAGCAGTGATAGGACCTGGAAAATTTCATATTGTCCCCACCTGATTTTTAGAAATGTATTACTTTATAACTTTAGGTCATAGCATAATGAATAAATATTAGCACAAACAATAATGACTAGTCTGCTCTAAAATCAAACTAGTAACTAACTTCAGAAACAGAATGATATCATATTAGATAAACAGAAATGTAGTAATCAGACCCAGAGGCTGGATAGCTCCCAAGCAACTTTGTCCTCCAACCTCACCCTGTTATTTTTCAGCTAGTGGGCACCAGTCTATTCTGCAGGCATATCCATGATCTCCTACTCCTGATAAAAAAAATACTGGTAAAAAGCGATGCAAATTAACCCAAGATAAGCAGACAAAGTGTATCCACTTCTAGAAATCAATCTGAACTGCTCAAACCCTCTCTGAAAACTACATAAAGTACTGAACAGAGTCAAAATATCTGTGATACAGAAGGCCCAACTGAATGGATTATTATTGATTGGTATGTTTAAATAAATGCTGTACTCAAGTACTGGAAGAGGAAGAGGTGATATCTTCGGTATTTATTTACTCACCGAAATCTTCCTTTCCCAGAGTTTATATACAATTAAACAGTTACTAATCCTGATAAATGGGAAATGCAGAAGTTTATGAGAGACAATTTGAAGCAAAAGGGTCTTCACTGCACAATTACTTATAACATTTATTTTAAAAAATCAGAACCAAACATACAGTTCTTTTATCAGCATCCATCCGGGATCTCAAAATGCTGTAAGGAAACTGAGTTAAGCATAAACAGTCCAGGAAAAACTTGTTATTAACTTGGAATTTGGGCCATGAAACTTCATATAGTGATTAAGCAATGCTATCAATCATTATAATGTTCTCTTACCAGATATCCTTCAGCTTCTCCTTCTAACTCTTCCCCAGATTCATCCAACACTGCAGGGACCACTCCAAAGAAAGGAAAAGTCTGTCAAGAAATATTTTTAGAAATATTTTAAAGATCAAATCTAAGTATACGGCAGATAGCAGCTAGACTTGAAAGAAAGAAAGAAACTTCAACCCAGAGCTGAAGACATCCCCATCTCTAATAGGAATGGCAATCTTGTTCAATCTGGAGGCTTCAAAGAAGATTGCTGGAATGTATAGCTGAAACAGGTGAAAGATATTCAGTCATTTTTTAATGTGGTTGAAACAAGTTTAAAGAAGAAACTGGGTACTTAAGCTTTGCAGAAGCTTGCCAAAGAAAATAGAGCTGGAAACACCAAGAAAGCTATAGGTGGCTTGCAGCCTACCTATGCAATTCTATAAACAGATTTCCAAGAATTTCTTTTTAAAACAACTTATATAGCTTTAACATTAAGTTCAAAGTTTCTGGTTGGATTTCAGTCTGGATTTCAAGAATTAAATCTTTTTTGTTTAAAGACTACTCATTCAGTTAATTTTTTTATATGGCTACTAATTTTGTAAATGTGGCTGTGGGTGGCCAACAAAATTTTAAAACCATACAACCAAAGAATTAAAAACAAACAAAACATGAAACAAGCTTGCTATGGCAAGTGAGAAAAACAGCAACCATACCACTTGTGCTCAACTAACTGACCACATGGGTAAAGAGAACTGAAGAAAGATGGCCCCTAAAACAACCCATGAAATAGTTTACATGTATTTATGATAAAAATTAGGACCGGAATTTCCAATGCTAAGCAATGCGATCATAAAACATAATTGCATTGCCTCACAAAGACAATTCCTGCATACTGATTGCCATGATTAACTGAATCCCACATTGTGAGGCAGCTTTCCCCCAGCTTCCCACAGCCAACTCAATGGGGAAGCCAGCAGGAAATTGCAAGTCCCTGATGGCTCGTTGGCAGGTAGATAAGTGGCTGCTGGCAGGTTGGGAAGAGCACAAGAGGGTGTGCAAGGAGACAAAGAAGGCTCAGGGAAAGTCTGCAGGGAGTGAGATTTAGCAACGGTCAGGGAGGGTGCAAAAGAAGTAGGTAAGGGTCATAGAGAATGCACATGGGGGCACAGGAGTGTGCGGTAAAGCTTGGAACTGTGTGTGAGGGTTCATGGAACTGTGTGAGGGTGCAATGGAGATGCAGTGAGGTTCAGATAGGGGTCATAAGGGTGCAGAGAGGTGACACTTGAGGGTGCACAGGGGTGTGTGAGTGGCTAGGGCAATACAAGCATAAAGGGGCTGGGAAAGGGTCCACAAGTGGGGAAGACTTATCCCAACAACTTGCAACTTTCCCTGCCAGCTACCCCACTGATTTATGTATATAAATGATTGTGTGTGGTATCTCCTGGTCCAGATAGGGGCATAACTGGGACACAGCATTAAGCTGTGCAATACCTCTGCTTGAATATACAAAGAGAATATGCCAGAGTTATACTTACAGCTGAGCCTGGCTTCATTGGTGTGGCATAAGGGAGAGGAGTCAACACATGACCACCCTGCGGGAAGAAACCACAAGCAGCAACGGAAACAGTTAAACCAGTGAAAAATGCCTCACGTGATATTTTCAGAGCCTGAACTGAATGAACATGCAAGATTTATTCCAGACATTACCATCATAATCATTGTTTCAATTTTTATTTTTAAAACATTCATGTCCATTTTATTGTATTTCAATCAAGAAAGCGCAAAAAGCGTCATGGAGACTCTACAAGGAATAGTTCTTGACTAGCACAGCATAAGAAGAGCGTGGGTAATGAAAGAAAGAGAAAAAAATCAGGTTCTAATAGGATTTGGAATCTTGAGGGATTCTAATAGGATTTTGGAAACCCTGATGGTAAGGAAAAGCTGTAATAGCTTTGGGAAGAGATTACATGGTACAAATATACAGCAAAGGAACAGCACCTAAATTATGACATGCTGTAATGAGTTGGCAGGTAAGTGTGAAATCCAGGCCTTGGAGAACAAGGAATCACAGAAATAACCAAGTAATTCACAGGATAATAAGAAAGCTGAATATAAAGAACTCACAGTTTCCGTTTGCCAAAAGGTATCCACTATAGGGCATTGTTCTTCACCAACTACTCTATAAAACCACAACCAAGCTTCTGGGTTTATGGGTTCTCCGACTGTTCCTAGCACTTTCAGGGATTTCCTGCTGTATCTGAATAAATAGGGTATGAATTTTAAAAAGAAAATTATTCCAGAAGGAAAAATTGTTTTACAATTTTATTTCAAAACTAACCATTTACCAGAACTGAATAAACAAGGACATTTTCAGAAATCTACAGTGCCTTTGCCTGATCAAAAGTGGACTTAGGTAAAGCAAAAACACACTAACTATCCTTCACAAAGGCAATTTAATTTCAATGTCTTGTAAATTCCTATAATAGCTTGCTAATGTCTTGCTGCCTGAGGCTGAGAAAAACTGAAATTCAAAACATTTGGACAGTTTCAGTGATCTGATCTGATCAGTATTTATCCTGAATATTATTCCCTCTCAGATGATTGAACAATAAAAGCAGACAGAGTTCACAAACTGTGCTAATATACGATGGAGCCTGCTTAGGTTTGGTTACATGGACACAACCGTGTTGGTTTTGTAAATCATGAATTAGTTTATGTAGGAGGCAGCTCCCACAACATTCAATAAAGCTAATTAAAAATAAAGATGTTTAGCACAACATTTAATCTGATCTAGATAAGGTCTCAGGTTACTTTCCCCCAGATTCTCTAGAACTGAACCATAATTTTTATTGCAACAAAAGGTGAAATATATTTAAATTTAGTTTTTTTCTTAATCATACATGATTCTTTGTCCTGCCTTGGAGTTCAGCCCTGATATGAATGCAGGCATCGCAACTGGCCTGAAAAATATCATATGGCCCTAATCTGGATATTTTCCAGTCCTATTTCCAGAGAGGCTGGGATCTAACCTGCAGTCCCCCGTGCCCATTTTCTTCCATATTCCCATGACATTTCAATTTACCTTTTTTTTTTAATTTGAAGGAGTTTCAGACAGGCATTCTCTAGCTGTCACCAGAGCTCCAACTAAATGCAATTCTACCCACATGTATTCCCCTTTCCCCTGGCTTTGACATTCAGAACAAAAGTTAAGTATAAACATGTAGCCAAAACACAGATGCCTAGGGATTTGACTGGAATAGTCTACTTTGCTCTAGTGCTCTAAACCAGTGCTACATATGTATTTCCAAAGGACATTCCTGGAAATTACAGGCAATCAGCCTTATTGTTTTCCTTAAAGTCATGCTTACTTCTTGACAGGTTCATCTCCATATTTCATGAGGAGACGAATGGCAGTGGGTGCTGTGTAGAACTTGGTCACCTTGTATTTGTCTATGATATTCCACATACGGCTAACATCTGGGTAAATAGGGAGCCCTTCAAACTGAAAAGAGATAGCAATTAACAATGTGCCATGTTGACTGCTAATTTCAGCACATGGATCCACATTTTACAGCCTAATTATGCTCCCAAAGTTCAGGAAATATTGCTTAGCAGAGGAAAACCTCCACAACACTAAAGCATAGAGTGGAGAAGAAACCCCATGAAACTTTCTTTTAAGCCTGTCAAAACAAGAAAAAATTCTTTTTTTAAAATCAGCATCAGATCTTGAGTCAAAATATAATTTAGGGAGTTATTTTTTTCAATTATCTTAACTGCGTCCTCACTCATTTCTGTTAAGAAAGTTGTAAGACAAACTGATACCATTCACTCTACAAAATAATTAAGATTTGATGTTTCCATACAGTCAGACTTTATCATAGAACTTACTAAGACACTGGTTGCCCCATTTGCCAAGGGTCCATATGTGAGATAGGAATGGCCAGTTATCCATCCAATATCAGCTGTGCACCAGTAAATATCCTCAGGATGATGATCAAACACATATTTAAATGTAGCAGCCGTGAAAAGCATATATCCAGCTATTGTGTGTACAACACCCTGAAATATAGAATACAAAATATTCATACAAAGGAACATTTAAACATAAATTAATTCTCATTGGCCAGAAATTGCAGCATTGCAAAAATATATTAAGATATAACAGCCAGCAGAAAATTAGTTTTAACTTGCTGAATTTATCATATTCCAATGCACGTCTACAAGGTATGATCAGATTTTTCAGGAAAATACGAAGTGAAGCTATAAAAACCTAGTTTTTCCTTCAGATGTTAGGACTGGATTGTTAGCAGTACCCTATATATATGCATTTGGAATACTGAGCTTTATCTTAGACACCTTGGCTTTTGTATTTAATGATTTTTAACTGTATATTTGTGTTTTATTTTGGTTTTGTATTATTATTGCCCAGGGTTATTTGCTTATGATAAGCTACTATATAAAATTTCCAAAGAAATAAATAAATTTTCTGAAATGTTCCCTTTAGTTTTATCAATCACTTCACAATTAATTCTTACTGAAAAAGCGCATGTATCTATATCCTATTGCCCACACAGGCCTCTATTTGTACTCTGCCACCCTCCACAGAATTCCACAGTAGACTCATTAGGCTATGATTTGCCTCCCCAATACAGTACATTTAGAATTATAGCATTCTATGTAGGTTTTATAATAAAAAGACAAAACCAGCGCCAATCTTCAATATGCCATTCTTGAAGGTGGGGTGCTCTCTCAGCTTGGTTGTTTTCTTGCAGATATTTCATTACCAAACTAGGTAACATCATCAGTTCTACAAAAAAGAGTGAAATCTGCAAACCTCCACTCCCTTTTAAGGACTAAGCACTAAAGATCCCACAGTTCAACCTTGTGATAGATTCTCTTCTATTGTGTTCAAAGGTGTCAGCTCCAGAGTTTTTGGAGCTCTGCAAATTAATGGAACAGAATGGGCAGAAAACATGGCATTCTTTGATTACATTATTATAATTATCATTGATTCAGTACTCTATCTCAAGTAGAACTATAAACAAATGAAGTCTGAAAACAAAGTGTAGACATAGCACCGAGCAGTAAGAGTATGATTTGACAAAAGCAGTACTGTATTTCTCTAAACACCAGTCCAGGAAAATGTTAACATACCTTCGGTTTCCCTGTTGATCCACTGGTGTAGAGAATAAACAATTCATCTTCTGCATCACACCAGACAGGCTCACACTCCTTGCTAGCATTTTTCATGATGTCATGCCACCAAAGATCAATTTCTGGATCCCAAGGAGTCTGAAGAAAACCACATGCCATAATACTTAAATGCAGTCTAACCAGGAAAAAAACAAATGCACTCTTGCAGCTGAACAAAAAATTATTCCATAATAGCTGAAAAGTCCTGTTTTATCACTTCTAACCTTTGTTATTTGCTACAAAGCTTCATGGCACAATAATACTTGCTTAAAATTGTGGACAATTTTATTTCCTATTTGAATTCAACATATTTGCTATAGCTACTGAGAGACTCCTTTTAATACTACATTTATTTTTCTTGAAAGTAATTATTTATAAAACTGCTAGCTTTATTACTAATATTAATGTACCACTGGAATCGGAACACAAGATATTGATAAAAGAAAAAGACATGCTACTCTAGTAGTCACTATGTCTAAAAACAAGCTCCGTACCCATCACATTAATCCAGTGAGGTGAGCCAATATTTCTAAAATGTGTATACATGTAGAATGGGACTGACTTACAAATCTGTTTAAGCTTAAAGAATCAGCATCGAAGTGAAAACTTGTTAAGATTATATTAATGTTAACCTTCATTGGATGTCATTTGTCTTCAGTGAACTTAATAGAATTAAGATGTACTAGAAAAATCATACAGCCAAAGATTACTACCAAAAAAACAGATATCCACTAAATGGCATCAGATATATATTCTTTCCTGTCATCTTGTGGGCATCCAAACATTTTCAGGCATATTACTCACAACTGGTTTCACCATAATCATTATAACAAGCTTCATTCTTTGTTTTTTTTTTCTTTTCGACCACTTGAATTATGTTTAA
The DNA here is from genome assembly GCF_016545835.1 of Crotalus tigris. Classification (NCBI taxonomy): domain Eukaryota; kingdom Metazoa; phylum Chordata; class Lepidosauria; order Squamata; family Viperidae; genus Crotalus; species Crotalus tigris. The sequence continues at coordinate 214,191 of NW_024099112.1, forward strand.
GTTTGTATCCAATTCCATATTAAATGTAGAATCGGTTTTTAGTTTTTTTAAGGGCAGATTTTAACCTTGATCTTGGTCTCTTGAATGACCCCTCAGATTTTGATCAATCCCTTCTATCCAGTTAAAACCTTTACATCATTTTACAGTACATCTTACAGTACTCTTCTTCTACTTTATCCCTATAAGCTCCCAATAGTGCATTCCCCTTATGGTAGTCAAGAAAACCTTTAAAAAATGCTTTGAAGATATGCAAATCTGACACAACATGCATTTTAACTCCTCTCTCTAGCAACGTGCACTTTTAGGCAGAAAAATCTTTACCTGTGAAGCACAGGAGGTATCAGATGACATCACAATTTTAAAAAAGAGTCAAAAGGATTTTGCATGCAGAATACTTTTGTCAGTTTTTGACATAATGAAAGATTGTCTATTAATTTTGCTTTGTTTCAAGGAGGCAGCTGTGACATAAAAGATATAAATATTTGAAACAAACAGAACAACCTAAGCAGCATGTCACAATGTCCCATCTTTCTACTGAGAGAAGAACATACTGAAACTAAAAGACATCATTTTGCATGGATATGGGCAACCCTTTGGAAGTCAGCTCTCTCCAGATGTGTTGAAGTACAACTTTCATAATGCCTTCCACATTTGTGAAAAAATAACACACAAGAGCACTTCTGGATTTGCAACATAGTCCTAGTCCAACATTCAAATTACAATCATTCCAAGAACAGCCATTAAAAGTTGACCCACAGAAAATTGACAACCCATGCAGCAGGTTTATTAGTAGCTCTAGCAAATTACACTAATCAACAAATGCTTTGGTTTTTTCTATGCAATTCAGACATGTAAATTAAATCTCTCTAGTAATTTTCACTGTAATCCCTATAGCAGTGATGGCGAACCTTTTAGAGACTGAGTGCTCAAACTGCAACCCAAAACCCACTTATGCATCGTTGAGTGCTGGGTGGATGTGGCCCATTGGGTGGGCATGGCCAATTGGGTGGGCATGGCTGGGGTGGTAACGGCAGACTGGATGGGACTAAAAAGTTCAATCAATCAATTCCAACTTTGCAAGATCTTTTTTTCCCATGAGAAGTTGAAATTGACGGATTGATTGAACCTTTTTTTTTTTTTTTTGCAGATGGCAGCGGAGGCCTAAAGCAAAAAGGTTTTATAAAACCCAGCTGAAGGCCTAGGACTGGGGCGACGGCATGCGTGCCCACAGAGAGGGCTCTGAGTGCCGCCTCTGGCACCCGTGCCATAGGTTCACTACCACTGCCCTATAGTCATATAAATTATTTAACTTTGATAGGTCTATTCCCCCTTATGACAATGGCTGGCAGTATCTCAAAAGGTAATGTCTTTGAAGGAAGCATTTATTTTATCAGCAAAACTCCCCCATGTTGTTAGCTTTTTAAATTTATGTATAATAAGAAATAAATGCTATCTTTAATTACAAAAGAAATGCCCAACATAATTCTGTGTGAAGTTCGTGTATTTTTTAAAAAAATCTGTAAAATGTTTTTAATAACATTAGCTTTTTGGATCCTAAACATAACACTGAGTATTATAATATCAATTAGCTAATGATTTGGATGGAGACACTCAGGCAACAGACAGTACAAAGCTAAGCAAACTGTCACTGTTTGGCAACGAGTCATGATAAGACATATTCATTATCATTTGACACAAGCACCAAACCAGTAATTTTCAGAGCTGAGAACAGAGTTTCAAAAAATTCAGAAATGGAAGCACAGTCTTTCTGCTGATTCAAAATGTAAATCTGGAGGTATAAAAGAAAAAAAAACTTCCAAAAGATTTGTTCTATTTTTGCATGGCTGTCAGATACGGCTTTGTCCTTCACCAGAATGAATTATTTCTAGGCAGTGACCTCTGCAGAGATTTAACATGCAGCCCAAACTGGATAACACTGAATAATCCAATTCCCCACCCCCTGCAAAAAAGCAGCAGAAACAACCATCAGTAGTAGAAGCTGATAGAGGAGCAAGTCAAATGAAATTCAACTGGATATTCAAATTTTTAGGATGTATAGGCTCTTCTTACTTTACTGTAATGATTGAAAATAAAACCTAACCAGAAAATAAGCCCTAGCATGATTTTTCAGAATGCTCCTAACCCAGATTAGTGGGGGCAATATGCTGACTCTGTAAACCGCTTAGAGAGGGCTATAAAGCACTCTGAAGCAGTATATAAGTGCTATTGCTATAAGCCCCACTCCAAAAATAAGCCCCACTTAAGATCATCAGCCAGATGGACGCATTTAGTACCATATTTCCCTGAAAATAAGATCTAACCAAAAAATAAGCTCTAATGCATTTTTGGAGCAAAAATTAATATATCACCCAATCTTATTTACGGGGGAATACGGTATATATTACCCCAGCAGATAATAAGGCAACCAATACAGCCAATCAAACTGAATATATGAGGATGTATTTAAGTTGAAGATATTCTAATTAAATCTCAATTAATTATAAATTCTAAAGAATTTTTAAAATCCAAACAAACATGATTTGTTTGGTTTATTTGACCCAGCTGGGTTTTACTTAAGGCAGCATGTTTAAAATATTAAAGTAAATTGTAATCTTGTCAAAAGGAAACAAATGCGGGATTATGTATCCAGTTCCAACTGAATTTTAAAAATGGTCTTTGAACATTGTAATCCAGATTGCTAAAAAAAAAATACAAAGCTTGGCTATTCAAAAAGACTGGCATGAAAAATCTATACAAGAAGCAACAGTATTTGTACTACCAGAAACTGAATATCCTTATACAAGATTATTTCATCTTCTCTACACAGCCTAAGATTCACTGAAAGAAAGAATAAAATTACTATGATAGAAAAGAAACAATTAAATAGATCTAATGTAGTTTTTTTCACTCTATGTACAATTTCTTTATGAATTATCTCGTTTTACCAAATAATTCCTTTCCTATATCGTGTTTAAAAAAACAGTTTATACAAGCACCTTCAAATTGGGATCAGAAAGTCATTATAGAGATTCTGGATTCCTGGAAAAAAGTAGTTTGCCAAAGCAAATCATTTTATAACAATATCATGATGTTAACTAATACCAAAGAATGAGAAAACTTTGTATTCACCACCATTATCCCTTCCTCATAGATATTCCCACCCTCTTCTGTAAGTTTGCAACCCCTGACTGGCAATGCTTTTTCTTTCTTGAGAATATAATCATAGCCTGATTTTATACATTTCATCAATCCATTGTATTCTCTAACCACGGTTTGTTATACAAGCCACAATGACACACCACATTGCTAAAATCACACTTTACAAACTGTAATGGTTGAATTCCCAAAATATACTCTGCCAAAACCTTGTCAATCTAAGTGTGGCTTAGTGGAACGTGAGAATCTAGTCACCATTGGAAAATATTTCAAAAATAATCTGGCTCATCTAAACTCCTAATGCAAGAAATCTATCTGTAGAAAAGCCCATCAGGTAAACATCCAATCTTTTTTAACACCAAATAAAGATTGGTTTCCACAGTATGCATTATTAGAAAGCTTCTCTATGTTTTCCAAATTTACGATTCCCTCTCTTCCTCCATCAATGAATATGACTATCATGTTGCATCTTACTCTTCTCTTCTGAATACCATAATCAACTTCTCCAAACATGTTGAATTTCTTCAAAGCTTTCCCTTCTCATTTTTATCACCCTCTCCACCTCATTCCACTTTATAACTACCCAGATGCTTTTGTTGAAAATGATTACACAGAAAATGAAAATATTCTAAAAAATATTTTACAGGCCACATAATTAAAAATAGAAGATTTCATGGAATTTGGTTAAAGGCTGTTTCAGAGCAACTTTCTTCAGACGTACAGTTAATGCAACTTGACTGTAGTCTATAAACTCTAGGCTGTAATACAGTAGTAAATTATGCCTGTTATCTGTTTGTAATCAACCAGTTGCTTCACTTACTATCATTGATATCACAGAGCGTTGTAATTATAAAATTCAATTAGCAATACTCTTTCCAATATTCAGACACAGAGCTAGTTTTCTAGAATTCTTCTTTAGAAAATAACAATTTTTCACAACTGATAACAAATGTGAAATGATCTTACACGCAACTTATCAATACTAGTACTTCAATTAAGTTTTGCCAGTCAGTGATGAAAAATAATGCAATCAAGAATTACAAGCTCAATGTTCAAACTCTTTCAAACAAGAATATGCAGTTTGTATGTTGTTTGTGAAAGCAAAAACGAGTCATCTATCAGAATGGAGGTACTCTGATTTAAACCATTCTGCACAATCTCAGTATAATTAAATCCAGAATATGAGCTGGCAGTTGCAACTGAGCTTATTTCCAAGGAATCATTCAACCTTTAAGGATACAGATTCTCTTATGGTCTTAATACAAAAGTAAATCCCATTTAAACTTTAAGAAAAAATAAAAATTGCTAAAATTGATAGCACCACAAAGCAGTTAGTTTCGCTACCCCCTAATCCCAGGCTATTGAAATGTGGCTGAAGTTCCCTTCAACCCGTTGTGAGAGTGATGCCCCCAACAACCATGCAGGTGCTGGAATGAGGTTAAAAGGCCAGACATTGCAGTGAGAGAGCAAAAGAGCAGACAAGAGAAGAGCTGTGCTGGACGTGGTAAGCAGAGCAGAAGGACGCCATGAAAAAACTTCTGCTACACACAGTAAATACCTTTGGCTGGACTTTCTTTGAGCTCTCAGTCTTTTTTTCCTGCCAAAAATTCACAGAGAAGATACAATGTTTGAGAAGCAGTCAGACTGAACTTGGGCACTTATCAACTGTAAATGCCATGATAGCAAAGATGGGTTGTATAATTAGAAAGCTGAATACCGTGGAATAAAGTGCTTTTAAAAAAAAAAAAAGAACACGAAGGAAAAATTGTACACAAGGGATCTGATAACCTATCAATATCAGCTTAGCCAATTTCATTTCAAAAATCATTTCCCTCCCCCCCCCCCACAGGAAGCAGGGCTTTTCCATGTGACTGGTTGGCCCCTCTAATCCAGAGCTTGTATTTTGTATAAAGCCCATCCATTCCTAAATGGCAATTCCTACATTAGAGCAAAACTGCTAATTGACAAAGAGTGTAAAGATCCATGAAGTATTATTCCTATTTATTTAAGGTGTATATTAGAGGCTCCGTGAATTAAATTATTAAACTTTCCACCATTCCTTTCTCCAAACAAAGCCAAACAGCCAATGAATGTGTTGTTATATCAAGGCAATCACTTTGCCATAGTTTGGTGGCTCTTGATTAAATCCAAACCAGATAAATTCTCTTATTCTAAAGCAGGAACAGGCCAGGAGATTGATAGATTCCTGGGGATCCTGAAATGGATCTGCAAGGATTTCTGATTTTCCAATTGGTTGACAGTAACAATAAAGCTTTCTCTCCCCTTCTCTTTTTTTTTTTTGTTAAATATGTGAAATAAAGTTATAAAGTTTGGAAAACAGAAATGTTTGATTTTGACATGCATATTTCCTGGCTAACAGTGCTGGGGTGTATGTGTCTTATTTCTTTTCCATCTCCTGATTTTTGTTACACCTTCTTGATGAAGAATGATGGAGGAGTTGAAGTTTTTGCCATTTTGGTCAATTCTACCCTGGCTAATCTTGAAAGACTAAACCAGAATGTAAGCTAGTTGTCACTTGGATAGGAGACCACCAAGAAATCTCAGAGTTGTGGGCTTGGACAAGAAAGTAAAATGAATCCTGGATTAAGTAATGGCAAACCACTTCGATCTTTTTTGCTAAGAAAACTACATAGTTATATCATCAGCATGCATTAAACTTGGGAAAAAAATATTATTCAGTAGTTGATATTAGTTTTTCATAAACTAATGCAGCAGGGATTACTTTTTATGAATTGCCATGTATAAAAGATACTAAGATTAGTCTGAGAAGTGAAAGGAAATTCCTTTGACAGGCAAACACATACCCATATTCCACTATTTCCTACCTAATCAATTAGATGAACCTCAATGTTGTAATAAATACAATAAGAAAAGTTTGTCATTCTAAGGGAAAGAGTGGTGCTAATAGAGTACCAACCCTTCTTTTCACTAGACTAGACATACCCAATTCTTGTAGCCATTCTTCATATGTTTTAGCCTCCAGTCTCCTAAATATCTTTGTTGCTCTTTTCTGCACTCTTTCTCGAGTCTCAACTTCTTTTTTATATCATGGAGACCAAAACTGGATGTAGTATTCAAAGTGTGATCTTACCAAGGCATTATAAAGTGATACTAATCAGTAGGGTTTTACAATATAATCACTTTAGAATCTTGATGTATTTTCTTTGATGTATACCAAAACTAGAAAGCTATTCTGCAATTGTAGTTAAGCTTCCTTCTTACCAGAACCACTTGAGGAAATAGGTAGTAATCATCTGAATCTAGTTCACATTTCTTCATTTGCTTTATCATCGGAACTGATGCAACAATCTATTTTACTAGAGTTCAAATAGCTACAGAACAGCAGAGGCTTTATCTATTGGATATACAATGCGTCCCAGCCTTTTCCTGTATTCTCCTGATGCACCAGACAATGTTTCTCATAACTTTTTGCCCAATAAGAAAGAGGATATTGGCAAAGGACTATGACCAACAGCTTATCTGAAGACCCTAATATAGCAGACGTACATATCTACCAATAGTGTCTATCAGAATTTACAATCAACACTCAGGGATGCCTTTTCTCTTTCTGTTTCTTATGTTTCTACTGTTCTGACCTTTTTAAAATTGGTACTAGTTTGGCATGGTCAATAAATGCATACTTGGCTGCCAATCCTGATCTCTTCTGGTAACAAGTCCATGTAAAATATTCATGCTTCTGTATTCTAAGTGTTATGGAAGCCAATGACAAGCACTTGGTATAGTGCTGCTATTAATGGATACGAGACTTGTCATGTGCTAAAAATAGGGTCTATATTTGATGAACAGCAAAAGCTCAGTGAGATGGTACACCCATATCTACCCAACATACTTCAGTCTGGAAGTAGGGGCTCACATAATAGAAGGCATCTTCCATTTCTGCATTTATGAAACCAATACATTAAGAAGAAAGCTACACAGTCCTCTTTACCACATCAACATTTAGGTTTGAGGAATATTCAGTTTTGTGATCTCCTCCATCACTAATGAATTGTTAAACAGTACAACCCAAATACTTATTAGCTTAGTGAGAACTAGGTAAAAGTCAACAACAAAACTTCTCATTAAACTGTGACTGAAATATAAAAGTTCATAATTGCATGTTTAAAATAAGATATTAATTGCAAGACGAGGGTTGCTTGGCTTATATGAATATTGTAAAAGATTATGGTTATTTAATTGGAGAAGAAATGTCCCCAACAGAGAAAGTAGCTTTAAATTCATAAACTTTCCAAGAAACACAGAACTCCTTTACTAGTTTGGAGATGTGACAGGAGCAACCAGTTACTATTTATTAATAAGGCAGCACAAGATCAGTAACGATAATAGACAGATAAATTGATTAGTCTATAGGAGGACATAGAATATATTTATATGATATATGTTTGAGAGCAAGCAGTGGTCAGTCCTCAAAGATATCAAAAAGACAAAATAAACAATTACTGTGTCAATGGTTATACTAACTAATATATTTGACAGATATGGTGGAATTTTAACCCCAGAGTTCCCAGCCAGCATGGCAATTTTAGGAGTTGCAGTTGAACTAGATTGGAGAATACTTGGTTTAATGGATTGTTGGATGCTGATTTTAAAATATGTCTTATTTCCACTAGCAGCAGAAACTCTGTGCAAACAAAAACGTAAGAGATTCTGAATTACCATTCATATACCATTGTACTTTTTCCCTTAAACTTGGAAAAATGACTTTCCTTGATTAAAAAGGGAAATATCCTAAAGGGAATAAAATACATAGACTAGTAATTGCAGCTTGCCATCTGCAAGCCTAAGTGTGTTGATGAAGATAGCCTGTCTCCCAGTCTAGATCTAAAGAACACTGAGAGAACATTCACAGACTTAATTTTATCATACAAATATGTTAATGAATTCTTGCTGTTTTCAAAAAAACCAGGAAATAAATGTAACATATTTTTAGATCTTTAGTAAACATGGTTTTCTATATATGCTATGGTGATAAATTAATTTTAAAGAGTTCCAGAATTTTAAAGAGTTCCAGAACTTCTACAGAAGAGAAGAGAAGGGGGGAAAAATGTAACTTTAACTTACATTAACCATTTTTGTTGTATGTTACAGACCACATGTACTTACCATGAAAAGATTATATAAAATTGAAAAGACAAATATTGTCTTCTGTGATCAATAACAGCATCGACATCATTCATTATCAGAAAGATATCCCACTGGCAACAGAAAGATTATCTCCCCATCTCAGCTCCCTGCAATATTGAATTGCTCCTTAATTGCCAGTGGGGCACTTCAGAAATGAAGCACAACCTTGAGGGCAAAAATCTGAATTCCCTTTAGCATGATAGTTAGGATATGCAAGATATTTCTCTTTCTCTATAACAAAAATGCCTGCTCAAGCTTCACAGATCCACTGCGTTTACACAGTAACTCACTTGCACACTCTGACAGATTCTTTTCAAAGGTGGAGACTTGCTGTTTGACCCATCTTGAACTAGTTCATCTCTTCCTAGATGCTTAACCACAATGCATCTTTCCAGAGAGTTACTCCTAAAGTAGAAGAAAGATGAATCCATGAACATGAATCACTTGAAGAAAATCTTGAATGATCCTGATATTTTAGTTCAGTAAACAAGCTAAATTAAACAAGTAGGATAGTTTATGTGGATAATAATAAACAGTAATATTTAAAGAAACTTTATGGTTCACAGCTTCCAAATTGCCTTTGAGGGCTACCCTATGAAGTCAACCCATAACATGACAAGATCATTTGACTTTTATTGTCATTTCAAACTATTACTTTGGGAATACATTTTTACACACACACACACACACATATACCTATATATTTCCTCACACATGATGTAAGAAATTATGGAGAGGCTAGAAGGTAATTGAAGGGAAAATAAGCAGCTTATTACAAATGCCAATTCAACTCAGATTCCAAGAAAACTGGAAGAAGCATTCAAATCATTCCAAAAGACTCCCTTAATGAACTCACAATAAATGAGGTTGGAAATTCCTTTAGAAGTTTTCAAGTTTCTGCATTTACCCAAGACTAACATAAAAACTATCCTACTGAAATTTGTGCAATTCTTGCTTCCTTGATCTTCTGTCTGGAATGCTAGGGTATTTTTAAAGCTACAATACATGCTTTTCTATTCATAAGGAAACAAATATATCACAAAATCCCTTCATTAAAAAGAGTCTTTGAACTTACTTACTTAGCTTTACACTTCTGCAAGGCTTCATCAGCTATCTGCTTCAGGTTAATCAGCTTATCACCTCTATAAAAGGCATCTAAAACAACAAGTAAATCATTAAAGTGGCTCATCAGGCCAGGCCCTTGAAGGTTATCCGTCATAAAGGAGGGACAGAATAGTTTAAAGTAAAAGAAGCAGAGAACAATGGATTTAAGGGAAAGGCCAACGCAGTAACAGCAGCAGTTTCTTCAAAATTCAGAGACCTTGAAAGGGTCTGGGTTAGAGTTAGATTAGGGAACAATCAGAACAAACTGGATGAGCTTTGTCATACCTTAGTTCTGGTAATGGCTTCCTTGTTATTTCATGACCAAATTAACAGAATAACAAAGTTGGAAAGGGTCTTAGAGGTCTTCTAATCCAACCCCCTCCTCAAGCAGGAAACCCTATACCATGTTTCTCAACCTTGACAATTTTAAGGCATGTGGACTTCAACCCCCAGAATTCCACAGCCAGCATTGCTGGCTGTGGAATTCTGGGAGTTGAAGTCCACATGCCTTAAAATTGTCAAGGTTGAGAAACACTGCCCTATACCCTTCCAGACAAGTGGCTGTCCAGTCTCTTCTTAAAAACCTCTTGAATAACTTGAACAACTTGAATAGCTGAATGTATTTTGTTACAAATTAAAACATAAAGTTGCAGGATCCATTCTGAGTGGATCACCAGGACCAGAGGTTTAGTCTTCCAAGCTTTTGGACTCATGTCGGAGCCCATCCTCAGGGAACCTCTCTCTCTCCAGAATATGTGCATGGGGTGTTCTATGCATAGTATTTTATGTGGTGCCTGCTTGTGTGTGGCTTTTAGTTAATTGGGGTGTTGTGTTGTAGCACAAGAAAACAACCACCAAGGACTTAATAGCCAACCATCAACACCTCAATTAACAACTAAAAGCCACACACAAGTCACCACATAAAAGCCACAACAACCAGGCACCACATAAATACTACTGTATAGGACAGTGGTGGCGAACCTATGGCACGCGTGCCATAGGCGGCACCCAGAGCCCTCTCTGTGGGCATGCGTGCCATGCCCCAGAGATGGTGAGGGATTGGCCCCTGCCGCCCTGGCCCCTGCCCAGCCAGTCTTCCATGACCACTGTGGCCATGCTCACCCAGCACCCGGTGATAAATAAGTGAGTTTTGGGTTGCAGTTTGGGCACTAGGTCTCTAAAAGGTTCGCCATCACTGGTATAGGACAGCCCAGTGCACACATTCTGGAAAGAGAGAAGTTCCCTGAGGATGGGCTCCAACATGAGTCCAAAAGCTTGGAAGACTAAACCTCTGGTCCTGGTGACTGACTCAAATTGGATCTTGCAACATTATCCTGGGACAGGTATATTTGCCTTCATTCATAAAACATAATGGTTCTAAAAGTTAAATGAGAGTAGTTCTTACAAATCTGAAATCATTTATTTTATTAGGAAAGGATCATCTAATAAAAAGCAATAATTGAGCAATCCATGGCTTTTCAAATGTAAGGCCTGCTTTTTTTTACCAGAGCATTTTTCTGCTTTATGACAGCTAAGAAAATTGATTAACTATTTTTAAAAATACTTTGGACATTAGACCATAGCAACAAAAGTTATAAACGGTTATAATTCTATTTTACCAGGATACTATGCTATATTGACAATAGATTGATCAAACATATTCCTGCGTGTTTTAACCAGGAAATAGGTCTTTCCTTTATTTCAAAGATGAAGAGTATAAAGTTATCATTAATTATAAATCCAATTAGGTTATGCTGATTATATACAAATTATCTACAGGTTATCAAAAAGCTATTTACCTGCAGTTATGAGAAGCGAGCAGTTGGAATCTAGAATCCTCTCACTAAGAGATTCTGCTGAAAAACCTGCAAACTAAAATCATAATCACAAATATAACTACTGAACAGCAATAACCACAACGATGCCAATTTGGACTATGTTGAATAGGATTTCTGACTACAAGTAGGAATAATGCAGAAATAAATGTTTTAGCTAATTAGTTAATAGATGATTGAAAACTGTTTCACAATCCAGCAGAACTCCTTAGAAGAAAATCTTTGTTACAATCAGTGAGAAATGCATTGCAGACAATTATAATTACAAATTGTATACATGTTTCATTGAAGTCTAGCTTGATCAAAACCTCTGCTCTTTTCCTAATGTATAAACACACTATTGAGCACACAGCAAATAAATAATGTGCTATGGACTGATGCTTTGCAATTGCTGTTGAATTATTTAATGCAATGTTTTGGTTTTTTTTAAAAAAAAAAAAAATCCAGATGGGAGAGAGAGCCTGATTCATTGTCTGTCCCTGATATTTGGGAGAGACAATGAATCAGAGCAAACCTGATCCCTCACTTCATTGAATAAGCACTTTGGAATTTTTTCCAGAATCTTCTGAAAGCCAAGGAGAATTACAGCAAAGGTCCTTTACACAGCCAAGGTCCTTCACAAATTGACCTTTACACAGGTCAATGTGAAATTATTTTCCTAAAAAGGCTGCTTACAAATTTAGCGAGATTTTTTAAAATTAAATTTAAGCCTGAGGTCCTCTTTAGAAAACAAGGTGATTAATCAGCATCTGCTTAGTCAAAAAGGGCATAGTAACATACCCACTCCAGAAAGTAACTCAAAATCACAAGCTATCTTAGTTTAAATTACTACCTATGTCATAGTTCATTTCAATTAGGTGTTATTGTACAGTACCTGATCTGCAAAATGCAGACAACCATTAATTGGCAGCATGGATTTAGAACGTATTGTATCATCTGTTGTTCATTTTGATTTTCATAACGCACACAATAGCCCGAAATTCAATTAGTAATAGTAATAAAGTTGGAAGGGATCTTGGGGTTCATCTAGTCCAACCCCCTGCTCAGGCAGGAAACCCTATACCATTTCAGACAAATGACTGTCCAGTCTCTTCTTAAAAACTTCCAGTGTTGGAGCATTCACAGCCTCTGGAGGCAGGTCGTTCCCATAGTAACCCATAACCTTCAAGGATATAATCCAATAAATATTTTTGTTGAATACATATTCCTACCACAATGGAATGAAGTGCTCCAATTCTGGCACAAGCTAGCATAGCGACCACCAACTCAATTATCATTGGCATGTAGATGGAAACTCTGTCTCCTTTCTTCACGCCTGTAAAAAAAAAAAAATCTCAGATCAGTCAACTAAAATAATTTTTTCAGTCAGCCATGCAAACATCATCATAATACTGAAAATAAAATGAACTTATTGAGCATTCATTAAAAATGAAATTCTGATGCCTGCTCAAAAAGAATGAATATATATATATATATATATATATATATATATATATATATATATGTATGTATTTATGTATCCATACACGTACACACACACACATATATGTATATATGTATATATGTGTGTGTGTATATATATATATATATATATATATATATATATATATATATATATATATGTATATATAATATTAATCACAGTCCATTTTGAACACATAGAAAAAAAAAGTCTTGAGAATTAGCTAGGTTGATCCCATAAGGTACAAAGTTATTATAGAATCTAGTTGTTCTGCTTTGGATACACGAAGCCTCCTCCCAGATGATAATAAAGAAAATCAGTCATGGAGAGGATGTGTAGCATTCTGTTATTATTGCCTTATAAAAAGAGAAATGTAGCAACAATTAATGTAAATGCACAGGAGGATTTATTTGTTAAGCATGCCTGTTGGCAGAATTCTGCCTGAAAGGTGATATGAGTGAAACTCAGGAAGAGATTGTGGCTTTATACTAAGCCAGGGGTTTATAGATTAGATTTTGCTTTTCAACATGTCACTAAGAAATAAATGAGGCAGTTTATTGTATGTATATTGATTTAAAGAAAGTGCATGATAAAGGAAATATTTGAGTTATGGAATGTTTTGTGCAGGTATGGAGTTAGAATGCAGCAGAACCTATGTATGATGCAGATAGATTAATGTGGGAATAATGCTTAGTCAATGATTAACCCTAATCTTACTATTTAGGACAGGAGTAATCAACCTTGGCTCTTTTATGACTCATGGACTTCAACTCCCAGAATTCCTGAGCCAGCTAAGCTTAGCTGGCTCAGGAATTCTGGGAGTTGAAGTCCACGAGTCATAAAAGAGCCAAGGTTGACTACCCCTGATTTAGGACAAGGATCATATTTATGGATAAATGTGTAAGAAATGCATTTTGAATACCCGTAGGCACTCAAACACTTTTTATCAAATGGAGACCTGAGAGAGATTGGAAGGTCCGTTTTCCTGCCAGTGGGGGAGGAATGGAGCGTTCCTTTCCATTTCTGAAGTGCCCCACTGGCAGGCCTTTTCTCAAGCCCTTTCCTGGTGACAACGGAGCCCCCGGAGGGAGCACACCTCGTTTTGTGGCTCCGTTTTTGCCGGGAAAAGACTTTTCTCAAGCCCGTGCACACAGAGCTTAAGTCACACAGAGTTTCAGTCACACGGAGCTTCAAAATGCAGCAAATCCCTGCATTTTGAATAGCCCCATAGGTGCTCAAACACTTTTTATCCAAATGAAGACCTGAGTCACACGGAGTTTCCAGCAGTCACATGAAGCATTCCTTTCCAATTCTGAAGCGCCCCACTGGCAAGCACATGGATCTTCCAATCTCTCTCAGGTCTGTGTCTGGATAAAAAGTGTTTGAGTGGCAGCAGCTTGAGTTTCTCCACTCTGTCCAAGTGGAAAGAAGCAGAAGCGCAGAGCGGGATTGCTCTCAATAAGGCTGGTGCACATGAGTCGAGCAGCGCACCCGCATCTTCTTGAGAGCAATCCTCTGCTTTCTTCCTTTGACGGAGCAGAGAAATTGATGCTGCTGCTGCCACTTGAGTGGGGAGGAGAACAAGGGGAAGAGCAGTTAGGATTTGTGCCACCAGCCGGTCAGGCAAAGAGTAGGTTGGGCAGGGTGGCTGGCTGGCTGGGGAGGGGAGATTGTGGCCAGCACCTTGGATGCCGGTGCAAGGGGACTCGCCCCATGATGCCTCCCTGCTCAGTTGAAAGCTTTGTTCCTGCCCTCAAACCAAGGCTGGCACATGTGAGCGAGCAATGCACCCGTGCCACAGACGGCATTGGTTCCTGCGCCTGGCTAACTTCAATTCACACTTTGCCCCATAGGCATGCAAATGAAGCAAATACTACCCCCCCCCTCAGAATGGAAGCTTCTGGGGGCCATGATCTATTTTGCAGCAAATTTGTGTTTGAACTCACACGATATTACAGCACCCAGGAGCTTCCATTGTTGGTGCAAAAAGCATTTCCAAGCCGTCTCTCCTCTCCCTCAAAGGGAAAGAAACCATGGCAAAGATGAGACAGATTTTGCAAGGTGAATCTGGCGCAACAGGAATGAAGGGGGAAACAGTTGTGGGGAGTGGGGGGGAAATGGGGGGAATATTGCAGAGCTTCTGTGATTGTTCTTAAGGGCGAATGATTGCCATGGTGCTCCAATATTGGTAATTTGGGTTTTGCTCATAAACACTAAGGGGCACTGGTCACGTAACTACGAACAAACGTTAAGTGAATGCTCGTAACTCAGGGATTACCTGTAATCACCTGCATTTTGAAGAATAATTGGGCTACAAACATCTTCATATATTTGCTAGCTCTGTGCCAGATATCAAGCAGACAACAGGTGACAGTAATGATTTCAAACACAGTTACTGGCTTCATGCATACTGCCTTATTCATCAGTATATTTCTATTCTATTATTAAGGAGTACTTTTGTGTAATTGGTTAGGAATGTACTGCTTGACAAATTTTAGGCTTCATTTAGGGTTGAAAGTTATCAACATGTATTTAGCATATCTCAGAACAGGAAGACACTCTGATTTATAAAATGTGTACAAAAATACAAAACACTGCTGTCAAAATTACACTCCTGGTTCTTAAATGTTTCAAGCTAAATACCAGGAATGGAGAGTCTCAACAAATACAGGAAATTGTTCATTGTTCATAAATTTATTAAGAGCATACAGGGAACCACCTGATCTCAGGAGTGGAACTTTCCATTAAGATCAATAGGCCTGCTATAACCTTATTGTCTTTAAATAATGACTGAATAAAAGTAAACTAAAATATGCATATGGAATAGGGTATGCTTAGCCATCTTCATTTTAAAAAGTATACCCTTTCCTTTCAACCAATGTATCTCGCAAAGATGTAAAAATCTTATCTGACTGAATTCAAAAGAAGTTTTAATCCTGTTTCAAACGTGGACTAAAAGGAATTGGGACAAGGTGGCAAAGTTGAAGTTAATACTAAACTTTCTGTAGCTTAACAATATACCAGAAACAGAGCCCAAATCTGGTTACTAAAGAGCTACTGATGGTTATAAAAATTATAGTCTTAATTATGGCTGTAAAACCATTAAAATAAGGCTAATCATCATAATAAAAATTAAGATATCGATTGTTAGCATAGGAACATTCCAGTATATCCACAAAATCACCCTCTAAAGTTTAAGTTAAATACAATTCAAATTCAGATGATCATCAGTTGTAGATGGGAAGGATTAGAAGATAACATTTAATGGTCAGACAACATAGACAACTGTGGGACATAACCTCCTTTGGTCTATTCTCACATGATCAGGAACCTGGTGGCATAGCTTCTTATTTTTCTTCCCAGATGATATGCTAATTTCAAGTGCACAACAAAGTCACACTTAATAATTTCATTGTGGATGAAAGAACTGACCTAACATGTAGAATAATGGAGTTGCAATGAATCTCAGGAGACATCTAATCTAATCCCCTGCTGAATATTTAGACCATGGTAGACGAACTGGATGACGCAGATTTTACCCTAATCTGTCCCCAATGGAGCCAGCTTTTTCACTGCAATATTAACCCAACTTCTCTCCAAACTAGAGCAGAGTATAAGGTTTTTTACTGGGGTTAAATTAATAAGACAGATGAAAATGCTGTTTGATATATCACTCACAGCTATCCTGGAGTTCTCAAACACTGAGATGGCCTCTGAATGGTACTGTAAAACTCCTGAACTATGATCTTGGTACTTCAACATTGAGACTGATGTCACTCTAGTAAGGAATTTCATAGCCTCCATAAAAATAGTTGTTCTCTCTTCAATTACAGATAACAACTTAGGTCATAGGATACTCTCAATTTAATTTTTGCTTTGCAACATGAGAATGATGACAGCCTAGATACTGGGATCACTTTGCTCTACTGGTCAAGCTATCACTTGGTGAACTTTTATCATTATCCCTCTCTGGAACATGTGAAGGACCTAAAAAGAATAATTCTCTCCTGAAACATATAGAATATAATAAGCTCTTCAAATGAGCTAGAAAAATGCACTAGATTGGATCACCATTGATCCACTCAAAACTCCCCTATGGAAAGAAGCTAAACAGGCCACTGGCATGATTATACCTAAATCTCCTAATCACCATTGTGAAATCAGGCTTTCTTCCTGGCTTTATGGAGAGTTCTGGATGATGAAACCCATTAGGAGATTAATAGAGTACAAATGGTGTAAGTCCACTACATGCTGACACAATACACATTAGTTCACAAACTGCTGACTCTGCAGAAAAACTTATAAAGGTGATCTGCTATTTTGTAGTGTCCATTGTATCTGCAAGTAGCACAGTTTTTAAGACAGTTAAGAACTTACAATACTACCATCTGCTCTTGAAATTTTTACCTTAAAACCCTTGGAGACCTGCTGTGACAAATTTGTGAGGTATTTTGAGGATACAATTCAAGGAGTAATTCTCAGTTTTCCAGGCCTGAAAATGTGGACAAGAACGTGGGTTCAAGGTACCTAAGAGATAGTCTTCACTTCTTCATTCACTAAGATTATCAGGAAAGGATTAGATTTTTATGCCAAAGCTGTCCTCATGCATTTTTTCACAGGCAATCATTTTCTGTGATGGTACCTGTACTCTGAAATCTTCCTAACCCACCAAAACCAGAGAGGTGTCTATATCTTTGGTTGCACTGAAGATTTATCATTTCTCTCAAGTCATCCTTGTTAGAACATTGGATTAATGGACTTGATTTGTTTTTCTTCCCTCTGATGCTTTTTTTAATGATATTGCTTTAATTTATTTTTATATTTTAACTGTTTTCTGATTTATGGAAAAGATATAAATATAAAGAAAAATCATGATAGCTGTTTAAAGGTTGTGTCCTCTCTGCATAGCTTGGGAAGAAAACCATCAATTCATAGTTGGGGACAGCAAGTGACTATTACTCTATTCCTATAGCATTAGATACCTTGCTCCCGAAGAACATTGGCAAACTGGCAGACTTTGCTCAGCAATTCACTGTATGTAATTTTCATGGCATCTCCTGGTTCATTTCCTTCCCTTTAAGAAAAGATAAAAGATGTATGAATACAAAAAAAATGTATAACAAATCTAACAAATTTTTTGACTATAAACCAAAACTAATAAAGTAGGTTGGTGTTCTTTCTATGGAAACAGTGAATAGTTTATGCCACCTTGGAAATCCTATCTATAGACGAAGACCACAAAATAATAGACAATTATGGAACTATACATTCCAATTTCCAAAGTATACATTTACATTAACATAGTAAGATCTGTTACTGCTTTCTGACTGGTTGCAATTTATCAAAATATTAGTTCTCTGATTTTAAATGGCAAGTTCCTAAGTATGAGAAGTTAAATAGAAAATGTCTTCTTTTCCCATCTTTCTTTTCATGTTCTAAATTTGTGCAAAGAATATGTTGGTACTGATGACCTATATATGTCTGGATAAAGAACTAGGAATCTTTTAACATTACACCAATTTGAATATGAATAAAAGCAATCCTATACATATTTACCTGGAATCCTATGAAACCCAAAGAGGGAACTTCCAAATAGCCATGCACAGAATTGCAAGCACATTTCTTAAGGAAAGAAATCCTATAAGAACGTGTGAAAGGATTAATTTGCTATTTTGTGTAAAGGTATCTGTCCCTAATTTGGGAATAGGAATCTGACACCTTAAATCATATGGAAAAGGCATAATTCTGTCCTATATAGTAGCAGATGTTGGTTTAGCTTTCCAAATAATTTTTGCTGCTTTTCTGTAGAAAATTAGCATTGTTTTCTAAATGAATGGCAGAAAATATTTATCAGCCAAGCGCAAGTCTTTTGTTCCGGACTGCCCACATACAAGTAACAAATAGTATGAACCTTTTGTGATTTTTATAAATCTATATGAAAGATAGCATTTAGTTTTGTACCCATGCTCAGTCTAAATATCAAGAGCTCCTAAAATAACAAATATAGCCATAGTTACTTGAGCAAGGATACAGACTCTTATGAAATGCTGAAGAGAGGGATCAGCAATCAGTCAGTAATTAAAACTGGCATATATTTCTGCTTTGCAGATACAGCTAAGATCATGCAAAATATGGGAATGCAGCCAGATTGTTAATAAATTTAGGGCTTTTAGACTATTCCTTTTATTAAATATTACTTGTAATCAACACTCATTATCTCTTAACCAACCAACTGACCAACCCTTCATCAACTGCTAATGTCCTGTCTGCATTAGGTCTTTGTGTTCCTATAATTTTTAACAGAAATAAGAAACAACTGGAGGAGGCAGAGCAGTCATATGTTCAGAAAAACATATTTTTCAGTACAATACTCCAAATTGAATGTAACAAAAAGGCAACATAAAAGCCACATACTTCTACATGATAACAAAATGCTGCTTAATTAGTGGTTAAAGATTCTACCCCAGATGCTTGAAAGTTAGTGTTCAGACAAGGCAGCATCTGTGGGATGGTAACTATAGGAGCCTGGGGGAAGAAAAGAACACCCCAAAATCTCCAGAGATTTATACCTGTAATACATTTTAAAAGTTTACCTTCATTTTAAAACACTAAAATCATTTTGCATAATTTGGGCAGTGTAGACTGTAATTGAAAAAGGTATTCATTCTTTGTTTTACTGTTTTGAATTTTGTTTTCTATGATAAAACAATAAATTTAAATTTTAAAAAAGGTATTATTTCTTGCCTACAGATAAAGACTTGGCACATAATATAAATCATCAAGGATACTGAAGGGCATGTTAAAGTTACAATGATACAAACTTAGCATAAATTAAAGTCATAATTTTTCAAATACGGAATTCACAAAATAAATCTGAACAAGAAAAAATAAAACTCTTGAATAAAGCCCAAATCTAACTGATGCAATTTTTTTCATTTAAACAGAATCATTGATTTAATTTTATAAGGTGAGCAGAGCTAGTCAACTTGTAAATGTAAAATTAGCTTAACTAGCATTTATTAGAAGCCAATAACCTTTCATCTGTTGTGAAAGATGATGGCCCAATAATCAGAACATGATATTGCAAATCTGACTCTTTACCACACAATAATTGGAGGTTACTACATTTTCTGAAAGCAAGATGGACAAAGGATAATGATCACATTTTGAAAGCCTGAAGATCCCTAATAAAGGCAATTGAAATATTTCAAAATGGTTTGGCCTTAACATGATCTCCTGCACAATACAATATTAGCAAGTTCATGTCCATTTATTTACTTAAAGCTAAGGTGACAGATGGTAAAACACAAGACAAGCTCAGCACTGAAGACAGACCATGAAAAATTGATCCCACTATTCTTTTACAGATAGCCAAAGTAATTAGAAGACCAAAAAAGAAAATGAAAATAAAAGCCGTTCTGGTACTAGCCGCCAATGCAAGTTCACTTAAGGAAGAAGCAATTATGCCTTTCACCAATATATTCTCTGTAAACTTTCTTTCCCACAAAACTATATTAACAAGATATTATAGATACCACAATATAGTATCAATAGAGAGAGAGAGGAAGAGATTGCTTATAAATATAATAGGATGGGTTTACAAAAATATGTATTCTTTCTGATGTTTGGATCTATAAATACAAAAACACATTAATCAACCATTCAGAGTCCACTATAATTGGGGGGCTAATAAATTTAAATAACAATCTGTAATTCTGGACATGATTAAATGTGAATGGCAATATCTTTGCTTTAAAAAAAGTTACATCAATAATGTTAGAGATGTTGAAAGGGCATTTGACTCACAAAATCTTTTGCAAGAAGTTTTCAACATATACCATGAACAAGTCTGGTTACTTTGTGTACTTCTTTCTATTATGTACTCTTTGGAACTGCAATCAGGCATTCTCAGAACTAGAACTTCTACACCTGTTCTCATTTATTCACAACTGTTACAAAATAAAAGCTGAATTGGAAAAACTAATGTTCAAGGCAGTATATTATGTGTGCATTACACAATAATCACAAGGACTATGTAGAATTCAAAAGTGAGTTGACTCATTAAATTTAATATGATTGTTAAAGCAGCTGAGTATTTTTCTCAGTCTTGTGCCAAACTCTGAAAAAAAGTCAGGCTGCTTTAATAAACATCACAGAGGTGCTACATTTACCTGACATCCAAAGCACTTCTTCCAGATCATTTTGAAGCATCCACATGCTCTTAGTAAATAGTCCTGGAAAAAGAGTTTCAAAAATTTCTGCAAAGATCTCCATTTCCCTCACCTTAAAAACTGCATGTTTTCTTCAATGCAAAGCCAATATTACTTTTAATTAAATAGGGGTCATATTGTAGATTTTTACTAAAAGCAAATACAAAATCTGCAGGCTTACAGTCGGCTCCACCTTTCAAATGAAAAGATTTAATTGAATTTAATAACAATGGAAAGATAAGGCAAAGAAGGAAGTAGAAAAACAAGGACCCAAGAAAAACCAGTTTTAATTGAACAAGCAAATAAAGAAGAAATTGTTTGACTTTAGGCTTTAGTGTCAGCCCAATTCCTACAATTGCTTTCATTTTTATCTGCAAGCTAAAATTAAATATTGAAGGAAAATTCATGCAGGTTCTTGAGATTATTATCTCAGGATACTGTTATATAAGGATCATTACATTAAATCTGTAGCACTTCCACATGAGATATTTGTGTTAGACTCACATCAGCACATTTGCAAGCATCTGCTGGTGTTCAAACAGCTCTACAATAGGTCATTGAAGGTTTACTTGTTGTTCTGAGAGCCCAATGATGGGACAACACCTAGAAACTAGACAGGATTGGCTGTATCTTAGAAACTAGGCAGGATTGAATGTGGTCAGTAATAATAAACCTGGTTCAACACTGCAATAAGACTGCACAGACTGACTACAAATAGCAGCATGACAAATAACAACAATGGTGCATTATAAGATCTGCAAGAAATACAATTTGCTTGCAAGCAAGAACTGATGGGACCAGAAAATAGAGAAAATCATAGAAAATGAAGAAACCAAAGTACTCTGGAACTTTAGAATTCAGAGACACAAGCAACTGCCACATAACACCCCAGACTTAACAACTGTCAATAAGAAAAACAAAAAAGTGAGAATAGTGGAGGTGGCAATACCTGGAAACAGCAGAACAGAAGAGAAAGAACTGGAGGAAACCACAAAATACAACTGGAGCATCAATTGAACATCAGCAGCGTTGACAAATTCACTATCAGTCAATTGCGAAAGGCAGCTTTACTCAGAACAGCTTACATCCTGCGATGATACCTCTAACACCATCAAACATCAACATCTGCCTATCCCAAGTCTGTGGATAGGACTCAATAGGTGGATAAAAATACCAAATCCATTCTGAACATCTAGTTGACTGTGCAATCAATCATAATGTTTAGAATAAAAATATTTTAAAAAGGAAAAAAATACAAAAACCCAAAAATAACATAAAATAAAAGAACACAGAGAATACAGCACTATATAGCCACATCTTCAGGGCCTTTCAAAATACCAGTAGGGTGGGAACTGTTCGAATCTCGAGAGAGTCTCATTCCAGGGAGCAGGTGCTACTACAGAGAAGGCATTTTTTCAGGGTCCTGATAGATGGCATTGTTTAATTGATGGAACCTGCAGCACTTGGATAGGATTAGTATTTGGATAAGACACCATCAAGAAATCCTAAGTTCTCAGCTAGGCTGGAAAGCTGATAAAACATCTCAAAAGAAGGGAATGACATGTGGATATTCCATGAAGTCATCAAAAATCAAACTTTAAGCAGATTTTACTTTTATTTAGGAAACTTATTTTCTCATTGGCAAAAATTCTCACCTTGCTTGTAGGCATATTGTAAATGCCTACAAGCTGCTGACCATTTTTTCCTTCAGTACAGAGCTCCACTAAAAATACTAAGTATGAAATTCTTTAAGTCTTGGCTTCAGAACACAGTCAGAAATCATAAAATGGCATCAATTTTCTGACGAAATATAGAAAACTATTTTGCTCAGTGTTAAACTAAGATTCAGAACCCAATTCAATTTTCATAATGAAGAAATGGAATATTAATAAATAAGTATGCTTTCAGTTTCCAGAGTTACATGCTTCCTTAGAATGAACCCAATAATATTTAGTAGAAATTTAACTCGGTTTAAAAGGCAAAAGCATGCTATAGACCAGTGGTTCTCAACCTTTTAATGCCGCAAACCCAACCGGTCATAAGTCGAGGACTAAACAACTGGTCGTAAGTCGAGGACTAAACCGGTCATAAGTCGAAGACTAAACCAGTTGTAAGTCAAGGACTTTCCCTGCCCGGGAGCACTGTGCATACGTGGTGCCACCCCCTGCGCCGGCCAAGGCGTAGCTGGCAAGCGGCAGAGACGGAGCAGGCCGACCACCGACTGGGCCACTAGCTGGCCCAGCCCAAGGGAGGTAAGGCACCCGCTGGGCTCCACGCGCGCCAGCAACCCTCCCTGCGCCCGCTGGCCTCCCATCTCCCACCCCTGGCCCTCTTTTACTTACATTTTTAGTAGTTGCTCAGCAGGGAGGGGTGGAAACTTCCAGACAGCTCGTCTTTGCTGCAGACAACTTGCAGCACCGTTTGCAGAATGGGACTTTTGGCGGGCTCAGCAGGGCAGAGACAGCCTGGACAATTCCTATTGGCTTTTGAAAGCCAATAGAATTAGACTCTATTCAAGAGAGTCTATTCTATTGGCTTTCAAAAGCCAATAGAATAAAAGCGAGTAGCACAGCTAAGGAAAAGGGGAAAAAATGGCGGACTGCGTTGTTTGGCGACCCCCATGAAATGGTCGTTAGACCCCAAATGGGGTCCCGACCCACAGGTTGAGAACCACTGCTATAGACAATACTTTTTTTATTAGATAAAAGAGAAATTTACAACGTGTCTTTAAAATAAAGTCCTCCCCTGTCACAGAAGAAAGACCTGTTTTGGATCTCCAGGTAGCTATAAACTTTATTGCTGTTAAATCTGCAGGTCATTAGAAGGCTATTTCAATATGTCCACCTGGTATATGGACTCTCCCATATAGACGTATTAAGCAAATATATCAACACACCAATTTACCTAAATTTATTTCCTAAATAATGTTCATGTACTTACTTCTTAAAGTCATCTAGTGTTGTAAGCACATGACTATTGAATCTAGAATTGTTTAATTTGAACAGACTGGAAACACATGTTGTAAATTCCATTTCTCTATAATTCCACATTGATCAGAAAGCATCACAACATTGCCAGTTCCAATATACATTGCTGACAAAAATGTTTTGTAGCAAATGTAGAAATCTACAGGTAGTCTTCCAATTATGACCACAATTTAGCCCAACATTTCCATTGCTAAATAAGACAGTTTTGTCTGATTTTACGACCTTTCTTGTCACAATTGTTAAGTGAATCACTGCAGTTATTAAGTTAATAATATGGTTATTAAGTGAGTCTGGCTTCCCCACTGACTTTGTTAGAAAGTCACAAAAGGCGATCACATGACATTGCAACTGTCAAACATACATGCCAGTTGCCAAGTGTCTGAATTTTGATTACACAACCATGCGGCTATTGAAATGGTCGTAAGTGTGAAAAACGGTTTTTAAGTCCCTCTTTTCAGCACTGGTGTAACTTTGGTCACTAAATGAATGATTGTAGGTCAAGGACTATGTATATGTGGTTGGCTCATGTTATTGAAAATTCAGTTCAAGACAACCTATTTCCTGTTTTTTAAAGCTCTTTTATATAACTGCCCATTTCTACATGAACTGCCCATTCCTGCATTCATTATTTTAATAACCAGAACCCATCAATTAACAATTGGTAGTCTGACTGTAGATTTGGAGGTATGTTTTGGTGAAAGCTGGAAGCATGTTGGTATGCATGGCAATAGGTGAGTTTCCTGTATAATGTGAGGTTTGTGTTTCTACTGTGTGGTTGTAGAGTAACATTAAGAAAATAGATTTGTTCTGTAGATAGGTCTAGGCCAGTGGTTCTCAACCTTTCTAATGCCGCGACCCCATAATACAGTTCCCCATGTTGTGGTGACCCCCAACCACTTATACATCACCGGGTGCCAGGGGCGTGGCCAAAGAAAAGGGGGAAAAATGGCGGACAGCCTTGTTTGGTGATCCCCGTGAAATGGTCGTTCGACCCCAAATGGGGTCCCGACCCACAGGTTGAGAACCACTGGTCTAGGCTGAGGTCAATGGTAGATGGAAGGTGTTTAAGTCATGATGGAATCTCAAAATCTCAAGTAAAAGAGGAATTTCAGAGGGTAAGAGTTTAGAAATCATTCTTATAAGGATACTGAGGAACATTTGTGTGCCCATGATTGTGTCAAAGATGTGTAGGTACATGTTACTAGCAAAGGAAAAGTATTTATGGATAACACTGGAGGCTTTTAAGAAGAGAGTGGACAGACATTTGTCTGAAACAGTATAAGGTCTATTGCTTGAGCAGGGGATTGGACTAGAAGACCTTCAAGATCCCTTCCAACTCTGTAATTCTATTATTTTGTTAAGTACAAAGTCTACAAAGTCACACAGTTTTCATACAGCCTTTATTGGTATTTTCCATCGCCTAGTGACGTTGCCATTTCTCAGCAACACTTTACCATGTTGTATAATATAATCAAAATGGAGTTTCAAGCAGCCATTGTTTCTCTATGTGCATGAACATCTATTTTGTGTGTCAAGATTTAGGACATCACCATTAGTCCCGCAGTTAGTTTAATTAAAAACAATTCTGAAATAATGTAACAGTTTACAGGCAGGAAAGGCTGTCTGAAGCTTTTAAGCAAATTACACTCCCCCCCTTTCATTAATTTGCAATTCAAGTATTATCTGCAACATTAATTTGATTTAATCACTGATAGAGAACTAAAAGTTTTTTCTAGATTTCTTCCAGTTTCTCTTCAAAAATGCACACAAGATCACAAAGAGAATTGGGAATACTCAGAGGCCCCATTTGTGCATTATAAAATCTTATTAACTACAGTATGGCACAGGTATAAATTTATATATCATCATAATGCTGTCTTAAACATCAATGACCTTGTGCATGTGGTATTTTCAGAAGTTAAACTAGGATACAAGCCTAGACATGCTCTCATTCCATTCTCATTCAGGCCATAAAACCATATTCTTCCATTTCCCCATTTAACCTACATGTTGATTTTGAAATATTGTTTATCATATGGAATTCCAAATGTACTTTTTATGATATACAAACAGTTCAAAAATATCATGCTATCTAAATCTGAGGTGGGAAAACTGTGGGTTATTCAATGTTCCTGTCAATGTTATAATTCAGCAGCTATGACTAAGAGCGAAGAATGTGGGAATTGCAGTCCACCAGCATTTGAAAAACTGTAGGTCTCCTCCCTCAACAGTCATAGCCATATAATAAAAAGTAACATTTTCTCTTTAATTTTTTATAATAAAAAGTATTATTTATCTAATGGATATATTATTAATTTTTATTGTATAGTTCAGGAAAAACCCTCTATATAAACCCTGCAATTTATTTGTTAATAGTAATGATGCCTATTTAGTAACTATCACACTACAAACCTTTCATATGCAGATTTAGAAATGAGTAATTTGAGTTATCTAAGGGTTAAATTTATTTCAAAATAGCTTAAGAAAGCAATATTCACTGTTCTCTGAAAATAAGAACGTGATTTTCCTGATGATGTCTCTTGTTAACTACAGGCAGATATGACACCATCCAGTAAAATTGCCAATAGTCAATACATGGACAAGGAAATTCTTCCTAAGAGTTCCTCTACCATTTCTGATCCTCCAGATATGTAGAGAGTAAAGATGACCTTAGCACAGATAAGCAATATCTGCTATCAAAGCAACTAGGTGAAAAACATGGCCTAAGCTCAAGTCATCCAGAAGGTATGTAAAAATCTCTCAGAAAGCCACTTCCCTAATTTTCAGGAGTATAAGAGAGGGAGAAGATAAATCACAGTCAGATTTGCAAAATTCTATATTATAGCTAATCTTAATTTTAAAAAATAGTTTAAATCTTCTGGTGGAGTTGATTTCCTGGCCTGGTCTGTATTCTGGGATTGATATAGCAGAGGTATCAAACTCGCTGCATGACGTGTCGCAACGTATCGTGACTTTTTTCCCCTTGCCGGAGCTGGGGTGGCCGCAGCTTCCGCATGACACATTCAGCCCACAGGTCGGCACTTTGACACCCCTGACAAAAAGGAATCCTACATAACCACCATCTTACATAGAGTTTCAAATATGCTTACTGCAACAAAGAACAGAAAGATTACAGGATAAAGGAGGAGAATTATAAGAAGACTGACTCTACATTAGGCATACTCAATAAAATATTCATTCCCTTTCTTCAACCCTTTTTAATCTACCGCCAATGCTATCTCCAAAGGCATATACCAAAAGATCCATGGGAACAGGGGTCCAGGCAAAAGGACAGTTTCTACCTTTCATAGAGGAAGAACATGAAAAGAAAATGCAATTGCTTCTTTCTCACTCTTTATCGAAGTGGCCTTTCTCAATCTGCTTTTCTTCTACCAGAAAGACTGCTTCATGGACACGGTACCCTTTCTCCCACCTGCAGGAAAGCAATTTAGGGAGGATAGCTCTGAATTTCTCAGGTCTAGAAAGTGAGAGCCTGGACCATACCATAGAACATATTATTTTCTAACTTTAGCATAAGGAAACTCTACTTTAAAGATATACAATCTTTTCATGTTTGCAGAGCAAACATCAAGCCCTAAAACCAGATCAGAGAAAATAGATAAAGTCACTTTGCTGAGCTAGAATACCAAATGGTTTTCTAAACCAAAAGCTGTGAGCAGACTAACTTTCAATTTCATGGACTATAGAATATTTTTTTATTTATTTATTTTATTGAATGTTTATACTGTCCATCTCCCCTATAAAGTGACTCTGAATGGCTTTATTCTTCAGTTGGACAAAAAAAATGTTTTTATTCCAATAGCATCCCTTTTCAGAGACAATTTCCCTCAAGCTAAAACAAAATGCATCATCTTATATAATCTTCAGAGTACAAAAGCTTCTATCTACAAAATCATGATGGCAAGTTCTTATCCTTTGCTGCACATAATTTTTATATCTATATAAGCAATAAATATAGTAAAATCAAGATTTCTAATTCACATATTTGCAACACTAGCAGAAATAAGCAGCATAAAAAAGTAATATGAACACTTTTAAACAGCAAATTCATCCCATATCTGCTTATTTACCAATAACTGAAATATTTAATGACATTGTCTGTCATTGCCCTAATGACATTTATTGTTTTTACTAACTCTGATGCCTCTTGTAGTGGTAGGCAAAAATCTAAGACAAAAATTAATCCCAAAAATAAATTATTAGAACAGGCAGCAAAAAAAAAAAGATGGCTTAATAAGAAACAAAAGAATATAAAGGTAAGATAAAGGTAAGATAAATAAAAAGCAGGGAAACATTCATAGCTTCATTAGGTTCCCTGAAAGTTCCCTAAAACAATGGATGATACTTGATACTTTCATTTCCTAGATGGAAATTTTATACAAACCTTTGAACACCTGTCTGATCTTTTATTTGCATTTGAACTAGAAACTGATTACCAATGTTCTCTGCAACTTTCTTATGATGCAAACCATACGCGAACCCAATTCTAAGGCATATCCAGGATAACAGATACTTTACATGGGACATGGACAAGTTTTTTTCTCTCCAAGTGCTGTTGGGACATCTTTGTTCTCCAAGTGCTGATTTCAAATTTGCATCAACTATTAATGTAGACAATTATTCTTTCTCATGGCTATCCTTACACTATGTACAGTATAAATTCTACAAACCTCATTACGTCATTTTTTTTCTCTAAAAAAGTCCCAAATGCTTTAGTCTGGAGGAAGATAATCATCTAGATGTCTATCAAACACCGATCAATGCAGCTAAAGTTTAGCAGTACCAGTTGTGACACACATTTTATGCCTAGCTAAAGCCCTGGGACATGTTATAAAAATTACTAGGATATCTGTGCATAAGTTGCAAAAGAGAAAGCTTGAAGGAAGACATGTCTCCCTTGTGCCCTGTGGGTAGGCTTCCAAGGTGCATTCAGCTTACCACTTTACAAACAACATTCAGGGCTTATAAGACCCCTTGATGAGATTTAGCAGCAGTCTAGTGTATTATAGTTTTATAGTTACAAAAGGCAGTTGTCAACAGAGAGAAACTTCATTAACTGTCAGCTATGTTTTTTCTGATTCCATTTCTAGGCAGAAACAAAGTAAATTTGGAAAATACATCTATTTTCAAACCCTTCTCAGACCATCTTGCACACTGAATCTTGCAATATGCTCTCTTTTTCATCTTTTATTTCAGGTTCAGAGAATTTTCAACTCATCATTACTGGCTTAGTAAGAGTATACTAACATCTTGAATAAAGAAAAAGGAAATGTTCTGCATTCACAGAAATATAATTTACCTCAGTTCAATAAGAACTTGAAGCCATTAACTACATTTTTACATTTCTCTAAAAGACAAATAACAGTAAAAACCAGCCAAAAGCTGAACATTGCTTTTAAAAAGTAAACTGGCTTACCTCTAAACAATAAGAAGCATCAGCCTTTTATCAGTAAACCAATTTTATAATATCTTTCTAGCTAAAGAGATACAGTATACAAAACATTTGCCAAATAGAAATGGAAACTCGATTCTGGCCAGTCACTTTGACCTCAACCAGAAGGATTCTGACCTTGAAACAGATGGGATGTTTTGGAAAAAGAATATTTTAATAGAAGATTTTGCATACCACTATGTAGCTTCTGCTCAAAGGGCAATGGGACTGGAATCCTACTAGAGTTATGCCTAACTTCTGGACCCAATAAAAATGGACAGTCATTAAATGTAAACCACTAGATTTGTTATTTTAAGCCATAATAACATAGTAAAATGGTTAACTGCAAGGAGTTCATAAGTAGGAACCTGAACTCTAAAACAGGAGGCCCCAGAAGAGTAAGCAATCTTGTCATTGACTCCATTGTACAGGTAGTCCTTGACTTACAACCATTTGTCTAGTTACAATGGCACTGAAAAAACTGCTTTATGACTGAATTTGATACAACCATTGCAACATCCCCATGATCATATATACATGGCAACCGGCATGTATTTATAATGGCTGCAGTGTCTCGGGGTCATGTGATTATCTTTTGCAACCTTTTGACAAGCAAATGATTCACTGTAAGAACTGCACTGATTCACTTATCAGTTGTAGTAAGAAAGGTAATCAAATGGGCAAAATTCACTTTACTGTATTGTAAAAATAGCATCACTGTTGTTCATTTGCTGTTTTATGATTTTAATTTCTGCAGCTTTATATGGTTTTATTGATTTGCATTGCTGTACTCCATTTAGGAATTACTTTTAATTACAGTAATTGGCTAAATGAATGTTAACTAAACACCAGTACTATTACAGCTGAAAAAATAGAAACACTCAGGAATATAGTCTGAGTGAAATCAGTTGGGCTTATGTCCTACTAAACGTTGACAGGATTCGTGTCACATTTCCTGATTCTTTTTTTGCTCAGTAAAGCAAAAGGGAACTAAAACTATCAGAAAGAGGAAACAAATGATATTAATATCTTTGAATACAAGAAAAAATGAAGCAATTACATGGCAATTACTTTTTTAAAATGTTAAGTTTTTAATGTTATGGTTTTAATTTATTGTCACTCAGAGTTGCAGAACCAAGTAGATGGCAATATGTTTAAATAGATAAATATGCAAAAGATTAAAAACTGCATATATAGATAACAGTGAAAGAGGAATATATGCTAATAGACCATAATAAACTTTGTTTTTCAGCAAATATCTCTTATGCAAAAATATTTGCTTTTATGACTACTGCACACAGCCAGACTATATACTGTTGTTTTCAAGCTCTATCATTTGACTAAAATTAGCCTATAGGTGGAAGAAATGTGAATTTTGAAAGTATTATAAAACATTGCTTTAAGAAACTGAAGTCTGTTAAACAGAAATAATAAGATAAATAAGAGCAGCATCACAAAGTTTAAAAAATAATAATTTACAGAATACACCCATTTGTTGTTTAATGAAATTTGGTTGCAAATGCATGCTTTGGTTAGAAAATGAATTTTGCATTACCACTGTAGTAATGAATGGTTGCTAGATAGTCATTAAATGAGGAATGGATTTTTACATTGTAGACACAACATGAAAACTGAGAAATCCATAGTATCGGAAGACAATTCCCTCTACTTACTCATGCACCTTACAAGAGAGTTTCTAATGACACAATACTTATTCATCCTTTACCATTCATCTCCAATATCCCACAACCACAATTTAATGTTAAATTTATATGGGAATTCTCTAGAACCAAGTAAGACGCAGAACATTACCAATAAAATGCTATCTTGTCTCCAAGTTTATTCTCATAAACATTTCTGTCCAAAACATTGTAGCAAATGTTGGTTGTAGCTCCTTTCATCCATTCAATAAAGATTTTCCCTTTGGTAACATCAAAATTGTACTGCAGGAATGGTCCAGTGTGTTGGTTCCTCCAGTAAAATTCTTTGGCTATATCACCCCAAAATTCTGTAAAAAAAATAAAAAAATGTTTCGAACACAAGATATCCATAAATACTGTCTGATATCAGTATCAAGCAATATGAGCTAATCTATTAGAGAAATAAAGACCTACCTTGCAATCTTATGAATGCTTACTAAGGAGTAAGCAGGCAGGTCTCATTATTGCTAGATATTGGCTATATTCTGAAGCTTATATTAATAGTCGTTCTTAGCCAAAAAAAAAAAAAAAAAGACCCAAAAGCAAGATTTTTTCATGATGATAGAATTTCATTCACATGCCATTTATTCAGAGGCAAGATAAGAGAATTTGGCAAAAAGAAAACAAAATCCTTCTAGCTAACATCCTGTTTTCCATAGCAACTAATCTTATGTTTCTGGGTACATTCACAAGCAAGATAAAGCAGAAAGTTAATATTTTGAATTCAAGCACCATTTCCTACTTAACTACATAATATCATTGTAACTGAAAATATATACTGTCCATATATTGAGTAGAACCTACATTCAAGTATATATTCATAATGCACCAATTATATGATCACAGCCAATTATCTTCTATCTCCCAATTTTAAATATTACAAAAAATGTTTAAACAATTCCTTTTTATCTATTACAATATTAAATGTTACTTTTATAAAAAAAATATTGTGGTCATAAGTTGAGGACTAGCTATATTTTATATATTTAGTTCTGGAATTTGTACTAGGTCTTCAGTGTTTTGGATTCAAATTGTAGGGAGCCAAGTCCTTAAAGTAGCCATGCTTTTTTCCCATAGCTTCTAATAATCCTGCATTCTGTAATTCTATGTCTATGTCTAAGTCCAATGCAACTTTTTACTTTCAAATCCAAAGCAATGCACAAGTTGACTGGTTAATATCAATAAACATGACAGCAAAATCATGTTCAGTTAATACCTAATTGCATGCTTTGTTTTCAGTTCTGTTAATTTTAGTTTTAACATCATTATATTTTGGACCCTTAACACTATTTTTTCCTTGAAGCTCATCAAATTCCCTGCCCGTTACTGACTATAAAAATATATTACTATAATCAAATCAACTGAAAGGCTGACATGGTGAAAATGATGGATGATGGTCTCTAAAATCATTTTGATTTCCAAACATGCCACTGGGCTTTAAATAAATCCCAAAGACATTTTTGGAAATTAAAAAGCAGGGGCAGAGGCAGAGAAAGGGTCCAGGGGACCATGGTAGAATTGGAGATTGGAAGGGGAAAAATAAGAGTGTTTTCTATCTAGTGTATTTATATACTGCTTATTTTTTCTCCTTTGTTGAGAAGTGTATATTAGTAGTTCTGCATATTTCTTTTTGGTACAATGCATTAAGAGATCTGGATGAGTGTTTCACTTCTATTTCTCTCTGGACGTTACTTATTTCCTTCTGCATAATGGGTGTTGAATTCAATAAATTTATATTCTGCAACTTCTCCTGGAAGCAGAAAAGCCTATGATACTCTCTTCCTTATGTACCAATGGGGTGTAGAACTACATATTATGAGAGTATATTTTATGGTAAAATAATAAAATAATGTGTTCTCTTCTTTAAATAACTTTCATACTTAGAACAATAACTTTACACACCTGCTGCTCTTGCAAGTTTCAATGAACTTTATATTTGTTCAAAACTATACAAACTGAAGTCTACATTATCTGTCCTTTTTCCCTCACTAAACTATCATGGCTGCATCTCAAGAAATTGATTTTTCCAGCACTGAAAAGAAATATTTGCATCTTTGACTTCAAACAATAATAGTTTATTCCAAGAAGAAAGAATTTTGTTCTTATACATGGCAATTTACCATTAGATTATTATAGATCAAAAGTGGGAAGACCAACATTACCCACAATAAAGGAATGGTGGTGAAGGTAACGGAACTTGCACAGATGGCTAAATTGACTTCCTTGATTAGGGAAAAGTTGACATCTACATTTATAGCTATGTCATTTAGACATTTTGTATGAAACAGAAAAAGCATTTATGATTTGTGGTTTGATCATTAGAAAAAAAAGATAATAGAAAAAAGTGAGCCTTCCTTCCGCAACCATAGATTGATATAATTTTGTAATCATACTTGTACAGTTAGTCCTCAAGTTATGACCAAACTGAGCCCCAAATTTGTTGCTAAGAGACAGTTAAGTGAATTTTGCCCCATTTTACAACTTTTCTTGCCCTAGTTGTTAAGTGAATCACTGCAGTTTAGTATCATAATTGATAAATGAATCTGGCTTCCACATTGACTTTGCTTGTCAGAAGGTCACAAAAGGTGATCACATGACCCTGGGACACTGCAACCATCATAAAAATGAATCAGTTGCCAAGCATCCAAATTCTGATGACGTGACCATGGGGATAGTGGTAAGTGTGAAAAACAGTCATAAGTCACTTTTTAAAATGCCAGTGACGTCAAACAGTCACCAAACAAATGATTTTAAGTCAAGGACTACTTGTATTTGCTGCAAAGGAAATTAGAAACTGCTTCTATTTCTGTTTTCCTTTCTTTCTGGTCTTTTTCTTTGTTTTCTTTATTCTATATTTTTGTTGGTTTTATCTTCTCTTTAAAACTTTTAATATAATTGTATTTAAAAAATAGTTTGTTCCAGTCATAACATTAGCAGTTCTTTATTTCCACACCATCAGACAACTGTAATAAAACTTTGAACTAAGCATTCTTCATTATACAGGTAGTCCTCATTTAGCAATCCTAATTAGAACCAGCAACTCAATTTTTAAGAAAAATAGTGAAACTGCAACTATTATGCTTACAAACTTACTTTAGCTTTCCTTTGCTTTACAAAGCTGAAGAGGTCATAAATGCAAAATTAGGTCACAAAGTTACTTTTTCATCAACGTTGTGAATGAAGCAGCCACTAAATAAGGACCACCTGTTGCAAACACAGCCTTCATAGACAATATGGTAGAAATATTGTAACATCTTGGGGGGGGGGAGTTGTCCTATAAATCAATGTTGCTGAGGTACAGTAATCCTCCAATTGAAACCCATAAATCTTAAAATTTGCCAAAGCTGAGAAACACTGATCTAGATGTTAAAACCTGGGTGATGGGTTTCTCTACTTACCTGTTGCTAAAAAGTTGGCACCCAATTGTAGTTAGTATCTTGCTGCAAAAGACAGTTTAGTGTAGTGGTTAAGGCTTCAGGCAGCAACTGGGAGATTGTCAGTTCTAGTCCTACCTTAGTCACAAAGCCTGTTGAGTGACCTTGGGCATTCTCTCTCTCAACCATAGGAAGTAAGCAATGACAAACCACTTCCAAAAAACATTGCCAAGAAAACTGAAAGAACTTGTCCAAACAGCAACCAGGAGTCAAAAACTTACCCAAAGGCACCCCCAAAAAACCTGCTACAACCAGGAGAATGCTATAACCTCAGGCAAATCTTTGACAGACTAGAACTGACAACATATAATATAGGCACTGTTTTGAGTCAAATACTGGAGGACTAATGTGAATAAGCCTTTATTCTGGCAATGGTTATTGCAGTATTCAAGATCCACGCAGTATGAACTCATGGTATACTGTAAATTGACTGAAGTTCTTCCCTCATTTCTGCTGCTCAGCTGGAAGTGTATTGTCATCTTTCACTTGGATGTTACTTCAACATGCAACATCATCTAACTACATTATCCCCCTCCGGAGGGTAATGCTAGCATCAGTTCTGTGAATTTAGCACATAAATACAGTCAAGCTCATTTAGATAAGCAACTGTATAAGGAAGCAAATGACACATAATTACATATTGTTATACACTGGGGGAGAGAAGTCTGATGAGATTAGTATTAAGTATTGTGCACAGAAAACCTATGCCAGAGGTTATAGAAGCTTCCAAACTGCTTGTCCTATTTCATAATCTGATGTAACCAATTTCCAGAAGAAAACACATTTGTGGATTACAGTGCACCCACATTTAGACATGTCTAACTCTGAACTGCTTTTTTTTTAGCATAACAAGTTAAATAATAGGAAGTTGGTTTTTATGGTCCAGGTTGGTGAGGTAGTGTTTACTTTATAGAACAATAGATTGTTTTTCTTCTCTTTGGACAAATAATTAACATGTCGCTAGTTGTAATTTCAGAAACTTAACACGGAGCCAGACAAGAGAAGTCCTGTCTCCTCCCTACACACCCCTACTTGAAACAACCCGGCAAAGTAATTCTAGCAGAGATGCTAGGAGACACTTGCTGCTCACACACGAGAGCTGAGAAACCCGCTTCGCAGCCCGGACTGCCCACCTGCAACTAACGGATGAGTTCCGGGGCAGTTGCCTTCAGGACTCTGTTGCATCCGATCAAAAGGACCGGCAACCACCAATCTGACCCTATAGGAGCAGGAAGAGGACAGCCATGCAAGCACATGGTAGCAGAGGAGAGGAGAGGAGCTGGGTCTTGCGCCCTTGGGACGGAGGCTTCTTGCTCCAAGCGTCTTTCTCTTGCCCCCCCTCCCCCCCCAGCCACAGTTCGCCTCCCATCCCGCCTGCCACGGTCAGGAAGTCAGGCAACTGTGAGCGGCCTGGAAGCTTGCCCCGAATCTGACAGGGAAAGGCGCGCCAACCTCGCCCACCACGGCCTGGCACTCACCCTGGGGCTCCTCCACCGAGCGGCGGTAAAGCTCGTGGTATTTTTCCAAGGAAGGCACATGCGCCTCCCGCGCCAGCTCCTGCGGCGCCCGGTAAAGCCTGGCGGCGTGGTCTTCTTTGGGCAGCACCATCCTCCGGGCTCCAAGCAAGAGACCTCCGAGCTCCAAGCGAGAGAAGGAGCGGAACGCCAAGGTGCGGCTGACAAGCAGCGAGCGAGTGGCGAGCGCTGAACTAGGAAACACCCCGGCGGAGCTGTCTTTACCAGGCTCCGGCTTCTGGGAGGAGCCGAAGCGGGAGGAAATTCGATCAAGCTCCGCCCAGGCTTGAGCCTGCTGCTGGGTGAATTGCCGGGATACAAGGAAGAGCGAGCGCTTGAGCTGTACTGGCCCGATCGCCTCTTTTCACTTACGGCTGCTCTTAAGCACGCCGCGGCCGCCTATTCTTTTTCCTTCATGGGTGGTGCAATTGGGTAATTTTAGACTCTGGACTTAATGGGGTGCCTCCGTCCTCTTTAGGCGGTAACGCATCTTACTTCATACTTGCTTCACTGAACTCTGATGGCATTTGGCGTTCCTCTTACTCTTTCTCCTCCACGGAGCCCTGGATTTATGCCCATGAAGTCCTTGTTCTCTAATAAAGAAAAAGTCACAGAACAAGAGACAAACTCTATGAAACTAATTCCTTTATTTGGTTAACTGTAGGATAATAATATTAATATTAATATTAAAATGGATTGAGGGCTGTTCAAGATAGGGAGTATAATCCTAATATTTGGACCATATACTGATCATATGTCATTACGATTGTGATATTGCCTGAATTATTTTTGCGAGTGACATTTTATTCACGGACATTTTACTCATGAAAATTGTTTCAAACTGCAGCTATAGCTACAGAACCTATCCCCAGTTGTGGCCCTATCTTTCAAGGGCAGCCAGTTCCCTCATTGGAAGGAAGGGATAGCTCAGCTGTTTCCCATTCTTGGGATTTCAT
Source organism: Crotalus tigris (assembly GCF_016545835.1). NCBI lineage: Eukaryota > Metazoa > Chordata > Lepidosauria > Squamata > Viperidae > Crotalus > Crotalus tigris. The sequence goes on from NW_024099112.1 coordinate 251,167, forward strand.
TGTGGTGGAGGAAGGGTATGGATGCAAAGGAGGCTTCATGCAGAATAGTCAACATGTCAATAATACTGAAAAAAATGGAATTACTAAAATGTCAGAAACTTACTCATTTTTTATAAGAAAAAAAGGAGGGTGTTTAGGTTGAAATCAAGGGAGCATGGAAACATTATGCAAATAAGCATTGATTTTGCTAGCAGATTTTTGTGCTTAGTCACTGGGCTCAAGGGCAGGACACAATCTGGCTGTCAGGTCTTTGCAAATGGTACAAACTCACATACATGCAAAGATGCTTCTGCTCATTCAGTTCCCCAAAACAATTAAAATATCAGTAATCAGTTGAATCTACGTTTTCAAGTTAAAATAGAAAACTTGGGAAGCTGAAAGTCTGATAGTTTGGAGGTGCCACATATTATCAGCACTTGGTTCCCATTGAAATAAATTTGATTGAAGTTATAATTCATTTTTTACATTTATTTCAATAGGATCTAAGAACAAGAAATCTAATCTAACTGTACAGTTTTGAAATAATAGGTTCATACATTGTGCTGAGCCATAATTTAACCACAAGGTAGAGAATAAGCTATAGTTGCTGGCTGCTATAAACATGGTTTGCATACTACAAAGATAAGGTTCACATAACATTCTATAAACTATGGCTTAAATACTACAATGTCAGGATTCACACAACATGCCAAATCAAAACCAAACCATGTTATAGTCAGGTGTTTCATATATCCAATGTATATCATATTCTTGTGGTTGCAATAAGGAATTCACTGTTGGCTTATAAGCATTCTGCCAGCTAGTCCTATATTCAGTCTTCCTTGACTGCATGATTCAACAGCTGCATGAACTGTTTGTGAAAAGAAATTGTAAATCATGCCACTTAGGATAAAGACTGAAATTTTATATCAGAATGAATGTTCTGGAATCTACTTCCTCCTAAATCAGTGGTTCTCAACCTTTTTAATGCCGCGACCCCCCAACTGGTTGTAAGTCGAGGACTACTCAACTGGTCGTAAGTCGAGGACTACTCAACTGGTGCAGCACCGTTTGCAGAATGGGACTTTTGGCGGGCTCAGCAGGGCAGAGACAGCCTGGACAATTCCTATTGGCTTTTGAAAGCCAATAGAATTAGACTCTATTCAAGAGAGTCTATTCTCTTGGCTTTCAAAAGCCAATAGAATAAAAGGGAGTAGCACAGCTAAGGAAAAGGGGGAAAAATGGCAGACTGCATTGTTTGGCGACCCCCGTGAAATGATCGTTCGACCCCAAATGGGGTCCTGACCCACAGGTTGAGAACCACTGTCCTAAATAGATCTAAATCAGGAGTCTTCAAACCTGGCCCTTTTATGACTTGTGGACTTCAACTCCCAAAATTCCTCAGCCACGTTGCACAATTTTAACAGGGTTGCGCAGAGAAAAATGTTTCCCTGTTCTTCGTGATGCTGAACTATGTAAAAAAACATTCATTAGCAAATTATTACATTGATTATTTCTTCATTGCAATTATATCCTGCTTTCTCTGGATGCACAATGGAGCTTTAATGGTGTCTCCCCCAGAATCCTTGGACTATGAGGAAGTGACTGGCACAAAGTCACTCAGTGAGTATATGGTTGGGTAGAAACAGACTTCAGGTCTCCCTGGTACAGGATATTAATCACCATAACACATTTCCAAATCAGGGCCAATAAATAAACAAAAAGCTCATAAATGCCAAGCTGGAAAATATATTGATATCAATATCAAAAACAGTCCCTTAAGCCCCATATTATTCTGCTGTGAAAACAATCCATTTTTCAGGAAAATAATCAAGTTACATTGAAAAAAAGCAACCTGAAAAAATTATATTGGGGAAGGAACGGAACAATTGGAAATATCTTTGTCTGATATACATACATAACCATTTCTTCTTGTCCAAAGTTCCAGATGGAAATATTAGGGGGATAGAATGGGCAAAATTAAACCATATAAATAATAATTATCCTGGACTCCTAACCTAGCAGGATTTTTAAAAAAGGAGGAATTAAAGGACAAAATTATGAAGTAATATAGGAATGTATAGACCCCCAACTTCTGCATTTGCTATCTGAAACCTGAACATGTGAATAGACTTAATTAGTAAGCATTACATCTCAAAATAGCAGGTGATCAGAAAATGATTTAATCTGCCACGGTCCATTAATACATATGAGTCATTATTTGAAGTTGCTGTAATCAAGTACTATAATGAACTTTCTTCCATGAAGCTTAAATCGGCCCATAAATTTGTCTGAATTTATGATCTTATACAGCAGACTTATTCCTTAAATTTAAAACCACTGGATTGGATACAGGCCAAATGGAAAGTTTTGCAGTTGGTATTATGACTGTTTATATCAATAGCCAAACTTCCATCTGACCTTTATCTAAGCACAGGATAGGGGGGACCTTCCAGGGGTTGGGGGATCAGCAACATGGTTTTGAACTCTATTTTCAGCCTGGTGGCACCAATACAGATCCTAATGATCTGTATCATATATTACCATGATCTAGTTGGGTGAGAGTAATGATATTACCTTTTAGAGATCTGCCTTTCCAGGGTTTTGGATCTTGGAGCAATCACAGACTTAAAGTCAGAGGTGCAAGTGGTACTGATCTTAAAGAAAAATGTGTCACCAGGGGTGCTGCTTCTAAGGTTAAGTTGGGCTTTAGGGGCAAGTGGAGTATCATTCTAGTGTACAAGCCGCCCTACTATACATTTGGATCCCTCTTCAGGCTTCTTGAACTTGTCTTGGGCTCTTTATTATTTATTCAATCTATATGGCTGCCTACTCACCAGCCAGTGATGGGGTCTATGGAGGTCGGTCAGAGAAAGCTAAATAGTTCACAGCCTTTTTGGCAATGTGGCTTAGTACATCCTGCTAGTCATATGTTAGACCCTATGTTTGTCTTAGAGAAATTATGTGGTGATCTTAACTAGAGGTATTACATTTGATTGTAGTTTGATCCAGTTAAGGATAACCTGCTCTTCCAAGGCCTTTATAAGGCAAACCTTTTAAGAGTTTCTATCCAGGTGTCTGGTGAATCAAGATTTTCCAAAGGATGGATATGTATATTTGTACTTATTTATATGATTAATGAAGCTGCCTGTCTCATTATAGGAGTATAAACCCATTATGCCCTAGTTAAACAGTAACCCATGAAACAAAAACTACATAATCTAATTACCAGATCCAAATGCCTAGAGAAACAGCCAGGAGATTTAAGAAGACTAACAAGGTTGGGGCTATCTGGATCTCTGGGTGGATGCTGTTCCACAGGGTAGGTACAGACACACAGAAGATTCTAAAGATCAACAAGATTGCATTGTTTGATGGAGGAAGCCCAGAGAATTCTTTCTCTTCAAGAGCTAGCAAGGCAGGCAGAAAAAATGGAGTAAAAAGTTCCACAAATAATTCATCCAAATAAACTTGGAAAGTTTCCCAAAGTTCCAACAAGCAGCTCCACTTAATTGTCTGTTTAGATTCTGGCAATAGGAGACAATACATGCTCTTAATAAAATTATCCCCAAGCAGTAGGGATTCATGCCTGAGAATGGTATGAAGGTAGCATTACATGCTGCAGTGGATGACTTGTGTTGGGAACTAAATGGGGTTAGTCTATCAGATATGTTGGAAGCTTTTACAATTGACTGTAGCAACCTTCCAAGTTGCCCATGTGGATTGAAGATCCAGAGGTACTGTTCTCTAATTGTACCATCCTTACTGTACTGGGCAATTCTAATAGGAGAGATTTCCCCAATTGCCATTCCTTTTTGGGGTGCCATGGTAATCAATCCTTTCCCCTTACTGTTTCATATGTATATGAAATATCTAGTTAAAGGTGTGATACCATCAACAGGGTGATATTGAGCTTTATATTGCCATCACAGACCCAACTGGAGATGCTGTTGGTCTTGTCCTATCCTCTAGTGCTTGTTAGGAGTGGACAAAACATGCTGAGACTGAACCAAAGAAAGAATGCTGTTTGTGCACCAGGGTCACTGTTGCTCTCAGAAGAGTGGCATTGCCTTTTAAAGAGCAGGTCAGCAATTTGAAATCCTCTGCACTGACCTATGATAAATTCTATCATCTCAATTGCTTTATAATATTTTAAATTTTTGGTAAGCTATTTCATCAGTGTTCCTTATTAGGGACAATGTAAACTAAATAATTGTGTCTTTTTTAAAATTTCAAATGGAAATACCTCAGTTTTTTGTAATAGGGCAGTCTTCAGAGTCTTTAGTCTCTGTGGTAATGATTTGAAAGCTGCTGCTTGTTGCTTCACTGATCTTTTTTCTTTGGGAAAAACTGCACTAACAATTGTCAGTATCTGTTGGATAGTAGCAAACATTATTTAAAGATGACTTGAATATTTAAGAGGGGGAGAACATCTGCCATAGATTTCAACCTGCCTATGAAATGCCTAAGAGAACCTCTACAAACTGCAGAACTTTATGAAGAAATGCACTATTTGAATCCAAACACAATTTAGGGAAAGCAGCATGCATGAGAAATGAAGAGCATGAAAAATATCCAAGGAACAGGAAGGAATTCAGGCTGACATTAGCAATGACTGACACACTGGGCAGTTATGAGCTATTGAAAGGACAAGTTGAGCCTCTCAGAGATGGTATCAACTTACCAATGGGCTAGTGAAGATAAAGGACATTGCCAAGGTTAGTTAAATGTAACTCTTGCACTCTCTCCCTTCTAGTTAATTTCTTTCTCTTTTTCAGAAAAGCATTTGAGAAAACACCTTGTAATCTCAACTTGGTGGAGGTTTCTAGAAAGAAGTCCTGAACATTTTGAAATACTTAAAAAAGTGGGTACGGTCATAGAATGGATACCATAGAAGCACAGTGACTCACAAAAGAGATGTGCACAAAGATAATGTTTCTGTGAGAAGAGTCAGGCTGATTCAGCTGCAGAAAAATATGTTCTGCTGCCCTCTGATGGGGCAACAAAAATAGTTAATTTTCAATTAGATTAATAGGAGCCCTGGAACTTCTCCAGAATGAAGCCTACATTAGTTCAGATTTATTCTGTGTTATTTAGATGTGGCTGAAATTTAAAGAAGAATGCAAAGGGAAGTAATTTTGCTCGGTGCCTGTTATGCATCCATAATATAAACCTGAATAACCCATTAAATCTCAACTGTGACCACAGCCCCAGCTTGATTTCCCCAGCTTATTTCAGATATGCTAGATAATTGGTTCCAGAAGTTCTACTTAATATGGCCTCTCTCCAGGGCTTTTTTTCTCATAGAACGCCCAGAATGGAGTTCCGGGAACCTTTTTTGGATGGGACCTTGTAGGGTGGGCAAGGTGGGTTGTATGACGTGTGTGAGTTCTGGCACTTTTTTTTTTTTTTTACAAAAAAAGCACTGCCTCTCTCAATGAATAAAAGAATAACAGAGTTGGAAGTCTTGTAGTCCAACCCCCTGCTCAAGCAGGAAACTCTATACCATTTCAGACAAATGCATCCAAGAGACCACCGGTTTGAAGAAAGCTGGAATAAAATTGCTTCACTTCTCCTGCAGTGACATTCTCCCTTACCTACATTGTCTCTCCAAAGCAATAATTCCAACATCTCTGCATGTCCACTGTGTATTCTCTGACAAATCAGGTATGATTGTTTAAACATATTTTGCTGAAGCAGCAATAATAGCTGGATTTGGGAAAACCTGAACAAAGGAAAGAACGTTCTCAGCATAGATGAAATGTTTTTATTATCTTCTCTTTCTTTAATAATTTTGTCTCCCTAAAGTCTAAAAGTGGCCAAATATATAAAAAGACATTTTAAAAGCAAAATGATACACATCCGAATCCTGGGATAGTCTTTATATTTTTAAGAAGATAGAAATTAGATGCAGAAAAAATATTGTCAGAAGCAAATGTGTTGTCTTTGGTAATTGTAAAATAATGGTATGTCTGTGCCTGCTCAGTACAAGAGTGGATATTAATATAAACAAGGTTTCCCATGAGGTCCACAGTATTTAGCCAAACTCTCAGAAAACCAAAACTCAAAGCAGCCTTGGACACCAGGAGGCAGCATACAGCTAAAGATCAGGTTTGTATCTAGTTCTATTCAAATGGATGTCTTAAAAAGAAAATAAGGTGAAAACACAATTAGCCTTTTTATTGGTCAGTATTTACATATAAATTTTCTGTTTCCATCCAAGCCTTGTCTCAAGTCAGACCTCTAATATTTCTCTTTAAAGAAAACTGGCAAATTAGTTAAAATAGTTTTTGTTAAGATAATAGTGTGGAGTTGGTTTCTTAGGGTATTGCAGCAGATGTTGAGAACTAATGCACAGGGCTGCAGGTTGCAGCTGTTTATTTCTTTGTCAGACAGTCTCCTTACTATGAAGAATAAACATAGTAGTTGTAAGTCAAAATGCCCACTTCTAAATGCAGATAGATTTTTAGTTGGCTGCAAAATTATACCCTAACAATTCAAGCAACTGAAATGCCCATCAGCCTAACAGGAAGATCAAAAAGACAGCTGCCCCAAGGAAATAGCTATCTGACTTGCCACCAAGTCATACCCTTTTCTGCCCTTTTTCTGGATTACACTTTAGCAGAATCTGTCCTCCTCCTGTCTGCAGTCTTATCTTTTTTTGTGGCTGTTGGTTTATGTTAAGGGCACATAGCAAGTTTTATTGTGTTTTCGTACCTTTTTACAGTTGAAAAGTTTGCAGTTCAGTAGCAAGAATTATAAAACAAGGAAGTAAGCAAGCAAATAAAAGAGGTGCCTCCGAGATCTATGTTGGGTTGATGTGCCCTCCCTATTGCCAAATCGTATTTCTCTACAAGAATTATGGCTCTTTATTTTGTCCTTGTGGATTCTCAACTCATATTCTTTGCCTTACTGGGACCACTTTTTTCCTTTTACCCAATTGCTTGGAGGTTTATTTTGTTTTCCAGATTAAAAAGAAGGCTTAACAAATGCAGAATTTACTGTTCGATTTGTAATCCTTAGGCATGATGGAAGTGATCATGCTTACTCCTATTGGGCCTACTCCCTTGGCTTTTTTTGCTCCTCTCCAGTGTGGCACTATTATCTCAGGCTAGCCTGGGTTCTTCCAACATTTTGCCTCTGCTACATGCTTCCCATTCACAAGCCTTTTCAAGTAGGTCCCTTTCCTCATTTGTTTTCACTATAGTTGAACTCAAAACAATCATCACAATCTCCATGGAAACAGATTTAGTGGCTCCTATGGAAACAGACATGAAGGAAAAACCCCTGCAGAGTTGCAGCTTTTGGAATAACTCCCACCCACAGTGTAGACAACAACTCTGAATGAATTGATGAACTGCTGTGATGCCAGATACTACTAATAAGCAATATAAGATGACCTGTTTATTTAAGGGCATTACAGCCAACAGCAGTTGTGCATGGATATCCTGACTGTACATTTTGCATGGCTTTATCTGAAAAGGGCCATTTCACATAATTGCTAGAAATATTGGCTTAGTGTCATTATCCAAATGTGCATCTTCCTTATATTATACCTCTTTATACTGCATCCTGGATTTCCACTTTGGAGGGATGCTCTGAGCATTCTGTATTCTGAGCAGCCTTTCCTCATTATCCACGCCATGTCTCTGTCTTAAAAGGCAGAGAAAGCAATTCAGACAGACTCCTGCATGTGCAAATCTGTATTCTTTTTCAGTATATGGTTATAAGTGAAATGGTGCATTTAATCAATTCTGAGTAGTGGTTAATGTAAATTAACTAATTAATAGCACATTGATAAGACTGTTCACATTAAATGAAAATAAATATTCTTATTTAATTTTGGAACTCTTTCAGTCTAACAATGTTCATTATACACTGAGAAGATATACCTTTTGGATGACAGAATTATAATTTTAACATTTTTTTTAGAGGGCAAGGAATGAAAATGCCACGATGGTGACATAATGATGTATATTGAGGGTCAAGTCAATATGTTCCTTGTTCTTGGCGGTTGTGTTTTTGCTTTACTTGTCTTAAGCTGATACAGGACAGAACACACAAATTTGTTTTATTTCCTGTTGGGACTCAGTGGGAAACCACATTGCCTGTACTAAATGATCGCTACCAAATATTAGTATCACAGCTTTGGGAGACACAGAAAAAGGGATCAAGAGAGAGCAGCATGTTGTCTATAAGTTAAGAGTGGCCCATCCAACTCTTGCATAATACAGACTATAACTTAGCACTTCCCTGCCCTCCAGCTCCATTTGTACTGTATTCCATCAGTGGTCATGTTTTTTCTTCAACTTTGGGGCTTTTGAAAAAAAAAGGATAGTATGAGAGGCTAGTATTCGGTATATGATTTAACAGGCATTCAAAATTTATGAAATGAATGAAACAAGTGAAGAGCACACCTTACTGCAAAATAATAGATCAGACCAAAGGAAGAAAAATGGCATCAGAGATGTAGAAGTTGAGAAAATTGAGGATAGGAATCTAGCCCAGAGCATATGGCTAGGAATAAATGAAGAGGAAACAGCAATGAAATTACTGGGGGGGGAGGGGGAATGGAGGAGAGACTGCCAAGATTCACAACCAGATTAGAACATTTCTAGGAATGTGAAACCTAGTACAGTAATAATGGAATACAGAGCAGTAGTATATGTAGATTTTAGCAAAGCCTCTTGAAATCCCAGTAGAGGAAATGGCAAAATATGGATTGGGCTATGTGTTAAATGCACATTGTATTCAAACTGTATAAAATGTCACACAAACATGGCATAAGTTCATAAGAAATTTCTCTAGTGCATTATTGTGTGTTGGCTTACTAAGATAGACCCTGCAACCAAAGAGCTGAGCTGAAGTCAATGGATCTGAGAAGTTAACCTAGCTTTTCAGCATGGCTACAGTTTATACCCCTGTAATATTTACACAGAAGCTTTGATAACATTCAGAAATCTAGCTTTAGGGCAGAATAAATGGAGGCAAATTAATACTCAATAGTTATTATACACAAATCCTTTTAATCCTTAAGAATTCATATAGAGATTCCAATTTTAAGTTGCCTTTGAAAACATCATAACCACAAAAATAGGTCTAAATGAAAGATGCATTATTGAAGTGTTACATGAATCATCTTTCCCTCTTAAGAAACTATCAAAGACTTAGTGGAATAAAGGACTGCTTAGGTTGGTTCATTGAACTAATATTCCCCTTTTTTAAAATTACTTGCTCTGGGCAAATTACTTATTTGTGTAGCTGTGTATCTTTGTTACCTTATTAGAATTATTTTTTTTAATGATAGGCTAGGACAGACATGTCAAACACAAGGCCCGGGGGCCAGATGTGGCCCACGAAGTGGTTTCATATGGCTCGCAAAGCCATCCTGGAAACAGTGAGGGAATGGCCCCCGCTGCCTTGGTCCTGGCCCAGGCCGGCTGCGAGCCAATGTATAATTTTGTGGTGGCCATCTATGCTGAAACACATTCAGTCTTAGCTCCACAAGGCCGTCTGGAAACAGTGAGGAACCAGCCCCTGCCGCGTCGGTCCCACCCCCTGGGTGCATGCTGGGGAGGTGTCACCCTTTGTGAGGAATGAAGAAATGCACCATCACCTGGAAGTGGCCAGCAAATGGCCCTCACCTACTTCACATATCCAGCTTGATGGGCTCTGGGGGAGGGGGTTTGGCAGGCAGCGGGGCACTCTCCTCACAGCACTGAGAGGCTGACCCCAAAAGAAATGCGAGGCCGCCCAGCTCCCAGCCTGCCCGGTTTCAGCAGGCGCTCTCCTCACAGCACCAAGAGCTGAGCTGGGTGGCGTGAATCTGATGTGAAGTGCAATGCTGTCTAGCCCCCAGCCTGCCCAGTTTCAGCAGGCAGCAAAATGCAAAGTTGGCGAGCTTTGCACTGCCTGGCTCAATCTCTCAGCGTTGTGAGGAGAACGCCCCGCTGCCTGCCAAAACCATGCCCACCCAGTAGGCCACACCCACTCCATTCACGCCCACCCTGGCCACACCCACCCGGTCCCCCAAAGGCAACCGCAATGCTGATGCAGCCCTCAATGAAATTGAGTTTGACATCCCTGGGCTAGGACATCCAGCTATATGGATGGGAGATGTTCTATTGGCCAGGAAGGAAAAGTATTTAACAATGTGTGTTTTTGACAACCCAGCATTTTGTCTCTAGAGCCTGAAGAGGAAACTGATAGACCGAACAAATATAGATGTATCCTATCTAGTCATAGAATTGAACGAGCTTGTGCTTGAGCCCTCAAAGCAACATCTCACACTCAGAAAAAATGCAGCAGGTGAATACATTGTCCTCTGTACACTGAGATTTATACCTTTTCCCCTCTAAATAGCTGGGTGCTACATTCAGTCTCTTTGCTTCTGTCCTTGAGAATAACATAGAAGAAAGACCATTTCTTCCAAAACTATTCCTGATATTGTACTTAGATGATGGAAGTTCAACTGACAGTTTAACTGGATCCAAACTTCATATGTCTTACATTATATGATTCCAAGCATTGTAGTTTGTAAATCCTTGTTTAAGGCTTAGGATGTTATTTGTACTCATCACCTAGTGTAATTTAATTTAATTCAATAAGTCACACAATGACTTAAGAACCAGTTTGGTGTAGTCATTAAAATCATCAGACTAGAAACTGACTTGTAGTCCTGCCTTAGACACAAAGCCAACTGGGTGACTTTGGGTCAGTCACTTTCTCTCAGCTTGGAAACAATGGAAAACCACTTCTGAAAATATTGCCAAGACAAGCCCATGGATTTGTGCATGTGGTCACCAGGAGTCAAGATTGAATCAAAGCCACTCTACCCTCTCCTACAAAATAGCCTGATGTGCAAACCCAGTCATTATATTCTTTAATAACCACAGAGACAAGTCTCTGACAGGACTGAAGTAGTTTTCACCAAAGACTGAATATTCATTTATGATCTGTCAGCATCCAGAAACTGATTAAAGGCATGAAAAGGATCTATGGCTATTTATGAAACAGATGTAATAACCTGTGATTGGCTTCTATAATGTGTAATTCTGTTTTCCTTACTCTGGTGCTCTCCGCATGTTTTCAATCATACATATCCAAAGATAAAGAAGCTGGGAAAGGAATAGATGGGTTTTCTACAGGACAAGTTGAGAAGAACTGGTCTTGTTTATATAAACCTGCTTTAGCTAATATTATATCTCCATCAGCCACTGAGCAACCCAACCAATCTAGACATAATAATGTCTTCAATAGTAGACGATTCTGAAGGAATGTTGCTTATTGAAAATTCCAAGTGCAGAATTGACTGTTACAAATAATGTAATAGTCTATGACCCGAATTAGGAGATAACAGTGAACAGCAGTGCCTTCATACTTTAACTGAAAAACAAGAGGTTTGGCGGGTTGTGATGTAGCTTCAAAGGAAGTCTTTCACATCTATCTTGCACTAAGATCTATTAAAATATTTGTTTGCCTTTGAACACAGTCTAATTACTGAACAAAATTAGGTATGTATGTTATTTTTATCTATTATTTTGAATGTATTATCAAAAATGTCTCTTTTAGGAAAGTAGCATAAACACTAAGGACAAAACTTTTATAATACCTATAAATTACATGATAAAATTGTACATAAAGTACAATTTGCAACTTAAACTACATGACGTATTGTGCATTGGATAAGAGTACATGGAATGCATGCACCCAAGAGGATGCTCAAATCAAGAGTGCACAAGTTATGACCTGCAGGCCATACAACAACCTCCAAGGGATTTGGTGCAGCCTCTGAAGTTTTTCCAGATGTTGTCTCCCATTTCTTTACCATCTTCCTCATGCTATCTTGACAGTTTATGTCATAATAAATCAAAAGAAGAAAGAAAGCATATATTCATATAATCAAGGAATCATCCCTTTCCCACATATATTCCAGCCAGGAGGCAATAAATCAGTTCAAATAGGAGCTTCGTGGTCTCAAAATCTTTCATACCTTAAATAGTTTGCTAAGTAACAAGCTACAGTAACTATTTAAGCCAGTGGTTCTCAACCTGTGGGTCGGGACCCCATTTGGGGTCGAATGACCATTTCACGGGGGTCGCCAAACCATGCTGTCCACCATTTTTTTTCCCTTTTCCCTAGCTGTCCTACTCCCTCTTATTGGTGGCCACACCCACTTGGGGGTCACCACAACATGGGGAACTGTATTATGGGGTCACAGCATTAGAAAGGTTGAGAATCACTGATTTAAGCTAACTATAAGTCAATGACTTCTCTACACAAACAAACTTATTATTTAACTACTCCATACCTGACTGTTTCAGAATAGATTTTTACATATAAAATAAAGTGAGCTATTTGATTCTACTTTTATATTGCTCTATGTACAAAAATAGAATATAGTGTATAATTGGCTTTCTATTATGTTAGATATTCTCACAACTATTATTATTTAATGGCACTGCATGTGACTCCAAATTAATGGGATGCAGGCAACAGATCTTGTTGTGCATAAAAGAGCATCAGAATACTAAGTAGACTGACTGCCATTGTCCTTATTCTTATTAGGGAATCTATAGCACAGATAGCACAAGGAGTTAAGCTATTCTCCAAAGCACCTGAAAGCACGATAAGAAGCAATGGGTGGAAAGTAATCAAGGAGAGAAACAACTTAGAACTAAGGAGAAATTTTCTGACACTTAAACAATTAATCAGTGGAACAACTTGCCTCCAAAAGTTGTGAATGTTCCAACACTGGAAGTTTTTAGGAACAGACTGGATAACCATTTGTCTGAAATGGTATAGGCTTTCCTGCCTGAGCAGGAGGTTGGACTAGAAGATCTCCAAGGTCCCTTCCAGTTCTGTTATTCTGATCTGTACATACACCTATAATAAAGGTAAAAAAGGATATATGCAGTGTTAGCTTCATTTTAGATATCAAAAAGGTTTTGCCACTCCCAGTGTTTTGTTTTCAGTGGGAAATGGGTCCAAGTGGCTCTTTGAGTGTTTTGGGTTGCCTACCCCTGCCCTATACCATTCCAGATAAATAGCTGTGCAATCTCTTCTTAAAAACCTCCAGTGATGGAACACCCACAACTTCTAGAGAAAGCCGTTTCACTGATTAATTGTTCTCCCTGACAAGAAATGCCTCCTTAATTCTAGGTTAGATCTCTCTTTGATAAGTTTCCATCTGTTACATTGTCCTGCCTTTAAAAATTTAAAAACTCTCCACTTGTTTTCATGTTATAATTTTGTTAAATTTGCCGTTATATTGTTGTTTTAATCTATGCTTTCTTCTCATATCAGTGCCTGGTTTTTTGTGTCTTTAGTTGTTAATTGGAGTGTTTGCTGTACACAAGGAAGCAACAACTAATGACTTAATATCCACCATCAACATTCCAATTACTACATACAGAACAGCCCATAAACACTAAACATATGTAGAACAGCCCAATGCACACGTTCTGGAGAGAGAGAAGTTCCCTAAGGATGGGCTTCAGCATGGGTCCAAAAGCTCAGAAGACTAAATTTTTGGTCCTGGTGATTGACTCAAATTGGATCCTGCAACATTACACTAGGACATGTACAGTATATTTGCCTTCACATGGAATTTTCTACAGAGATGCTCCTCCTTTATGCTACTGTTAATCAGAAGGAAACCACAAAAGTCATCCAGTGTCTCTTCTTACTCTGTATTTAATCTCTGAAAATGGAGCTGTAACATCCAAGTTTTTGCAGAGTGCATATCAAATTGTATATGTACATACCATTCACACTTGATGGGGCTAGTACTTTGTACTCAAAGCACACTCCCTTGTATGGCATCAGTTCCAACTGCTAGAACTAGTGACAGAGTTTAATTTTAAGACTGGCTTTCTACAGAGAAACAAATTCCTGAGTGCCTCCTACATGAGAATATGAACAACGAATAATTTATAGAGTGGGGCAAAACATAACATAACTTTGTGTAAATGACACATGCACAATAAATGCTTTCTACAAACATACACAAAGGCTGCCAGTCAAATATAGGTGATGGTTAAATAATCAACTTGAATCCAAGGAAGAGCAATGTTTCTTTTGATCAGGGTTTCTTTTGATCAGATGAGGAAAGTTAAATCAGAAAGCCAGTGTTCTGCCTGCTGTGACATAGATTTATGGCAACATTTAATGTCAAAATAAAAATCCAGAAGAAAAGCTACCCAATATCAACAGGCTGAGGTTAAGCATTTTTTTCTGTGTGCAGGGAAAAATTGAATGTTCAAGCTAGCAAACAACTGAGCCTATGTTAAGTTACTATGGCTGTCCAAAATTTTGGATTCAAAAGCACAAAGGGCATGCTTTTTCCTGCAATTGTGCAACTTTATCTACACTGTCACATGAGTCTGGGAAAAGCCAGTTTGGTTTAAAATGTTGCAGACAAGTGTAAGTTTGTGTCCTTTCTGTTCCAAAGCACATTTTTGCCATAAATTCTTTATGATTTTTTCACATATGTGTGTGTGAAATGGGATAAGTTCTTGGCAACATAATTCATGCTAGACATTTTGAAGTATGGCAAAGCTCTCATGGGACAAATTGGATAGCCAGATGCTTTCTTTCGTTAGACAGGCTCAGGAGACAACATGTTTTTAAAATTACACTAGAGTGGTATCTTTATGTATTTAAAATGAGAGCCTGGAAAGCAAAAATAAAATCAGGCACTTTTTAAAAGGCAACCCAATAACAAGCAGTAATAACTGCTTGTTATTACCTTCCTGTTTTTCTTGCTTTCAAGAGCAAACACAAAGCTTTGAGTGCACTATTTTCACTCTCATTAATTAAAAGCCACCTCAGAAGTCTGTAATTTGATTCAGTCCACTAAATAATGCATTCCCATTTTTTTTACGCCAAGGGTTTCCATATGCATGTGGTGCTCTGAAGGAAGAAAAACAGGGAGGTAACAAAAAGCAGGAAAATATCTTAAAGTTTGCACTTCTTCAGCACTTGGGTTGCCTTTTAAAAGTGCCTGATTTAAGATTTAACAAGTCCCGGAGGCTTGGCTACACAAAACTCAGCTTGAAATTAGTTTCTCTTCATACTCACTCGGGCACAAATGAAAGGTATTCATACAGTACTTAGAGGTGTGAAAATGAAAATAGGACAATGGACAAATACATTTCAATGAATCCAATTCACCTTTCAATAGAATATACATGTGGAGTTTAGCAAGCGTTCTTTTTGCACATTCAGGTACAGAAAACGAAGCTGTGAACTGAGATCTAAGGTAGGTGTAAAACAGAGACATTTCAACACCTTCAGATACAGACATCCTTCCTTGGAGAGTGGGGTGCAGAAAAATAGGACATGATTGACTTAATCTCCTGGCTAGGGAAGAAATCTGGTAACCGAATTATCTCTATGCCATTTTGATAGGACAGTGGGATAGAATGGCTATCGTGTGTAGATGCGTTCCTGATTTTTCTGAGAATCAGGGAATGACAAGGGCATTCCAGGAAAAAGTTTGGGTGGCACACTGTCTACATCTTTGGATGCCTTTGGTCACCAGGTTTCCATCAACTAGGCTAAAGCAACGTGCAACTGGAATAAGCATCAAGACGTCTTGGTGATTCAGACTTTATTGGCAAAAGGGATGCTAAACAAATCTTGTCTGAGGCACAGGGTTGTTACTTGTAAATGACAAAAATGTCTCAGGTTCCATTAACTCCATATTCAGAAATATTCAGAACAATTATTTACAAAATAAGACAAAGTTTTAAAATTTACAAATAATTAAAAGGCATTGATAAAAATAAAAACAAAAACAAACAGAAAAAACAGTCCCCAAAGTAGAAGTAAAAAAGAGGTTCCCAATGAAAACACTAAAAACCACCCCCAAAAGAAATATTTACACCACAAGTTAGCAATCATTGTAAATTCTATCCCTTGCTCCCCGATTTACAAATTCATGCAGCAAAGAGAAAGAGGCTGCCCTAGAAAAGCTATCTAGGCTGGGTTGTTATTGGTTAGTTGCTAGTGTCCGCTTTGTGTGCTGTACTTCATATGAAAATGGGGCCAGCCTCCACCCAGTATTGTATGTGGATAAACAACATTAAGAACTAGGTGGACAATATCATTGTTTTCCTGGAACAGTAGGCGCTTGGTGAAGAAGGTTCAGCCTAGGTGTCAATAGCTATTAGATTTCTAGTAGCAATTAGAACATACCTTCAACTGGGCGTAGATAAAGAACAAGGCCATAGGTGTGAGATTTGCATGGAACTTGCTGGCCTGCCAAAGAATTTTCCTCAGCTACCCAGGTACAGGAGATAACTGTTCATTTGTATTAAAGCTAATTAGATTGAGCTGTAAGCCTGTAGCCCTCAAGACTTAAATACCAATATAATGAATCTCATGTGACTGGAGAATATAGGATCATGAACTTGAAGTTCTTCTCTGATGCAATTCCCTTGGATTTGGCCCACTATTCCTCATTAGCTGCACATTATTCTGGTTTTGCTTTCTAGTACTCAATAAAAATTCATTTCAGAATATCCAAAGCTATTTATGTTTTAAGTTAGATACAGAAAATATCACATTATTTTGCACGTGAATGCAATTAAGGTAAAACAGGAACTAGAGTGTAAGCAACATAATGCTGGTGGTTTCCTTAGGGAGCGTTACATGCTTACTAGCACAGTTTAGCAAGCCACAATGAAAACCTTGATGCAAATTCCACTGGGATGGTGCTTGCAGTCCAATATCTGATAAAAATATGTTAGGTTGCAATGTTTGCAGTTTAATCCCTTGCCTTTTCTTTGACCCTCCCTCCCCATGGATGCTCATGAGGTCACTACTGTTTAACTGGCAATGACTTGCAGCATCCATTGCAAATAACACTGACTTTTATCCAAAGATACCTAAAGGCATTTGGCAGTGTTACTTTTATTTGGATTCCCCTCAATACCCTTTCTAATCTTTTGAAAGAATCTCCCACTTTGATATTAGGAGTTGGTTGCCTTCCCTGAGAAAAATGTTAATTTATGCACTAATGTGCAATATTGCTGCTAGCTGTTCTACATCTGAAAATCCATCATTTTAGTTATCTTCTATCTGGTTCATCAACCCTTATGCAAATTTAGAGTTTGTCATTATTTAAAGAAACTCTTTCAGTGTTATAAAGGAATTCCTCAGCTATAGTTCTCTCCAGAACATAAGCTGTTCAATTAGAAAGCATGATTGAAGAGTTACTTTTAAATACCAAATAAACATCATGATTAATATATGTTTAAAGACAGATAATGGCTGGAGGAAAAAATGAAACACAGTTGATTGGTTGTAGCTTCTTTTTTCCTTCTACTACTGTTAAGTGAGTCTGACCAACGATAGGCAGGGTCCTGGAATAATAAAGATATCAGCTAGAAACAGATTAACCAAGTTAATTTCACCTTTCTGCTTGAATTCAAGATTCATGCTACCTGGTATGAATTTGTCAAATTCCCTACTTATTTTGTTTCCATTTTTCATCTTCAGCTATAATATAGTAAATTTACTCACAAGTAAATTCCATGACATCCACTTATTTCTGAGACAATATACACAGCTGAAGCTGCAGATTACACTTTCTAAAGTACCTTCCTAATTAGGAACAATAACCTAGACCTTTGAGTCCAAATAGGAAAGTAAACTGCAAGAAGAATAGGTAGCCATCAGTGGCCAAAAACTAAGCAAGAAAACTCTTAGATACCCCTAACGGAGTTTCAGAAGAACAATCTGTTCCTAAATTACTGCATGAATTGAGTCTTCCTCTCTTTCAGTTAATATTTGGTGGGGGCAGGGAATTGCAGAACGGATTACTGTAGAACATTCAGGAGAACCAAAACAACTGCCCTGATGTTATCTGAGAATCTAACTCACATAGAATTCCAAGTCTCAAAAATGATTTTGTAGTAGAAAAATACACAAAATACACACTCCACTTTAGCTATTAGGGACTGCTTCTCAGAGAGAAATGCAAAATGGGGCAAATATCTGATGAAACAATCTCCATCATTATCCTTGTTTGGACTGTGGTCTGGTATTCCTATTAAGGGTACAGTTGAAATGGATGTTCAGTGCAATGAATGTCTAAGTCTTTGAGGAAGTGAAGACATGCTTGAAAGATGTGGATAATGGAATGGGTGATCCTGGAAACTCTGAGGTGACAGACAATTGGCTCAGCAGAGTTTTCCAAGAGCTAAGAAAGAGGCCCTACTTTCCAATACACAACCCTCCCATTGGGCTTCTACTTGAGAATAAACTAGGTAAAATAAATAAATAGGTTCGGCATCATTTATATCTTACAAAATCCAGGTTAAATTGCAGAAACTTTAGAGTGGGTTTTTATGCCATTTTGACTGCAAATATTTACCAGGCATGCCCCCCCCCCAGAGCAACCCATTAATAATTTTAATTCCTAAAATTCTAATTATTTTGACAGTGAACTGGACTAAAAACTCCTGAATTTTGTCATGCAAATGACAAAAGTCATTTGCTCATAGTAAAGTAAAAATTTAAAAATATGAAGTGCAAGATATAAATGAAGCAATGTACTGAGAATCATTCAAAATTTGCACAACTTCTAGAAGAAGAGCATTAGAAAGTGTTTGCAATGATTTAGGATTTTGAAAGGCAACTTAGTTTTAGATTTCCCAAAGCTATATCTCAATTAGTAATGGGAAAAGCCAGAAAAATGTTTTTTTCTTCTTCTCTGTAAGTTAACCAATCATGGTTTGACTACATCTCTATTCAAGAGCAGTTCTGTAAGAAATGAGCAAATGTGTCCTTTTTCATGTGAAAGCAATTGGGGATTGCAGCATGTTTAGAAAACTGTTTCAAACCAAAAGTTCCCATATTTGCAATAGCTGTCAAGTCAGGAGAGAATTTTATTCTAAAATTTCCACTGACATACAGCTTTCTATATGCAGGATATTTGAAATAGTAGAGAGAAATTACGTAAGAGCAATGCAGATTTTGTCCACTCTACTCCAGGCTCTCTGAAAATGGAACATAGTAAGACCAAATTGGGGTGGGTGGGGAGCCAGCAGAAGGGTTTGAAAATGAGCTGGTTTGCACTGGTTGATGAAATTCCCCAAATGTGTCCTAATGGGAGAGGCACTTAGGGAGCAGCTTAAGTTGCTTGCTTGATTAAAATGTATTTATTTAAAAGAATTGTGTGACTTCCCACCTTCATCCACAACTTGGGGCAGCTCATGTTGCCAACTCCTCCATTCTAAGGCCGTGACCTCCTCCAGTCAAACGATTTGGAGCAGAACTATTAATAAAAGGGCTAGAGAGAATCCATAAGGTATGCTGTGCAATCTTTATCCTGCCTTGTTGTAATATACAGAAGAAATCAAACTGCCCACAAGTTGTATTTTCATGTAACAGAATGCTGGTACAGCTGGTTCTCTCCCTCTCCATCCAAAGAAGAAATTTCTACCTTTCGCTTCTACTGCACAAAGTGATGGGATTACACAAAAGGAAGCTGTTTGTGATACAGGTTCAGTGACCACTGAAACCTGCGACAACAAATGGTAGTTGTAACTGAAGTTGTGGCTGGCACAACACCCCCACATTTATATGATTGCGATCCAGGTGCTCAGCAATCAGCCCAGATTTCTGACATTGCAAGTTTCATTCATTCACATGTTCATGATTTGCAGCCTTCCTTTTCTGCTTCCCACAAGAGATCTTTGCTTAACCATGGTAACTAGGGACTGCCAGAACTGCTGTTGCTAAGCAATGTCATGTGATGTTGCGCTTTAAAACACATTGCTTAGCAATAGAAATTCCAATATCCCAGGTACAGATATTAACCAAGAACTACCTGTACTGAGGTCACCAAATGCCTTCTTTTTGTTTTAGGGACCCTAAAGAAGACTTACATGAGTCTGCATTAACAGGACTGTGCTACAAATTCAGATATTTCATATTTCTCCTTCTGTCTTAATCCTCTGCAGAAAAGGAACGTAAGGATATACTAGGCAATAGGTTGTTTAGTGCAGAGGTCTCCAACTTTTCCAGGCTCATGGACCGGAGGGACGGAGAGCAGCTTCAAAATTGGTGCACATGCACAAGGGGCCACGCACACTGGCGTAGCACTAGCAGCCCCATTCACATGCAGCATGCTCTGGCACCATGCACATGTGTGAATGGCCATGCACCCCCGGCGGTGATTAGCGGCTCACCCAGGCTAGCGCCCCCATTCGTGCATGCGCAAACTGGCCATGGATACCTGCCATTTGCTAGCATTCCCATTCCTGTTCACACACATGCACACCTGCAAATGGGCCACGGGCGCTAGCGTGAGTGGGGGGAATGCACGTCCATGCATGCGTGCACTGGCCAGCTATTTCTGAGGCCTACTGGCCAAGAGCCCATGGCCTGGGACCAGGCCATAGCCTATAGGTTGGGGACCCCTTGTTTAGTGAATGGAGAGTTAGGTAAGATGACTGTGAGATGTCCTGTCCTAAGGTGAACAGCTGCATGCAATTGTCCCAAGAATCTGGAATGTTTCATCAGGCCTGTGCTTATTCAGGTCTGCATTTTGTCATTTCATACCCACACCTTAAAATATAGAAGTCTGTGGATCAAAGATACTGACATTTCCACAAGAAAAAAATTGAAATACTTTATCTTAAGAACTATATAGCACCATCATCTGCATTAGGGAAATAAGGCCGTGTGGAGACATGGAAGTTTCAGCATTTCTTGGTTTTAAATTTCCTAGAGTTACCCATAGTCTGGCCATTCAAGCACAGAAACGGTGACTAATACTTGTTTTAAACTAAAGAGAAAAGATCTGCTACCTAAAGATGAAAATCCATCTCCGTTTTCAGTTGTCAAAGGAAGTCTGATGCATAGGGCCAGGAAAGCAAGGTGCGCCATGTTTTCCCTGGTGCTGGTGGTTGCTGCAGATTGCTAAAAATGGACAATAAAATGTCCTGATCTTCTCTCTCTCGCTCTCTCTCTCTCTCACACACACACACACACACACAAACTTTTTTTTTTTTTTTTACTGAGACCTGGTGTGACTGCTGGTGCCACTACAATAGATTAAAATTATGTGGCCAGTATCTAGCATAATGCAGGCTGGGTATGAGGCTTAATAGTGTTGTATACTGATTGTGCCTGAGGAAAGCTATCCATCCTAATATAATGACAAAACAGAATTGATCTGTGTTCAGCTTGCTTATTCTCTCTCTCTCTCTCTCACTCTCTCTCTCTCCCCCCCCCACCCCCTTGTTATAAGCATCTGATTCTTGAAAGCAGCACCTCTTAATCTCTGATGGTTTTTTTTCCTACAGACTAAGCAGGCAGTCCAGTCAGCACAATATATCAGCTCACAATATTCCCTGATGCCTTTTCCCATAATGCCGTTCCCAAATGAAAAAAAGGCATCTCCTTGAATTGGGAAATAAAACCCATTCGCAGGCAGCCAAACATCCAACGTCATGAACCACAGCACAGCATTCAACTCTCACTGCTCAAATTCCTGTTGTGAGTGGCCAATTAGGAATAGAAAGGTTTCCAGAGACGAGAGATTTTCATTCTGTCCCTGGCTATGCCATATAGGTTCTGTATGTCAGATCTCCTCAATGAGCTACAAGAAGACAGAAGCTGTTGCTCCAACCATGAAAGAGCAACATTCCTCAGCTGTGGCTGGCTCAGGAACAGCCAGTCCTAGAACTGCCAAAGAGATTGGTAGCTTCAGGGCAGACTGGTTCTTCCGTCATCAGTTGTAGATCCTCTCACTCACTTGAGGACCCTATTTTCTCCTCCACCCGGCTGCCATCAGGGGGATGCAATTTGCACTTAGAAGGGGAATGTCGGACAGTTGAACGTGATGACCGAGAAAAACAGGAAGTCAAGGACTGAGAGCTGCAATCACAAGCAATATCCTATAAAGAGAAAAAAAATACTAAGTGGAAAAAGAACAGGTTCAGATGAAGACTTGAGATGGTGGTTAAGAGCAGGAATCTTCACGTTACCCATAGCAGTAAATTCCTTTATGCAGGAATTTGTATTCTGATTCTGTGTTCATGCTCTCATCTACATCATACTGAGGCCTGTTGTACTCAACTACTTATAGCCATTAAAGTTAGTTTCCCTTTTCTTGGCAAAAGAAAGATAGAACTGTTCGGTGAAAAAACTTGTCAGCTATAACTGAATATTCATTTTTTATGAAAGAATTTATGAAGCTAAGTTATGTAAAGTTTATTTTTGTGTGTGTGTGCTGAAGTTGATATTTATAGCTCTATACACTTTTCCTATTTTCATTGTGTACAAATTTGTCTTGTTTTGTGTTTACTGTTTGCTAATTTCCAGCATTGCTCTTTAGAAACCACTTTCCTCTCACTGTTGAGTTGCTGGGAACATACATGTAAGCCAACTGATAGTAGACAGTATCTAATCTAGTACTAATTAGATGTTAATTAGTATCTAATCTAAGAGGTAGTCCAGGAGAGGCTGGGAGGAAATAAAGGTAACCCCGAAGCAAAATAGAAGGTAGCAGTGTACCAAGAGAGAGAAATTAATGCACTACCAAGAGATTCTGTAGGCTTCCCAGCTAGAAAAATTGATAGATATAGCAAGGAAGCGCAGAGGAGAAATAGGTAAAAACTGTAAAGAGTAAGGCTTACTACAATATTCTTATCTCATCACATACATCCAGTATGAAATTAGATCTATTTGTCAAAGATTTGTATATTTAAATTATTCTGGACAAATAAAAATGTAATATATAAAAGGTAATTAAGGGTGCAATGTATGCCCAACCTCTAATTTAAGTATGCCTGATACTTAGACTTTACTTCAGGTTATTGGTAATCACTTGCCTGTGGTTGGTAATCATTCCTAAAACAGACATTGCATGAAAGAAGAGTAGTTATTGAAATCAATGTCTAGACCAGGGGTCTGCAACTTTGGCAACTTTAAAACTTGTGGACTTCAGCTCCCAAAATTCTGGGAATTCTGGGAGCTGAAGTCCACAAGTCTTAAAGTTGTCAAGATTGCAGATCCCTGGTCCAGACTATAAATTAATCCTGATCTGGAAAAAAGTGAAGTGTCAAAGGTACATATTAATACATTCCTTGGTTTCATGCAGTTAGAATAAGTATCTTCCACAAGCCTCCTAGACCAGTGGTTCTCAACCTTTTTAATGCCGCGACCCCCAACCGGTCGTAAGTCGAGGACTACTCAACCGGTCGTAAGTCGACGACTACTCAACTGGTGCAGCACCGTTTGCAGAATGGGACTTTTGGCGGGCTCAGCAGGGCAGAGACAGCCTGGACAATTCCTATTGGCTTTTGAAAGCCAATAGAATTAGACTCTATTCAAGAGAGTCTATTCTATTGGCTTTCAAAAGCCAATAGAATAAAAGGGAGTAGCACAGCTAAGGAAAAGGGGGAAAAAATGGCGGACTGCATTGTTTGGCGACCCCCATGAAATGGTCGTTCGACCCCAAATGGGGTCCCGACCCACAGGTTGAGAACCACTGTCCTAGATAGATATGATTGCCAGGCTCATCTGAATTTTTTTTAACTACTGTGCAGTGTACACCAAAATATTATGAAAGCCATTGACATCTTTGTGTTTTGGCCTTCACATTGTTAGTGGATGGAAAATATCCTATGCTATACTTTAATTCATTGGGAAGGGGGCTAGAAACTCATTTGCTTCTGCTATTAAGAGATATATTCCATATATTGTAATAAATATTACCTCATTGGCAATAGTAGCAGAAACAGCATCAGCTTCCTTTAAGATTCTGTCCTTGCCACCTTGGCTTAGACTGGAGAGCTTTGGTTCCTCATTGCAGCTCTGCTTTGTAGTTTTTTTGGAGGTGTTTTCCAAAAGCTGGAGCATTGCTGAGGAAGGTTCTGGCTTCTTGTTACTGTTGTCCCCTCCAACTGGGTCTTTCTTGTCAGGAACCAAAGTGGGACTTTGAGTTCTACCACACACATTCCGGAAAAACTCTTGCACTATTCCATATTTTGGTGCTTCTGGCTTGGCTTTACTTTCCTGGCATCCAGGCTTCCATATGGACTCTGTGCTCCCAGAATGCTCCACAACATTGAATAAGCTAGACAAGCCATCATTAATGTTGCTTAGAACTGGACTGTCTCTAGTAGTGGTGGACCGAGCCCAGGCGGAGCCATTTTGCTTACTCTGATGGAGGTTCCACAAGCTTCGGTCCTTGGAATTATCCAGCTTAGATGATGATCTTCTTTGGAGTTTGGGAGAACCATATTTGGGAGAGCAACAGGGCCGTTCAATCCTGGAATGGACTTTGTCCAGAGATGTTGAAATCTGCTTGCTACGCACTGACACAAGGGAGGAACTTCGTGGAGACCAGCTCTTACTACTGTGGATGCTTCCTCTGGGTATGTCTGTCTGCAAGCCAATACTGACTGTCTGAGTAGTCTGGGTACCAACATTGGCCAATCCCACTGTCTGGCTAGAGGTGCTCTTAACCTTTCTTTCAAGGGAACTGGAACGAATAGCTTGACGAACACAATTGGTGATTTCCTTCATGTCATCACTCATGTTGCCAGAAATTTCAAGGTCATGCAGGGATGGTGGGAATTTGGACACTGGAGCTACAGCTTTCTCACTAACAGCACTGCCATCAAGTAATTCCCGATGCTGCTTGGAAAAGTTACACAACCATCGACTATACATGTTTTCTGAGCTGTTTGACTCTTCCTTGGGCTTAGCCATTGTGAATAGAAAACCAGGCTCAACCATGATCTTCTCGTCTCTGTTGTGCATTAGAGGAGGTTCCAACCTTCGTACGACAGGTGGGCTATAGTATATGCGGATCCCAGTTTTGTCTGGAGCTGTATAACTCCTCTGCATTTGTTTCTGGGTCTGTTCCAATGTAGGTAAGTCATTTGTCTGAATGCATTCACAAGGGGAAGCATCCAGCTTCTCTGAAGCCAGGGTCTTGGGTGTAGGTTCCTTACTGTTCACACAAGCAAAGTTCTCAGAAGTGATCCCAGTAGGTTCTGGCAACTTCTGTGTAGTTGGAGATCCTTTTCTGCTGTGGGCATTGTCTATGATCACAGTGCTGCTTTTGCCAGGAAGATAAGGAGAGCAGTCAAGCAAACTTTCAAATTCAGACATGGAGGAAACTGACTTTGTCCTAAATAGACAAGAGAAAGCAATGAGTAACAACCTAACTTTTGGACTGAGAATTTTATGTGTCCTACCTACGTGGTGTCTACTTTTTTTCCTGTCAATTCTGTCAGTTTCCCTGTCATTTTCCAATTAATCTTTTAACATGTCTAAGGATGTAGCAAAAATAGGTGTTGTGGAATGGATAGAAAGTAGATAGAATTTGCAGACCTGATTCAATTTCTCATGCCTTATGCTATTTTGCCAATGACAAAACTCAGTGCTTTTATTAATAATTCTGTATTTAAAAACAGTGTCATCATCAAAATGACATTTTCAGCATGAGAACAGAATAAAAGCACTACCATGCTCTGGGTTGTTGGTAAGATGCCACTTTCTTTTAATCACAAAAATGGTATTTTATGCTAATATACAAATTATTGATGGTGTCAGAATAAGACACAGATTCTTAGGTGCACAGAAAATAATAAAAGCACTACATCTTCTGTTTAAAATATGCTTTTGAATATGAAATGTAAATGTCCACTGAAAAATAGACTGGTCAGCTGTCAACAGTTATCCTACCTTTTTAAATTACTTCCTTTGATATCAATTTCAGAAGCCATCTCTTTGTCAGTGATTTTCTCATTGAGGGTCTGAAAAAACATTAAAAAAGTTTTATCAACTGTGCTTTTATGATTTTGTGTCAGGAAGGGAGAAACTCAGATAAAATAAGAGTCGTATCAGTTCTCTATGTGAATTTAAAACTTTACTTGTTTGCCTTTAAATAATCAAAAGAGTTCTAAGACACAGGATGCTTTCTTCCTTATAATAATTATGAACCACATCAGTAATGGAAGTATAACCCAGAGATCCAGAATTGCAAAAATGTTATCTGTTTCTTAGAAAGAATCTTAAACTTTACATGCTTGCTGGATCACACTAAGATCTATCTAGTCCTGGATCTAGTCAAAAGACATTAGCAAGTTCACATCTCTGAATGTGATCATTACCTACTCTTTATTTCCAGCCTATGATTACAGCTGATATCCAACTCTAGAACAACACTATAAGGCTCCCACTTAAAAGGCTCAGAAAGTGATTGAAAACTGGTTGTTCTCCCAGGTCTTGGGATTGGTTATTGAGTCCTATACGATTTCTGTTTATTACTCACGTATGCCTTTTTCTTCTGGATGCATATGATTTGTACTCCTATTTTAA
Organism: Crotalus tigris; assembly: GCF_016545835.1. Taxonomy (NCBI): domain Eukaryota; kingdom Metazoa; phylum Chordata; class Lepidosauria; order Squamata; family Viperidae; genus Crotalus; species Crotalus tigris. The sequence goes on from NW_024099112.1 coordinate 277,498, forward strand.
TGTTTCCTGCTTTTAAAGGGTATGCCATCCAGAACTGGGCAGCCTCTAAATCATAATAATAAACCCAATATTGGTCCTTCTTATAGATCTTGTAATTAGAATAAAGTAATGTTTATTCAGCTTACCTCTTTCCAGCTACCACCATGCTTCTCCATTTCAGAGGCTTTTAAGGCCCATCGGTTGGCACCTTTCTGAAGCTGAATAGTTTACAAAACAAAGTTAACAAATGCTCAGCCTGCTCCTGAGCACTTATTTGTCCTTCATATTCTTATCTGCTTTAACAATATCTGCAGAGACCTCCTGACTTGGCAAAATCAAAACTGCTTTAGGAACTCTGATTCTCTCTCTCTCTCTGCTATCTTTTTCACACACAGCTCACCACTAGAAGGATGAGATGGCATATCAGATAGATTCAGAAAGAGGAAGTAAGCCTCTCCCAACTTTGTCCATGGAGCTGCCAACTCCAAGCAAGTCAACCATAGGGTTTTTACTTTAGTCATTTGGTAATGTTAAAAAAAATATTTAGGAAGTGACATTCTCTTAGCTGTTTTTGAGGTAGATGGAAGAACTCCTGGTTTCCCTATGCATCTATCATATGTACTACTGGCATATGCTGTAAAAAGGGGATTGATGAACTAAGTTAACTACTGTATGTCATGAAAAACAGCCATTTCACTGAAAGTGCACCTGGCAATCTATATAGCCAATGTATGTAGCGTTTTGGCATTCTTTTGTGTGATCTCACAAGAATTGGATACTTAGATTTACTTTATTTTTAGCACAGAGCACAGAGATGCCTGCTCTGGCTCCTTGCCATTGTCTGTTGTTATGTACACAGTATTTTCATCCTGCCCTTTTTCTAATAGGGATCATGTGGTTTGCCTCCTCACAACAATCCTAAGAATAGGAAGACAAAAAGTAGAAATCCAAAAAATTTGAATTACTACTCCAATGCTAAACAGCTATTTGAACTCAAGAAGCCATTTTGGGCTATGCATATTCTTAAAGACACATGACTTCTTGTCCAGTATGCGGTATTAAAATCACACTTATTAGAAGAAGAAGAAATGAGCTACGAGGACAAGACAAATTTCACACTCATTTTTGGTTCCTACCTGGTTAATTTTGTTCTGCAGTTCTTTCACCTGTTGCTCTGCCTGCTGCTGTTCATCCTTAAAATGATCCAAAAGTTCCAGCTTTTCTTGGTCCCAGTTCTTCTCATTGATTTGAAGTTGCTTGGTCAGGTCCATAACAGCACTATATGATTCAGCTAGGAGATGCTGATGCTCTTCCCTTTCCCTCTTCAGAGCAGTTTTCCACTCAGAAAGAGCACGTTCTGCTGGACCTTTCCCAGTCTTAGTTTCTAACTGCAAGGACAAAAAATAAAACTAATTAAAACTAAGGCATCAGCAGCTACAGTTTTGGAAGAGCAAGACCATTTCAGTCTTCTGGCTCATTTCCCTCTTTAAAGCATTTGTTATCGACCTAGTCCCCTCCAAGCAGTCATTCTAGATTAGAATGATATTGTCTGACATGTGATGTGGCAGCAGGTTGGAGAAGGCTATCCTATCAAATCCTGGGATTAAAATGGGAAGAGCCAAACTAAACCAGCAATCAAGAGCTAGAACCGCTACTCCCCAATAATATTAGTAAATTATTAAGATTATGCAAGCTGTGAATTCTGAGCATTGTAATCCCCTCTTATTGGGATAGCATTAACTACCTACAGTAAAGAGAATAGTATGGGTAGCTGGGTGGCACCAAAACTGCCAAATTCACTTCCTAGAGTAATTCATTTTTTTAGTACCAGGCCACGCCATGATTAGGATTGCTTTAACCACCTTTTCTCTTATTTCTTTCTTCCAAATTTAATTTGATGCTGCTAATTTGCTTTATCACTTTTCCCCTCTTGACAATATGATTTCATGTTATTTCTAAAGTTTCTAAAGTTTCTGAGTTATCCCAAAGATGCTTTTTCACAAGGCAACTGGACTTTCTTGGGGGGGGGGATTGAAGATGTTTTGCTTCTCATCCAAGAAGCTTCTTAGCTCTTACTGGATGGTGGGGAAACATAAAGTTTCTTTGCTCCTGGGAATTTATGAATGAAATAAAAACCTGCCTGTAGTCTCAATCTTCAAGAGCAATATCACATTTTTAAGTTCATATATTTTCTATAGATTTCAAAGGAAGACTAAGCTGGAGTTGTCCTTCATGAAGCCATAAAGTCAGGCAGGAATATAAACAGATTAATTACATGATTTTATGGCAAAAATGACTGATTAGGATCTAGGGAGATAGAGCATTTCATGTTCTTCCTCCAAAACAGAAAAGAAAGATAGATTAGTCAGTCAAAATGAGGTAAGACTCAAGCATTTCATAGGTCCTATATTCTACTGGACTACAAGAATTGTTTTCTTATGTTTAAAGCGAATGGTAAAAGCAGTCCATTTATGCATGTCCTCCTTTTTCCTTCACAATTCCTGATTGTTCACCAAAAGAAAAAAGATACACCAGAAATGCCTTCCTTGCCTTGCCCTGATAGGAATCATGTGACAAGCTTGATTTTCTTGGAAATTGAGCAGAAAAAAAATACATGCTTTATCTCAGAATAGTAAGATAAGAGACAGGATTCTGATATCACACAAAATCATTATTCCTGTAACAAATGGAAATAAAGGTTTTATTAGGGAATTAGTTTCCAACTCTTAATAAACTGTGAGCAAAATCTACAAATAACAGGACCACTGCCAAAACAGGATGAAAAGTGATGAGTAACAAATAATTAGAATAGATCCATCTGAGTCCTAAATCCATATTTCTAACAAACTGTAAATCTCTACAGCTATTAAGAAAGGCTACTAGAAAGGAAGACACTACTAAAGCAAATACTAATCCTAAACAGAGCATGTGATGAAGTCTTGGGAATGATGAGCTCATTAAAGCAATCAGTTCTTTTGGTGCAGGCAAATCCTCAAACTCATGATGTTCACCTCAACCCATATGCCTAATGGAATGGAGATATGGTCACCCAGAATTCAGAGAAATCCATTGATGAAAGTAAGATTGCAGCCTTTGATGAAACTGCTAGAAGTGAAGCTAATTAAACACTTAACACTAAAAATTGTGGAATAATTTGTTGCTTAGGAAAATTAGCTTGAAAATAGGGAGAATCCTTGGGGGGGGGGAGGTTAACAGTCTGACTCGAGTCTTGCCTGACCACTGCTCTCATTGTGAGAGATTAAGCAAGCAAAAATAAGTAGTAATAAGGAATTTCCAAATGAAGCATAATCCAAATATTCTTTTCCATAGTATACTTGTGCAACCAGAGACTAAGATGTTAAGGACACAGGGGTGAAATACTAGCTGCAAAGGCCACAGCTCTGCCCTTCTGCAGCAGCTCCAGAGAAGAGTGAATTCATTCTAAAAGATTTGTCCCCAGGCTCCCTTGCAAACTGACAGTTCAGACAGCTGAAGAGGAAATTATTATTCTATTCAGATAATAATTGGACAAGATAGTTACATTTATGAATAATAGCAGTTTAATGCAGATGCCATTCTGGGTATGTAATTGGTAGCAGGCATCTGGGGGAATCCATGAAAAATCTAATAATGGCATCTCCAGAGTAAATTACTAACAAGTGGGTCATTTCTTGGGGCCTCATCATTATAACCTTGAAAAGGAGAAGTCTTCCAAAAGCCAAAAGTGAAGTTCCCTCACAGATTTTCTCAGGTTGTTATGTTTTTGCATCTATTTGTCTTCTGTAACAGCAGGCTAAAATTCATTCTTTTAATCTGGGCACTGCAGAGACAGCTTATGGGTAATTTCTCAACTGATGTGAGTAACCTAACCTAAAATGTATTAGTGAAAATTTTATTTGCTCGCCTTAACTGAATGGGCGAAAGAAATCTCTGCTCATGGAAGTTGCTTCTTCTCTGGTATTGTGCTTACATCAAAACCCATGAGAGAAAATCTGTTCTTTCAATTTGCCCACCTCTTTACAACTCATTAGCAACTTTGGACAACTTCTATATGAACTATAATGCAATTTTATCCATCATGAAAACCTCATGTTGGGATGGATGGGTGGAAGGAATTAGATTAGGAAGTTCTACTTTTGATATTACAGTTGTTCTTCTAAATTTTATTATCTGTTGCTTTATTGATATTTTAAGCCATGTTTTATAGTATCTATATTATTCCTTGCAGTTTTCTTATGCAATTATTCTGTTTGTTTTATCTTTGATGTTATATCTTTAATTTTTGAAAATATTCCACTTGATGCAATAGAATAGCCTTTTAATGTTCACAAATCAGGCAAGCAGATAGGTAGGGAGGTGAGTTAGCCACCTCTCAAGTAAGTGCCGAGACTTCTAGATTCAATGGCTAAAACACTGACAATGCTAAGCATTTGCAGAAGCATTGCACATAATGACTGCTTTTGTAGTAGCAACCAAAGTTTTCTAAAAATATCTTCAAAATAACCAAAGAACACAGCTTTATGCATATTGAAATATATTGTATAATTCATATGTACATATATTTCAATATACAAGATGTACATTGACAACAATTACATGCTGTTTCTTGCCCCAATGCCTAGGAAAGTAAACCACATGCTGAGATAACCATATAACAGCCTTTCTCAGTTTACTGTGCTTCCTGTCTAATAAGATTACAACTTCTGGTTTGACAGTAATATCTCAAGGCAGTAGGCTTGGCTGGGACAAACAATTAATTCCACATCCACTATTCAAGACTATTGTGGAAAAGAGGATTTCTCTTGCATCTCCTATTATGTTAATCTAAACGAGGGGCCTTCAAACTTGGCTCTTTTATGACTTGTATACTTCAACTCCCAGAATTCCTCAGCCAGCATGGCTGGCTGAGGAATTCTGGGAGTTGGAGTCCACAAGTCATAAAAGGGCCAAGTTTGAAGACCCCTGATCTAAACAGTCCCCTCTGTCTACTCTGTATACATATACTAAATGTTCTCTCTTTTAATTTCAAGTTACTTTTTCCAGTCTCTGGCTTTACTAGTTTATTTTACCCACAATTTTGCTCACCAGTTTTCTCAACAGAAAAGATTATTTTAAAAAGAGGAGCATTTAAGCCTCCTCTGTGGCTAACCAAAGAATCTTGGTTGCATTCCTTTTTATAGCAGAAGTTTCAGATTTGTTCTGAATCTTGTCCTGAACAAGAGCAATACAATTAGATGGGAATTTGACAGCAGAAAACCAGGGCTTATTAGAACTCTTATATCCAGGACCCTCAAAATTATTCACACTGTCAATATAAAATGGGTCAATATAAAAGGGGGGGAAATGACATTGCCATAGGTGTATACTACAGGTCACCCAACCAAACAGAGGAAATAGATGAACTTTTTGCTAGTCAGCTAACTAAGGTATGTAGGAAGCACATCACAATAGTTACGGAGGACTTTAACTATCCTGACATCAACTGGGAGACAAACTCTGCACCAAGTGGAAGATCAAACAGGTTCCTGGCAAACCTAGCAGACAACTTTGTTTCCCAAAAAGTAGAGACGGGAACTAGGGGATTAGCCATTTTGGATCTAATTCTCACTAACAGAGATGAAATGATAGAAGGTGTTGAAGCCATACGAACTCTGTGAGGAAATGATCATGCAATATTGGAATTCCACATTATGGAAGCACAAGCAATAGTACACTATCAAACTAGAGCCTTGGACTTCAAGAGAGTTAATTTCAATAAACTTAGAGAGGGCTTGGGAAGGATTCCAGGGATGAGAATCCTCAAGGGGAAAACAACTCAAGAAGCTTGGGAAATTTTGAAAAATGAGATAATAGAAGCCCAGTCAACAAAGAGAAAAAATAACAGCTCTCAAAAGAAACCAGCATGGCTGTATAAAGAACTCTCTGACAAATTGAAAGATAAAAAGGACAAATATAGAAAGTGGAAAGAGGGGCACATAACTAAGTCAGAATATCAGCAAATAGCCCGAGCCTCCAAAGATGAAGTGAGGAAAGCCAAGGCTCAAAATGAACTAAGGCTTGCGACCAAAGTCAAAAATAACAAAAAAAGCTTCTTTCAACATGTAAAAAAACAAGAAAAAAGTGAAGGAAATGATTGGTCCATTAGTGGGTGAAAGTGGCAAGAAGGTGACAAGCAACAGGGAGAAAGCAGAACCATTTAACTCATTTTTTGCATCTGTCTTTACACAAAGGGGAAAAAACAGACCAACCTATCAAAAATAGTGCCATAAAAAACAGAATAGAAACACAAGTTAAGATAGGCAAGAAAATGGTAAGTGAGCACCTGTCCAGCCTAGACGAGTTCAAATCGCCAGGACCAGATGGATTACACCCCAAGGTTCTCAAGGAACTGGCAGATGTGATCTCGGAACCACTGAACTATATTTTTCAAAGATCCTGGAACACAGGGGAACTACCAGAGGACTGGAAAAGAGCTGATGTAGTTCCCATCTACAAAAAAGGGAAAAAAATGGACCCAGGAAATTACAGATCTATCAGCCTGACCTCAATACCTGGGAAGATCCTGGAAAAGATAATCAAACAATGAATCAACGAACACCTAGAGGCAAACAAAGTCATTACTAAAAGCCAACATGGGTTTGTTAAAAATAGATCAGCCAGACAAATCTTATTGCATTCTTCGACCAAGTGACAAAATTAGTGGATCAGAGGAATGCTGTGGACACAATTTACTTGGACTTCAGTAAGGCATTTGATAAAGTAGATCACAACCTACTACTTGACAAGATAGAAAAATGTGGGGTAGACAGCATCACCACCAGATGGATCCGTAGCTGGCTGACCAGCCATACTCAGTGTGTGGTCCTCAATGGAACCGCATCTACATGGAGGGAAGTGTGTAGTGGGGTGCCCCAGGGCTCTGTTCTGGGCCCAGTGCTCTTCATCATCTTTATCAACGATTTGGATGAGGGATAGATGGGGAACTCATCAAATTTGCAGACGATACCAAGCTGGCAGGAATAGCCAACACTCCAGAAGACAGGCTTAAGATACAGAAGAATCTGGACAGACTTGACCACTGGGCGCTATCTAACAAAATGAAATTCAATGGTGAAAAAAGCAAGGTTCTACATTGAGGCAAGAAAAACTAAATGCACAGATATAATATAGGGGGTACCTTGCTCAATGGTAGTAACTGTGAGAGGGATCTCGGAGTCCTAGTGGACAATCACCTAAATATGAGCCAGCAGTGTGCTGCAGCTGCCAAAAAGGCCAACACAGTGCTAGGCTACATTAACAGAGGGATAGAATCAAGATCACGTGAAGTGTTAATACCACTTTACAATGCCTTGGTAAGGCCACACTTGGAATACTGCATCCAGTTTTGGTCACCGCGATGTAAAAAAGATGTTGAGACTCTAGAAAGAGTATAGAGAAGAGCAACAAAGATGATTAGGGGACTGGAAGCTAAAGCATATAAGGAACAGTTGCTGGAATTGGTTATGACTAGTTTAATGAAGAGAAGGACGAGGGGGGACATGATAGCAGTGTTCCAATATCTCAGGGGCTGCCACAAAGAAGAGGGTGTCAAGCTATTTTCCAAGGCGCCTGAAGGAGGACAAGAAGCAACGGGTGGAAACTAAGGAAGGAGAGAAACAACCTAGAACTAAGAAGAAACTTCCTGACAGTTAGAACAATTAACCAATAGAACAACCTGCCTCCAGAAGCAGTGAATACTCCAACACTGGAGGTTTTTAAGAAGAGACTGGACAGCCATTTGTCCAAAATGGTATAGGGTTTCCTGCCTGAGCAGGGGGTTGGACTAGAAGACCTCCAAGGTCCCTTCCAACTTTACTATTACTATTACTGTTAAAACTCAGTTCATAAGTTCCATTTTTTATCTTTTATTAAAAGATTTTACAAAGATTTTAAAAACTACAGAAACATAGATGAATAGGAAAAGATTACAAAAGAGTAAATTAAAAAGTAAAGACTAACAAAAAAGCAAGAAAAAAGATATCTAAAGAAGCATCTTTCAATCTTCTTTGCCGCAGTTACAAACACAGCTATTGCCCTCTATATGTTGCTACATTAAATGGAGAAACTATTTTTTATTTGATCAACTTGATATCTGGCACTAAACATGTTTCTCGGATTCTAACCTGAGTGATAAGACTCTTGAGTTCAGTTCTCTCCATCTCCCAGGTGGCTTTGGCTTTGGCAAACTGTTGCTGCAGTTCGTTCATGCCTCTCCTCTCTTCCCGTAGTTCTGTGCACAGCTCCTTCAAGATCACCTTCATATCTGACAAGGTCTTGGTATATTCATTGGGCTAAAAAAATTACAAAAACAAAAATATGAAGTTCATATAGTAGATTGAATAAAAAGTTACCAAACTACATCAAAGAAAAGAAAGAATTTTGAAGGCTCAACATGCCAATATTGAAAAGCAAGGTGGTATGAAAAGCATGATGCCTATGCTGTTGGACTAGGATTAAAGTGCCCAAAATTAAAATTTGCTTTGACTATATCATTCCCTCTCAACTAATGTACCTCAAAAATTTACTATTCAGGGAAAGAGACACTTTTTACTATTATAAATTCTTCGAAGACAGGGTGGGCTATAAATGTAAAAACAGTTTTTAAACATAATAGGGAAAGCCTGCACATCATACTTTATGCAAGCATTTCATTTTTTGCTTCTGATTATCTTTATAGCAATTATAAGTATCAATAAAAATGTTTCTATGTTTACAAGAAAACAACTTTCTTTTTTTCCTATTATCTATTTCTTCTAATCATAAATTGCAAATTCGCTTTTTTCTGTTTTACACAAAAAAATCTATAAGAGATTTCCCATCACTAATAAATATAGATATTCGCTCTCTCTAATTAAGGACATCAGATTAGCCATCTCTGCATGTTCCATCATCTTCATCAACTATTCCTCCATTTTGGGTAGCACTGAATCTTTCCACTTTTTTACATATAGTAAATTTGATGCAGTTATATATAAAAAACAAACTTCTGTGACTTTGTTCCAGCTGTTTGTTCATCAAAATCCCTAAAGAAAAGTCTCTGATTTCAATTGTATATTAATTTTTAAGATCCTCTAAATTAGTGTATGTATTTGTATCCGACTCAGATTAGATTGTTCAAAATCATACATTATTTTGTCTACTTTAAATCTTTATAATAATTGTATGTAAGAAATCCATTGACTAATATATATATATATATATATATATTTAGATAGTATATATCTTTGGGTTTTCTCCCACGTAAAATTGGAAGTGTCTTGGCGACGTTTCGACGAAGTCCCATTCGTCATCTTCAGGCTGGTGTTTTCAGCTTCGTGCCTCGAGCAGCAATGTGTGGTCTTGGCTGTTTCTTCCTTTTAACTGCCAGTGGAGGTATGAACTGATTGGGTGGGAGCTTGGCTGTGTTCTGATTGGGTGGAGGTGTGTTTTGATTGGTTAGGGGCTTGGCTGTGCTCTGATTGGCTGGGGGGTTGGCTGTGCTCTGATTGGCTGGGGGATTGGCTGGGGGAGTGTTCTGTTTGGTTGTGCTCAGGTTAGTCTGAGTTGCAGAGGGATTCAAGATTTTGGGCTGCCCTGCCATTCCTTGGCTTCGCGTTCGTGGTCGTGCTTCCTCTTCATGGAGGGTGTCAGTTTGCTTCATGTATGGATTGGGGGGGTTTAAAGTGGCTAATGATGCAGCTGTGGTCTGGCTTCTGGTTTGTGGTCGTGCCTCATAGTCAGTGTGGCTTTGGGTTTGTTTTTTGCGTGGATGTTTGGTGGTGACATCCTGTGTGGTTTTTGTGAGTGTGGGTCTGGTATCATTTTTTGTGTTAGGGAGTCGTTTGTCAATAAGGGCGGGTTTCCAAATGGCTGGTAGGCGGGAGGTATCATCTCGCTTGTTCATGCTGTGTGGGCGTTTTTCTATCTCGATGGCTTCTCTGATTATTCTGTTATTAAAATGTTCACTTTTGGCAATGGTTCTGGTATTTTTAAAGTCAATTTCATGTCCTGTGGCTTTAAGGTGTTGGACCAGGGAAGATGTTGGTTCCTCTTTTTTGACTGAGTTCTTATGTTCTTCAATGCGTGCACTTATTCTTCTGTTGGTTTGTCCGATGTATGTGGTGGGACAAGTGGTGCATGGGATTTCGTATACTCCTTGATTTTCTAATTCAATTTTATCTTTGGGGTTTCTAAGGATGGTGGATATTTTTCTGTTTGTGCAGAATGCTGTTTTGATGTTGTGTTTATGGAGGATCTTACTGATTCTGTCTGTGGTGCCTTTTATGTATGGGAGGAGGGCTTTGCCGTTTTCTTGTTCTTTGTCTTGGATTTTAGTGGGGGTTTCTTTTTGGATTAGGTTTGTAATCTTATTTCTATGGAATCCATTGGATGTTAGTACATTGGTGAGAGTGTGTAGTTCGGGTTTTAGGTGTTGTTCGTCAGCTAAGCGTTTTGTTCTGGAGATGAGTGTCTTGGCTACAGAGTTGATCTGTGCTGGGTGGTGGTGTGAGAGAGCGTGCAGATAGCGGTTTGTGTGTGTTTTCTTCTGGTAGATGGTGTGTCCTAGGGAGCCATTGGATTTCTTGTAGACTAAGACATCCAGGAAGGGAAGTTGGTTGTTAGCTTCTGTTTCCATGGTGAACTGTATTTTGGGGTGTAGGCTGTTGAGGTGTGTGAGGAAGTTGTCCAGTTTTTCTTTCCCATGTGGCCAGATTATGAAGGTGTCGTCTACGTATCTGAGCCAGAGTTTGGGTTTGTGATCCGATTTTTCTAGAGCTTGGGTTTCAAAGTGTTCCATGTAGAGGTTGGCAATGACAGGTGAGAGGGGTGATCCCATGGGTGCTCCTTCTGTTTGTTTGTATTTTTGTCCATTATAGATGAAGTATGTGTTGGATAGGCAGTGGTTGGTCAGATCTAAGATGTGTTTGGGGGGGTTATATTTGTTTTGATAGCTGTCAAGGCTTCTTTGATAGGCACTTGGGTGAAGAGGGATATGACATCGAAGCTCACTAGTAGGTCGCTGGGCTGTAAGTTTTGTTTCTTTATGATCTCTATAAACTGGAATGAGTTTTTTACGTGTGAGGTGATGGATTCTGCATAGGGCTGTAGTTGTTTGGCGAGAAATTTGGCTAGGTTTTGTAGAGGTGAGCCTATGGAGCTGACTATAGGTCTGAGTGGGGTTCCTTCCTTATGTATCTTGGGGAGACCATAGAGTTTGGGGCATCTGGATGATTTCTCTCTGGGAATGATTCTTTGCTGGATCTCTTCGCTAATGGGGGAGGCTTTTATTTATTTTATTTTATTTTATTTTATTTTTATTTTGACAAACGACTCCCTAACACAAAAAATGATACCAGACCCACACTCACAAAAACCACACAGGATGTCACCACCAAACATCCACGCAAAAAACAAACCCAAAGCCACACTGACTATGAGGCACGACCACAAACCAGAAGCCAGACCACAGCTGCATCATTAGCCACTTTAAACCCCCCCAATCCATACATGAAGCAAACTGACACCCTCCATGAAGAGGAAGCACGACCACGAACACGAAGCCACGGAATGGCAGGGCAGCCCAAAATCTTGAATCCCTCTGCAACTCAGACTAACCTGAGCACAACCAAACAGAACACTCCCCCAGCCAATCAGAGCACAGCCAATCAGAGCACAGCCAACCACCCAGCCAATCAGAGCACAGCCAAGCCCCTAACCAATCAAAACACACCTCCACCCAATCAGAACACAGCCAAGCTCCCACCCAATCAGTTCATACCTCCACTGGCAGTTAAAAGGAAGAAACAGCCAAGACCACACATTGCTGCTCGAAGCACGAAGCTGAAAACACCAGCCTGAAGATGACGAATGGGACTTCGTCGAAACGTCGCCAAGACACTTCCAATTTTATGCGGGAGAAAACCCGAGCAACCAAAGACATATATATATATATATATATATATATATCTGCTACCAAATTTCCTCTTGATTTTATTTTACAGCCGCCTTGAAAGAATTCTAATATCTCATAATAAGTTAACTATTTGTGTTTACTTATCGTTTCTCATCTATAAAATGCTTCTTGTGTAGAAAGCCATAAAGGGGTTTTGGGCACCACCTAGATTTGTATTTATATCAATATGGCATGTCTGACAAAATGATTTTTAAAATCTACATTAATCTTAGCTTTGTTATACCACAAATATCCATGCCACTCAAATCTCAGATCATGTCTTTCTAATTCCAAAGGCCTTCTATTTCTCAGCAATGCCCTCTGTTTCAGCCAAACTAACCAACAAGATACAAAATATAATTTAAAATCAGGTAGATCCAATCCTTCTCTTTACTTTGTATCTTGTAACAGCTTATGTTTAAATCATGGGATTTTTTCCCTTGCCATAAAAATTTCAATACTCATCATCAAACTCTTGTTTTCTTGTACGATCTGAAAACAGTCGCACTTAAATAACATATGTTCAAATTTGCGAAAAGATGTTGTGTTTGTACTATATAGAGCAGTGGTGGCGAACCTATGGCACGGTTGTCAGAGGCGGCACTCGGAGCCTTCTCTGTGGGCACAAATGCCGTTACCCCAGCCTCGCCTCCCCCCAGAACCCCCTCCTCTCCAGCAGTCGCCCCCCAGAGTAGCCTATACGGAGCAGCGCAGCCAAGGACATGGCAGCCAGACAGCGTAGACAAGACTCTGCCCTCACACCCCATCATGCAGTTGAAGCTGCAGGGCGCGGACAGAAGGTGTGGCTGCCATAGCGCTGCTAGGCTGCCTGGACAATCTGCGGCGGGCCCTGGAGGCAGTGAGTGGTCCTGTGGGCAGGCAGGGGGGATGGGGGAGCAGAGCAGGGGCAGGAGGGTGGAGCGGGGTGGGGCCAGTTTTTGGGCACTCGGTCTCTAAAAGGTTTGCCATCGCTGATATAGAGGTTGAGCCACTCATGTTCATTTAGAGCAGGGGTGTCAAACTGCCGGCCCGTGAGCCAGACACGTCATCCAGAAGTCGCACCCACCCCATTGCCGGCAATGGCAAAACCATCCTGATACATTGTGTGATGTCATGTGATGTCACAAGTTTGATATGTCTGATTTAGAAGTTCACTAAAATATCCAGTGTAACCAGAAGTGCCTAAACGTTTGCATGCAACTTTATATGGACCATATATAATGCTCTCTCTACCATCATATTGTTACCAACATCCCATGTAATTATTATACATATTAATTTCCAATTGTTTGAATCATATACAGTATATGCACTGCCTCCTATGCATTTGGTTGTGAATCAAGATGTAGGAAAGATGAAATACACGAGATCACTCAAAGCATGTCATAGAAACAGATGTTTATTGCGATAATTTGTAGCTTATGAAATGAAGATTTCTAACAGAAGATATATTTTTCAAAACACAAAGGGCTTCCAAAAACTGAACTGAATCAAATGATGACACTCAAATACAAAATGCAAAAAAAAGTATGAGAAGGCTAATTATCTGAAACTTGCCAGGCCTTGTTTTAACTTATAGAAGTAGATGGGAATGGCATAGTGGACACTGTATCTCAGTTTTTCAGAATTTTTCTGAGACCTATTCAAAACTAATCTGCCAAGCTAAATTTTGAGTTTGTAGATATACTTGGGTATTGAATGCATATTGTGAATGAAACTTTTGGTTCAGAAAGAAAACAATGAAAGATAAAAACAAGCAGATTTATATATTCCTGAATCTCTGGACAAAAAAAACAACAAGTAGCAGCAGAGGGGTAAGGCAGGCTCTCATTATACCTACACTGTGTCACTTCTCAGCTGCAACTTTTTTTTCCACAAATGCTTTTGCAGATTTTTTCATCATATTTCAGATGGAAAGAGAACATTATGGGCTAGGCTGCTTTGATAACTTAATAATGATTACATCTGAATGGGTAAAGTTGTCAAAAAAAGCATACATTTTGTGATGATATGAAAGTTTTGTATAGCTGCCATGAACAAAACTGTTACGTCACTTCAGAAAGCATATTTTTTTAGTCAGCTCATACATTCAAATTCAACTAATTCAGAGATGTACCAAACAATAAGTATTTAAGAAGGACTGCAAATGATCACAAATTCTATACAGAATGGATTCTTTATTCCATTTGTCTCCTATTCCACCTTACCATGTTCTGGGACCAAAGATCTCCAGTGTATGTCTTATTATCTGCTTGCTGCTGTGGGCTCAGTTCTTCTTCTTCAATCAGCAAATATAGTTCTTTCATGCTATTCACCTAAAAAGAGCAAATAGTGAGTAGGAGCCTATCATAACTAAATTGCCTGCTTTGTTGTCTGAAAAGAATCTGCTAGTACAGAGCCTACTGGACCCTTCAAGCAGAGGTGACAGGTTAAGAACTGTCAACAGACCAAGCCTGTAACTCAAAGTGGGATGCTACAATAAGCAGCAGCCACACAGAGATGTTTCCATGCCATGTCATCACAGTTATGTTTGGTATCATCCTCTCTCTCATGTTTCTGTACCAGGCACCTTTCTAGACATTTCTGCCTGGAAAGAATCATCCTTTGGGACTTCACAGTACACTGGCATATAAAGAAGCTGTTGTTGCCAAGCCTGCAATTTTTCAGCTGCACACAAACTATGCATTCTATTTCAATTAGCATGAATATGTTGCTCTGATAATGATGAGAGACTGTTTTGTTCATCTAATGTGGCCTTACCTCTCCTTTTGTCCAGAGCCAAGCCAATTCAATAAAACCTTATCAGTCAGGTAAAATAATTCCTTTTCCACCCAGTGTTGAAAGTAATATGGAGGCAGGCAAGAATGAGGGTAACAGGATTTCAAGGAGGGTAGAGATGCTACTATACAACTCTTCTTACAATGTGCTTTCTCCACATTTGTGAAAAAGCCTCACTGCAGATTCATTCCCATACCATAATTTAATGAAGTAAAAATGCATATCTAAGTCTTCACGTACTTTTTATGTCACTTGTGATTGTTCTCCCTGTAGTAGGGTAGGAATAATAACCTCTCCAAATGCTGAAGTGTAACATCTCTCCTTACTAGCTTTGTTGATGATCTAGAGTAAGTTGTGGTTTTGCAGTGTGTTAAAGATCATAAATACCCCATTTTCAGAACAGAGAGGAGGATAAATAGAATGTATGTTCTAGCCAAAGTTAACTTGAAATATATATGAAACAAAGCTGACTTAAGCCTTGCATCTCAATTGCTGACCTTCACTAAGATATACTATTGAGAAAATTATTTAATGCCAAAAGCTAGATAATAACTCTTGCCTTCAAAGAGTGAATGATTTAAAAAAGATAAGAAGAAAGGAATAAAAGGTCCATTCCCTGAATGTTTGACAGAGCCTACACTATGATAGCCCCCAACCTTGTCCTAAGATGATAAAAGATGTTAACAAAACAACAGAATACACTCAAGGCAAATGTCACAGTTATCTCTGTTAATGTCAGTTGAAGATTTTGATTACACAGATATAGAAGTTCATGGTCAAACATTACTATACCTCCAAGAAATCACTGCCTTCATTTTGCAAGGTTTTCCCCTGTCTCCAATGCTTCATAAACCACTTGAGCTTCATAAAAAGAAGCAGGAAATTCTGTTTGAACTGTTGGGATTCTTGTACCAGAAGGTTCTTCTCCTGGCTCCAGAACTTCTGCTCCAATCTCCTCTGAAGGTTCAGGCTCTGCAGCTCAAATTCTCTTCTCAGGAGGGCCTTCTGGTGATCATCCTTTAACTGATGAAACATGGGAAGAAACTGAGAACATTACACAAAGGGTGTGTGTGTGTGTGCCAGCAAAGTCAGTTCACATTGAATCAAAGGAACCAAGAGTGCAGACAAGAAAAATCTAATATATGGGAAGGATGAATATTTTCTTCTCCTTCACTAATGTTTTCTTTTTTAAAATATTTGAAATACTTGGTATAGAAAACCAAAAAATGTTAAAAGCATATGGCAACAAAATATAGTGAGAGAAATTTCAACTATTAAAAATGTTCTGGGCAATGTTTTTTAGAATAATGCTGATTTGAGGGAAATAAATAACCAAAGCTTTCAGACATCAGTCCAACTTTGTTTGGAAGCATCCAGAGTTCATTCCACAAATTCTGGTTAACACCCGAGAATCATCAAATATTTACCAAGTAGATAAATATCACTGTACACTTGCTATAACCTGATTCATGGCAATACATTTCCAACATCCAGAGATGCCAAATAAAAGCATTTGCTTATTTGTTGGCAACCAGAGGAAGCAGAACAGAATTATTTTGTGCTTGCATCCAACTGCAAAATGGTTGAAGCAGTATAAGGAATAAGCTTGCACCAGACTCTCTGACAAGTTGCTGCAAGCTCTTCTTGCATCCCAGAAGATGACTCCAAACAAATACCACTAACCTGGCAGATTTTTTGTGTGAAGTTCTCTGCTTCTTCTTTCCTCAGCTGTCTTTCTTGGGAAAGTTGTTCCTGTAGGCCCCTCAAACTCTCATTAGCTTCAGAAAGAACTAGTTGCAGTTCCTTGATCTGCAAGGACAATATAACAGCCAATACTGTAGTCAGAGGAGGTATTGTGACAAATCCCAATAACTCTATCCTATTTGGGAGAAGATGCCCCAAAAAGCTGTTTATGATACAGTGGGAGCAACATTTGTCATTTTACGTATCTTTGTGCACAAATCTAAGACTTGTCCTTTGCAATGAGGTATCTTTGTGTACTTTAATATAACAATTACTATATATGAGAACTCTAGAAAGTAACATAAAAGGAAGAATCCTGGAAAAATTGTCAGCAATGGCCCCATGTACTCAGTTTATTGCATATTCTAATCCTGCAATTGAAAACTTTCAAATTGTAATTTTGCACAAGAAGTCAGCATATCTTCCTTCAAATCCTTCTATTTTATACTTCAATTTTCCTCACTAGGGTGCTCTCCCAATGTGTTATGCTGGCTCAAACATCATAATCTGCAGCCAACGCAGTGCTGCAACCCATCAAGTAGGATGAACACCAGATGAACACCATTTTTTTATTATCTATGTATTCAACTTAACATACTGCTGATTACTCTGACATGTAAGTATCTACATATTCCAATTTGGCTCTTCCCAAAGATTTAGCAGAACTGAAAATGGAAAGGTGGATGAATGGGAACCTTGCCTTTATTTTTTTCCCTCTTATATATAATTAAGTAATACTTTTCCAGCCAAGTAACTCTTCACAGAATCCCCAGCCAGCACTTCTCTCTTCCTTTAGGAACATCAGCACATACCTCAGACATGTAAGAATCCTTCTCTTCTCGTTGGTATGACTTGTAGCTCCGGTCATGTCCCATGCTGGCTTCTGAATTGATGGTGGCAGTGCTGCTGCTGCTGTTGCTGCGATATAGATCAGAGGGCCTGCTCTCCCCGACATCCCAGTCTGGGGCCTCCCTAAAGTCAGACTGCTGCATGCATGGGCAAGTTAATGAGAACAAACCAAAAGAATAGAAAAGAAAAGAAAGAAAAAAACAAAACAAATGGGTCTCAGGAACAATAAAGAGAGCTACAAGACAACAAAAAGGATGAAGAGGAAGAGGAGCTTCACTACTGTGGCAAAAGATAAAGTGGAAAATAAAAGGAGACACAAAATGAGGAGACACGTGGGCTGGATTGTTTGGGGAAGGGGAAAGAGAGAGAGAGGGAAAAAATGTGCAAACACCAGTTATGGTGCCATGCAGTGCTAGGGGTGAGGGTGTTGCTAGCTGGAATAACGGAGGGGGCCAGTGCATGCACAAAAATAAAACTCTGAAATTTTGGAGTGTGCTTCAGGAGGTTGCGATTCAGCCATTCTCCCAAACCATTTCCCACAAGACCCAAGGCATTTCATATCCAGCTTGGGTCACTACATTTTCTCTTGCTACATCAGGGTCCGGTCTGCAAGACTGAATATTCCTAAGTAGGTTATTATCTTAGCCAAGACAAAGACAAAGTTTTTCTGCAAGGGTACAGTTTCAAGCGTACTTTCATCCCTCCATTCTAAACAGGGAAAGTGCATGCATTTGACAAATACTCAAATTATATTTACCATATGGCAAAGGTATCACAGTAAACATCTCCAAAATTACTGTGTCAAACAAAAACCTTGAAAGCTAATGTTTTCTCTTACTGAATTGACTTTGGAAAATTACTTTAAAATGGGTACTATGTCAGGGCCAATCTATCAATATGTGGAAATGATTTGAAATGGTCTTGATTATCTTGTAATATAATCCCCTTCTGGCAGGGCAATAATTTCATTTTTCTGCCCTACATATGAAATAGATTTGGGTTGGGGTTACAATATATTATGCATCTGTCTAGGCAAACTCCTGTTCCATGCACACTCTGCTAAACCAGAGTCCTATCTTGTTAGTGGCCTCAGTTCCATGCAGTGAACTAGTTGTTAGTTTGTCATTTCACTCTGAGAAAGTAGAAAAAGGAAGTTACATTAACAGGGTCAGGTTCTGATTGGTTAAGGCAAGAAAAACAGTACTGTACAGCAAATAAAGCAATAATATCTGCAAGGGAGTCACTGTCAACAACTCAGAGAAACCCTCACCTGGAATTCAGCACCATGACTTTTTCGTAGAGCTTCTTTGGTGGAATCCTGGGAGCTGGAACCTGGTAGGGAATCCTGCTGATCTTTCAAGCAGCCACCAATACCGTCTACTTTTTTCATAAAGGTGTTTAGTTCCTGTTGCAGGACTCCAAGCCGCATCAAAATAGCATTGATCAGCTTAGAGTCCGTAGTATTCTCATTGTCCATTGCCTCACTCAAAACTAGCTGTGCACAGTCATTGTCCATGCAAAGTTTGAGGCTAGAGGTAAAGCCATTGGCATCAGAAATCAGGACATCAATAGCTTTGCTGACAAGAGCAGCCTGATCTCTGATGTCAAGGAGGGTCTCAAAGTCTTTAAATTTGGAAAGCTGGTTGGGGCTGCTTTCATGAGTTTTGCTGAAGCCATTGCTAGGTACTTTCTCCTTTGCATCATTTTCTCCCCCAATAGGAATTTCTTTCCAAAGCGAGGTTGGGATGCACAAGGCAGAATCACCAGCCTCAGCATCTGTCTCCAGCATGGGTCGGGTGGTATGGCAAGAGGCAAGGTCACATCGTTGCAAGTTGGAGAGTAGCACACGGTTCTCATACTGTAACTTCTTAACTTTGCCACTAAGCTCACTGATTTGGACCTTGGCAGTGGCCAGTTCTTCTTGAGAAGTCTCGCTGATCACAGAACAGCTGTCCTCAGATAAAGTAATATCCAGATCATGATCTGACTTGTACTTATTGAGCTCATTCATGAGGAGCTTATTCTGTTCCTCCAGCTCCATCAATGAACGTCTCAACAGGTCTGCCTCTTCTTCCACAAACTGCAAGTGCCGCCTGAGTTCTGTCACACTCTCCCCAGAATCTCCATTGTTTGCCATGGAGAAAGCCAACTGGATATCTTGTCCCAAAAGGTCTTTATCTCCCTGCCCCTTCATGTCATCCATCTCTGCCCTCAGTCCTCGATTTTCAACCTCAAGCTCTACTATTCTGCGGCTCAGAATATTGGCTTCTTCTTCAACAAGTTTCAAATGGACCTTTAGCTCAGCTTCTCTGGAGTAAGGTGAATCAGCCAGCTCTTCTATGGAGAGAGAGCTTTCCAGGTCCCCATACAAGGACTGGTATTTTGTCAGCTCATCCTTCATACTGTCATTCTCTTTGGCTAACTTGGTTAGTTTTTTACACATTAGAGCAGATTCCTCCTTAGCAAAATGCAGTTGACATTTGAGATCTGCACTGTCTTCCTAGGATTAAAAAAAAAAAATGATGCAAGCATTACCAAATGAAAATGGTACTTTTAACAAATCACTGTATATTAGAAAGGCTATTGATCTTTCATGGCAATAAGATTAAGATTGACATACTATAACTGATTACATTTATATTGATATTATACTGAGAAGCCAAAGTTGGGGTTGGTGCTTGAGAACTTGAAGTTATCATATAACCTAAACGAGATCAGTTCCTCTTGGATAACATTTTCATTTTCCCTTGAGGAACATTGTCTCATTAAAAGTGACCGTTAGACCGTTATAAAATTAGTTCATTTCCTGCTTATATAACTCATGGAATAAAAGCTCTAAGAAAACCCTCAGAAGAGAAGAATGTCTCCAGTAAGCACTCAAACCTTCTTTCCAGATGTCCAATACACTATGAGCATTCAGCTACAACTGACAGCTTAATGTTGCATCAGCCAGAATTGAAAAAAAGCAACTATTATTCAAGTCTTAAAATGTACTGCATTGTTGCATTATCATTACAAAAATTCTATTGCACCAGATTGAAACATAGCATAAATGGGGGGGGGGGAATAGAAACTCACTAAAGATCAAAAAACTCTTCCTTTTATCCTTTGAGGCAAGTCATTAGTTATGTTTCCTTGGAATTATGAGCATATCCTACAAACTGTGTTCAATAAATGCCTCCATGTCAGATCTTTGCTTCTGGGTCCTGATTGTTCAAATGCTGGATATCTCTTTTAAAATGTTCAAATATCAAGAGACCTCAGCAAAAAGATACAAAGCTACTTTCCTCAGTTTGTTGTTATTCATTTATTTATTTGAATTCTATTAGCTACCAATTCCAATGGAGTCTTTAATACTGAAATGAAACATCGAGCTACCTTTAGGAATTAGGCTAATGTAATGGAGTTAATCAGGGGAATTGGCTTTTTTTTCCCCCACTGGGGAAATACAGTTTGATATTTTTCATGTTTGACCTCTGGGGAGCATAATTGATACTCTGATGACATAACATTAACTGGGAAGAGGTTTGGAGTTATTTTTCCCCATCGATTTTGGGGTTTGAGAATGTTAAAATATAATATAGATGTTAACATGCTCCTTGCTAAGAAAAAAATTGAATGTGTCAAATTTAAATGGTGCGATCTTTGGCAGCTACATTGTATGGAACTTCCAAATATTGTTCAAGGGAAGCCCCATGTAGAGCACATTGCAGTAATCAGTCTGGAGGTGACTAGAACATAAGTGACTATAAGCAGGGACTACCAACCCAGGAACAGGCACAATTAGCATACAAGACAAAGCTATGCAAAGGCCCTCCTAGCCATAGCTTCCCCCTGCTCATGGGACAAGAGTCATAAATCTAGGAGGACCTGTGTACTGGGTCTGCCTGAAGTCATACAACCCCATCCAGCACCAAAAATTGTATAGTCCTGGAATCAGCAGGTTCCCAAACACAAAGCTAGTTAATCTTGTGAGAGTTCAGCTGAAATTGTTTTTTCCCATCCAGACATTTAAAGCCTCCAGGCACTAAGCTAAGATGTTCATGACATTGTTTAATTAACCAGAATTAGAAATATATAATTGGCCACCATAAGCATAGTAATGATATCTTACCCCATGTGATGACCTCATGTAGATGTTGAAAAGGAGAAGAGAATCTACCTTTCTGACTATAAGAAAGGACTGGTCAGGTTTAGCTGTATTATCCATGGATGATACCTTCTATCTAAACCATTACCTAAAAGTTACCAATCATGTAGATGAGAATCAAGAACTCTTTCACCAAAGATTCTTGTATTTTCCTAAAAGGGTTGTTTTCATTTCATTTAACATTCAATAGACCAACAATATAAACTGACAGAGTGAGAACATTGGGAATGCCAAACAGAATTTCAGTCTCGTTAGCATAATCTTGGTAACTGAAGAACAATATAGTTTGTTCTAAAACTACTGCTATCCCAGTTTATTCCAGCCTGAAAACTATTTCATATCTGTCCTTTCAGGTTCTCTGGTCAACACATGGTTATAATGCAAAATTACATAACTGCCCTAAATCATGAAGATATCTCAGTTTCAACAAACACATCTATGTTTTTCCAGCTATTGATCAAACAAAGGATTGCAACCAGAATAAAACATCAATTCCAGCCTTAGGGAGAGAGTATAAACTCAATTTAAAAATTAGTCCACTCAATGCAATGGACTGGAATCTGTTCGTGTTCTCTCTCTCTCTCCCTCCCCCCCCCCCCCTCTCTCTCTCTCTCTCTCTCTCTCTCTCTCTCTCTCTCTCTCTCTCTCTCGTCTGCCATCAAGCTATCTCCTTTGCATCACTGCATCTTTCTGGTGATACAATTATTCATGAAGGATTTGAACAATATATTCCTGATATTAGAGACCTATTCAGGGTTCATCAATGCCATGCAGAGCATGTAAACATTAACACTAAGAACATCAAACCTACATTCTATTAAAAGATGTGGTTGGCCTGGTTTTAAATAGCAATGAAAGAAAAGCAAAAAGTATTATTGCCCCATAGTTGCAACATAAGCTTTGTTCCTTTGCAACCTAGTATCAGCTATATCAACAACATATAGGTGATAGTCATGTCACTTGTTAGCAAGTGAAAATTATTTACAGGGCATGTTGCAGTTGATAAATAGTGCATGTTGAAGCGGTCATATTAGGGTATTAGTAAATATACATTATGCAAGAGCCCTATAACATATACTTTTTGGTTTGCAACAACAGATAAGTTGGCATTTAATGAATTTCCACTCTAAATATTTGTTGCATTAAGTCAACAAATTTTCTAGACTCTGCTTATCAGAAGGGGAGATTTACTTGAAATGCCAGTGATTAAAAATGGGACCTTTCTGCATGCAAAATACGTTACTTTGTCATTGAAATGCAAGATAAAGATGAAAAAAGTATATTAGAATGACATCCTAAAATACAAACAAAAAAGCTATCTGGATTTTTTGAAAAGATAAAGAATTTGAAGTTAAGCATTCACTGGAAATTTTATTGCAATAGCATACCAATTATTGAAATTGTTGTACCTGGACAGATGATTTTTTGTCTGTCTTCCCTAGAGAACGTGATCCCCTTTTCTTTAAAGAATTCTGAAACAGAAGAGAGAATTTTTTTTATAAAAATGGCAGCTGTACAATACTAACATCCAGCAATCATCTAACCAGTTTTTTCCTGTGACAATGTATATTAGCCCTGATCATTAATGTCCATATCTTCCAGTGAGCTTCATAGAGCTGAGTTTAATTTCCTCTATGTTTTCAAAAAATATGTTTTCCCATAAAATCAATGCATTGACAATACATATCAGTGAGACTGACTAAATTCCTCATATTTGGAGAGAATTGAAATAAAAAGGCAGAAGTGGAACTGAAGTTTTTCTCTGTATCTTGCTGGTTGGGGAATTCTGGGAGTTGACATTCACATATCTTAAAGTTGCCAAAGTTGAGAAACACTGGTTTGCCTGTTTATCAGCCAAG
Source organism: Crotalus tigris (assembly GCF_016545835.1). Classification (NCBI taxonomy): domain Eukaryota; kingdom Metazoa; phylum Chordata; class Lepidosauria; order Squamata; family Viperidae; genus Crotalus; species Crotalus tigris. The sequence continues at coordinate 300,827 of NW_024099112.1, forward strand.
CTTGTATTTCACCCTTCATCAAGAACTGAAGCAGCTTACATCAGGATCACAGCAATAGCAATAGCATTTAGACTTATACACTGCCCTACTCTGGGTAGTTTACAATGTAATCATTACATCCAGTGGTGGGATTCAGCCAATTTGCACCAGTTCAGTAGAACCGGTAGCTAATTTTTTGTTGCCCAGGCCCAGAATGGACTTCCAGAAGCAGCATCCACACAGAGAACTGGTTGTTCACACATTTGAATCCCACCATTGATTATATCCATATTGCTCCCAACTAGCTGGGTCCTCATTTTACTGAACTTGGGAAAATGGGAGGCTAAGTCAACCTTGAGACCAGACAAGATCAAACTCCTGTCTGTGGGCAGAATTTGCCTTCAATACTGCACTTAACCACTGCATCACAGGGCTCCTTGTTATCCCCACAATTACAACTTCATGAGGTAGGTTGGCTGAGACAGAATAACTGGCCCAAACCAATCCAGGGAATTCATACACATTGAGAATGGACTAGAACCTGAGTCTCCTTGCCGTCTGTCCAATCCCTTAAGTCATACTGGCTCTATACCTTTCTCTATTATTATCAAATAGGATTTAATGCAAAACCTATTTTAGAAAATGTAGTGCGCAAAGTAGGAAACAAGTTTTGTGTTTGTGACATAATGCAGGAAAGGTAAAATTATGATCACTAGCACTGCATATTAACTCAGAGAGAGGAAATTCATCAATAGTAATTAAAATTCTCAAGGAAATCTCTCTGTTCTAGATTGGCTCAGTTCCTGCAAAGAAGCAAAACATAGCAATGTTTACTTGGTTGACAAAGGAGAAAAATAGCAACCACCTACTATAAGAATTTACAAACCTATATAGTTAAGGGGCATAACTGACACTTAATGAGAGTAACGGAAATGCAACTTGCATTTATATTAATAGTAAGCAGAAGCTTTGTGGTAATAGTATATAATAGTATGAAATCACTAATATATTAGAGGCTAGCATTTTGTTATAAAGAATTGGAATTCTTTGTAGCTTCTTCACTGAGGGATGTGCATTATTTTTTCTCTTTTCATTAATGCAAAAAATTAAAAGATTTCTAAAGTAAAATGATGCTTAAGATATAGGAGTGGTTGGTTGTCAAGAAAATTCAGTCTAATTCACAACATCCATAATAGTTTATTATGATTAACCAGTTAATTATGAATAAATAGGAGTAATTATTGCCATTCCACCAGAACTATGCTATTGTAAAGTACCTATAAAAATTCCAGCAGAGTGTAGGACTAATCCTGGAAGAATTAAGCATTGAAGCCATCAGATTAAAACAATTACATTTATATTATAATACACAGTCATGAAAGCTAGTATTATCCATAACCAAGCAAGCAACAAAGGACTCTTTGCAAACAGACATACACACAAACAGACACACACAGAGTCACTAACCCAAAGTCACCAATGAACTCCATGGTCAAATGACGCTGGAACATGAGTCTCCCCAAGTCCAATATCCAGTTGTATTTCATTAATTTAAAAGTAATACTAACTAAAAAAAACAATATAAACTTCCTTTAAAAAATAAATTGCCAGCATACAGCTTTAATGGCCAATTACCACTAACTTCCAGTGGTGAGTTCAGTATAGTGGTTCTCGCCTAATGAGAACGTTATACAGTATGATCACATGCTTATATAATGGCTGTTAACAAGATAAATGATAGCTAAGGGAGTATATTAATAACTATAAGCCACGACAGTTAAGAATGTTATTTCCAGAGCAAGATGATAACTAAGTAACTACGTAATCCTGTTGAATTTATAGCGATTCATCGCCAAGATTTCAACAAGACAATAAGAATACATAATTTAAAATTAATTTACAAATCTCCTTTTCTTGGTACACAACTTCCTCCTCAAAAGCTTCATGTATAATCTTGCTGCCAACAGATGCCCCACTGAACTGATGAATAATTCAGTCCAGGGGAGCTTACATTTGTCTTGGCATATACAGACCAGGTTTAAAACCCAACTCAATCAGGGATTAAGTAGACTGAAATAAATACACCACGGTCACTAAGTCTCTTCATTCCTCCTAAAATAAGAAATACATATCAGATGCTACAGTGCATCTGGTACACGTAGGCCTCAACTGATGATCACAATTCAGCCCAAAATTTCCTTCGTTAAGACAGTTGTTAAGTGAGTTTTGTCCCATTTTACAACCTATCTTGCCACTTGTTAAGTGAATCCACTGCAGTTGTTAAGTTAGTAACGTGGTTGTTAAGTGAATCTGGCTTTATCGTTGAAGCTTGTCAGAAGGTCACAAAAGGTGATCGCTAGACCCTGGGACACTGCAACTGTCATAAATAGGAGCTAGTTGCCAAATGTCTGAATTTTGATCATGTGACCACGGGGATGCTGCAACAGTTGTAAGTTTGAAAAATGGTCATAGGTCACTTGTTGCAGTCCATTATAACTCTGAATCGTCACTGAACAAATGGTTGTAAGTTGAAATCTACCTGTACTCTATTTATTCAGTTACTATGTAAGAAGATTTTTATTGAGACATCTTTTGGGGTTAACAAGCTTGCAAATGCTGACTAGTAATTTCTTCTTTCCTAATGTATCTGTTTTTATTCTTCCTATGCCCTACTCCCTGTGATTTAAAATATAGCCAATATTATAAAAGAGCTTCCATAAGGAAGCAGGGGAACGCTGGCTTGCCTCTTCCATGTTCCAATAATCCACAAGAGTTTAGTATATTTAGTGTGTGTGTGCGTGTGCGTGTGCGTGTGTATGTATGTATGTGTATATATATATATCTGCTCAGTTTACTAAACGTTTTCTGAATGTGTTGGAACATGGAAGAGCAAACCAGGAAGAATATATCAATAGCTCTTAGCACAAGTCAGAAGGATGTCCCTTGGACTCTGTTCTGTCTGTATGTACTGTGCCAAAGATATTCACAAGCTGGTGTTAAAGCTTCACAGACAAGAATGCAGCTGTGAAATGTGAGCTGATGCCTGTGCCAAGGCAGAGAGACCCAAACCACCCCTATTAAGGATAAGCCTACAGTTCAAAAGTCAAACATTCTGAGAGTGGCTTGAAACACCTAAGCCGGCAGCTGGAGGGTGCTGCACAAGTCCTTTCTGACACAGAGAAGACATTCTTTGGGGTGTTTAGCATTTATAGCCCTCACAATAATTTAGTTCGTACTAGCACTTACCATAATCTTGATGTGATCGTGATTGTTGGAGATAGTTCCAAAACAATTCCAGTTTTCTTGTGCTTGTTGTTTATAGTGTGTATGACGATGATTAGAAAGTGAAAGATTAAAAAGAGAAAAAAAATCCAGCGGTTGAGGAGTTATTGTTTATGCCCTTGAAAGTTCATATTTGTTTCTCTATGGGACTGCCAGAAGTTTTATTTATTTATTGTAGAGTTATGCAAATTAAAATTAATATGCTGAATGCAAAACAAACTGCAAAATAAACTTTGTCTTAGTGTGATATACAGATCAGAACTATATAGCTCCCCCATTAATTTTCATCCCAGAATTTAATAAGTTCTGTAGGCAGTAATTTAAGAAATTATAACATTTGTAATTTGACAAGAACAAGCTAAGGCTGTGCAAAACAAAAACTGGATTTCCCCCCTGATTACAGGGTGATGAAAGGGAAGTGTCTTTTCAAAGCTACTTATGTGTCCAGGATTACACAGCATCATCAAAATCCATCCAGTTCCCACAGATTTGATTTGGATTTGTTTATAGTATAGGTAATCCTCAACTTAGAACTGCAACTGAGACCAGACTTTCCATTGCTAAGCAAGACAGTTTTTAAATGAGTCATGCTTAATTTTACAACCGTGGTTATTAAGAGAACCACTGCAGTGGCTGAGTGAGCAATGCAGTTGTTAAGCGAATATGGCTTCTCCTGTTGTCTCTGCTTGTTGGAAGCCTGCTGGGAGTTTCTCAAATGGCAATCACATGTCCCTGAAATTCTGCAAGCATCATAACTATATGTCAGTGACCAAGCACCCAAATTTTGATCACATGATTGTGGGAATTGTGGCACTGTGTGACAGTTGTAAGTTGTAAGGGGAATGTTTGTAAGTCACTTTTTTCAGTGCTACTGTAATTTCGAACGGTTATTAATGGAATGATTGTAAGTTGAGGACTATCTATATTGCTTTGTCTGTCTAGATCTTTTCAAAATATTTATGCTACAATTTATTCTTATCTGATAGGAAAAGCTAAAAAATGTGATTTTGACTACTATCATATTGTTACTACCAGACATTCATACAAGATCTCTTCTGCCTTAAGCCTAGACAAGTCCTTCTGAATATTTTGCTGTAAAACAAATGAAGCCACAGGTGCAAAAGGCCATAAGTGTGAAAATTAATTGGCCTTGTTCACCATTTGACCAATTATAAGAGATGCTTCCTCCATCTGGAGAATAATCAACACATAATCCCTTAGCCCTTCCCCAACTGCTTGGCTCACAACCTTCAAATAACATTTTGTGTGAGTGTGTGTATTTTGTATATACACACCCTCCTGAGGGATTACTACCTTGATATAGCAGAAAACTCATACCTCCAAAGACCTAACATGTGTTATACCCTTGTTGGTTAGGTCAAAACAGAAGGGGTAAAGCTAAGAATAATGGGGGATGAGGGCAGATGAAGCTCTGCAAATTATTCAGGAATCAACCTATCTAGGGAATGCCAAATCACTTTTCTCTCGTTGCCCAGAAAATTTTCTGGACATTACTGTAATGTGTAGACAAGTCTGTGAGCTATGTGATAAGACCATCCTCCACTAGATTGGAAAGAACTGTTTTAATTATGGAAAGAGTATAAAGCTTTAAGTAGATCTAGAGGTGATGACATGGTCAGCCCAAAGATGCACTAAGTCTGGTAATTGGTGGAGCCACTACTAAAAATGCAGCTCCTCACTTTACAAAAATATATACATTTAAGATAATGTAAGACTCATTAATCACAGAAAAACCTTGCCTTGCCATTTAACAATAAATACACATACTATATCTGGACATCACCAGATAAACATTGGAATCAAATTAACTACATTGTATTTACATGGAGGGAAGTGTGTAGTGGGGTGCCCCAGGGCTCTGTTCTGGGCCCAGTGCTCTTCAAAATCTTCATCAATGATTTTGATGAGGGGATAGATGGGGAACTCATCAGATTTGCAGACGACACCAAGCTGGCAGGAGTAGTCAACACTCCAGAAGACAGGCTTAAGACATAGAAGGATCTTGACAGACTTGAACATTGAGCCCTATCTAACAAAATGAAATTCAATGGTGAAAAAAGTAAGATTCTATATTTAGGCAAGAAAAACCAAATGTACAGGTAGAGTATAGGAGGTACCTTGCTCAATAGTAGTAACTGTGAGAGGGATTATTATTATTAGTAGTAGTAGTAGTAGTAGTAGTAGTAGTAGTAATATTAGTATTATTAATAGTATTATTATATAATAGAGTTTGAAATTTGGACAGAAAATTGAAAAAAGATACATTTCCAGAGGCAAAGTATGGACCAGACAATGTTGAATTATTGGGATCAAATGTAAGAGCTAAATTTATACAATTAAAAAGATGAGGTCTACCAGTAAGATTTGAACTGAAGTCATACATTCAGAATGTAAGATCAGCATAACCAACATTGAATCCTGGCAAAAGAAAACCAATGGGCTATGGGAAGAGATAAATGATACTGTGAAATTCAAATTGATCAAAATTCAAAATAATTTTAAGAGGAAATTTCCTGGTAGAAGCAACTGGAGATCAGAATATAACAATCTGAGCTATTGAAATGGCATCACCTAATTGCTAAATAGAAATTATTAAATGAAAAATGAAAAGTTTGGTGTAGTGGTTAAGATGCTGGTCTAGAAATCTGGAGATTGTGAATTCTACTCCTGCCTTAGGCAGGAAAACTGGCTAGGTGATTTTGGACCTGCCCAACTTACCTCACTGAGTTGTTGCTGTGGGAAAAACAGTAGGAGCATTAAGTATGTTCGCTGCCTTGAATTATTTTAAAAAGTAATAAAGGCAAGATAGTTAACATGTATAGTATGTTGCAGAAAGATTAAATAGGTGGAGAGAAGGAGACCACAAGTTCAGGACGAATAATGACCACAAATGTCAGAATAATAGAAGCAATGTTTTTTCTAGTAATAAGGGAACATGGTAACATTTGAATTGGGACATTGACAAGCTCTCAAGTCTGGAAATAATAAATAAAATAATAAAATAGAAAGGCATTGTATCTGCAAGCTTAAAACATTCTAATTGATAAGAATAAAGGGGGAAGATGACATTCTGGTCTCTATTTCAAATGTTGCAAAGCATCTGCTTGTGTTCTAGAAAAGCCTGGTGTTATGTTCACAGGTTGGAGGCATTAAGAGGGGACGCATCATGTAACAACAAGCCTTTCTTTGTTATTTTCATCTACAACCAACAACAGCCAAAATGGCGTGCAGGCCTTTTACAGTGTCCAAGACCCGGACAACGTCAACCAATGATTGCAGAGGCTGTTTCCCGCTTTGCACATGTGCGCAAGGCTGGAGACAGCCAGTCTGATCCCGGGCAGCTTTTGGTCTGCCCGGGACCCTTTGCAACATTTCTGAGCCTGCTGAATGCTTCAACAGGCTCAGGACATAACACCCCTCCCCACTGGATGAAACAATAACACCTTACTGTGTAGCAGCACAGGTACATACATTCAATGGATGGGATGTTATTGTGAAGCACAATATGCCTGCACACATTTATAATTTTTTCACAAAAAAATACAACAAAATAACATGCTGGGAAGAACACCCTTTACAGAGTGTTTGTTCTGCATTTGTTTAAGGACTAGTAAGGTTCCCTTGACTTGACAGAAACCTCACATAGTCCCCAAGATGTTTGAGTGAGCCCTTGGCCTGCTGTGACCTTCTGATGGCCGGTGAGTGTGCCTAGCCTGCCAACTCGCCTGCCAGGCTAGGCAGAACAGGACTTTGGTGCCCCAAAGACCCAGGTGACCCACCCAGCTGCTGACTGGCTGGATCCTTTGAATCCAAGCCAGGGTTCCTTGGGGGGGGGTGGAATTTCCCAAGTCCAGTAGTGGGGTGGAGTTCCCCAAATCCACAATGGACTCCTTTCAGGAGCACTGTCCCTCAAGCCCAAGACCAGCAGCTGGAGTAGTCTGAGTGGCTGATGTGCTCCAGTACCCCATTGGCCCCATGTGCGTGCCAGAGGTGCCAGAGTCAGGAGCCGCCTCCATGGCAAACCCCGTTTCTGGAGACTTCCTGTTTGGAGCACTTGCTGAAGCCTGGGATGACCCCAGTTCTAGAGCAATAACTGAATTCTGTGAATGCCCCCGTTCTGCCATGGGAACATGTGTGGCAGCGTGTGAAAACCCACTGGAGCTGGAAGATTGTGGTCCAGAATAAAGATTATGGTCCTCCCCCCCCCCCCGAGAGCAGAGCCAGGAGCGGAAGCATTGCTGGGCAGCCTCCAGCGCAGTTGGTCTATGTGTCGTTGGATGACGCACCCATCGTCCAAGGCCACTTCGTACAATAGTGGCCCAGAGACCTTGCAGATCACTGCTATGACCCAGAGATGTCCTGGTCCATAGTTCCTTGCCCAGACCGGATTGTAGTCTCCTAGGTGCCCATGACTGTGACACCTGTGAAGCCACCTGGTCTGGGTGCAACCTGTCCAGTTTCATAATGAGACGGCGACCCCAGCGGAGTTCTGCTGGGCTCTTTCCTGGGCTGTGCAAGGTGTGGTGCATTGTGCAAGAAGGAAATCAGCTAACCTGTGATGCCAGCTGCCATAAGTGAGTCTTTTGAGAGCATCTTTGGTAGTGCACACCATCCTCTCTGCCTAGCCATTGGAAGATGGGTGGAATGGAGCAGAAGTCGCGTGCTGGATCAAGTTGGCCTGAAGAAAAGCCTGGAACTCAAAAGTGGTAATTTGGGGGCCGTTATCTGAGACCAGGTCATTTGGAAGTCCATGAGAAGCGAAGATTCCTCTCAACACCTGGATAGTCTTAGCAGTAGCAGTGGAGGAAACAGTACAACCTCTAACCACTTGGAATGGCAGTCAACGAGAAGGAAGAATTGCCCCTGAAAGGGCCCAGCGTAATCTATATGTACCCTTGACCAAGGGGCTTGTGTTTCCTCCCACCTGTGTACAGGGGCTTGAGGCATTTTAGGCTTGACTGTTGGCACACTTGACACCTGTGCACCTGGGCCTCGATGGCTTTATCGAGCCCAGGCCACCAGAGATGGCTGCGTGCAAGTGCTTTCATCCGTACTATACCCGGATGACCCTCATGCAGAGAGATCAAGATTCTAGACCTTAATGAGGCTGGGATGACTACCCTACTACCCCATAACAGGCATCCTTTGAATGTGGAAAGCTTGTGCTTCCTTTGCCAGAAGCTTTGAAACTCAGTATCTGAACACATGTCAAGCCATCCTGACAACACCCATTTCAGCACGCGTGTAAGCGTGTGATCAGTGGCAGTTTCTGCAGCATTGAGGGGAGATTCAGGTATTTCCTGAATGGAAAGAATGTTAATAGCAGGAGCAGGATCTGCCTCTATCTGTGTTAGAGGTAATCTGCTGAGGCCATCTGCATGGCCCATTTCTTTTCCAGGTTTGTGAATCAATGTGTAGTCATATGCTGACAGGAAAATTGACCATCTCAGCATTCTGGGAGATATTATGTGAGGGGTTTGTTTGTTTGTTTGTAGTAAACAACCCCAGCAGAGGCTTATGGTCTGTATAGACCGTGAAGTGGCGGCCATATAAGAAATCATGACATTTCTTTATGCCAGCCACTATGGCCAAGGCTTCTCTGTCAATCTGGGCATAATTATGTTCTGCAGATGACAGAGTCCTTGAGTAATAGGCCACAGGAACTTGTGTCCCATCAGCCTCCAGGTGACTGAGTACTGTTCCCACCCATAAGGGATGCATCATATGCGATGCACATTGGCAACTGCTCACTGAAATGCACTAAGACCGCATTTGAAGAGAGCAAGGCCTTAACTTCATTGAAACTCCTTTCATGGACATTAGTCCACTGCCATGGAGCCTGTTTATCCAAGAGCCAGTGTAACAGCTCAGCCACTGCAGCCTTGTGGGGAAGGAATGTATGATAGAAATTTAAGAGTCCCCGGAATGCCTGAAGCTCACTTTTGGACTTGGGACTTGGGGCCTGCTGAATTGCTTGAAGCTTGGATTCAGCAGGATGGATGCCTTGAGCATCAATTCTGAAACCTAAGAATTCAGTGGAAGTGACTCCAATTTTGCATTTATTTTGCTTCAGTTTCAGACCCGCTTGGCGGAAACGAAGCAAGATAGCCCTTAATCTTTCAGCTAAGTTTAGAGATGACTCCCTGGCAATGAGGATGTCATCGAAGTAGGGACAGACCCCAGGAATACCACGGAGCGTGTGCTCCATTACACTTTGGAAAATGCTACATTAACCCCAAACTGCAGTCTTTTGACCTTAAACCCTGTGAGTTACGATTGTTTGAGCCTCAGCTGTTGCCTCATCAACAGGTAACTGTTGGGAGGCCTGTGCCAAATCAAGCTTTGCAAAAAGTCCCCCCCCCGAGGGAGGCCAGAATGTGGCTTACCGCAGGCACTGGATATGCATGCTGTTGCAGCACTTTGTTCAATGTACATTTATAGTCCGCACAAATTCGGACTTCTCCATTAGCCTTTAGAGGCAATACAATGGGAGTTTCCCATGGACTAGAGTCCACAGGTTCTAAGATACCCTGATGAAGCAGCTTGTCCAGCTCTGCGTCAATTTTGCTTTTGAGAGCAAAAGGCACCCTTCTAGGCTTAATCCTAATAGGTGTGATAGCTGGGTCTAAGCGTAGGGCAATGGGAGGCCCCTTGTATGAACCAAGCTCTGTGCTAAACACATCAGCAAATTCCTTGCAGACTTCTGCAAGGCCTAATGTTTGCAGGCTGTGAAGCCCAGTCACTTGGATCCCAAGGGCCTTGAACCAATGAGACTTGTGCAATTACCCCCAATTACCACCATGTCTAGTAGGCCTTCAAAAGCCTTACGCTGCACTTTGAGCATAGCCTCCCCCTTCACACTGATTCTGGAAGTCAGTGAGAATTAGGTTCGATGGCCTGAGTTTGACTCGAAGGCCACTACTGCTGCAAATCCTTTTGAAGGTGTCATGTGAAATGATTGATAGAGCGGACCCTGTGTCCAACTCCATTGACAAGGGAACCCCTTGCAGCTTCACGTCAATGTGAAGCTTTTTCTTAAGGGGCTTGTGTGTCCCTGTTTTGAAAATGCTTCTGCGCAACGCGCAGAAACCCACCCTGTCTTGGCTGGGGACTCTGGTACCTTTCTGAAGCAATTCTTCCCGAGGTTGTTCTGGCGACCCAAACAGACGGAGACAATGTGGCCTTGCCTGCCACATGCCCGGCAAATGGCAGAGTGGAATCTGCAGTCAACTCGCTTGTGACGTCCTCCGCACCCGAAACACTGAGGAGATGCTGGGACCCTGTCTAGATGCTCCTTCAGCCTCCTCTCTGCTGGCTGGTGAAGACTGTCCACCTCCTCTTCAGGATCCTGTTCTGGATCTTCTTGAGCGACCTCTTGATGGAGGGGTTCTGGCGAGCCACAAAGCCTTCACAGTGCCACCTGCTGCTTCTTCAGCTGCAACCTCTCTCAAGGCGTCTTGGAACAAAACATCTTCCTTGGCAAAGATCTTCTGCTGCAGCTCACAACTCCTTAGACCGCAAACAAAATGATCCCGCAGCCTCTCTTCCAAGTCTTTGAATTCACAAGGCCTCGCTGGTTGCCTTAAAGCAGCAATAAAGTCCACAGCAGACTCACTAGGCCTCTGATCCCTCTGCTCGAACGCGTGTCACCAAGCAATTACAGAAAGTTTAGGGTGGAAATGTTCTTTAAGCATTTTCTTCAAGTCTGCATAAGTCACTGACTCCAAAAGCACAGGGGCCACCAGATTCGCTGCTATGCCAAATGTTTCTTGTCCACAGACACACAGCAGGGTTGCCACTTTAAGGCCGTCTTCCCTTATCTGATTGACCCTGAAATAGTTTTCCACTCGCGCCACGTACAAATTCCAGCGCTCCGGGTGTGCAATCTCAAATTCTGACAAGTGGCCAATCTTAGACATCTTCTGTAACCCTAGTTAATGCCTTCACTGCAAGCCTGTTATCTGGGGAAGGGGTCCCTTAGCCGAGCTCACCTCCAGCGATGCTGTACTGGCAGGCAGAGTCGCTATGCTGGACGCTGAACTTCCCAGGACTTCTTGGTAAGTCCTCTCTTCTTTGTTAATTGTGGCTTACAGCGATTCCACCTTCGTCGCCACTGTTATGTTCGCGGGTTAGAAGCATTAAGAGGGGACGCATCGTGTGACAACAAGCCTTTATTTATTATTTTCATCCACAACCAACAACAGCCAAAATGGCGCGCAGGCCTTTTATAGTGTCCAAGACCCAGACAATGTCAACCAATGATTGCAGAAGCTGTTTCCCGCCTTGCACATGCACGCAAGGCTGGAAACAGCCAGTCTGGTCCCGGGCAACTTTGCAAAATTTCTGAGCCTGCTGAATGCTTCAGCAGGCTCAGGACATAACACCTGATATTAAAGTTTTCTTTATTAGGCCTAATAAATTTGGCTAAACAGTTTGAAGCTGAATACAACATTGTGATTTAAGTCCAACAGACTTCACTAATTCTAAGGTAGCATCAATCATGTGGACAAAAAATTTCAAGTATTTTCTTTCCTACCATCATGCTAACAGCATCACAGCCCATCAAGAAATAAACAGGATTTTATGTGCAAAATTATATACAGTACAGCTTTAAGTGCATAGTCTGTTTTTCTTCCAAAAGAATGCTAATTTAATTTTTAAAAATACATTTTAGAAGTAGGAAAGGTGGAAGAGAGGGAAAGAAATATAAAAGGTTCGTGATATAGTAATATTTTAAAAGCCTAAATATACATCTGTATGCCACATTGCAACCCACATTATGAAAGCACACACCATGTGACTCCAGTCTGGTCATAGAGCAGCCCACCCCTTCCTGTAATCCCTAATCTCTCACTGGCAGTCTCCGCTCCTCTCTCCATTTACTATTCAGCTCATGCCATCAGGCTGCGCAAAAGCCAATCATATGTCCACTCATATTGCTTACTGTATGGATAAGCAGGACAGGCTGCCTAGAAAGAGAAGCAAAAAGAAACATTGCTAGTCCTATCCAACATGGATGAAGAGAAATAAGGCTTCTGAGCTGGTCACAGTCATTTACTCTGCTTTCTCTAGCACCACTAACATTCTCCTATACAACCATGCAAATTGATATGCAATTACAGAGAGAAAAACTGATGTAGAACTAGAAAGAAGAATAGATTTTTATTGCAACTGCCAAAAGGTCACTAACCAATTTCATGGCCAACTTCTCAGCTCCAGAAGGAGGACTATCCACTTTGTGCAGGTCAAGAGTGTAGCCTATTCTGGTCTCATCCCCAATTCTGAATCTGAAGCAGCAATCAGGTAAAAATGGATCTCCAGTCCCCATCCCATTATTTAGTACTAGAAAAAATATAAATACCTTAAGAGCCTACAATTGTTTTTATTCAAACAGTAAAATTAATCCATCAATGATAGATGAATAATACAAAATTTTGCTGAAATCAGTGCACTGGATTTCAGGTTACACAGTCTTCTGTGACAACATGTTCTCCTGGCTGTCAGCTCATACACTCATGAAATCCTTTCTGATGTCTAATGTGAAACTTCTTTCTTGTAGTTTTAAACCATTGGTTCTGGTTGTGTCCTTTGGAGCAGCAGAGAGTAAGTCCACTCTCTCTTCAGTGTGACAATTCTTCAGATGTTAGAAATAGTTATCATATCTCCTCTCAGTTGTTTTTCCTGTAGGCTAATCATATTAACATCCATTATTTGTTCCAAATAAGGCTTGTTTTCTAGTCTCTACCACCATAGCAGCCCTTCATCTATTATGCCCTTTTTGAACTGTGGTGCCCAAAACAGGACAAAGTGCAGGTGGTCCTCTAGCTACTACCATTCGTTTAATGACTGTTCAAAGTTATGATGGCCTCATAAATATGATTTACAACCTGTCCTCAGAGTTACAAGCATCATGCCACTTCACGGGCACATGATCACAAGGCTTCCCTCCAAGGCTGAAGTGAATCCATTAACAAGACCTTTTTCGGTGCAGAGATTCGGACCATTGTGAGCCCCTCTAATGGTAGCACCATCTAGACCAGGGGTAGTCAACCTTGGCTCTGTTATGACTCGTGGACTTCAACTCCCAGAATTCCTGAGCCAGCTAAGCTGGCTCAGGAATTCTCGGAGTTGAAGTCCACGAGTCATAAAAGAGCCAAGGTTGATTACCCCTGATCTAGACTTTGTCCAGCTGTGCTATGTATTACTACCTGTAAGTACCGTCAAAATGAAATGGAGGAATATCATTTAGAAGGCCAAAGACAGAAAATTGACCTACAGATACATTTTTATTATTTTCTGCAGTAAAAAATAAATACATAATTATTTGTAGGAAGGTGACATGCATTAAGGAGGAGGATAAAGTTAAGGAATAATGGAAATGAGGGTGATTTGAAAAATAAATAAACAAATTATTCATTTGCAAGAGATAACATTAACATGCTTAGAACTGCTCAGAAATAAGAGTATGGATGACATTGAAATATAATTGTTGTAACTAAACAAATATATATGAGCCTATCTTTCTAAAAAGCCTATCCAGAAGATTGGAATTAGAGCAATCAGAAGAGTCACTCAGAGCCAAGTAAACGCCTATTAATTTCTACATCTAATTGTTGGCTTTCTCCATCACCTCCTCCTGCTGATGTTTTTCTTGAGAAAATCTTTAAGTGTTGTTTTCAATTACTCCTTTTTTTGCAAATGATATCATCCAGCATTGTTAATATTAAATAAATTGATAATCCTCATCGTAGTAGGGACCAGTTGTGTAATACCTCCAGAAAAGCATGCAAATTTTGCTGGATATTTATTTGCTCAAAGAATTAAAAGTAAAAATGGTAATGGGTGGCAAAGGAATTCTGCTCTAGAAAATGATAGTTGATTTGGGGGGGAGTTTCCCCCTACACAAAGGTAGCTGGTAAAAATTCTTAACATGCAAACACATTCACACGTACACACATACCTCAAATCAAACCAAACCTGGCCCATTTCCAACTAGGGTAGTAATCACACGTTGCAGATACTAAATGTCTGCTGTGACTGCAGCTAAATAAACCTTTGGCCTTCTGTCCCAATCTTACACATAATTCCATTCTTCAACCTCCTTTTCTGGCAATGCCCTGCATGCTCCAAGGCATTTCTCTTTCTTAAGATAGTATTCCAAGCCTAGAGATTTGCTAAACATACCAGTTTAAGAAATCTGTCATCATTACTTCAGCAAGCCTGAATTAATTTTGATTTCTCTGTTGCTTTGGAACATTATAGTGTCTAAATACAGTGTCAATAGATCTGGATAGCATCATGATAACAGAAGAATGTTTTGCTGACAGCTCAGAAACACAGCATGGTGCTAAGTTATTATTAGTCTGACATCCATCTGCTCTCTTCCCCCTTATACAGGGATTCAGATGGCCTATTAATCTGTACTCTTTTTATTTTAGTATATTTAATATTTTGCTTAGACCTTAACCAAACCCTTGGCTCAAAGTTTCCATTTTGTTCTAGAAAGGCACTGCTAGCAAATTATAATTTTTTTTTTGTATGTGTGCTTCTGTTCTGATTAAATTGGGAGAAAGGGCTGCTCCCTCTGTTAATTAGAATGAAGGGAATTTCTCAGAATGATGCCAGTCTCTGACAATGCCTCTCTGTTTGCATCACGTCATCTTCCCAGTAAACATTTCAACTGGTTAATCCTAAAAAGAGTCCAAAATGTCCTTTGCCATCTGCAGAAACTAAAAAAAAGTTATTTGCCATCTGCAGAGCACAAGACTAACCAAAAGAGAGAATGTTGAAGCCGATAGAATACCCATTCATCACAGCCCTTCCCTCTAGAAGGAAAGAGATTTAGGCTAAAGCAATGTATAGCTCTGGAAAAAGAGTCTGGGAGAACTGACATCCTGATTAAAGGCACTATCCTGCATTATATGTTATCCAGTTGCTTTCTTGAAATACACACTGCATTAAGAGAAAAGTTAAAAAGAAACCGTAAGTTAGCCAGGCCATTATACCAAGCCACAAGCTAGAAAATAATCTGATGAAATAACCACTGATAGACGTCAACCGTTGTTTGCAGATGTTAGAATTATACATCTTTTGCCAGTTTGAACAATTTCTTTACATATGTTAGGAACACAGAGAGAAATAGCAGAAGCAGCAACAGACTGAAAGAAACTATATTAAGTGTTTAAGGAATTTGCAGAAACAGGTGATTTCTCTCCTATAAATGTAGTTACTAACAAACATATTTTGTGAAAGAGGTTTACTAAACTGTCATTTATCAAAACAATGATCTTATATTTTAACTCATATAGTGTGCCATTTAGAAATCCATTGTGGTTTCCCAACATATTCCTGTCTGCAGTTATTTCTTGCACTGATTGGGGCTTGAATCTGAATGACATCACAACACTGAAGCTTTGTCAGAACAAACCACAGATGGATATTTGGTGCTCCAGTATCTAGTCAAACCTTCCACAACTTAACGATATTCATTAATGTTAGGCTTGAAAATACAAAGTCCAGGTTGGTATTGTCTTTCAAATATCAAACTCACTGGACAGCTTTGAACAACTCACTCCTTCTCAGCCTAACTACTGCATGGTCCTTTCTATGATCTTAAGCCCTTGAAAGAAAAATTGTAAATAAAAATGTTTAAGTAACGGTCCCCCCCCCCCAAATGTACTTACCTCTCTAAGCTTGTCCATCTCATTCTGTAACACTTGCTTAGCCAAATCACTCTCAATGAGCCGTTGGCGCAAGTCTTCATTCTCCTCCTCCAGTTTAATCCGTTTTTTCTCCACTGCTTCAAGTTCATTATGGAGACGCGCAGAGACATCTTTGGCTACCTACAGACACAGTCAAATACAGTGCAAGCCTCAGTCGTCACTTCTGATACACAACATACAGATACAAGTTAATCAACAATGTATGCACCAATACAGACTTGGGGGTTTTAGGTATTTTACATATATTAACAAAAAGCAACCACTAAAACAGGAAACATACAAGTGAGTCATGCCTGTGAATAATGTGCCAAGGATTTGTGTGCCTTACCAACAGAGGAATATATGAGCTATGCCTATATTAATTTTACAGATCATGTCTGCAGTTAGAGGAAATATGGAGGGGAAATAGAGTTATTTGCACATCCTCTTGGTGTCTCCTTCTTTGCAATAAGCATGCATGTGCAATGCATGACTCTTGTTACGCCCTTCTGCACTGCTCAAGAAAATTACAGCTTTTGTAGAGTAGACCTTCCACTCACAATGATGCATAAACAGCGCCTCTTCTGGTTGCAGGAAAGGGAATAACTGTTATACTTAAAGCATGTTTTATAAGCTGCATCAGTATGTTTCAGATACATACATCAGCAGGTTTTATAAACAGCTCTGAATATGAATAATAGGGAATCTAGCCGCAAATCCCTATTTTCAATATATGAAAGCTTTCCCAAATTTATCTCTTCCTATGTCTTACAGTCCACAGATAGAATGGGAATCAAACTGATAGTGCTATTATTTTCTGAAATTTGATTGATTCATAATCAGAAGTCTTTAAAAAAAAGAATAAGGCATGAAGAACATGAACTAAAGGTTCATGTGTCATAGAGAAGATACAGATTGATTCACAATGAACAGAGTAATGGCCAGCATACAGATTTTAGAAGTTTTGGCACTGAATACTCCAACTACAAGTACTACTACAAATCTCTGTTTTGAACATAGAACCCAATGACCAAAATAGTAGCTTAAATTGACCCTTAATTGAGAGGCTGAGATTCAGGAGAAAAGAAGTTAGTAGTTTCTTTGTTCTTGCATGTTCTGACTAGGAACCCATGCAGGAAGCAGACCCTTGAAGAAGAGATTTCATGTTACTGGACTTAAAATCTAGAAAGCCTATAAGAAAGGAATCAATAAGGAAAATCTGGCAGGAAACTTTTAGTCAGGTATGGATTTATTTGTATTTCTGTGCAATACTGCATACTGGATTTTGAATATATACTTTTGTGTTTGTTCCTGTCCTCTATATCCGTATTTGCTTTAAAATGCAGATCTCACCTTTGTGTAATTTGTGGCAGTTAAACTATTCTCTCAAATCTCTACCATGCTGCCTTTAATAAATAAAAATCACTTTTTTTCCTCTGTTACCTCAGGGTTGGATTTGTAATCTAGCACCATGCACTCAAAGTCCCTTGGCCTTGGATTTGAAGCCACTCATTTAAAATTTTATTCCTGGGAAAGGGAGATTTCCTTTTCTATCACATCCAGCTTCCAGGTGAGGGCAGGGGAATCTACCCATTCAAGAGGAGACTGGGGCACTATAACTTCCATGTTTCCCTGAAAGTAAGACCCGGTCTTTCTTTCTTACTCACTCACTCACTCACTGATTGATTGATTGTCTTCAAAAAAGGCATCAGGTCTTATTGTCGGGGAGTGTCTTTTCCACAGTCTCACCTCATGGCGGTCTCACCAGGAGGCCCACTTCTTCTGCGGCCAAAGTAAATGTTTCTGCAGCTGAGAATGGAGCTCCGCATTGATGCGCACGGCACTCCCCGACCTGCATTTGACTATCAGAGGCTTTAAATGCAGGCCGGAGGGCGCAGAAGAACTGGGTTGGAAAGGCAAGGGAGGTATTGATTCATGGGAGGCCTGGCTGCAATGGTAAGTAGATGCAGGGCATGTGGGGCAGTTTCACCCCCCACACCCTGCTCTAGCTTGATTTTTAGGCCCACCCCCCAAAATCAAGCTAGGGCTTATTTTGGGGATAGGTCTTACTTTTGGGGAAACACAGTACTTGCCTGCAAAAACAACTCCTTAAATGCCCCAGGAGTAAGGAAGAAGGATCTGACCAAGGGCAAATTATGGAACTAAGAGAACTGGATGAATACTAATGTGTATGTTAATGATACCACTTTCCTACTCTTGTTACATTACATTAAGTGGAAAAAGTCATCCTAATGCTAATCCTAAAAGGAGGGGGAAGTACACTAATTTGAATCTGCTGATCAATAACAGAACCTCTGTCCATCTAATATTCCTGACCCTAAATTGGAGAAAAGATGGGATATAAATATAATAAATAATAGATTTCCACACGCATCAAAAAGCAGCACAGTGTGTGTCATCTCTGCTGAATATTCACAAACATTTTTGGCACATCTCACATATTGTGTTTTGGCCACTGTGGATAGCTAGTGTTTAAATTTTTCAGCAATAACATAAGCACAATGCAGACTCTCTGATAATTAAGGGCATAGATGTTATTTTTTCACTTTGCAGGGAAAGAAAAGACTCTCCTCACTGAAAAAGAAGAAATTAACTTTATCCTCTCCACAAAAAATAATTTTAGTGAAAGCAAGAGGCAGAAGGAACAGATGGTAAAATTTCAGAGTTTATTCTCAAGATCCTTAGATCCTGGTCTCAATGAAGAATACTGCCAATAAAGCAGGAAACCACTGCAGGGAGCCTAAGAAATACCACTGAGCCCATTAGTCACATTGGTTGCATCAGCCAAGCTGCCAACCAAAGCTGGGATGGCTTCCCCCCCCCATGGCAATGACTGCTGCCTTCTGTCCCTCCTGGTTCCCACTCCATCTATCTGTACAACTTACAAAAGTATTTCTGAGTTTGGATTGTCTCTGTTTTATTTTTATCCTTTCTATGCATCCTTTAAATGGAGTGTTCATATTTTTCTTCTTTTTCAAGTACCAGATTATATCAGATTAAGCATTGACTTCATTTTAATGCTAATTTATAGAAACATTGATACTGATACTCAATACTGGAGTAATAAGGTTCAATATTATTTTTTGTTAGGAGTGACAGTAATACATTCTTACTGGTAGGATTACAACTGACAAATATTATAGCAATCCTGCCATTTTACCTGATTAATGCTAATGATGGATATTGCATCCACTGCATGGATTATGTATACTTATTGTCAGTTTTATTCCATAATTTATTTGTACTTTTTATTATTATTTTATTTATAGGATTTCCAACTCTGGGCAACTTATAACTAGCTTATTAAAAAGAAAAATGCAACAGATCAAAGAGCAAAGTACAAAAAGCAAAACAAAACAAAAAGGGGGGCTCCATGATCAACCTGTTCCCAAGGCCTGGAAGAACAAGTTAAGTCTTCACCAATTTCCTGAACCATATACTTTGGGGAGGGGACATTCCAGAAAGCAAGAATTGCAATAATGTAGAGACAATTAATTGGTCCCACAAGAAGACATTCCTTCATTGGTGAGATCTCCGCTCTGCTGGACCAAACCAAATGGGCGGAAACAGCTAGAGACAAGCAGTAATCTATTTAGTAAACTTAA
The DNA here is from genome assembly GCF_016545835.1 of Crotalus tigris. Lineage (NCBI taxonomy): Eukaryota > Metazoa > Chordata > Lepidosauria > Squamata > Viperidae > Crotalus > Crotalus tigris. The sequence continues at coordinate 320,436 of NW_024099112.1, forward strand.
ATAGATTATGTTTAATATGTTTGCATAATCTTGTATTTTGCTCTGGGAAGTCGGGGGGGAGGGGGAGGGGGGAGGGGGTGGAGGTGGATGGGTTGAATTTTAAGTAGTTCAGATAAAGTAGAAATAGTCTTATTGTATATAATATTAATGTTTTAATTTTGAGAGAGGAACTGCTTGGGCATTTCCCCTGGACCGCATCAAGAGGGAGGAGAAGAAGGTGAGAAGTAAGTAGGAAGGTTGAGGTGAAGGAGGAGAGGGGGTGAGTGAAGAAAAAGAGGGAAAGAAGTAAGTTGGTTTGAGGTGGGATGCGGTTTGGGGGGGAAATGGGCGGGCAAGACCGAATGTGGTGTGTATCAATTTGTTTTATTTTTTATCTGAAGTATTTGTAAGATTGTTATGTATTGTAAAGTTGAAAATAAAATTTTTTACAAAAAAAAAATGGAGGGCTATTTAGACCAGGGATCTCCAATCCCCAGGCCATGGCCCAGTACCGGGGCATGGCCTATTCGCAACTGGGCCATCTGAGTGGTGGGCCAGCGGGCATGTGTGTAGCTCAACTTGCATGAGTGGTAGGCTGGCATGCATGCTCATGTGGACCTCAACTTGCAGCTCAACCTGCTCATGCAGCCTGATTCCCCTCTCCCCCCACCCCAGCTGGGCTGCCAAGCCACAAAGGTTGCGGACACTGAACTAGACCACAAGGAGCAAGAGGATTGCATTCCCCAAACTCAGTCACCCCAAAAGTCATCCACAAACACAACAATGCAGTTTCTATGCTGTATCCTAACCTAATCCCTAATTTTCTGTACTCCAAATAATCTGCTTCCTTGTAGACCCCTGTACAGTTGTTGGGCTACTATATTCTGTCTCCATGAACTCATATTGCTGAGATCTGATAGGGATAGATTCAGGAAGTATTTCTGAGGCATCACCCAAGAGGAGAAATTTGTAAAATTTCAAAACTGTGATTATCTCTCTCAGACTTTGTGGCAAATCCACATTTAGTTTATCAGTTTTCTCTGATAGGTAGAGCTGTAAAAGTTTTCATAATGACAGTTTCAAGGGAATTAGAAAGGTAGTCCAGCATTTTTACTAGGTCAGCCCCCAAACCCCTATGGGCTGTCTTACAGAGCCTCCTTCTTAAAAGAAGAAGAATAGGAAAATAGTATACTTGGAATATGTATATAGTACAAGCACAGAAGTTGAAGAAGTCCTCTGTATTTAAAGTGCAATGTCTTGAATAAGGTCGTCAGATTAAAGGCAAATATCTTCCAGTGAAGACATTAGTGAAAGATTATTGCACCATAACAGGTGGCAAGAAGGAAGGATCCTGTAGAGAAAAAAAGAGCCTGCAATGGCTCTGCAGCTGATGTGGAAGAAGTTGGCCTGTACTTCACCCTCTGCAGTTATTTGTACAAATTCCATAGTCACATCCTGATCATGAGAACTGAAAATTGAGCTAGTAGAAGGGTAAATCAAATGATAACTATTTCTATAGAATCAGCTTAGTATGAAACTCTAGCAATACCAAAGGACGGGGGTTGTTCCACTTATTTCCTGTTTCTTCAAGCAGAACATTTGATCACAGTGAAAGCTGAGAAAACCAGAAGGCAGCTGTTACAAGCTCTAGGGAAAGAGAAGGGGGGGGGGGAATGCAGCCAGACAAACATAGGACGTTATCCACCCATGTTCTACTTTGAAAAGAACCATCCCATGGATTGGCCATTATGGGCAAAACAAAAGGTTTTATAGAGAAAATAGCACATTTCAAATCCTAGATGTTGTTTCCAAATGCAAGATATTCCAACAGGCTTACATAAATACTAAAATCTGTAATCACTAGTTGTAGCTAATAAAAAATTGACACCTCTACATTTCTAGCATTTACAAAAACCTCAATTAGATATATTACAAATGAGATTATAATTTGCTTTTATATCACTTTTAGTGGGTATAGAATGAACTAACACATTCATATTTCAAACATCAACTACCGTACATTTTTCTGATGTCTCTACCTTTTAATTGTGATACTTTTAAATCTCTCACACTAAAATTACATTAAACATTAAATATCCATAAATATCCATTAAATAACATTAAACATGCAAACACATTAAAATAATGCATCATTTAAAGTTATTATAAAATAAATGTCAGGTTTTTTTAATATTACTACTATGCATTTAAAATTTGCTATATCCAGATAGCATGGCAGGCTATCTGGATATACAGATATACAACTAAATTCTATACTACATTATACAACTAAAATATACTACAACTAAATTCTATACTACAACTAAATATACAACTAAATTCTATACTACATTAAACTTTAATTCTGGTGTGATGATACAATGAACATATACATACTGTTTACAAAGAATTAAAATTACAGCAAGGTACATACACAGGATAAAATAGCACTCTGCACTGACCTATGAATGAAAAAGAACAATGATGCTAGGACATAAACTATAGTTTACAACTAAAGTGTCTGAGTTGACCCAACACATAAAGCCAAAAGCAAGTAAACCACATTATAACAGAAATGACAAATTTTGGAGAGGCTTTAGAGAGTGTTCCCAAGTTCTCTTGGGGATTACCTATGGCCTAAAGTCTTTGGGCAGACTTCCTACATTTATCCTGGTAGGCCAAAAGTGTTAGACTTTCACAAACATCCTTTCAGTACAAGATACTATTAGCCAGAAATATCATCTTACATTATAAATAGGAGATAAAGTTGGAAGATGATGACTTGTCTAAAACTATCTGCCATATTAGCCAACAAGGAAGATTAGGGGCTAATGGCTAAAACGGATGAAGAACGGTTGCAGGAATTGGGATTGTCTAGTCTATTGAAAAGATGGATTAGGGCAGTGGTTCTCAACCTTTTTAATGCCACGACCCCCCAACCAGTCGTAAGCCGAGGACTACTCAACTGGTCGTAAGTCAAGGACTACTCAACTAGTGCAGCACCGTTTGCAGAATGGGACTTTTGGCGGGCTCAGCAGGGCAGAGACAGCCTGGACAATTCCTATTGGCTTTTGAAAGCCAATAGAATTAGACTCTATTCAAGAGATTCTATTCTACTGGCTTTCAAAAGCCAAAAGAATAAAAGGGAATAGCACAGCTAAGGAAAAGGGGGAAAAAATGGCGGACTGCGTTGTTTGGCGACCCCCGTAAAATGGTCGTTCAACCCCAAATGGGGTCCCAACCCACAGGTTGAGAACCACTGGATTAGGGTGACATGATAGCAGTGTTCCAATATTTGAGGGGCTGCCATGAAGAAGAGGGGATCAACTTATTTTCCAAAGCACCAGAAGGCAAGACAAGAAACAATGGATCACTAGAGGTTTTTAAGAACAGTTTGGACAACCATTTGTCTGAAATGGTATAGGATTTCCTGCTTGAGCAGGGGGTTGTACTAGAAGACATCCAAAGTCCCTTACAACTCTTGTTATTCTGATTCCTAGGTCTTAACCATGACTAGCATTCATATGTGAATTCATGGCAGCACAAACATTTGAATACCTGTAATATTTTTCTCTCTTCAGAGACTTAGTTTATGTTCCAGATTATTCAAGGTTTGAAAAACAATAGTCTGATTACTAGTTTGCACATTCAATCTAGGCTTCCACACACAGTACAGATCAATGCAAATTGATGCAAGCTTCATTTCTCGTATCAGTCATTTTTTGGCGCCTGGGCTAAATGGCAGCAGACTTACTCCTTTGTGCAACAGGCAACTGTGTTGTTTGGGAAGAAGGTATGACTTAGAGATTTCACCCACTAAAGGTCTGAAGCTCAGTATTCTTGTGTTTGTAATCATTGAACAAGAAGCTTCCAAAGATGTTTGCTTTGTTGCTTCTTTAATTAGTCTATCATATTTTTTTTCTCTTTCAATCATGCTACCCACCATGGGAATGCTGAATTAATTTCTTCTACCACAGCAGTTTATATTTCCATCACCTGTTGAATATCTATATCATTAGGTAAATGAGTTGTACCCAGGATGCCAGAAAAAGAGCAAGACTACTAACCAAATACAGAGAAAGCATTCCTCCATTGGAGAATGTTGCCATCTCATGCCCTTCAACAAAATGTGCCACACCAAACAACATATGTTCTATCCAGCTGGCCTGCACAATCACCCTGAATGAAGATCCTCCAGCAGCTCAAAGGAGGGAGTCAGCCTCTTTGGTTAGCTGCTTAGTTTTCATGATTCTAATTGAAGTTGACAAGGAGTCATGTTTTAATAACCTTTCCCTGGTGTATCTATCTCCAGGACTACAGAAACTGTGAAATGAAGAGATTATAAGCAAGGAAAAGGAATTTGGAGAGAGAAGAAGCAGTCTAGTTACAATTGAGTATAGTTGTGGGGAAAACCTAGTATCAAATTAATGTGCAACTATGTAATTTAATGGTTTGCAAGGCATTTTCAGAATAGCCCATTCAGGACTGTATGAAAACCATTATGGATTATTTTTTCAAAAAGAGAAACAGTCATTGCCTTCAGTATCAGACAGAATCATGCGCAATGGAAAATCAGCTTAGATACAGGTCCTCCATCATAATTCATAGATTGTCCAATTGAATACCACAAAACCCAAAACTTAAGATATTCCACTCCACAAATGCATTTCAAACTTCCAATGACTTGATTTTATTTTACTATGACTCCAGTCTCAGTTTGTATATCTATACATGCGCTATGAGAATGAGGTGAACTATATTTATTCAAAGGAAGCCAAGTCTCATGGTTTCTTGTGAGAAGTGACTAAAATACTACAGCAGTACAACAAATTTTCCAAGTAATCATCTCCAATGAGCTTTAAGGATGATATACCACCAGATTTATTTATTTATTTATTTATGAGACTTATATACCGCTTTAAGTGCAAGCACTCTCTAAGCGGTGTACACCAGTAAGCAATGTATATATATATATATATTTACATTGCCCCCAACAATCTGGGTCCTCATTTTACCTACCCCAGAAGGATGGAAGGCTGAATCAACCTTGAGCCGGTGAGATTTGAACCGCTGACCTGCTGAACACAGTCAGCTAAAATGGCCTGCAGTACTGCACTCTAACTGCTGTGCCACCTCGGCTCTTATTATAATTTCTCAGCAAGATTTCCACATGAAGCTCTTTTTTCTAAAATGTGAAATTAAATTTATTATAAGCACCTAATTGAAGTTATTGTAGCTCAGAAAAAAAAAACAATACTGTTCCAATAACTTTGGAACAGAGAAGAATTCTGTTTCAAGTCCTCTTATATCAGACCAAAGGATTTCAGGCATTTGAAGGGAGAAAGCCTTTGGTCTAAGATCTTGGATAGAAGCCAACAAAATACTAGACTGAACAGGCAACGGTCTAAAAATAGTACAAATCCATTCCTTATATTCCAAAACCAATAGTTTAACACAAGAGAAAGCAACTTCTTATATCCCAGGTTTATTCAACTGACTTCTCTATTCTAATGAAGAAGAAAAAATGCAAATGCAGGCTTACCTTGACATCTTGTTCAAGGCTGTGGATGAGTTCTCCATCCACCTGGCCAGTCTGTGCAACACGAAGGCTGCGTCGCTCTGCTTTTCGCAAACGATATTGTAAGATACGACAAGTCTTACTAGCTTGATCCAGTTGTTGCCTTAACTCCTGTAGCTGATAGACATCTTCTTCCATGTAGACATCTCTCATCTCCAGCATCTCTGCACGTAGTTCCTCAATCTCATCCTGGGAAAGACAAACAGCATGATCAAAGGAAAGGTAAAACAAGTAACCAAGCCTGCATCCTAGGAATACTGGGGAGTGGGAGTGAGCTGTGTATGAAACAGCTACAGTGCATTTATATGTATATATTGATTATTTATTGATATAGATTATTGTATATTAAAATGGATCAGGGGAATAGAACAAGTTTAGGTTGGTGCATTAACAATAATAATGATATTCTGCTTTGAAGATCTTTCTCAGTTCAGTAGAAAAATCTCTGTTTTGACAGAAGAGGAATCCAGAGAACAACCTCCACAAATCTATTCTGCGGTAGCACATTAAGTATTAATAGAGGTATGTAGCACTTCAATCTTCACGCAAGGCCTCCCTACAATGTTTTATAACAAGGAAAGACACAACAACTTAAAATGTTAAATTTGCACTCCTGCATACTTCTAAACACCATTGGAAACGAACTCTTAAGCACTACACAATCCTTTTATTTAAACTAACTGTAGAGCAGGGCTTTTAGGATATGGCAACATCCGAGTACCACCAGTCGCCTAGCAAGGTGTCAAAAATTTGATGACCAAAAAAAAAAAAAAGGAAGAAAGTGCTAAAGTACAGGTAGTCCTCGACTTACAACAATTCACTTAGTGACTGTTTGAAGTTACAATGGCACTGAAAAAAGTGCCCCCCAAGCCACAGCCAAGCAAGATAGCACCCAGCGGCAATCTTCCTCCTGTCCGAGGTTTTCATTGTTGTGAGCATTTCTGTTGAGGATTGGCAGTGGGGGTGGGGTGGGGGGGTGTTTGGTTTTTATTCCCCCCGTCTACTGGGTGGTTGCAGCACATTTTGGTCACTTCACATGACCCTGGGAAACTGTGACCATCATAAATATGAATCAGTTGCCAAGCATCTGGATGTAAATCACAAGACCCTGGAGATGCTACAACATTCCAGCTGATCGGTGCTTCTTCTGGGCTCAGCAGAAGCATCAGGATCAGTGCTGCTTTCCAGCTGATTGGTGCTTCTTCAGGGCTCAGCAGAAGCACCAGGATCAGCACTGAGTTCCAGCTGGAGCCTGGCGCTGATCCTGGCGCTTCCACTGAGCCCTGACAGCCCTGCAGCTCCAGCCATCTCTCGCTCAGGCTTGTGCGATGCTGCCACCAGTTCAGCTCATTCCCCTCCCCCGTTACCACTTTTCTAGGATAGTCGCGTACCACCTGCTAGGTGCCAATGTACCACAGGTGGTATCATACCATGGTTGAAAAGCCCTGCTGTAGAGCTTTTTCCTCTCAAATATTCAGAGTTGCAGATAAAATAGAATGTGTACACTATGCATAGTTAAGAATATAAATGCCATTCCACTAGTGTAAAATAAAATCTTATGTTGCATTATTTAAAAAATAAAGAATAATATTTATCCTTTACTGTTTGTACTATTTTTTGTTCATGTGAGTCCTTTGTAGTGAAGTTTGCAAAGATCAAATCAAAACAGATTTTCTCAACTACATCTGATATGTTTCTGCCTGTGAATAATTCATGTTAAAGATGAAGAAGTTCAGAGAACTGTTTCTCTTCTCTGGAGGGAAATGGCCACATGCACACAGTGGTATTATTGATGTAATTCTGGCACGGAGTGCCACAACTCCAACAATATAACATCAGTTACTTGTATAGAAAGGCAAAGTGTAGATAAACAAGCGCTAAGAAAAATTGCTCACACTCCAGATCCCCAACTATAACATTTGGGCAAAAGGCAAAATTAATGAAAGAAAAAAGACAGGGTTGGACAGGAGAAATCCCAAATGGAAGCCTCTGAAACTAACATGCACAAGAGAGCAGCCTACCAATGCCAATCCAACTAATTAGTTTTAGGAGATTAGAAAGAAATAAAACTACAGTATGTAAAACTTGCAAAGAACTAGGCAGATGGCATTCCAAGGAAAAATTGACATCACCAATGGGGGGCGGGGAATCAATAATCCTGCTTAGCTTTTGGGATCACCAAGATCAGACAGGTGCTGCCACCTAACAATGGACATACCACTCTTTGTTACTGTAAATTGAAATTAGATTCCAAAATGTCTTTGTTGTACTGGTGTCAGAAAACCATATATTTACAAGACAGATGATTCCACAATGCACAGGAGAATATGAAAGTCTTCTTGTTTGTGCTCTCTCCAGTTCAGATGCCTGTTGCTAGTAATACAAGCATTATTGCTGGTATTCCAGTGTCTATTATTCCTGGCAGCAGTTCTCAAACTAGAAGACAGAACTTTTCTAGCTATTTCCTCTAGTGATTCGCTACATTCCTTGTTCCTTCTGAAAGATATGCTAATTTTTTGTACATTTACCCTTGAAAGGTGGGAGCAGTTAAATTACCCCCTCCCATTTCTTTGGATTAATGGTTTATCTGCTTATGATCTGCAGAAGGAAGCCAATCAGAGCAATATCCATCAGATATAGCCTGTGTATTGAGCAAGTGAACAAAGGATCAAGGGTTTTCCAAACCAGCCTCCCAGTCAGCCTGTCACATTCAATCATGACATGAGGCATTATCTCGAAAGAACATGATGAGTCCTCTGGGAGATCCCATCAAAATGCAATTACAGAAAGTATTGCTTGTTTCATATCATTTTGTGCTAACTTGCAATCTTATGTAAACAAAGGAAGATCTAAACAGTTTCTCAAACAGAAGCAATTTACATAATTTATGGGATATATTTGTGCAAATGCATGAACAAAGCACAGAACTGGTTTATGCTTATCAAACATTGATTTCTGGCTTTAAAAAATGAAATAAAGTGACATGGGAACAATTGTTCAATTTCCTTTTGAGTCATTAGCACAATTTTTGAAACAACTGTAACTCTATGGCACTAAGTGTTCAGATTTACAATGTTTAATGCAAGTGGAAGCATGCAAAATCTCCAAATTTAAATATTTTGTATTAGTTAACAAATATATACAATATGCACAATTTAAAGAGGTATTTCTCTTTAAATTATCAAAGATAATGACCAGAAATTTTGATTTGATACAGAAGTCTGCTGAAGTTAAACATGTGTTACAACATCACAAGACAAACAGAGTATGCTTCTCATATTCTTCCATATGATGTGGGGGTGCAATAACAAAAGGGCAGAACTTACATTGTGATGTTTTGGCATGGCTTATCATTCATCATTATGGTTAGGAACAAACATCTATGACAGTGAGCAAATGTCAGATTCTTTTTTTTTGAACAGCTGTTATGATTTTGTAGCAACTCCAGCTGTTCATGTAATATATACTGTGGACTTTAATATAATGGGCCTTTTCTTTAATCAATCTCACTTCTTACTTGAAAGTAAAATATGCATCACACATATTAATATTGTGCATAACTAAAATGCTCCAAAATGGGAAAGCATTGTTTTGTTCCTCCCTATTACAGATTTACATTTAAAAAAGACATTGGCTTTTAGGTGTGCTTTCAAACTATAAAATCTTTGATCGATATCTCTTAAAGGAATAGATCTGATTTCTTTTACAGAAATATTCCCTGCACAATTCAAGAAAAAAAATCTCAAATGTTCATGCATTCAGCCATAATATAGTTTGTTTTTTTGTGATAAGTGAATCTAAATATAATAATATTCTGTAGTATTATGTGGAAACCAAGCTATATTGGTTTATTCAACAATCTAGATTTTAAAATCTGGGTTAGTGTTATATGAAAATGTAATCAATGTCTAAGAATGGAGCAAAGGTAGATTTTGCACACTCATTTAGGAAGGCAACAATATTTTGGGAGCTATTTCCATTTAAGATTGAGAAAAATATTTTCTTTCTAATAGTCTGTAGCTTCATTACATGAAGAAAAAAGTAGCAGCAATCTGTCAGCATTACAGAACATTTTTCCTCACATCCCCAATCATGTGTTCTCCTCCCATTTTCCTCCTGCAGCAGTCCTGGGCCATGATTCCAAAATGAGGCTGGCAAGTTGCTGCTCTCTTATCAGGGCAGGAGCAGCAGTTGCTGCTGCTGCTGCTTTCAGGAAATTAAGAGGCAGGAGCCCAATTCTCTCCTCTTGTATCATTTTATACTGGAAAACATTAGTTTCCTGCTGGATCATCTTGATCTGGCTTCAGCCTGCCTCAGAAACAAGCTGGCCACAAAAGGGTATGTCCCTAATCACTGGCAAATGGTCCCTCCAGAACCAGGGCAACAGGACTAAAAGGATGACCCTTTGTTAAGCACTAAGCCATTTAAGTAGAAATCAATGCAAAAAAATTGTACCTAAGTATTATTAAGTAAATAATTAAATAAAGACCTTACTACCGGAAAATGTCCAAATTCCACTGTGCAATATCTTGTTTATCTTGGCATCACTTTTTTGGCATCTTTGTGGTATCTGCAGGATCCAACATTTAACACGTTCACGTATGTAGCAGCCATTATTATTATGTTTGCCTGCCTAATGATGTAAATCAAAACATCTGAAAAGGTCCAATAGTTCTTAAGGAAACGTCTGTATGAAGATTTTCAAATGGCCCCAGTTCATGGCTAGAAGCTAAGTAGAACTGCAGTTAGGCTTACTACCTTACATTGATTGCCCTTGAAGAGCATGCAATGGTAGATATAACATCACTGCTTCATGTATTATATTGCCCCCTGGAAGATTTTCTGATATGATTCAAGAGGTAGTTGTCATCTTTAAATCCCCACATGGCATGGGTCCAGACTACTTGCAGAATTGTCTTTCTCCAATGGTTTCTGCCAGTCTCACGAGATCAGGCCGAGCAAGTGACATGAAACAATGTCACTTGGTGAACCCTAGGAAGCATGTCATGGCATTTGTCTAATGCACGCATGTCAAACTCGCAATGTCACGTGACGTCGTGCGACGTATCAGGACTTTTTCCTCGTTGCTGGCAATGTGGTAGGCGCGGTTTTGGCATGACGCATCTGGCCCGCGTGCCAGCAGTTTGACATGCCTGGTTTAATGGAATAGAATCTCCCCGAGATGCTGTTCAGACATTCCCTACTCTGTTGGCCTTCCAAATAGGCATCAATATTTGGCTATTTCCCCTAGCATTGGGACTATGGTGTTAACTGTTTGTGAATTGATTTTGTTTTTACCTTTGTTTATGGCTCAGGGTTCCTTTGATAGATAGACAACTATATAAATAAACTGTCAGAGATGCAATTTTTTTCAGAAAAATTATAATCTTCATTTTAAAGTCAACCAGCTACTGGGAAACTGAGGTTACTCTTCAGAGCTACCTCTTTATACCAGTCATCTAGCATTAGAAAAATCTCAACTCTGTCTTGCTTCTTACCAAAACACACTGGGGGGAGGGGTAACAACTCATATGATGCTTTGTTTTTATAGATGGATACAGGATCGTTGTCTGTTTTTTTTTAATACAATTTTTATTATTTTTCCATTTTACACCAACAGAAGCTTAAGAACCAGCGTGGAGATATGGTGGTCAATTACAAAGAAAAAACAATAACATTATATGTATACAATTCACACAATATTTCTTAAAACTTCCCTATCTATGTAGAAATTATAATCAATTAAAATTCAAATAAATTCATTAATATATCTAAACATAAATTTCCTTAATCAATAAAAATTTTCAACTGCTCAATACACTCCTATAGCCAATTCATGTCGCTATATATATAAATTAAATGCTTAAATCAAAACTAACGCTCTCTATCTATTTAAATTATTGGAATCTCAATAGTACATTTCTAGCATAGATTTTCATTAAGTATATTGCCAGATATAAATTTCATTAGTCAATAATCTTTTACGAAAGCTCCTTATGTATTCCAAAGATCCTGTTTTAAACTTTATTAATTTTTCCAAATATTTAAATTTAAGCTAACCTAATTACTTAAGTATTTCAGGGCCCCCAAATTTCTCTTATTTAAAGATATTAGCTCCAAAACTGAATTCCTACATTTCTCAACTATATTTCTATTCTTTTTCAATAATTCTCCAATTTTAATTCCATCTCATTCCAAAACAAAAACCACAAATGGGAAAAAAGAAAAAGAAGAACATACACATATAAAAAAGAACACATATTCTTGTTATACTTCAATATTAAATTTTAAATCATTTCATAATAGCCTCCCATTTAGCACAAACCAAATCCAAAATAGTCCAAATTGCTATAAAACCTTTACCATCCATAATTATCATCTCAAATTTAATATTTATATCTTATTCTGGGTTTCCTTCTATTCCAAATAGGTTTCCATAGTCGAGTCTCCAGTTCTGCAAATAGCTCTCCCATTGTCTCCTGCCACACTATGCATAGGAGCAAGAGATCTCCCATTATCCATTTTCTTAGGCTGGTATAAAAGTTATAGTCATTCTGAAAAGCTCGTGCCAAAATGTCATTTCCCATCTTTTTCAATGTTACATAAACTTTAGTTGGAATCCTTTTTTTGGTATGGTCCTCTTTAGTCAAGTTTTGCTCTTCTTCCAATAGTTTTTCCTCTCTCAGAAAATCAAATGGTATCTGCAAATCAATTTGACCTTCCAAAGTAAGCTCCTCCATTTCCATATTATAGGTCATCTGACCATTTATATCAAGGCTTATTCCCGGTATCGATTGCAAATCCAACTGTACATTTACTTCTTCCATCTCAGTAAGCTGAGAGCAAGTCTTTTGAATACACATTACAGTTTCATTTAAAGCTTGTGCTTGACTTTGTCGATGTAAAGAAATCTCCTTTTTACAAGCAATTATTATCTCCGTGTTTTCTAAGATTTTATCCAAAATATATTTATAAATAGAGTCTGAACAGGTTTCCTCCATTTTTATCATATTTGAAGACATTCTCTTTTTGGGGGAGACTATATTTAAACACACTCATTCAATACAGGATCGTTTTTGTTATGTCCTGAGCCTGCTGAAGCATGTTGCAAAGGGTCCTGGGCAGACCAAAAGCTGCCCGGGACCAGATTGGCTGTCTCCCACCTTGCGCACATGCGCAAGGTGGGAAACAGCCTCTGCAATCATTGGTTGACGTTGTCTGCAGCTAGGACAGTATAAAAGGCCTGCACGCCGTTTTTGCTGTTGTTGGTTGTGGAAGAGAACAATAAAGAAGGCTTGTTGTTACACTATGTGTCTCCTCTTAATGCCTCCAACCTGCAAACATAACAGTTTTGTTGTTCTATTTCAGAATAGGTGAAAGATGGTGGTACTTCCAAACTTCTCACTGTGAACAAGATTCCAAAGAAACTGACTACTTCTAGCTGATGAGGAAATCAATACATATGTAGCAAGCAACCTGTGGTTCCAAGACCACCCATGCAAAATCAAATATTGGGAAAACAGAGGTAGGGATAAGCCGTGAAAATATGTGACTAACCTGATATTAAAATATGGTTGTCTAGAATATTTCAAAATCCCTTCAGATTCTTTTAGTTGAAGATGCCAGCAATTGGGAATAGGGCATTAGCAATTTGGGAGCTCCTTGGTACTTTCTGAGCTTGGTTGTTTTCTTGCAGATGTTTTATTACCAAACTAGGTAACATCATCAGTGCTAGAAGAGAGGGGTTTGCTCTCATTTTATACACTAGTGGCTTGCTCTGTGTTGGTGGGAGTGGTCTTGGTGGTTCCTTGATTAGGCTATTATTTACTGTTACCTTGTTTGTCTAAGTTGGTAGTTCCTTGATTGGGGTATTGTTTACTTCTTGATTGTTGGTGTATATATAAAATGACAGCAAACCTCACTTCCTTCTAGCACTGATGATGTTTCCTAGTTTGGTAAAGAAACATCTGCAAGAAAACAATCAAGTTCAGGAAGCACAAAGGACCTCACCGATAACCCTGAGCTACGAAAATGCTCCTTTGGATGTTGCCCCAAGAAGCTTTTTTTAGAAAAGAAATGGTGGTGAACCCAGACTGGTGGACTTATGGTCAAATAATATGTTATAATTTTGGTGACTCTATCTAAAGAGGAGTTGGAATCAGAAGGATGTATTTGCCATTGGTTTACATATTTACAATTGAAAGATTTAAATTAGATAACAAAGCTATGGATTTGATTTTGTAAAAAATGAATTGGAAATCCTATTGTGTGGTAATGATGAACATATTATTGCTAAAGTTTATAAACTTCTATTGAAATTGAATTTGGAGAATGAGTATGCAAAACATTGTAGGGTTCTATGGGCAAAGAACTTTGAATATAATATAATGCTTGAACAATGGGAAATGGTTTGAACAAAGGTTTAAACTTTACATTAAATTATAATTTAAAAGAAACTTTTTATAAAATGATGTACCGTTGGTATCTATCACCAAATTGTCAAGAACGTTATATAGGTATATCAAGTTAAAGTTAGAAATGTAAATTAAAGAAGGAACTTTTTACCATTGATGGTGGACATGTGACAAAACAAAAGAAATATTGGAGTAGGATTCACATCTTAACACAGAATACTCTCAGAGTAAATATAAAGATAAAACTAGAGACTTTTCTTTTAGGCTTAATGAATAAAGAACTTGAAAAAAATGGAATTTTGAAGTTATACATGCTGACAGCAGTATATGTACTGTATGCACACAAATGGAAGGATACTTTGATTTCCACAATGGACAAATGGCTGCAAAAGCTGATGGAGTTAGCAGAGATGGCTAAATTGACTGCTTTGATTAAAGAAAAGAACACAATTAATTTTGGTCTACTTGGAAACCACTTTTGGACTTTGTGCTTGAGGTGGAAAAGAATGAAACTTTGATTTTGGGTTTTGTGACTAGATAGGTTTGTTGTTATAAAAACTAAGATATATTATTACATAAAAGCTAGGATATATTAGTTTATAAAAATAAATAAATGAGATTTATGTTGTTACCTTATTCTACTGTGTCAAAAGGAGTCGAAAGTCAATTCTTTATTTTTCTTTTCCGCTTTATCCTCTTCCTCTTTTCCTCCTCTGTTTTCCCATTAGCTTCATTTTTCTTTGTATTTTTGTATTTTAGATTTTGATAAATTAATAAAAGATTTAAATGGCAAATATTCTCTTCTATCACTACTTAACAATTCAAAGTTTGTGTTAAGTTATATTTCAGAATCACATTTTTTTATCCTCTGTCAGGTTAACTCAATTTCACCTATCTTATGTTTAATGTGCAATACTTTTCATTCATATAAGGTGAAGGAATTTGCTGTATCCCACCTAGCAGTTTCTAGATAGCCACATTTAAAAATGCCATTTTTTCTTTAATAAATATGCAGATTAGCTTTGCCAAAACTCATTTATGAGAACATACCTATAGGTTATGTAATGCATTCTGCAACTAACAAGGCAGTATCCATTTGGTTCTTGTAATTCTAAACAGCTGTTTATAACAGGCCCACCCAGAAATCTCTGTGGCCTTTCTAGGCAAGGCTGCTTTGTTCCGGCATGTTGCCAAGATGTCAATAGGAGGCCAAATTCAAAACTGCCTATGGGATCAGCTTGAATTGTATAATTCCAATCTATGGATTTCTGTATTTATTATGCATGAATGGTTCAAATTTTGGGATAAATAAAAGGACATAATAAATTTGCATTTGCATTAGGTATCTTAGCATAAGCGATAGATAGATAGATAGATAGATAGATAGATAGATAGATAGATAGATAGATAGATAGCCTTTATTGTCATTTTTTTTACTGTGGGCACAATGGCACACATTAAAAATGAAATTTAGTTGCTTGTTCTTAAAGTGTACACATACATAACACACATTTAAATATACTATATACAACAAATGTATAGACCCTTACATATAAATAACATTTAAATATTAATCACTGTCCATCTTGAATACATAATGAAAGGAGGAAGCTTTAGAATTTGCAAGGTTAATACTGTATGGAACAAAACTGTGACTGAATCTGGATGTTCTGTTTCGAATACCACAAAGCCTCCTCCCAGAAGGCAACAAGGAAAACAGGTGAAGAGGATGTGTAGTCTCCCAGACAATCTTGCAGATCCTGCTCAAGCAACGCTTCTGTGCTATGTCCTGGATGGAAGGGAGGGAACTGCCAATAATCTTTTCGGCCATCTTCACCACTCTCTGCATCGCCTTCCTGTCTGGAGCAGTGATGCTTCCAAACTAGACTGTGATGCTGTATGACAGGATGCTCTCGATCATCCCTCTGTAGAAAGTGGTCAGGACAGGGGAAGGAAGATGTGCTTTTCTCATATGGCGCAGAAAATGCAGGCACTGCTGTGCCTGCTTCACCAGTGTCTTGCTGTTGAGAGACCAAGCCAGCCTACTTGTTAACTGCACACCCAGGAATTTGATGCTGGTAACCATCTCCACACATGAATCATTAATGCACAGAGGAGTGTGATATAATTAGGACAAATTGTGCAAATCATTATAAGATTAGAATAAGTACATTTACTCAAAACTCTATTGAGCAGTTAAAATGAAACAGCAGTATAATCATTCGTGGAATCTACCTGCTTCCAAAAGAGGAACCTATCAATAGCTAATCATTACCACCCCAACATTCAGTATACTAATAAATCAACAGGAAAGAAATTTTAAATAACTTTAAGGACTTAAAAATATTTTTGATTAAGCAGCAAAAAGGTGAGTAGAATTTTAATTTTGGAAAGTTACAAATGAACTAAGCAACCCGATTGATTCAAAATAAGATTTTGGAATTAATCTTAAAAATCCTTCCCATGGGAAAATGCTTTTGTTTTTAATTCCCTTAAAAAAAATAACATGATAAAATAAAACTTTGAAGATTAGACACTAGAGGAACAGAAGGAACTAAAGGTCGCAATTAAAGAAGAATACTTAACATTTGATTTACTAATACAGAATGAAGCAAACTATTTTAACATTGGATATGTTTTTTCTTCCATTCAGTCATGTCCAATTCTCATGTAGTTTTCTTGGCAAAGTAGATTTGAGAAGTGATTTGCCATTGCCTCCTTCCTGGGACTGAGAGAAAGTGACCGGCCCAAGGCACCCAACTGGCTTTGTGCCTAAAATGGGACTAGAACTCATGGTCTCTTGGTTTCCATCCTGATGCTTTAACCACTACCCCAAACTGGCTCTCCATAAAGATATGACTGTCAACAAATGACTACTATCAGTGGTTATGCATTCATCTCCAAAATTGATTCCTCTTTAAACCTTGAAATGCATAAAGTCAATGACTTCCATAGAGAGGAATTAATCATAGGTATCTGAATATAATATGGCAGGCACAGTGATTTCCTTAGTCATTGTGTAGCTAATCAATAACGCAAGGATACAATGAACTCCAAAAAATATCCAAACAAAATTCAGAGCCACTTGATTCGACTTGTGCTGTATCAGTAAATAAATGTGTCTCCCATAGATGTCTATACATGCTACATGGATTTCATATTACAATCTTCACAAGGTACAATACTAATGCAGAAGAAGACTATCCTTTCTCTAGTGCATAAAATACATACATACATACATACATACATACATACTATTCTGTTTAATCTGAAAATACTTTTCTGATGCCAAATTGCCTGTGTTACATTTCTGTCATTGGAAATATACTTCAACAAAACTAGAGAAAAAAAGAAAATGTTGTTATGAGGCTTCAAACTGAAAAATAGGTAAAATGTAATATTACACGAATCTGACCTTTCAGCAATAGCTCAACTTCTATATTTATGATCTCTCACTGTAAAAGGGAAAACAACTTCAAGAAATGACAAGGGAACATTTCCTTACAGATTAAAGAGAACATCAGCAGCAGCTTTCAATTAACTCCAAACCACAGGCTACCAGAAGGAACATTCTATAATTTACCAAGATAAAATAAGAAAAGATTTATAAAGAAACTACAGCAGAGATATCTTGATGAGTGCAGAGCTCTCAGAAACTCTAGGTCAAGTAGATTATTGCTACTTCCCAGATAGACAACTTTTTTTATTCATTTTTTTTAAACAGCCCAAGAGCCAACATTTCTGTGTGATTTACAATAAACAACAATTGATTTGTCTGATTAGGGAAAGGACAATAATAATAAGTAACAATAAATAACCATATTTATTGATGACTTAAAACCCCTTATGAATTTTTTGTTTTAAAAAATGAACTTGGAATTTATGAGTTTGATGACTAGAAAGGGTAAATTATGAAAAGAAGGAAATTATGTTGTAACCTTTGGGAGAGAGGATAAAATATAAATGTAAATGGTGTTACAATTGGAAGCCATTTCTTGATAACTTTCTTTTCTTTCTTTTTTTTTCACTTATTACTTTACTTTCTTTTTGAAACAATAAAGTTTCACAGTGTACAGTAAAGTGTGCCGTTTTTATTCTCTTAATAATGTTTCTCAGTCCCAATAATGTGGGTATAATAGGATACCATATTAGTGTAGGAGGACAGCAGGCCCAGTTTCTCTTAATAGCCCCAGGCAGAGGCCAGGTCTGTAGAAATGCAGATTTGATAATCCCATTCAGAAGGACTCAGGCCCCATTCATGAGTAAATATTACCAGGCAGAAGCCCATTCAAGACAAAATATTTTGAAATCCCCTGAAGCAAAATTGACAGCTAACAATAGCTAAGTGATAGAATTAGAACCAGCAACCCCTCACCCAAGAAATCCAACATAGGAAGTAAACCATTAGCCATAGCCCCAGAGAAGCAGGATACAATTAACGCACCAATACCAAAAAGGACACACTCAAAAGCTTAGGTCAAAGTTCAAGCCACAGGAACAGGAAACAATCTCAAAAGCCCAAGAAGATATAAAAACTCACCACTCCCAGCTACATGTTGTCAGCTTCCCCAGAGCCACCTTTCTGTCTGGCTCTGCTCTTCAATAAACTACAACCTTTTTTCTAAAGCAGTCTCCATTTTATTTATTCCCAGCTTGGACTGGACCCTGATAAAAAAAATTTCATTCTACCTTAACATTTTGCTCTATAACTATTTAAATGGACATCAAGAAAGGCCAATAATGTGAATTCTCTAGAATGCAGCTTGTCTTGGCTATCCAGTAAAAGACAGATGTTTATTTAATATGTTCACATAAATATCAAGATAGTTTAAGAAAACATAATACATAGTATAAAAATATGCAAGGTAAGCAAAGAACCAAAAAGTTTTTCAACTAACCATGGGATAGTGTGATTGCTTGGGTAAAATTGGTTTCCAGAAGAAAGTGATATAGCATAGATCAATAAAACATAAGACTTTAGAAAATGTGTTACCAATCACCTGTAGACCATGCTTAGGCTTTCAGATTAGCTAATTATGAGACTAGAGTTCATGTCAGCCCTCCAACATTTTGCAAATAGAAAATACATTTGTAATATCTACAGTATTCTTGTATAAAAAAATCACTTATGTACCATCACCAACCAGTATTCATAACCAAGAGCTTTCTTTGCACCCTACTTTTATAATTAGCACAGTTCAATCTGTAAACATCTGGATCTCTCCCACTGATGCTGCTACATTCTGTCCTTTACTATAATTTGTAAGAAGGTTAACAGTCATTGTTACTTAAAAATAACACAATCATTATTGTCCACTCACAATATTATGCTACTATACTATTCAGGTGCAAGCATTTGTGTAAACTAGAAATAAAATAATTTGAGGACACTTAATCAACCTAAATGAGAAATTATCTTTCCTAAAATTTGAGCATAGAACTGAGGATTGAAGAATGAGAACACTAAAAAAAAATTGGAAAAAAATAAAACCTGGGCATTTCCCAAATGCAATAAAAGTGTCTCCCATTCTCTCCAAGATTAGATAAGAAGAAAATGAAAAGCATGAAAATGTGTGTGTGTGTGTGTGTGTGTGTGTGTGTGTGTGTGTGAGAGAGAGAGAGAGAGAGAGAGAGAGAGAGAGAGAGAGAGAGAGAGAGAGAGAGAGAGAGAGAGATCCATAATCCCACAAACTTTATTATTATTTTCATTAAGCTTGGTACAAAAGTATTTTTGTATTTCTTCCTCACTTTTTAGTCTGCTATGGACTAAATTACAACAGAAAACTGTGGCTATCAAGTTGACCCAAACAAGCCAGCCTCATAAATTTGATTTAGCTCCAATGTGTAGCTCCAATTGGCGTATCAATAACCATAGTTTCCCATCTTGGACATTGCAAGAAACTATGAAAACGTAAAACTGTCATATACTCAGAAGGCAAACATAATCTTCAGTAATAACCCGGCTTACCGGTAATCCTTGCCTAAGGACTGGTTGCTTACAAAAGTTACATAGACACCCCCCCCCAAAAGGTACTTATGACCCAATGCCAGAGTTCCAATAGCAGCACTGTCCCCCATGATCATATGACCCCAGTTCAGGTGCTTGGTAACTAGCTGCTTTTAAAGCCAGTTACAATGTTCTGCAGTCATGTGATGTTATTTATGATTTTTTTTGCTGGAAACTGACCTTTTCATCGGCTTTCTGGCAAAAAAAACCAACCCACCCTACAGGAATGCATTGACTCACAGTGTTCAATTAACCCCTGCCATAAAAACCGTTGTGGGTGCCTTGACTTATGACCATCAAGACTTATGGAAACTTCAGACTCCATTATGGTCACAAATCAAGGATTACCTGTACTACATTAAGATACAGGCTATGTTTGTACAACATCCTGAACCACAATTAACCTTACATATACAGAGCCCATTATGGTGTAACATGCTGTGGAAACCCCAAAAATTGAGTTAATTATATTTATTTAAAGTATTTATATATCACTTCTTAATTAAAAAACTCTAAAAGTGGTTTACAATTAAAAAAATAAACATGAGTTAGCATATGATGTGAATGCAGCTCTGACTATAGATTTGAACATCCAAATCGTGCCATAGGTATATTCAATAAAGTGATGGCTTTGTGCTCTCTGACTGAGAGAACAATGTATGATTACTGCATTTACACAGTATTTCCACTTTCTAAAGCAGCTCCATCTTGAGAATAAACCTTCTAGAATTAGAAAAGCATTTCTAAACGATGTCTTTGGAAAATCCTTGTATTGTTTGATATCAACTACAATTAGTGCGCACCACTAGTGCAACATTTTCATTTAACATTACAATTCAAGAAATGTTCCATCGATTTTCTAAAATGCACTGCAACTTAAAAACTAAGCACTTTAGTGCATAACACATTTCTTGCATCTTCCTTTTGCACATTCACCCACCAACAGCTCATAAGTAATAATGAACTGGAGAGGGGAAATGAAAGAAATAACATCCATCAATTTATAACTTCCTCTATTAATTAACAGTAAAAAATTAGGAGTATTGAAGCCATGCAAAAGCAAATATGTTGATTCAAAATTGAAAGATATTACCAGCTATATTATCATTGGGTATTGCACAATACAAGGTAACATATATAAATCACATATTATTTTCTGCATAAATCAAATGTCACATTGTTTACAATTATGCTGTATCATTAATCATCACTCTTCTGCACAGTGAGATACATTGTTATCTCTTAACTTGCAACTCTTAGTTCATATATATATATATATATATATATATATATATATATATATATATATATATTCAATAATGATGGTGAAAATGCGACTCCCGGGCATAATTATAAATGGAATGAATAAAGCGCGTTCACCAGGAGAGTTTAAAGTTAAAATACTTTAATTAAAGTATTTTACTATATTAAAAGGTTGCCAAGCTTTCGTTGGGAAAACTCCCCAACATCTTCAGGGCTGAGAGACCGTTTCTAACAAGGTGATTCAAACGGGTTCCATAGACGTCTGCACGTGGTTCCTAGACTGTGCTAGCATTCCCTGCTGAACAGCTGATAGGTGGGGGGGGAGAATCGGAGTAAAGATTTCTTCTGTCGTTCTCTCGAGCACTTTTGTTCACATTTCCGTCGTACTGCTGGGAGAGGGCGGAACATGTGAACAAAAGTGCTCGAGAGAACGACAGAAGAAATCTTTACTCCGATTCTCCCCCCCCACCTATCAGCTGTTCAGCAGGGAATGCTAGCACAGTCTAGGAACCACGTGCAGACGTCTATGGAACCCGTTTGAATCACCTTGTTAGAAACGGTCTCTCAGCCCTGAAGATGTTGGGGAGTTTTCCCAACGAAAGCTTGGCAACCTTTTAATATAGTAAAATACTTTAATTGAAGTATTTTAACTTTAAACTCTCCTGGTGAACGCGCTTTATTCATTCCATTTATATATATATATATATATATATATATATATATATATATATATATATATATATATATGCAAGCTTTTACACTTTCCAGACTAAACTAGTTATAGAAACTGTATTTCTATAAAGGCTACGTTCAATTGCCATTATGATATTGTTAAATAAAGAGGGAGAGAAAGCTACAAATGTAAATTTAAAACTGAGGATACATGCTATATATCCAGTGTCATAGACGTTATGTACCTACGTGTAAAAAACAGAGCATTTACAAATACACATTTATTTTGCTTTATTATCCGTTCCATACTTGTGGAAAAGAGAAAAACAAAGGAGACTTATACCCAAGCTCTAGTTTTGTTTTGTTTTTCTGACAAGGGGAAGACTAGGTAAAAGGCCCACGATAGTCATTGTTCATGCAGAAGGGGAGGGTGGATCACAGTAAGAAGGAACAGCCTGACTATAAATATGAGCAGGCTACTGAATCCCATCTATGCGTATATCTGCTATTCTGAAAAATGATTGGCTTACAGCTATCTCCACCCCTTTTTTCAAATAGAATTCGAGTGCCCATTCTTTGTCTTCCCATCCCTCTGCAGCTGCTGCCGTATCACATCTCACATTTTCCATTCTGCTGAGCAGAGACTCAGAGCTCTTGTTCCCCACACCCTGTGATGACAAGGCAGCCCTCCGCTGCTGTTCTCTTAAAGGCATAACAACTCCCAATACTACCATTCTCCTGTCAGCTTTGTTTAGTAGGTCTCTGAAGAGAGGCCAAAAGGGGCAAGCAAAGTGCAGTACAGGTACTTGCTCCCCCCTTTGTTTCACCCCCCTCCCGTAAAGTAAGATGAGGAAAGGAATTTCAAATGCAAAGCTCAATCAGAACTTCCACAAAGCATGCTATGCTCCTAGGATCAATAATATAGAACCAAACAAATCCACAGGGGTATCTTAACACTGGTGCATTTTCCCAGAGGAAATATAATTATTTAACCCACAGCAACCTCAAGTGCATAAAAGCTGCAAATCAAGCCTAATGGAATAGCTTATACCTCTTTGCCCATATTCTGCAAACTGGGTAGAAAAAAAAAACTCAGAAAGAAAACATTTTTTATTGTTTTCTCTCATTGCAATCCCAATTAAAAACTTCCTATTTCCATCTATTAGCCCAGGAAAAACAATTGTCATTGGAGCCACTAGGTTGATATCTCACAAAAGGCAAAGAGATAATATTTTGTAACCCCCCAATTTTTTAAAGCTATTTGGATGAACACTTTATCTCCCATAAAAGTTTAACTTATAAATATTTGAATGATGGCTTAAAAGTGGTTCCACAGGATAAACCAAGAGGTTTTATTGCATGACATCCAAGATTCAGTGAACCTAGTACATTCAGAAACATATTATTTTGTTAAGAGAGGTGAAGCAAGGGGCGACCCAGCAGTATTCCTTCCACTAAAAATTATTATCTGGTTAACTGTGTTGGATTGGCACTCTGGAGACCTAGATTCAAATCCTCACCCAGTAATGAAATTCATGAAATGATTAAACTACACATTGGGCTGGTTTGCAAATCATGTTAAGCCATAAAGTAGTTTCCTTTATTTTCCCATAGTATATTCACCCAATAATCATTTATTCTATTAACTACTTACCTCACATGATTGTGATGAGATTAAAATCGGAGGGGAAGTATTATTTATGGGAAAAGGTGAAGTTACTATTACCAGATTTTTATCCTTCCTTCCTTCCTTCCTTCCTTCCTTCCTTCCTTCCTTCCTATCTATCATCTATCTGTCATCTATCTATCTATCTATTTTATTTGCCTCCCATCTCCTATGCAATGACTCTGGGCAGTTTATATACAACATAAAATCCCATCTTTATATAAAACTCTAGATGAGAAATAGTCCTACTTCTTATTTTCCCCACAATAACAACCCTGTGAGAGAGAGAGACTGCCCCAAAGTCACCCAGATGGGTTTCATGCCTAAGAGAAGCCTAGAATTCAAAGCCTCATTATTTCTAGGCCAGCACCTTAACCATTACACAAACTGGCAATATATAAATATGAAATACATTTATGCAAACAAAGAATGCTATCACCAAGGAGATAAGCTAAACTGGATATTATTTTTAAAAATTACATGAAAAAAATAAACTACTAGGCCTTTAAAAATATTTCATCACCTCAAATAATAAATCTACTATGACAGGGTGATTTATCAAAACCATTATTGGGCGGATGACCTTTAAATGCAAGAAAATGCACTTCCAGCAGCCTTTCCACCTTGAAGATGGCAGTTTACCAAACAAATCTCAGGAACCCCCTCTTTTTTTATATATAGCCAAAGAAAATTGTTCCTTTTGCTTACTTACTCTTTAAATTCATATGTGGTGTCTTTCTGTTCATTATGAGTTTCAGGCTAACAGGAAAGATGCAGCATATTGTCTTCCTTATGGCAGATATTCAAACCATGTTTCCAAAGCACAAAACAAAGGACAGAAAATAATCCTGGTAAAAGACACAGGTTTCTTGGGAGATTGGCTAGATTAATTATCCCTCTTCTTGCGGGCAAGCTGGAATTTAGTTTCTAATGTCAGGAACTATTCCCATGAATTGGATTCCAGGAAAACACAATTTTACCAGTGGACTGCACTTTTTTTTCCAATTCATGTACCATTCCAATTTCAACTACACATTTAAATTACTGTGGTTTGTGTAATTTCATATACTTTGTGCAAAGTTGATTATTAAATATGGAATTCATCATTTTATTATCAAAGCATCAAGAAAACTTCCTACACATCACATAAATGCATAGTATAATAACCTAAAAAATGACTTTTGGGGATCCTTGAGCACACGTCTAACACGAAGAAAAGACAAGGAATTTAAAAAAATGAATCAAATGATTTGGAAAAACTGTTCTACCAAATGAAGACAGCAACATCAGTGAACAAAGGTTTTCAAAGTTGGAGAAGGAATGCGCTTCCTATGCTGCATCCCAACATAGCATCTGTATTCTGATGAGTATAATATTCTGGATAGGTAAGTCAATTCTATTTTGACAAAATTCAAAACAGAATCTACAATGGAGTCAGCTTTCAGTACCAACGCTGTTAGCTCAAGTATACTTAAAGTCCTTTCTTTCCTGCTCTTTGCTGAAAGTAACCTGAATAGTCTCCATTCTGATTTGAAGTGATATGTACAGTATACACATACGTATGCATACATATATATACTACAAACGTAACTAGAAAATAGCTCTTTCAAATTCCTTGGAATTTACTTCTACATAAACTTGTAAATGACTGTGCTGTTAAACACAGTTTTAATTTTTAATTGCTCTTAACTCTGGCTGGATCATGACCAAAAAAATGTAACGTAAGTGCCCTTGTATATTTCTAATTAGTATGAAATGTTGTTACACTGCCATGACAACTTTGAATCTCTGCAGCCGTTTTCTATCAGAATATTGAGAAAGGCCAGCCTAAATGAAATCTTGACTTCTTGCCAATTTTCCTTTAGTTAGAAGGGAAGGGGAGATTTAATTCACTACTTTATTTGGCTTTATTTGGATTCCCAAAACCAGTCTTCAGCCCTGAGTTAAAAATTTCACCCTCTTGTGAAACCAGGACAAACTGTGCTGATCCAATATATGCAAGAGCTTTGTACCACATCTTTGCAATCTCATGTTGAATGTGCTGGCCATTCAAAATCCTGAACTGCAGGTCTCAAAATAAATGGTGGGTATCCATTCCTACAAGGGGTAAATCAAAAGAGATTTGTGCTATAGTCTAGTGCCTCTTGATACCCGTCACAGTCACTTCCTATAGCACTGTAGTTCTCTAGTTAAGATACTCCTATTTTTTCTTGCCACAGAAATGCTTACAGCAAGACAAAGCAGATATTAAATGGTGTTAGATGCTAAGCCAGTTCTATAATATTTAAACTATCAAACAGTATTTTCTAGAGAGCAGCTAAGTTTGATTTTAACAGAGTCAATCTATGTCTCACAGTACAGATTACCTGCAGGCAAAGAAGGGACCAACATTTATCTGAACATAATATCTGGAAATGTTTACACATTGTAAAACTAGAGTACAGATTGTGGATGTGCAGGAACATAGCAAGTTAGAAAAGAAACATCCAAGGAGGATACAGCAAATATTCAATATGGGAATACCTCAGACAAGAAATATCAATAGGCAAATATACCAATAGGCTTCTCTCCTTAATTAGTTTCCATCCATTGCTTCCTGAAAGCAGGACAAGAAGCAGTGGATGGAAACTAATTAAGGAGAGAAGCAACACAAAACAAAGGAAAAATTTCCTGACAGACAATCAATCAGGGGGAAAACTTGCCTTCAGAAGTTGTGAATGCTCCAACACTGGAAGTTTTTAAGAAGAGAGTGAACAACTATCTATCTGAGCATGGGGTTGGACTAGACAAGTTCCACGGAGAGAGGTTTTTACGCGGACCAGAGGGTGTGTGGATTTGTGTGCTGCCTGCATCCCCCAGATGGGGCTTTGC
The DNA here is from genome assembly GCF_016545835.1 of Crotalus tigris. NCBI lineage: Eukaryota > Metazoa > Chordata > Lepidosauria > Squamata > Viperidae > Crotalus > Crotalus tigris. The sequence goes on from NW_024099112.1 coordinate 346,886, forward strand.
TTGTTTGTGCAGCCCAGTTGCTGGCATGCTGTGGCCCAGTACTGGTCCATGGACCCGGGGTTAAGGACCCCTGGACTAGAAGACATTCAAGGTCCCCTCCAACTCTGTTATTTTGTATTCTGTATACTCTAAATAAATGTTAAAAATTCTCTCGTCAGTCAAACTAGACTTCTCAGTCCTCTATGTCAATCTCCCAAGGAGTTACTTTTTATTTTTCTTTAGCAACTGTTCCTATGTTCCTTAGTCAATTTCAATTGTCTGCAGCTTCTTTTATGAAAACAAAACTCTGTTTAGGTATCCAGAAGATTATTAGAAGGGGCATTGGGAGGAAGTGAGAGAGGGTGGAGAGACAGACAGAAAGCATCCATGATACCATTCATCTGACACAGATGCACACATCTTTGCATTAGCAGAATGGAGTCTTTGTGTGTGCAGCCATGAAGGCCTCCAGGACATCTAACATCACAACCTTGTTTAATGAAGGCTGCATCTGACACAAACCTCGTCCTCCTTACAGAAATAAATGATATTCATGGATACCTGGAGGAACACCTGTATTAGATGACGTTGGAAACTGAGTTCTGCTGTCTTCCTCAGCCTGCATGTTTGACAAGTACAATATTAATGTGGATCATGAGTAGGAGACTTCAGGTATCCACCAATTAATTTGTATTTTTATTCTAGAATTCTAAGAACTGCTATAATAAACGAGATGCAAAATATTGTATTTATTTTTATTGTACTAATCTTGTTTCACACTCTGATCAGATCTACTTCTGAGAATCTTACCTCCAAAATAGTAATAGCACTAAAAATCAATAACATGATATAATAATATAATATAATAACTTTGGAATAAAAAAAATCCAGCACTATGGAACATTCATGAACCCTTCCTTATCAGGAGAGACTAAAATGGCTTCTTCAAGCACTTAATTGCCTCACAAAAAGCTAACAGGATCAGTGCCTGTGTGACATCAGGGGAACACTGTTCCAGAGAAGAGAATAGTGAACAGTGGTAAGCATATCCCCCCTAAAATGAACAAGGGTATCTTTGAGCCAATGGCTTAGACCAAGATTTTTTTTCAGTATCCAAGAAATGTTCACACTTTTTTCAAACAAAAATGCATTGAATGCATAGTGCAAAAAAGCAAAAAAATAATTACTATATGTATATACACATGTAATTATTTTAATTATATAATTCTATACTTACAGAACTCTTTCTATCAGAAATCTGTATTTCAGAAATCTGTATATACAGAGGCAGTAAGAATCCCTGCCTTTTCTAGGGATCTAACAGACGCTCTAAGCTGGGAGTCACATGCAGCCATTCAGGAAATATATACTACTGTTACCATGCCAACCCCATCCTGAAAAATAAAATCATCACTGCTCAGTAGTAATAGCTTAGAGAAGCAACTGAATCTGGCAACAACCCAATTACTCCCCCATTCCCTCTCTTTCACAAACTGCAGGGTTTCCTAACAAGCAATATTCTTACATTATTCAAATAGTACTCCAGCAAAGTGTGTAAACCACTCTAGGGGCATATCAGCAAAGAAGCTTTCCATACAATTAATTTAACTCAGTCAGTAGAATGGAACACACAGTGAACAACTTTTGCTGGAATATAGATGTCTTTCTCTATTGTGAATATGAAACACAACATGCTATGTGCAATATATGTTAAGGCAATGCATCCTGTGTTGCCTTCAGAAATTGTAGCTATGCAATCTCAGGAAAAGATGCAGCTGCTTTAAAAAGCTGCAGAAAGGTCTTACTTCCATGTTCCTGTCCACTCCAAACAGCCTTTGGAAATCAGTTCTGAAATCCTGGACACAATTATTAAGTGTACTTCTTATTGCTCATATACTCTATGAGAGTACGTAGTCAGGAGCACTATTCTCCCCCATTAAATGAAGGAAACCTATTTTAGAGATAGCAAAAAAAAATTCTCAATGGGAGGGAGAGAACCAATGGACATGAGATGACTATACATCTCTATCATTTCTCCCCTGAAAATGGCCTCTCACTCTTGGCATTGTCATTACCTTGGCACATTTCAGGGATATGTCTGCCAAGATCATATATTTTTCCATTTAAGGTATTTTAAGCTTATGTATTAGGAAGCCAGTCTGGTCCAATGGTTAAGGCTCTGGACTGGGATTGGAGAAACCTGAGTTTTAGTTGTAACTTAAGCACAGAAACAAATTGGATAAGCTTGACCAGTCACTTTCTAGCAGCCTTAGCAATAAGGCAACTGCAAACAACTTCTGAAAATGTTGCTTAGAAAACTGTATGGACTAGTTTAGTCTAGTGATTAAGGCATCAGGCTAAAAAACATGAGACTGTGAGTTCTAGTCCCTGCTTAGGCATAAAAGACATTTGGGTGATTGTGATCCAGCCAGTTTCTCAGTTTCTCTCAGCCCTACCCACCTTGCAGACTCTTTGTTGTTGCAGGGAAAATAGGAGAAGAAAGTATTAAGTATGTTCACTGCTTTGAGTTATTTATAGAAAACAAGGCAGGAGATAGAAAGATAGATAAATAAGTAAACAAACAAACAAACATAGTTACCAGGAATCAAATTGGACTCAAAATAAAAAACAAGTCATAAAATACACATACCAAACCACAATTCTGAACAAATTCTTGTCCTTCAGCACAACTAAAGCTGCTTGTTATAAAAATTACCCTTCTGCTCTACCTTAATGCCATACTACCCTGACAGCACCTAATCATCCTGTAAAAAACCCTCTGCGCAATCAGAATCTGATGGTATGATGTTAGGATTTTAATATGGGATTGCCATAGGGAAGCAGCTTCCCATGGAGATAAATAACCTCTAACAAGCTCTAATATATCGTAAGAGATCTTTGCTTAGTAGACCTGAACAGTCTCCTATTCTTGAAGCACTGAAATGAAATGTGAGAAGTTAATTCCAGTTCCATAAGAAAGGCTGCCTTCCTTAAGGATATGGTATATCTGACTGATGGAATAATGAATATATAATGCAACTCTAAGATGCTATAGAGGGAAAACTCTTATGTCAGTAAGAGGTATCTGTTCATTGCATGGAATGTCTGCAATGTTAGAGGTATGATTCCTTCCATTAAATATGACTAGGGACGTTTTTCTTTTTGTTTCTAAGAAAGAACAGACATCTATATAAGAATAAATCTACAAATTACCCAGAGAACTGTGGTTATAAGGCAACTTATCAATATAATAATTTATTTCTAATAACTAACATAACAAAGTCAATGCCTTCTCAATGTTTTTTGGAAATAAGTTGAAAAAAGTTTCAAATTCTGGACATTGTAGTTGTGGACACATCCAAAGATTGATAGAGATTGTACTGTAGAACATGTTTCAGTCAACCAAAAGAGAATTAGGAGAAAAAAAAATATTTTGAAAGCATGCATATATTTTAAATATGGAGTCTGTATGCTCCTGGGGCAAAAGAATATAAATTAGGAACTTTAGGATGCTGGCGGATATATTTAGGGTTGTAAGATGTATGTCCTGCATAACTAACATTCTACAAAGGTGAACATTTCTTTTATTAGGAGTGTCTGTTCAAGTAAAGCCAGACTCATCAATGAAAGGGCTAAAGAATTCAGCATGGCAACAAATCTTGCCAAAGTACATGGCATTCCTGGTCCATAGATTTTGATGACTACCTGCTTCAAAATAGAAAGGACCATTCCAACAATGACCCATTTTTGCTCCAGGATTGGAAGGGGAGGTGTAGGGAGGCTGCACACAAGGCTTCTAGCAGTAAATGTCTTAACAACACTAAGGGGTCATGCTCTCTATAAGCAGCAAAGCTGTCCTCCACTGGTAAAATGTTTCTAGGGCTTCCCTCTAGGGCAGCTTTCACCAGTGTGGTACTCTCTAGTCTAGAGTGCACCACATGGCCTCAGAATGGGACAACTCGACAAATGGATGACTCACCCTGGCCAAGTTGCCAATGGGACAACTCAAAGCAGGATAACCAAACGTGAGATAACTGTACTTTTATCTGCCACTGTTTCTTTTGACTATTTTTTTTCATTCACATTTCATTTTCTCCCTCCTTTACCATCCTTTCTTTAATGATTCTGTTCCACCATTTCTTACTGTAACTCTTGTATTTCTTGATTCACTTAATTCCAGTTATCCCGTGTGAAATTGTCCAACGGGGAGTTGGCCGGGTGAGTTGTCCTTAGACCTGCTGGGCTTGCCTCTTTCAAGGCTTCAGACTTGCCCAGCTGTTACAGCAGCCTCAGCACATCTTGAGAGCACCGCGTTGGGGAAAGACATTCTACAAGTTAGACAGTGCAGTGTTTCTCAACCTTGGCCACTTGAAGAGGTATGGACTTCAACTCCCAGAATTTCCCCAGCCAGCTATGCTGGCTGGGGAATTCTGGGAATTGAAGTCCATACCTCTTCAAGTGGCCAAGGTTGAGAAATGCTGATAGAGACTATTGTTCCACATACAGTATGTATTACGGGAGGCCAGATATTAGTTTCTACCCAGGGGGCATCTTTTGAGGAAAGGGGCGTGCCTCTTTTACAAAGACTTCCTAGGTCTGAGCGGCTGCTGCTCGGTGGCTCCCGGAGGCCTGGGCGTGCAAAAAACAGCCTCGTGCCTGCTCTTTCGGGCCAGGCTGTCCTCAAACCGGATCCCGCTCACCTTGAGATAGTCGTTCTCGGAGCGCAGCTCCTCCAACTCCCTGGCGACTCCGGCGTCCAGCAGCTCCTCGGTGAGGTCGGAGAAAGCCAGCGAGGTGCTGAGAGGGAGGCGGCTACTGGCCAGCGAGGCCCCCGTCGACAGGTCCTCGGGCAGCGGGGATACGCCATCGGCGGAGGCGCTGGCCGGCTGGGCAGGGGCGCTGCTGCTGGGTGGGGACTCGGTGTCGCTGCTGCCGCCGCCGCTCAGCCCGCCCAGCTCCAGCAGCGAGAGGACCTTCGCTTCCTCCGAGGCGCTGCAGTCCGACACCTCCGAACTGCTGTCTGTCAGGCTCGAGGCAGGCGGCGGCTGGGAGCGCGCCGACGGCACCTTTCCGGCCCCGCCGGAGGCAGCTGCCCCCTCACCAGCTCCGGGGAGACGGCTCCGCCCCTTCGCTCTCGCCCCGGCTCGGCCTCCCGAGCCCTTCCCGGCGCCCCGCGACCCGATCGGCGGCGTGGCCTTGCCCTTCTTCTCGCCGCGGCCATCCTTGGCGCTCCCAGCCCGGCGCGGGTGTCCACCGCCCGCTCCTGACTTGCCGGGGAAGAAAACGGGCGAGCCGGGGTGGCTGCCGCGCCGGCTCTTGGCCAGCGACCACCCGGGCACATCCTTGGGTCTGGCCGGGGACGGCGCCCGATGCAGCTTCTTCCTCTCGGGCTGCGCGGGAGGCAGCGGCGCTGGGGCAGAGGCGAGACGCTGGCTGGAATCCTCCTCGCACGGCGCTGCCATCCCCGGACGGCTCCTCACTGGCCCCTCCGGAGCCGTCTGGGGCTGGAATCGCTCATGATCCGGCCGGAAAGCCGCCTCCCCCGTTTCCGCGCTGGGTCCCCTGATGGCTCAAGCTGTTCCAACGGGCTCGCCAACAGGAGAGGCTCGCTCAGTTCGGAGGACGAAATCAGATTAGGCTGGCCGTTAATCCGTCGCCGCCGCGCCGCGATGATGCTCGTCTCCACCGCCCCACAAGCAGCAACAGTTCCTCTGTTGGCCTCCTCCTCCTCGTCGTCGGTATCCCCGCCCAGCTGCGAAGACGGTGACGCGCATGGTCTGGGAACAAAAGGCGGAGTGAGGCGCCCGAGGGGCCGCTCGGATCCTCGAGGCAACAGCGACCTCCTTACCCGGACGGCCGAGAGGGCACATTTAGATCTTGGGTCGAGATGGATACGTAGATAAATACCGTAAGGACACAGCGACCCAAAACCGTTTTTCTCCTGGAAGCAAAGATTGGACCCACCACCACGTAGCCCCGTGATCTTTCCTCTGAAGCCCGGAAAGTCCCCTTAATGAGGAGCTGCTGTCTGGCAGAGGTCGAGACATCTTTACCTCTGGGATTTAAAAAAAAAATCGTGACTTTTGAGGATGCTTGTGGTCAGGCACATCTGTATTATGAGAGATGTAGCTCAAGCAAACACCAAAGCCACGATCCTCTCTCCCCCCCCCCCTTCAATCCCTGGAGGAAAGGACGCTATTCCCTGTCTTTGAAAGAAGACAAGGATTGCATTTTCTCCACAGAAATCAAAGCAATCAGCAGCTGGAAGCCCAGGCAAGACAGTGTCCTACTTGTGAGCAGTGTAGCACAGAAGACCAGGGAGGGAACAGCGAGTGCATGTAGAATGCAATAATGTTCAACTATTTCTGCAGGGGAAAAAGGCCCCAGATGGCTTGGTGTTGTTGTGTATTTTTTTCCTGTTTCTCCTGAAGTTTGTTCAGGAGAAAAACATGCTTTCCATATATGTTCCCTATTATTTTTCTAAAGATTCTAGTTATTTCTGTTGTGCAAATCTCCTTCAAGTCTTCCCCAAACCAAATGCCTCAAACTAAGCATCAGTGGGGATGGGGGAAGGCAGTCTATTGATTCCAGAAGTGATTATACAAATAATTAGTTCAATGACCCAATATATATAGTAATAAAATGCTTTCAGGTGAGCTCCTACATTTTTTTGCCTCACAACAGACCATTTTGCAAAGAGACATATTGAAACAGTTCCCCAAGCTGGTATGCTTCAGATATATTCTACTTCAATACCCATGATGTCATGGTGGAATACAGTGTAATGGAACTGATGCCCTCCATGTGTTATATGAATAATTCCCAAAGTAAATGCAAGACAGCCATATAGACTTCAGTCCTATATGATTTATGATGCACTTAGCAAGGCAGTTATTCTCTGTGTTCCCCACTAGTGGTACAAAACAAAAAATTGGGTGCATGAAGAAATCACAGTGTAGTATTGCTTTGCCATACATTTTTTGTTCTAAGTAGAATGTTCAGTTAAAATTGCAATACATGATTACATTTAACATTCAGAGACCAAGATAGACAATGGAGCAAGAGAACAAAACTGGAGTAACATGTCAACATTTAAGATGCAATTTCAATAAGAGCAAAATTGTGCTATCTATGTAATATGAGGCCTGTTTTTCTAGGAAAACATTGGAATAATTATCTTGGAAAGAAATAATTGCTTGTATGTGTTCTCCGGCTCTCTTCTGCTATCTAACATTTGTAACTGGGTATCTCAAAAATGTTATATTCTCAAAATGTAAATCAAAGCTGGCATTCAGCGTTTCTCAGGAAATCATGTGATTTATACACAGCAGCTGTTGGCAAAGTACACTAAAGCAATCAATGGATCTGTCTACTCTATCATTGCCTTGCATCAGATGGCCTGGCAGTAACACAGTAGTCTCGGAATACAGCTGCAAATTGGTTTTAAAATCACACTTTTAATATGCCATTTTGCCACAAACTTAAATATTGGTCCACTAATATTGGTCCATTATTAGCTAGTGTTGGCTTTGAAACTAGGTGCTATCATTTTGTTACTACAGGTACTGTGGTCACATGAGCAAAATTTGGGCTCTTGGCAATTTGCCCACCCTTACCACCAATTGCAAGGATGCCGCAGCTCAATTCCAGGCTCAGTTGTGGTCATAAGTCGAGGACTACCTGTATTTACAGCTGGAAACTGATACAACTTGATTTCTAATGCCAATTAGTAACTACTTCCTTAGCACCTGTGCCTCTCTGAAAAAAGATGAACTGAGATGAGACCCTTTGGATGCATCACTGATTCATGAAGATAAGGAAAAGAGCAGAATGACTAGGATGTCCAACCTCCCATAGTAAGAATCAAATTAAAAGAAAAGAAAAAACTATTTTCTCCATTCTCAATTTTTACTGTGCTTGAGTGAATCTAGTGCAGTGGTTCTCAACCTGTGGGTCGGGACCCCATTTGGGGTCAAACGACGATTTCACGGGGGTCGCCATACAACACAGTCCGCCATTTTTTTCCCCTTAGCTGTGTACTCCCTTTTATTCTATTCGCTTTTGAAAGCCAATAGAATAGACTCTCTTGAATAGAGTCTAATTCTATTGGCTTTCAAAAGCCAATAGGAATTGTCCAGGCTGTCTCTGCCCTGCTGAGCCCACCAAAAGTCCCATTCTGCACACGGTGCTGCACCAGTTGAGTAGTCCTCGACTTACGACTGGTTGAGTAGTCCTCGACTTACGACTGGTTGGGGGTCACGGCATTAAAAAGGTTGAGAACCACTGATCTAGTGGATAATTGGAATGCTGCCATTTTAATGGACCATAGGAAAGATGTTGCTATAAGCCAAATTTAGCCACCTGAGTTGCACAGTGAGGGTAACCATGGGTTAGCAGAATAAATATATGAATTAAGATGATCAAAGGCCTGGAGACTAAAACAAAGAACGGCTGCAAGACTTGGGTTTGGGTTTGGCTAGTCTAAAGAAAAGAAGAAATAGGGGAGACATGATAACAGTATTCCAGTATTTGAGGGGCTGCCACAAAGAAGAGGGATCACCAAGCACCAGAGGGCAGGACAAGAAACAATGGTTGGAAACTGATCAAAAAGAGAAGCAACCTGGAATTAAGAAGAAATTTCCTAATAGTGAGGACAATTAACCAGTGGAATAGCTTGCTCCCAGAAATCGTGGGCACTCCATCACTGGAGATTTTTAAAAAGAGGCTAGACAGTCACTTTTCTGAGATGGTATAGGTTCTCCTGCTTTAGCAGAGGACTGGACTAGAAGACCTCCAAGGTCCCTTCCAGCTCTATTCTATTCTAAATATATATGGAGAGCATCACACAAACTTTTATATCTTGATTGGAGGGTATAGTGCTGCAGATGTTGCTTAAGTACCATTCACAACATTCTCTTCCTTTTTAAATATCTTCTAGATATATACTTCATTTCTCCATGTTATTCAGACAGCAAAACATTTAGGAACATAAATTTCCCACATTTCTTAGAACTTAACAAATAAAGGCTATAAAACTACAGAAAGACCATCTCATTAATATGGTTGATATTTTTTTAATAGCTACTTATTAATGATTATGAAAGTATTAGTAATCTGAAATAAAGTATGTTCCAGTCAATTTTATCTTTTGTGCCATTTCTCATCCTTTCTCCAGTCCCGATAACGTGATACTCTTTTTTGCATAATCAATACTAGAGTTGTTTTGATGTACAGAGAATAGCTGCCTTTAAAATACAAGGGGGACAGGTTAACTTCAGCACCAGCAAAGTAGTGAACATACCAATCTTTTCCTGGGCATTTTTTTTTTAATTTAATGCTGGGAAAATAGAGCAGTGCTGGCTTTTTATATGAATAAAGCATGCTCTGCTGAAGAAATCTATAAACATTTATTTGTTATGGTTTTAACTATTCATAAAATAGCCCATTCTAGAAAAAATGTTTTTGTCAAGTACAGGTTTAGTGGCATTTGCAGGGGGGCAAAATAGGCAAAATAGTACCCCCAATGTCTATGGAGGTTCTCAGTCATCCAGGTATGGTTATCCCAAAGGTGCTTTTTTTCCTCCAGGGGGCAACTGGACTTTCTTGTTTTTCTTTGAAGACATTTTGCTTCTCATCTATTCTTCAGCTCTGACTAGATGGTGGGGAGTGGAAAAGCAAGGCAGTCCAGTTGCCTCCTGGGGGAAAAAAAAGTACCTTTAGTACCCCCAATGCCACAATCCAAGCCCCACCCCTGAATGTGTGCATGCAATAGCATTTTTACAAAAGGGATGGGTTTTGAATCTGACACGACACACACACACCTAAAATGTCATTGCACAGATTACATATCAGTGAGATCTAGCTATGTTCAAAAACAAAATTTAAAAATATTTAATTCATTCATTACAAAAGTGACACAGAAGGAGTTTTAAAAAGAAAACTTACACCCCCGATGGGCTGGTCTGTGTAGGAGTATCTGTAAGTGGTGAGGGAGAAGCTTCCATCTTCATACAAAAATGCATGTTTGCCTGAGAAAAGCAGCAAAATTAATTGTCCTTTTCCTCGTCCCTCGTGAATTCATGCAAATATGAAATTAATCCCTTTTACTCTCACTGTAATGTTGAACCCTTGCAACAGCTAGCAGATTTTCATGGGGAAGAACTATATATACTAGCAAAACTAAATTTGAACATAATTTTCTTCTAATTAAATTAATTAATATGTTAATTTTCCAGATATATTGCTAATAAGTTTCCCCTGCTATGATTTTAAATGTTACTATTTAAAAGTTCAAGACTATACCCAAGCTACTAGCAGTCCCAGGATGTCTGATAATGCACCTTTGTCTCATATGGGCAAATGTAACATAGGGACTCTTTGATTCTCATAGCCAGCAAGTTTATACTTGCTTCAACCACACAGAAGTATATCAGTCTTTGCCTCCATTTTTGTACCTGGCTTGTGTTTCTTACTCTAAAAATGATGGAATTACATAGAATGCTGGAAATTGCCTTATTTCTCATGATGATACTCAACAGAAGTACACATCCAAGAGAGAGAAAAGTCAGATCTGGGTAGGCAGCAGCTTCTGAATATTTATACAACATGCCTTAAAGGAAAGTCATACTTAAAGGAAGGAATGAAACTTGTGTGCAGGTTCAAAAAAATTCACAGGGATGGAGACTGGAACCATAAAATAAATATCTGCTATTTTGGAGAAAGACTATGCCAAATGTAGACTAAATATTAAAACATAGAGAGAACACAGTGACAACTAAGATATTTATTTTCAAGGTAGTTTTTTAGTTGTAACATGGGTGTGAAAATTTGGCCATCAGAAAGGTCTCCAGATTAACAAAAAATAAAATTGATGGTCTTGAATTGTATCATTAGAGAAATTTTTTGAGATTATTTTAAACCACAAGAAGTACAAATCATTCAATATTAGATGAAGTAAAGCCTGATGACTCATTGAAAGCATTAATAATTAAGACTAACCTTAAATATTTTTGGATAGATAATGAAAAAACTGTGATGGTTGGAAAGGTGATTGGGGAAAAAAAGCTGACAAAAATAAGGTAGCTAGGAATGATGACAAATGAACTTAAAAGAAAAGAAAGAAAGAAGTAGTTACTCATAGATACTCCTGGTGAAATGATGCTCATCAGTCGCAGAGAGTCAGGGATAAGATGACTGAAAGATAGAACAATTGTATAACTTGGTTCTCTTTGAAATACCATACATGAAATTGAATTAACCAAAATGACAATTAAAAATTAAACAAGAAGCATTTAATAGAAGCAGCAAACACTGCCATAAATAGCACAAATTTGCCTCCAGATATTTACAGGATTATTGGGAGAGCTAAGATAAGTTTACTCCCTTCTTTCTGGTTATATATTTCCAGCTGAAATAGGTCCAGGCTGATCACTAAATCATATATCAAGCAAGTAAATAAAAAATAGGTCAACTCCTAAAACCTAAGTCTATGGGGAAAGAGATGTTAAGGCTCATGAAAGAGAGACGAAATAAACAGCAATGCAGCCCATGGTGTAAAAGCTATGCAAATTCTTAGTATATTGTTTCAGGAGTTAGTAACATAGCCTCCCATCCATACCCTTGATATTGTTTATGGTCTACAACTCTATAATAGCACATCATGTTCTGATAATTTTTTATCATGTTTTGGGATTGTTGCTATTGTACCAGCCTCTCTATTGCAGGGCAATCTCTGCCTGACTCTGTGGCCAGGCTGGCTGTGAAGGTCCCCAAGTTTATGGTCTTGGGAACCCTTAAGCTGCCTTGTTTGGATCAGAGGTATCTTGAGAGTTTATGGCCACCATGATAGCCATGGGCCTGTCTCAGGTCATTCAGAACCCTTTTTATTGTGAGAGCAAGTAACAAGATAACTTGATTTTGAGGGAGTTAGTGGTTTCTATTCTATCATAGTCAGATCACTTCCTAGTAATCTTGCAGTTCTCTGGCATCACCTGTCCTCTCACTACAGGGAAGTTAGTTCTATTAGATTGGTCCATCCCAGGCAACTAATAGACCCAAATGGATTTAGAGCAGGGGTGTCAAACTGCCGGCCCATGGGCCAGATGCGCCGCATGGAAGCCGCACCCACCCCATTGCCAGCAATGGCAAAACCGGCCCGATACATTGCGCGACATCACGTGACGTCGGAGTTTGACATGCCTGATTTAGAGGGAGCTTCAGGTTGTTCCAGAAAGTCTGTGTCATGGTCTGAATGAAGATTTTGTAGTCACCTGGAATCAGAGGTCAGCTGAGACTTTGGATCACATTGTTTCAGAGCATCATTTCCTCTCCCAGGGATCTCAGAACTCCCCCTGGTTTATGGAAAATAGCAATAGCAGTTAGATTTATATACTGCTCCATAGTGCTTTATAGCATGTCGTAAGCAGTTTACAGAGTCAGCATCTGGGTCCTCATTTTACCAACCTTGGAAGAATGGAGAACTGAATCAGCTTTGAGCCAGTCAGGATCAAATTTGTGACAATGGGAAGAGTCAGCCTGCAATACTGCACTCTAACCACTGTGCCAAAGCTAAGGGATAGGTAACAGGAGAAGAATTTAGAGTGCTGCTGACAAATGACAAGGAGCAAATGCACTCAATATGAGATAGAGCTACTATTAGAGCCTGTAATGGTAAGAGCAGCAAAACATGAGTATTCCGCCACCCTTATTGCATCTACTAATAGCCTTCATTAGCCTTGCTTCAGCTAACCACAGCCTTTCTGCAAGGATTGGTTCTGGGATTCATTGTGAAGATGGTCATTTTGAGGAATAGACTAGCTATATACAAATAAAATTGACCAGATAAGATGGACTCTGGTCTTGGAGCAGGTCCTGTGGAGGCCACGGATGATAGATCTGGCTTGGTGATCTTGATTATGTTGGGCCTGAGGAAGTGGACAACATTCTTATAGCTGTCAGCTTGATTATCTCTGCATTAGATCTATATCCACCTAGGTGGTTAAGGCTGCAAGGAAGAGATAGTGGTGCATCCCTTCCTCAAGGGCCATCACTGGATCTGGCCATTCTCAACAATTTACATCTAGTTTCCAACCTTTCTTTTTGGGGGGAAATTATCTAGACTCCATTGATCACACTCTTGGATGACCTCTGGCAAGAGCAGGATGGGAATGGTATGCCTGTCTTGCTCATCTTGACCTCTTGGTAGCCTTTGATAGCATTGATCATGATATCCTTCTGGGTTGGTTTGGGGAGTTGGAGTGGGCAGAACAGTATTGTTCTGGTTCTTCTCTTTTGTCTGGGGTCAGTTCAAATCACAGTTAATGCTGGGGAGTGGTCCAGCATGAACCCTCTACTTTTAGGGTGATGAAGAGTTCAGAGTTCTCCCTTCCTATTTAATGTTGTAATGGAATGTCACCTTGGAGAATGAAGTGAAGAGATTCTGCCTAAGAAACCATCAGACAAGAGAGGCAGGAGTCCTCAATGACTTAACAGAGAAAGAAACTTAGGAAGGCCAGACCTAATTGATCAAACAGTTAAAAATGATGGTGGGAAGTTTGCAGTTTCAGACTTGTACAATTCTGTTAAAGTAAACTTACAATAAAGTAAATTTGTTCATTTAGTCATGTTTCCTGTCTGGTTTACTTGGAAGGGCTGACATCAGTTTTGCAGGTCTGAAAGTACAAACTTTCCAATCTGCATCTACAGTACATGAAGCACTGGGTGAGTACTTTGGGGAGAGATATCATTAATGTGCTGATGATACCCAGTTTTATATCTCTATCCCAAATGGTCAGCATGATGTTGTGAAAACCTTATATCAATCCCTTCTAACACATTTGCCATGCCCTCATTCCTTCTGTGGGCAAATCTGCCTCTTATCTGATCGTTGTTATCGGATTGTTGTGTAGTCTGCCACTCCTCACTCCTGCCTTCTCAAAGACATTCTCACAGATCATTACAGAAACATTTTTGGCTATGTTGAAGGCATCATATGACTCTCTGGCTGCTGTGCATTTTATTTTTTGTTCTATCTTTGTATATATTTCTGTTTTTATTGAGCCACCAAGAGTCATGCACTTGAGATTGTCTCTGCCTATCCTGTGTTCAGAGTTATCCATAATATAAAAGCCAAGATGAGACCCTAAAACCATTAGTTCCACTAATACCATGGATTAACACAAAACAAGTTCAGTCAAAGTACATCTGGGATATGTTCATAGTTCATAAACCCAAGTTAGCAAGCACAGTTGCTCTGCTTACCAATCTTGCTATGGCCCAGCAATGTATTCCCAGTCTAATGCTTTGTGTGAATCTAACCATGAAGAAGAATGTATTTTAACTTTCCCAAAAGCTATTCTTGGCATCAGTGAAGGAGTTTCCACTGTCTGTTCCCCAAATTAAAAAAAAAGTTCCAAGTTATGAAGAAGGATTTTCTTCCAGATTACCTTTGAAGAAGAAATGGTTAATTTCATTTCTATGGTTGCTCAGTTCCTATTATCTCTTTCTTTCCTTTCCCTGCCTCCAAAAAATATCCCTGTTTTTAAAACTACAAATTATCTCATGTATATCTTGGCTCTGATTGGCTCATATTATATGAAAAAATGGGGATCCTAGTCTCATAATAATATAAAATGAAGCTAGGGAATCTACTATTTGCATATGAAAAGCACATCAAAGCTAGATAATGATTGCAGAGCAGACAAGCTTTAACTTTGAAGGTAATAAGATGAATATATCTCAGGAAAGTCAATGGTATGTTTGTATGAAACACTGAACTAAAGATTATCCATTGCCACATATTAGTCTAATGTGTAGCATAAACTCTTCTAATAGGTCAATTAACTTGGTAAGCCCAAAGACTTGAGTTAACGTGGCTACTTGTACTATGAAAGTACAACCTATACCTTGCTAGATATGTCACTGACTTTGAACCACCAGGTAGATTTAAAATACTGCACTGTACTGTATGGAATTTCAGTGACCATTTTCAAACATCCCAAGTGTGCATTACCAAAAAAAAAGGGCAGTGGCCTCCCAATTTGTATCAGTCTTCCAGCAAGAATCTGTTCCGTGAATTTCAGCAACCAGTTAGTATTTCCACTAATTTTATCTCTCTCCACCACCCAAAAAAAGCAAATATAGAAGAAGAAAGAAGCAGTGCATGCCTATTTGGAAAAACACTCCCTCTTGATCTGTTTGTGAAACTGGCAGAAGACAGCTGGCTTTGGATAAGTTCTGGGGAAATCAGGAAAATAATTGTTTAAGATGTGTTTGAATATTAGTAGCTCGGATTGGTAATTGGGCTGTTGGTTGATCTCTGAGCTTTGCGATTTCGTTGCAAACGTTTCATTTCCATTTGGGGGAACATCTTCAGTGCGCTTTGAATTTGTGCTCTTCTGTCAGAGCACTGGCTTTTCAATACCTTTTTGTGTGATGTAAATTGGTTTGGGTGTTATTTGCCCAGATGTTTCCAGACAAATAATTATTTAAGGTCAGGTAATTTCAAGAATTCTCTCGTATCTCAAAAACAGGGTCACCTAATACAACATAGCATATGGTTTAGCTTCAGGATACTGTAGTGGGAGGAGTTGCAATTGAAAGAAAGTGTGTTCATCTGCTTGACCCTGTAACACAGAGTTTCTCAACCTTGGCAAATTTAAGATATATGGACTTCAACTCCCAGAATTCCTCAGGCAGCATAGAGAATGCTGCACTACAAAGTATGATGGCTGGGAAATTCTGGGAGTTGAGGTCCACATTCTTAACATCACCAAGATTACTAAACACTGCTCTGATGGATGGCAATGTTGTTAGGGAAGAAATAGGGACTTCATATCCATTAAAAGAATAATATCAAGCACTACATCTATAGGTTATTTTAATAAAATATGCAACCAATTAGTTTTTCCAAACAAAATAATTGAAGGGGGTCAGAAAATTTTTGGCAGTCTCTAAAATTACAGCTGCCTGTGAACAAACTAAAATGACTACCTCAGATAGAAGATGGAGAGAATGAAAAAAAGTACAAGGTGATGGGCAACAGGGCTGTGCATTTACTATCCTGCTATAGCCTGCTGATGATATGGAGAATATTATTCTGATCGTTATTTAAATAATACTGAACTGCACAGTCATTCAGCTCTTGCAAATATGCAGAATGGAGGGGTGGAAATTACCATCTTATATTTTGGTTTACACTCCTAAATATTTTGAACAAGATCTGTAAAGGGGCTAGTTATCCCTTCAAACTACTTAATTATTTCAGAGGAAAGAATGTTCCTCAATCATGGGTGCATATAGTTTTGGCCAGAAAAGGAAAAAAAAGAGGTGGGAGATATGTTGTTTATAGATGAAACAAGGTGTTTGCTATTCTGAGTATTTCAAACACTTTCATTTTCTTATAAATTAACCACCTAAGAAAGATTTTATTATAGGACTGCTCTGGCAAAACACACTTTCACAGAATACTTGCTCAGTTATCACTATTCTTGCCACACAACAGGGGTGTCGCAGTGGGAAAGGGATGCATAATATTTTTAGAGCAACAGTAGTGTGGCTCACATGCAGTGGTGGGATTCAGCTAGTTCACACCACTTCAGCAGAACCGGTAGCTAATTTTTTGTTGCCCAGGCCCAGAATGGACTTCCAGAAGCGGCATTCACACAGAGAACCGGTTGTTCACATACTTGAATCTCACCACTGCTCATATGTAAACATCTGGTCTTCACCGTACTTAAAACAAATATATTTTTTGTGCTAGAATAAATTCAGAAAAATTATCTTTATCGTACAGAAGCATGTTCACGTTGAAATGAGTGAAGCTCAACTTTTGTAGATATGTGCTAGCTAACAGCTGTAAGGTCATTAATTCATGATCCCTGTTTGATTACCTCAAATAATTTGGCAAGGAAGTGGACAAAATAAAGACTATACTTGAACAAATATATCTATTTTATTAAAAAAAATAGGTGCAATCCATTTAATTTATGCATGTGTATGATTGATAACTGATTGATGATTGATAACTGATTCAGTATTCAATTTGCTGGAATGGCAATCTATAAACTAAATTGCAACAAGAAACTCAAGAATTGAGAGAATCCATTGTTACGCACCCTTGTATACTTTTATCTTAAGGCTGCAATAAAATAGCAAGTCAGCACTTTCCAAAGTACTTCTCAGGGCTAGATATGTTATGCATACCCAGTACCACCCCATGTGAATGGCTGAGAGCTATCCTGCTGAACAGAATCTTAATCTTCTTTGACCTGATCATATTTGTGCAGAGTTCACCAGCCACTCAAATACTACTAACCTATGAACTCTCCTACTACATCATCTTAAGTAGTTCCTCTATTTCTTTTCAAAGCCATAGTATGTCCCTTCTCCTAATAATATCAACTATCCTTCCAGTCGCATATTAAAATGGGGCCAAGAAATAGCTATCTTGGCTCAATACATTAAAAGACGTCAGAGAAATAGAAAAATCCAGAATTTAGCCAGATTGAATTCTACCATCATAAAAGTTGAAGCTAGTGGAGTTGGAATAATCAGTTCTAATAATTGAAAACACCATTTTGTAAATAAGAGGCAGATGACATTAACCTTCAAGACCTGTAAAGGAACACCTACATGTCTCTTGACTCAAAAAGGAATGAGGAAGAAATCCAAAATTTAATTCTGGGATTGAGCATAAAAAAGAGGGGACAATTTAGAGCTGCTGTTAATGGATAAGCTCATATGTTTGACTTCCATATTCTCCATAATAATATTGCTTATCTGACGTTTCACTGTTCGTGTGGCAGGAAGAGTTTAAGCAATATGCAGTTATATCCAATCTTTGGACACCAAAAGGAATAAGACAGAATTATCTGGAATAAGTCATTTTCAAATTTGCTCAGGTAGAAATGGGGTCATGGGAAATTAGTCAATAGCAGAATGAATCTGGAACTTGGAATAATGGAAAGCACCACATCCTATGACACTGCTGACTTATAAGAAGCAACTCAGTTCTTTTTGTATGTAAATCTGAAATATTGTCTGAAACTGCTTTCAGATTCAAGATCAAAAACAGATCTGGATGCATTAGATCTTTCTTGTTCTCCATTTTACATATATATATTTCTAGCTTGTTGAAGAATTCTGGAGACAATTCTCAACTGTGAATTTTATATTTTCTCCCATGATGGTTTAATACAGTTAATTTATTGCAGATGCATACCATCACAGACCTTCTCTTGGTACTAATATAGTTCTATAGTCTCAGTCTCCCTTACTCATGGCTGTTTAAATACAACAATCATCTGTACTTCTAAAGTTATGGAGAAAGTGAAGGATTCAGGAAAAGATAGCCTCAAAGCAATTCCCAACTGCAGGTATTTATTTATTTTTACCTGTTCATTTACACTTTGCTTTTTATTGAGAAGATATTGTGGAGGAAAATAGCTTGAGACTGCAGGAATATTAACCTATCGCTCTGTGGTGCCCAAAGTTCTTGATATCAGATATACTGCAGAGTATGCCACAATGTAAAAATCTCAGGAGCTTAGCTTTCCATATAATACTTAATACCAAGACAACCAGAGAGACTTGTAAGATAGAGAAAAATTATGCTCCAGTCTATGCTAGCAAATCAATAGGAACAGCCCATGCCTTGCACATTACTTCCTGCCTATGTAGGGAGACAAATATTGGATACAAAATGAGGCAAGGTGCTCTGCCTTTTGGTCTTCAAAAATTGGATATAACTGCATATTGCTTATTGCAGTCCTCTGACAATAGGCAGCATTTATCAGAGAGAGATCGTTCCCCCCTGCAAAAAAGAAGCAGAAGATTGGCTAATACTGCAGTCTGACATTGTTCAGTTTCTCTAGTTTTGTACTGTAACTCTCACAGGTGTAAAAGAGCAGCTGGGAATAGTTTCCGTATCAGCTATTTCAGCAACAAACCCCTATCTTGCTTATTTCCATCACAGGCCATTTGGGTAGGGAGAAGAAAAAGGATTTAAGTTTATTGCATACCCCTCAGAGGGGCAAGGTGACTACCATATTTTTATTTTAGTTATTTTTTCAATTCTCTTCAGGCCTAACCACATGGAATAATCTGCCTCTCTTCATTGTTGTTTTAACGTATCATCAGAAATGGAACATGTGTTAAGCTGGAGGTCATTTGACTACCATTTATCTACATCTGGCATGCAGATGTGAACAACAGGGATCAAAGTATATGGACATGCACTCTCTGAAGAAAGCACCTTTGCCAACAGAGCCTTACATCTGTAGTAATTAATTAGGGACATTGGCTATAGAAAACAATGAACTACTAACACATGCTATTTTAGAGGGAATCATCCTATTTAAATAACCATATTTCTCTCTTTCAGACAGAAATGGCAAAACTGACAGATCTCCCTTTCAGCTAGTCCTGCATAGTGTCAGAAACACAAAATGGAAGAGAATATATATATATATATAGCTCAAGACTGAACTGTGAAGTCCTTGGTGCTTTCTAAGCTTGTCTGTTACCTGCAGATGTTTCACTAACTGACTACGTAACATTATTGTTGGGGGGATGTGGTTTCTCCTTATTTGTTCCTTGATTAGGATATTGTTTTCTGCATGATTGTTTGTCTACTTGATTGTTTGTCTCCTTGGTATTTTCTTGATTAGGGTACTGTTTTCTATTTGATTGTTTGTCTGGTGGTAATTGCTGCTTACCTGGGTGTTGTCTACTGAGAAGAATATATTCTGGTCTTTTTGTTTCCTTCTTAGGTTTAATAAGGCAGCCAAAAGAGAGTGCTAGAAAGCAAAGTGGAATATTTTTGGTCTCCCACTCTGCAAACAATTAAGAATAATATCTTTGTGGACATTACACCAGATGTCTTAGAAATGTGTATAAAAATAGGTCAGAATCTGAATTCTTATAACAAGAAGCCAGATCATTTATTCTAAAGTAAAATGGATGCAAACAGGATAATGGGGAAAAGTAACCAAAAATAACTTATTCTGTATTTAATTAAGGTTGCTATAGTTTTCACAAAGGCAGGATACTTCTATTTCAGTCTTATTTATTTCCATCTAATTGGGAACCACCATGATCAACAACAAAGAAGATTCACATAAAGCAGCTTTTTTCAGTCTGTCTGAACTACAGTCCACAATAAATCCCCAAACATTAGAAACAGTTATTTGGTCCCATCTATAGCTTCTAAAACCTATTTTTCTTAAGATTTGGTCCTATGCTTACCTGAAATCCATGTCTTTCAAGTCTTGATTCTATAGAGATGGCACAATTATGTTCTACCTAGGATATACAGTATATAGTAACATTAGAATGATGAAGTAGATGGAGATAAAAGTATCAACTGAGCCTCTCCTTGAATATATCTAAATAAAAGGGAAAGGGAATTTACTACCTCCACTGACTCCATTGACCAACTACTATTTAACAGTTAAGTTTTTTTAAAAAAAAAATGCTGGAACCTGCTTCTCCATAATTTAAAATTCTTCCATTTTCTGCACTCTGGAACAAAAGTGAGCAGAATAACAGAGTTGGAAGGGACCTTGGAGTTCTTCTAGTCCAACCCCAGTTCAAGTAGGAAACCCTATACCAGTGATGGTGAACCTTTTAGAGACTGAGTGCCCAAAACTGACCCCCCACCCCTGTCCCCACTCCACCCTGCCCACTGGGCCACCCACCACCTCTACAGATTGCCATAGATCACCCAGGCAGCCCAACAGCGCCATGCCCTCTGCCCGTGCCCCGCAGCATCATCTGCGCGTGACGGAGTGCAAGGGTGGAGTCTTGTCTCTGCTGCCTGGCTACCATGTCCTTGGCTGCGCTGTTTCGCGTGGGCCACGACCGGGGGTGACTTTCTTCTGGGGGGGCTGCTGGTGAGGAGGGGGCCGTGGGAAGAGATGGGGCTGGGGCAACGGTGTGTGTGCCCAAAGAGAGGGCTCCGAGTGCCGCCTCTGGCACACGTGCCATAGGTTCGCCACCACTGCCCTATACCATTTCAGACAAATGTTTGTCCAATCTCTTCTTAAACACTTCCAGGGATGGAGCACCCACAACTTCTGGAGGCAAGTCATCTCACTGATTAATTGTCATGATTTTCTATAAAAATCTGTTCAGGTATATCAAAAGGAGTATAATCACCTTGGTCCTCTTATTCTCAGCTTTGTGTCAATGTATCATTAGATGCCTTAGCACAGACATGTCAAACTCGCGACATCATGTGACTTCACGCAACGTATCGGGACAGTTTCGCCATTGCTGGCAATGGGGTGGGCGCGGGTTCCGCATGACGCATCCGGCCCGCGGGCTTAGTTAGTATAAATTTGTAATGTGATATCCAAATCAGGGAACTTTTCAGTTTAGAGACTACACTGCAAATGTTGATAAATCTAGAAGAAACTGCAGATTTGAAAAAATAATGAGGGAAATAATGAGGAGGAAGAGATTTGACTATTTTTTATTTATTCATTTACTGTAAAATACACACATAACATTTTTAAGCCTGGCAACATATCTGTTATAATTTCCTCTTCAAAATGCATTACTATACTGAGCCAGGAATGCACTCTTTCATGATTTTTAAAAGGAAAACATGCAGTTTACACACACTATATGTACACTTATAATTGATTTTCCAAATATCTATATATTTGGCATTAAAAACTGTTTTCTGAATACCATGAATGAATCCATGAAAAATTCTTTGAAGTATATTTGGAGCAAAATGTGGCTGGACAATCTGTATTCCAGATCTATTCAGTAAACAGTAATGTTTCTTCCTGCATTCAAAGAAAAAGAAAACAGAAGATTTATATTCCTTCTATAAACGTCCAGATGAAACAGCATTGACCAGTGAAGGTAAAATAGAAGACTATGAAGGAGAAACACATTTTAAACTCCATATGGCTAGCATATTTTCCATGATCCCCTATCTTCTCCTAACATGCAGTCATTGTTTGAATCTCATTTAAACACCAATTGGGACCTATCTAAGGATAGCTCAGTGATGAGTCAGGGCTTATTGGAAGATTTCAAGATTCTTCAGAGACTACGAGAGAAAATCATATCTTGGTGGTGGGGGGAAAGGTGATGATGGGGAGAAGATTGTCCTGCACTGATTATTTAAGAGATATAACCTCTATATATTTCAGAAAGCCTCACTGGATACTGATTAGAAATCATTTCTGCTTGAAGCATATACTGGATGGGGAAGGGGTTATTGTCTTTCCAGAAACAAAGGGAAAACACGGTATTAGCCAAACACAAGCAGAATAGAGGCAGAATCAAAGGTGGGTCTAGGTCTGAGATAGAAACGGCCCACCTTTTATGAATGTGGCTCATTATTTAACTTTCTGTGATCATCATCCTAAATTTGATTTATTAATTTAATCTTTCCAAATATTAGGTCAACTACATCTTCCTCCTAAAAGAAAAGAGACACAAGAGAGACAAAGGGTAGGCAGAGGCATCAGAAACAAAAAAAGGATCAGAAAAATAAAAATCTCTTTGGGTCTTCCCATTCCCATAGCTTGCTGTAGTTGCACCCACCAAATGATTCTCAGCAAACTACAAATGAAAAAATATTGATTTATATCATTATCCCGCCTCTCTCTCTCTCTCTCTCTCTCTCTCTCTCTCTCTCTCTCTCTCTCTCCATCTATTTCTATCTACCTATATATGTACATATGTACATATACATATACATACATATACACATACATACATACATACATACATACATACATACATACATACATACATATATTTCTTTGTTGGCTTATTTTCATCTACACAAAGTGCCCTTAGATTGCAATAAAGACACATAGCATTCAATTATCTACTGGTAATCCTTTTTCATCCAGTCTCTCCTACCATTAAGCAGATAGCAGAATTTGACTCCTAGTGACTACCTAGGTCCTAGAGAGATCCATGAGATCCTGTTTGCCATCGTTCACTCCCTAGAGATTAAAATGGACAATCTGAAACTTCAGCTGGAAGCCACGAACAAGGAGTGTATATTGGAAGTGGTAGCCCTTTGAGAGCTGTATGCAACAAAATTTCATTTTGGTGTATGCCGATTGGTGTACATTCAAAGTGACAATAAAGTTGTTATTGTTATGATGTTTTCTTGGCAAGAATTACAGAAGTGATTGAACATTACCATCTTTTAACTCTACCACAGCCCTGAAATTTCCTAATAATCCTATACCCAAACACTAACCAATTCTGAATCTGCCAAATCTTTCAGATCTTTAACAGGCTAAGTTTTAAAAGGTTACATCTTAATTTATATGAAAAACATGTGTTTTAATGTCTTGCCATACTTTTGGTGCCTTCCATATGCTTTCCATCATTAAAAATAAAAATAGGAAATTAGGTCATATATTCGCCAGCACAGAGTTTGTACTCACACTGCACCTAATTTTAAGAATATTCAATCTAATATATATAGCAGTGATGGCGAACCTTTTAGAGACTGAGTGCCCAAACTGCAACCCAAAACCCACTTATGCATCGTCAAGTGCCAGGTGAGTGTGGCCCATTGGGTGGGCGTGGCTACAGTAATGCAGACTGGATGGGACTAAAAAGTTTAATCAATCAATTCCAACTTTGCAAGATCTTTTTTTTTTCCGCGAGAAGTTGAAATTGACTGATTGAACCTTTTTTTTTTTTTGAACATGGCGGTGGAGGCCTAAAGCAAAAAGGTTTTATAAAACCCAACTGAAGGCCTAGGACTGGGGCCATAGCACGCGTGCCCACAGAGAGGGCCCTGAGTGCCGCCTCTGGCACCCGTGCCATAGGTTCGCCACCACTGATATATAGTATATGCTCAGAGTAAGGTCCACTAAATTCAATGTGGTCTAGTTCTGGGTAAGTGAAATAGAATTCATTAGTTCCCTGTATTCCTAACCTAATAAATGAAATCAAATGATTAATGGTGGCAATATGCCAGGAATCAACATAATAGAAGACACAGTAAGTGATGTGATTCTAAAAGTCTCTCTATGCAGTGTTGTGTTATGCAACTATCATGTATCTCTGGTCTCACTTGTCATTTCTATAAGGTTGATTTAACATCCTTGTAAATGTTTACAACAAAAAAGGGTTCTAAACTTTTGTCAAGTGAACAAGTGCTGGAATTATGTGCAGTTGCCTATATGCACAAATGCATCAAGTTATTTTATATGTTCATGTGTGTTAGAGCCACTGCAGCTATGCAGTTTAATATCAGAAAATAGGCAAGTATTCATAACTCATGCACCTACAAAACTGCTTGCTCTTTGTTTTATGTAAATATATGCAATACGGTCAGATAAAATGCAGTATTTTTAAGGAATTTCTTTCATTTATGTGGGGTTGCTTTTTGGGCAGAAACTTTGTGCACATTTCCTAAGAAAAATTCCCATTGAATAAGCAGGTTCTTTCCAGTGGTGGGATTCAATTATGTGAACAACTGGTTCTCTGTGTGGATGTCACTTCCGGAAGTCCATTCTGGGCCTGGGCAACAAAAAAATTAGCTACCAGTTCTGCCGAACTGGTGCAAACTGGCTGAATCCCACCACTGGTTCTTTTCCATAAAAATAATTTGTATTTGACATTTGTCAGAGATAGTAGGGTCATGTATGTAAATATTGACTGTGTTCAAAAGTCCTTTCTTTCTCCTATATTTCTTGGGAACAATCCTTCAGAGTCAAATGAAATGTTTTTAGATAGTTGTGAGTGAAATAAGATGAAGAAGCTTAGGTTTTGTTGTTGTGTGTTTGGTTTGGTTTGGTTCAGTTTGGTTTGAACTCATCTGTCTCAAGACCAGAATTTGAATATTTTTATCTATCATTTTGGTCCAAACATTTTGTTAGGGAAAGTCATCTATTAATATAATATAAAACTCCTCTTTGGTTTCCATGCTATTCAATTTACATGAAATCGCTTGGAGAGAAGATAATGAAGCCTGGAAGTGCGGAATGTATTTAATTATTTATCCCTTTTTTCAAATCCTTTGATTTGTTCAAACTCTTTGAACAATTATCAGGACCCAGATAAAAAGCAATGGGATTGTATTGACCACATACCCCACAAACTACCTTTTTATAACCTTGTAATCTCTTAATTCAGGGTAGAATTGAGGCAACTGAATGGAGATGAGAATTTATGGGTCAGATGCCCTTCCTGATGCCTACATGAGTTTGCAGCAAATATTTTCTCTTTGCACCCTGAGAGAGAAACATCTGTCACTACCTAGGTTTGAACTCTCAACCTTCTGAGTGGGAGGCATCTTCACCATTAGGCCGGCATGTTGCTCTACCTCTGTGAGTATAATACTGGAAGATTTTCAATATGAAAACAGAATATGGACTACTTTCCTACTTTGACCATTCATCCAGTAGACACAATGGCTCAAATCTAAATCCCTGATAAATTTTTCTCTGAGTTATAATGGAAAATCTGGAAAAAATAGAGTGAAATTCAGGCTCCCAAACTGAACAATGACCTATGCTGGCCTAAACCATCCATTATTGGTGAATCTTAAAAAGTGCTTCATTCTATTTTCTTTCTTCATTATCCCCCAGATTATTGAAGAACTTTCTTTATGATCCCTTATTTAAAATATCCGAGTAGTTTTATCGCCAACAAGAAGGGATTAATTGGTGACATTTCCTTTATAATGGAATACCCATTTGGGGCAAAAAGCTTATCCATTTTCCCTTTTATTCTAATGTGTCTGCAAAAAGTTTTTCTTACTCATAAAGATAGCATAGTTACTTTATCTGAGCCTGTATTACTGCTGATGATAGTAACTATTGTGTTATTATGGTATAGTTTTAGTTCTGTCTGCCTTATACATATATGCACATTTATTGCATTTGTAATCCATTGCATAAAATTGTTGGGTTAGTTAGCAACGTCTAAAGTGCTAGAAATATTTATCTGTTTTTTCTTGTTTCTTCACACAAAGTTCCATTACTGTTGTCTATCTTATGATATGAAGGCAGAATATTTCCATCTTCCAATCTTATTATTACACTCTAGTGACACAATGACTCCACCATGGGTATACTAAATTCCTTTCCTTCTATCTGAATGCTTATTACCAGCCTATCTTGCTTTTCCATGCAAGAGCTATTGCCATGGTAACTGTCAGAGGCTCTGAGCTGACTGATTCAGGCAATACATAATTTAAGTATTGCACTATATGATGCTGGGACAATAGTAAGGAAAGTCTCATTCTTTATAGCAGAATTACTGGAAAGACTAGCCTTATACAGTGTCTTCTAAAAGCCAGTTTCTTGATAAGTATTTATACTTTATGTATTCAATTTCTATAGCTGCCCAACTCAAGCAAGTGACTTTGGGCTGCTCATCCAGAGTTTGATATGACTTAATGATGCTATGCAATATCTACATGAGATTAGCTGCCATTTTAAATTGACATTTGGATCTCATCTCAGATACACAGATTACCCATATCAGCAGGCCTGGCTATCAATAAGCAAAATCTAGCAGTTTGCATGGAGACAACATGCAGTGAGATTATGATACCCATGTTTAAGGGCATTGCACATCATAGCCATTATTACAGAGATTAGTCATCTCACAGCCCCCTTCTAAGCTGTCTCAGTATGATGATCCTGAAGTGAGTAGGCCATACCTCACTGCAACTTGAACCCACCCAGTCTCAAATAACGCAGCTTTAGTGTAGAGAAGAATCCACCTTCAGGTCCTGTTAACTTTGTCTGTCAGTTGATAAGTAAACCGGGGATAACTTATGAAATTGATGGGCAGCTGAATCTTATTTCATAACTACTGATAAGATAACATCCTCAACTTCATATGAAAACATCAGGCCTCCCATCCCTAACTCCCATCTCTAACTCCAACAAGAATCTGAGGAAGTTCTCATTTTATCTAGCATACTTAATTCATTCTTCATTATGGGTATGCATACCAAGAACATGTTCTTCTTTCCACATGAAAACTTGGGATATAATGTAGCAGAACAATAATGTTCAACTTCGTCAGACCAGAATTCCACTTTATTTTGAACACAAAGGAAACCCATCTTTTCTAACACTTCCAGACTGTCACCATTTCCCCTTCCTAAATCATCAAAATAGGGGAGTCTGTGTGGGTGTAGGTGTATGTCAAAAAGTCAAGAAGATGGCTTAAATTATATAATCACAGCCACTAACTTGACTTTTTGGATCCCTCCTCCCCAGGTAGATACCCCCTGCATACTCCACAATTATCTGCACTTTGCCAGCTTGAAATGGCCATGAAGAAAGAACTAAAAGCACTGCTCTGGCCTGCATATCTATAGCCCTGGCGACAAAACAATCCTTCTTATCTTTACATTACAGAAAAGTGAATGAAGGAAAAGAAGCTTTCAAAAATAGCATCCTGGTGGATTGGTTGCTGGCTCTCCCATGTCCAAGAGAACAGGAAAGAAGATTTTCATCCCTCCTTGTTTTGCCTAAGTTGCAAAAGCCTCTTCTAACAAAGGGTAGAGCAGGAGTTCCCTCCAATGCAGAAGTGAAGCCATGGTTGCTCAAGATAAGACAAAACAATAAATCCAACAAAACAAACTTTCCCTGCCCCACAAACCCAGCTTCCCTGTGGTTTCAGCTACACTGCAGTTGAACCAAAAATATGTTGGCTGAATTCCATTACTATTGTCATGATAATATAAGTTTGCAGATGATACAACAGTAGTGGGCCTTATTCAGGATGACAAGGTGAAAGCTTACCGCAAGGAGATTGAAGGGTTGGTGAACTGGTGTAAGGAAAACAGCCTAGTTTTAAATACCGGAAAAACCAAAGAGATCATTGTTGATTTCAGAAAAGGCAGGCACAGCCATACTTCTCTGTGCATAAATGATTCACCTGTGGAGATGGTTAGCATCAAATTCCTGGGTGTGCAGTTAACAAGTAGGCTGACTTGGTCGCTCAACAGTGAGAAACTGGTGAAGCGGGCACAGCAGCGCCTGCATTTTCTGCACCTCATGAGAAAAGCACATATTCCTTCCCCTGTCCTGACCACTTTCTACAGGGGGACAATCGAGAGCATCCTATCATACAGCATCACAGTCTGGTTTGGAGGCATCACTGCTTCAGACAGGAAGGCGGTGCAGAGAGTGGTGAGAATGGCCGAAAAGATCATTGGCAGTTCCCTCCCTCCCATCCAGGACATAGCACAGAGCGCTGCTTGAGCAGGGTCCGTAAGATTATCTGGGACACTACACATCCTCTTCATGACCTGTTTTCCTTGTTACCTTCTGGGAGGAGGTTTCGTGGTATCCGAAGCAGAACATCCAGATTCAGCCAGAGTTTCATTCCATACAGCGTTAACCTTGCAAACTCTCAAGCTTCCTCCTTCCGTTATATATTCAAGATGGACAATATTTAATATTTATTGCTACGTATATGTAGGGATGTGGGTCTATACATATGTTGTTCATAGTGTGTTTAGGTGTGTGTCATGTATGTGTTTCACTTTGAGAGCGGGCAACTAAATTTCATTTTTGATGTGTGCCATTGTGCCCACAGTATAAAAATGACAATAAAGGTTATCTTATCTTATCTTATCTTCTCATCTTATCATTTTATCTTATCTATAGAGGTCCAGAGCCACTTTCAAACTGATGCAGAGTCCTCATGTGGAACTGCACAATTCTGCATAGTACAGTGATGTCAGCTTGAGACTAGATTATTTTTAGCTGGATTCATATCGTATTTCTTTTTTCAGAAATTTTCTCCATCATAGAACACCTCTGCAGGAAGTTTGGCTGAAATATTATGACAGGCTGAAAATTGCCCAATAGGCTCCCAAGGCTAAGGTGAAGGTGATATGCTGGGTTATGGAGTAGTATAGCATATAATTGGTCATTTGGGACCAGGGTGGTAGTAGTGGTGGTATGTGAGCGTGTGTGTTATGATGGAAACAGGCACAAGAATTTGGGAAGCACATTATAAGCACTATTATAAAATGCCTGTCCTGGGGGAATATGACCCATCACAAATAATTTATAAAAAAACCCAAACTATTGAAATACCTATCTTCAACTTGACATATTCCCATAGAATCATTCCACTTTATATTCATTTTTTTTCATTTTTTTTTCCTGGGAAGGTTGGCACACTCCTCAAACAAGCATCATTTTAACAATCCACCATTTTCAGTGTCTGATACCCAAGGGATCTATTTGGCATTCAGTTGTATCAACATCAATAGAAAGACACTAATTTACATAGCTAGCTTTTTATTTCTTTTAATTTAAAAACTATTGGCTTTTTTTTAAAAAAAAAAACATTCAGAATGACCAGAAAACTTGGTGGGTATCCACAGCCAGTTTCCATATTGTATAACCCATATAGACATATAAATCTAATAAAATCTAAGAGTCTGTGCTTGGTGAGTATGGACCCATGATTTTATACAATACAGAGTCAAAGTAAGGCAGCTTATTTATTAAAACTAGAAACACCATGAACGCTCATATTTGGTAGAGGATTGTTCAGTGCTTACTAATGCTTTTCCATTTGCCTAACAAATAAGCCACACAACAGATGTACACAAACATGTAGTTAATATATTCTGCAATGAAAATTAGCTTTTTATTCAATAGACGTTTTTGTTCTGTCTATCCTTTCTGTACAAATGTATATGTTATTAACAGCCGTCAACAGAGTTTCTTGGATGAGCCGAGGTGGCGCAGTGATTAGAATGCAGTAATACAGGCTACTTCTGCTGACTGCCAGCTGCCTGCAGTTCAGCAGTTCAATTCTCACCTGCTCAAGGTTGACTCATCCTTCCAAGGTCTGTAAAATGAGAACTCAGATTGTTGGGGGCAATATGCTGACTCTGTAAACTGCTTAGAGAGGGCTGTAAAGCACTGTGAAGCAGTATACAATATAAGTCTAAGTGCTATTGTTATTGCTATTCACCTTCTCCAAATGGGGAATTATCAGCGATTATGTATTTCTTCCAGAACAGGAAACAAATAGTTTGTTTAACAATTTGTACCTCTTTAATAGGAAGGAATATCTCTTGGGAGTCACTCACTGTGTGACAATTATAAACTGATAAAACCTTTGCTGTATTGAAGCTCCAGTGAGGAGATAAATAAGGTCCAGCTGGGGGATTAGAATACCAAGGAAATAGTGTTACAAAAAAATCAGATTAAAAGCTTTTATTACCACTAATCAATAGAGAAAATGGATCATTATAAACTGTGAACACAGTTTGTTCAGCTGAACAACGAAGCTGATTTATTGAAAAAGTTTATAGTGATATAACCAATCATAAACTGCTAAATAAACAAGTAACCTATGCAGTTCAAATCTGATTGGATGAATCCCAGACATCGCAGAAGTCTTGCTCAATAGCCCAGAGGCATTGAGGAACCTTTTGAAGAGCTATTTTCTCCAGAAGAATCATCAAATCCAGTCATTTATTGCATTTGTTTCTTTCATTAGTCTTTGATCCATTCCTCTTTCTTGACAACAGCAATTAATTATCCTGATTCAAGAAAGGCCTTATATATTGAGTTTAGACTGAGGGACCATAAATATATTAAGACAATACATATATCCCACTAGGAATATTCCTAGTTTTTACATATTGTTTGTTGATTTTTTGGATTATTATTGCTCTCTTCCTTTGTTAATTGTTTCATTTCAATGTAAGTTTAGAAAGATGGAAACTATATGCTGGTGAAGATTACTTTCAGTTGGAGCAACTGATACACTGTGGAAAATAAATAAATAACAGAATTTAGATTGTGAATCTTTTCTATATATTTGTTTCCATGATTCAGCAAGGCAGCGAACACGAACATCAAAAAGCAAAATATGGAACAAAGCCTAACAACGAATAACCAACAAACAATTATAACCTTGAAATCAGTCCAATGAAGGCAATAACAATCTCAAAAGGGAAACAGGGACAAGTTTAGGCACTAGGAAGACAAACAATTTAGTCACACGAGCCAATATTACAATTACTCAAATGAATTGTCCATAACATATTTCTAATAGTTTAAAGGTTCATATTGACTCTGAAAGATTTTGGTTCAAGAATTGGCCCACCCTTATCAAGTCAGCTAAATCAAACAAATCCTTTTCAAGTACAAAGGAAGGTAAAGACATGCAAACATTTAATCAGCCTCTTAACCATGAATCCTTGGATTTGACAGATATATATTTGGATCAATTCCTCCATTAAAAGCATAAGCAACTTTTCACAATAACTACAGCAAATGTTACAACCCAAGACTGTCAAACATCTATCAACTTTGCAGAGCATATTAAGGCTATTCTCTGTCCAAAATGGGCAGTCAGGATCTTAGCCCAGGCCTGATTTTTTGGGGGGGACGGCACAAGATAAGCCATGCAGACCGACTTTGTAGGGGAGATGGGTGGCATAAGCATTAATAATAAATAAATAAATAAATAAATAGTAAAAACGAGATACATGTAATGATCATCTTGCAACCACAACTGAACCCAAAATTTCTTTTGCTAAACAAGACAATTAAGTGAGTTTTGTCCCACTTTATGACTTTTCAGGCTATAGTTAACCGAATCACTGCAGCTGTTAAGCTAGTAACAGGGTTATTAGTGAATCCAGCTTCTGCATTGACTTTACTTGTCAGAAGGTGGCAAAACATAATCACATGACCCCACGACACTGCAACTGTCATAACTATAAGCCAGTTGCCAAGCATCCAAATTTTGATAATGTGACCATAGGGATGCTGCAACAGTCATAAGGGTGAAAAAAGTCATAAGTCACTTTTTAGTATTGTTGTAACTTCAAACAGTCACTAAATGAATGGTTGTAAGTTGAGGACTATTTGTATGTACCTTTATTGTACTGGACAACATTTAAAGCACTACCGTGTCCTTTAAACCCATCTCCCCCTTTTCAAATGAGAACAAATGAGCTGATGGTTTGTCCTGGCCATTATATTCCTGCCTGTGAGGATTGCTTTGAAGGCCATAAAAACAGGGCTCATGGCTGCTGTGGCCTACTTTCTACATACCTGTTATCACAGCTAAAATATTTGAAGAAAGCAACCTTCAATCCTCTAGATGTACTAAATTATTAGTCCCTGAATTCTTCACAGCATGATCAAGGCAGCTCCTACTCATCCCTTCTCCCCGCCCATTTTAAATATCCATTCTTTTGAGGAAGTGCCTTATTCTTTATGGAATTGTGCTTCATCACCAGTTTGGAATTACAGATTGCTATGTAATACTTCTTCAATAATCTTCCTTAACTTGGCAGCCTCAGCTTTCTTTTTGCCTAACATGGTCTTTGTGCTGTGCTAGTGGAGTCCCAACCCAGCAGGAGGACATAAAGCTAGGAAGATTGTTCTTCATACTGTGAATCCATGGCTGTATATATTTACTGACATTTGCTAAGACCATGTTGCATTTGCCAGCTGTTTCTAAATGGACGTAACAGACATGGGACATGGGAAGGATCATCCAACCTGAAAAAGCTCCACTGGGAAATACTGGTATATTGTGGGGGCGTTTACTAACAGTGAGGCTATTATCTACTGCTTAGGGGTCCCTGAAGAAGTTCATGGAAAGAAAAAGAAACTTCCTGGCTTTTCTCAGAGAAGGAAGGGGAAGCTTATGCTATATTCCCCATTTGAAGTCCAGTAATAGCAAAGAATTGGTTCCATCAGGAAATCCACTGCAACTTTGGGGAGGCACAAAGAAGGAGTGCACGGACTGGGTAGGGTGGTTGTCCTTTGTACCAAATTGTTGCCACCTAGCCAGGCTCTTCCATAAATCAGAGACCAGAAATGAAGAGTCAGTTATGGTGTCCAGTTGTTGCAGCATCTGTTTCAGCCTTTGAACTCTTTGGGGGATTGGGATTGTACTTACTTACTATTTATTTACTTAAACATCTATGCTAGCCATCTTCCAAGGTAATTGTATGGAGTTTACAATCATATAATGTCATTCAGCCATGGAGATTTCTATTCAGGCCTATAAACTTTCCTCCTTTAAAGAGGCTCAAAGGAATGCCAGCTGGAAAGTTAAAAATAAACAAACAAACCTATCTACAGGGATTTCCTCAGCTGAGGTTGACATTTGAGACTTGCCTCTTTGAAGGGGGAAGGACCAAAAGGACTTTGGACTCCACAGCTGGCTTATCTTTTTTCTAGATGGTATAGTTTGATTTATAGTTTGACAGATAGAAGCTTCAAAGAGAAGCCATTTTTTAAAAAAGGTGTAGCCCTGAGAGCTTAAAGGGATGGTATGGACAAAGTGTGTTCCTCACTGCTTCACTGGCATCTCTTGAATTTGTCTTCCTACTCTTTGACCTGCTTGACTGCTTCATGCTTCTCAACTGAGGAGATGCCTCTGCCACATGGCTTTTTGAATATTGTGTGAACTTATCCATGTGTGGTTTAAGTATGATTAATCAAACTGTTGCTTAGCATGATGTGTGATTCTGGCTAAAATGAGATAACTTGTTAAATATCTACCAGTCAGTGTCCATCACTTGTTCTATCAATCTATTGATCTGATGTACTTATATTGGTGCTTTGGTATCTTGTAGAATCTACTAGCAACTTCATAACCAAGACTGGCATCTATTTAGGTAAATATGTATTTTTATTACTATATAGTAGCTTTTACTTGTTTTTTGGGATTTTGTGTCTTCTATTACCAGTTGTTACAATAGTATGTCACAGCAAAAATAAATGTACTGAGTATGGAATGTGGATAGTTTCCAAGATGTGATTTGAACAACGATAATACTGTGTAAATGTATGTTCTATGTCTTGCTTACTACTTGCATGAAATGTGTGAAACAGCTAAGTTGTTTATATCCCAATTTTATGTCCATGTAGTAACTTTTGGACATAATGGACATACAAACTATTGTTTTTATTTGTTATTATTTTACAGAAAAATTGCTGGCAATTATGCCACAATATTTGTAAATGTCGTTAAACAAAATTGACTATGTCTGAATGGTGATTTGAATGTTTTGCCATTGTTAAACTAAATTGTTAACAGAACTTAAGAGACTTAATCAAAACCAGCCCCTGAGGTTTTTCAGTATGTAGGGTAGCACTGAAAACCACAAAAAAGTGTAAAGAATAAAGTTGTCAGAATTAGAAATAACAAGGAAGAGTTATGTCTACATGTAATTGCTTATTATTTTTGTAGTTGGGGCTTTTTTTTTCATTAGGCTCTCTTCAAACTGCTTCCCAAGAAGAACTACATCAGGAATTGTTTATCTTAAGCGTATTCAATTATTATGTCCAGAATTCTGGATCACTGCTACTAATCTATCCCAGAATTGCACAGATCAGTTTTTATAGTTCATGTCTAATACCAGTTTCAACCAAATGAAAAGAAATTAACTTCACCTGTGGACTATCCCTCTCTCTGAAAAATCTTTTTTTAGACAGGATGTGCTTTACTTGCATTCCTTTCCATCCAGCTGAAAGGGCACAGGAATTTGAGCTAAAACTATGCTGTGATGGTACCACTGAATTTTCACCATTTGATAAAACCCATTAAACACCTAGCCCAAGTTCACTAAATGGTTGGAGGCAAATCATATTTCTCTTGCATTTACTCCCATATTTTGGTAAAAAAAAACCTCTGAATTTAAACATGCTTATTTTTTGCTGTGATTGATACATATCATATGACTGTTTTGAAGAAATGCTGTAATAGGACTAGAAACTATTTTAATTTTCGACTGTGGTAGTAGCAACTGTAATCCCAAAGCTTGAAATGTTATTTAAAAACTATCATATCTGTTGTAATCTACTTATATATGTCTCTTTTTTAGCCAATGAGGTGTGGATTTCTGAAAGAGAAACCTGTCTTTTAAAAAAGTCTTTCAGTGCTGACAACAGCAGCAGCGATAAGATCTTGATAGGTGTCAAGATATTTCTTCCACATGCATTATCAAATAGCTGTAACCCCATATAAAAAAATGTTTCAGAACATTTAAGTTACTCAGCAAATGAATATGAATTTTAGGCTACTCCAGTTACTATGCTTTTCCCATTTGTCTTGCCCTAGTAACATTTATGCCTAGCAACAAGACAGGCTGTGTTACTACCCCAGATTCTGCACACTCCTCTTTCTTATCATGGCAACATCTGTGCCTAGCAACAAGGCTGCACATTCTTCAAGAGTCTCTCGAACAATGTGCTGGTTTTCAGCCAATCCAATGTTTCAGAATTCTGAACTTTAGAGATAAAGTTAGTCTATTACATTCTGTCATCTACCCTATGACACCCCCCCCCACATAGTTTCTTTATTTACATCAGCTGATGACATTTTCTTCTTAAAGCTTTCCATGAAAAAGCAATAAGCTGTTCCTTAATAAGCACATGTGATGGAATTTGTTGAAAGAAAAATCTTCAACTGGGTCCAGTCCAAGCTGGGAATAAACCAAATGGAGACTGCTTTAGAAAGAAGGTTGTAGTTTATTGAAGAGCAAAACCAGACAGAAGCATGATTCTGGGAAAAGCTGCCCACGTGTAGCTGGGAGTGATGGATTTTTATACCTTCTTGAACTTTTGAGGTTGTTTCCTGTTCCTGTAGCATGAACTTTGACCTGAGGTTCAGTGTGTCCTTTTTTGCATTGGTGGGTTAATCCTATTTTGTCCTAATGGTCATGTTTTTAGAGTATGGGTGGGGGATGTAGATTTTAGGGGTCTTTGTCTTTCTAATCTCATCAGCTCCAAGCTTCCTGGCTCAAGTCTTTCTGAATGAATCACCAAATCTACATTTCTATAAAGATGGCCTCTGCCTGGTTTCTGCTTGGGGGAGGGAGACTTGGGGCTATTAAGAAAAACTGGGCATGCTTTTCTGCCTTTTAAGATCCTTTGAGGAAATATTCTGCCTTTTTAATATTTCCTTCTCTGGGGGTGGGGAGCTGACTTCCCACAGGTTCAAGCTAAGACTGGATTTTAAACTATGGGTTCTCAAACAACCCAAGTCCACTAATTTTATATATAATGCTAAGGTACAAAACAATGTACGCATTAGGTTAAAAGCAAGATACCCACACAATGTCTTTGTATTATATAGAAATGTAGAGATTCACAACGACCTTGTTTAACTGAGGCAACTTGTAGTAGAAACAGGAAAAATGAAATGGTTGATTAATTATCTATAAGAGAATTAGGTTTAACTAGTTCCCTCCAGTCAGCCATGTAATCCCAATTGTTAGTTATGAGTTAACTAACTATGCACTCTGTTTCTATTACTATTCTTATCCCATGTGATGTTGCCTGTGTGAAAAGAGAACAGAAATTGATGGAGAATTTGCAAATTCCTACAATCTTGTTTAAATGATGCCAGTCCCAATTCTACCATCGTGAATTCCTCCCCCCAGTACCTCATGGGATTGGAGACTCTTGTATAGTTTCTCTAATCACTTGCTTTGACAAGGAGATTGTCTTTCTGATATTCCGATGTCAAGCTATTAGGACTTAATAAGTTATTACAAACCATCTTGGTTGTATTTGAAACAAGACTGGTAGACAATGCAGCTCCCAGAGTTCTGATGGAGAAGTATATCATGACTAGAATAGAGTACCCTAAATTTGGGTGCACATTCATGCCCAATCAGATTTATTTCTCATCTTTACCTCATGTAGTACCTTAGTCAACTAAGGTGTTCTCTTAGATTGAGCCATAAGGAGAAGCCACTTGGAAACAATCCTGATAAGAGGCCCCATCCCCTCTGTCTTCTAGTGGTTGACTAAACTCTCAACAGACTTGCCTTCAAGAGTCTCTGAAACTTATTTTGGCCCATCAGATACCTGAGGCAGAATGTTTGCATGAATCCAATTTTCCTTTGGGGAGTTGTGGTGCTGGTCATCGGAAAGTAAGCAGTCCCTAACAAGGAACTAGATCTTATATCTCCATTATCATCAGCTCACCTCCAGAGGATCTGCTTCAAGGTATAGAACATTCTAATTATAGAATTCTAATATGTTTTAAATTACTTTTGCCATGAATCTAGTAAATAAGCAAACTGATCTGAATTGCTACTCACATAAAAAACCAACAGCTGACCAGCTGTAATCAGCTTCCCACATGTTTTCATTTAGATTTTGTCTTCTTGAAGCTGGCGATACCTTGCTTTTCTTTAATAAAAGTTCAAAATAGCATGAAATAATTGAACTAGCATAAAGCTTACACTAAGCTTTCTCCATCTAAGAGCCTTTGGGATATATTGGGGTATTCTATAAATTCCAAACAGCAAAGCTTAGTGGTCATGGTAGGAGGGGTATTATGGGAGTTAGTCAATCACATGTAAAAAGCCTAGATCCTGAAGATTATATCTGCTCTGTGTACTAAAAGTCAAACCTCAGTGATATAGTTTTAGCCTCCATGAATCCTCCTGTGACTCTCTAGTGTTACTAAGAGCAATCCCCAAAGTGCTAAGGTTTGTTTTTCTGTGGTTAGGAGTGAATGAGTATTTGGATGCTTAAAGCAGGTCTCATTTTCAGTAGGTGGAAGGGAATTTTTATGCCTCCAGCAAACAATGGAAAAAAGGGAATACTGTATAAGCATGTAATTAGAGATGTTATCATGACTATTCAGAACAATAGGCAATCAAGATATTAATACATATTCAACTGAAACACAATCACATATTCTATAATTTGATTTAAATTATCTTTGCCATGGAAGTTAATAATGATCATTCTACTCACACATGAATCACACACATACACATAGAGAAATCAACTGAGTAAGTTATTACTAAATTATTACATGTGTTTCTCTAGGTACTTTAAAATATAAATACAATTTTCCCCTATAGTCTTTGTAGTAGTTCAAACCAGCAGAGAAACATTGAACAGAAACCTAGTTTGAATCAGCCACCCTAAATCTAGAATCTTCCAGATTTTGTGGGATTATAGCTCCCTGAAATTTTAGCCAGCATGGCGCAACACATGTGGAAAGGCATCATGCTGGAGAAGGTTGATCTATATAACCATTGACGGCTATGCTTTCTCCAGAATTTTACCATAACTATGGAAACAGTGTTATTTATATAAAAAAGGAAAAAGTATAAGACCATTCACTGCTAAACAATAAGTTAAATTACCTTAGATGCAGATATGCAATCTTATCCCATGCATGTTAATTGGAAAAATATGCTGTTCAGTTTAGAGGAGCTTACAGTTGAATTTCTTGGGAAATGCAATCTGAGAGTAAGATATCTCAATTACCAGAAGATATGAATCTACAATTTGGGATATCTCTTGGGAAGTAAAAAGATTGCTTGAAACATGGAAGGCTGGGATAAAAGGTGAGGATGCCCCTAGTAGATGAGATGAAGTACAGATTGTCCTTGACTTACAACCATGTTTAATGACCATTTGAAGTTTCATAAAGTTAAGTAACGTAAAAAAAATGAGTGATGACCAGTCCTCGCACTTATGACCATCACAGCATACCCATGGTCACATGATCAAAATTCTAGCATTTGGCAACTGGCATGTATTTGCAATAGTTGCGGAATCACAGGATCATGTGAACACCACTTGTGATGTTCCCAGTCAGCTTCCAACAAGCCAAGTCAAAGCTGGATTTGCTTAAAGACTGCAAGACTCACCTAAATGCAATGATT
The DNA here is from genome assembly GCF_016545835.1 of Crotalus tigris. NCBI lineage: Eukaryota > Metazoa > Chordata > Lepidosauria > Squamata > Viperidae > Crotalus > Crotalus tigris. The sequence goes on from NW_024099112.1 coordinate 385,521, forward strand.
CACTTAACAACCATGGCAAAAAAAAATTAGCCATGACTCATTTAACAACTGCTTTGCTTAGCAACAGAAATTCTGGTCCCAGCTGTGGTTGTAAATCAAGGACTACCTGCATATACACTGTGTAGAAAAATATCAAAGCAGTGTTAGGAAAGCAACCAGTTTGAGAGTTAGAAGAAGGGAGATATAAATAAAAACTTCTGGCTCAAAATGCTTTTCCTTACAGTTGTTATAGTAGGCTATACCATGCCTGGACAATACCAGCTTTGAGAAGATTGGTGCACCTAAAAGATACTGCTATCCCAATCATGGATGTCTGAGGGAGGAGCCAGATGAGGAATGATAAAATGCACCTTTCAAATGTGCTGGATTTCAACTCACACAATCCCTAGGCAAGACCACTGAAAACAGAGCATCATATTAGAGATGGCTGTCTGTCTTCCACAATGCTGTTTGCAGAATAAGGCTATTTTCTTGCTTACTGTTTACATCAGAACCCGAATGCCCTTGTTACTCCAGTGCTGCCTTTTATCCCATAATATTTGTCCCCAGCCCAAGTCTTAAACAATCTTATGCTACTCTTGTGGAAAAATAACTAGGGTTGTTTTTTTTTTTTCCGTCTTAGCCGCACCACAGCCATGGTATGACAATTTTACTGCACTTCCCTTCTCCACTTTCAAGGGGGTGACTCAGTCAGCCTTAATAGGTCAATGGGAATTCCCAAGCAAGTATCTTTATTTTAGAGGGATAGAAGACTGTATATACAATTGACTATTTATCAGTCAATCATATTCTTCACGATAGTGTTGCTCCCACACCAGGGAGGACAATACGTTTCGGGAGGGCAGGACTAATTTAAGGGTCCATGACAAAAAATGGACATGAATCGTGGCATTAAAATGTTAAAATAATTCCTACTACTACCTGACTATTAGGCAGCATGGCTGCTTCATTAATTTAATAGATAAGTAGCAATTGCATTTAACAATAGCACTTAGACTTATATACCACTTCACAGGGCTTTACAGCCTCCTCTAAGTGGTTTACAGAGTTAGCCTATTGCCCCCAACAATCTGGGTCCTCATTTTACCAACCTTGGAAGGATGGAAGGCTGAGTCAACCTTGAGCCAGTGAAGATCAAACTCCTGGCAGTGAGCTGAATTAGTCTGCAATACTGCATTCTAACCACTGTGCCACCACAGCTAAATACAAATCTGAATACTAGACAGGAATTTAGAAACTCGCAATAATGGGGCTCCTGGGATACTTCATACTCTCCCTTTCCTTCCTTTCTGCACTTAATGAGTCATCCTGTCAGAGCACAGACCTTCCTATGGATTAAATGAAGCTCCCTTCCATGTATTCATGCCTGCCATTGCAGGCTCAGGTGGTATGCAATATGACACAAGATATTGGAACAGTAGGGACTATGGGCAAAGTGATAGGCAGTCATTTGGATTTTTGCATTGCATTCTAAGGTCCAATTTTAATTCCTGGAGGGTGAATTAATATCCATGTCAGGCAATGAAAGAGCTTCCAAAACTCTCTGGAAGAGACTAGTAGCTTTAATGTCCTAAAACAGGCATATCAAACTCGCAACATCACTTGACATCGCACAATGTATCGCAACCTTTTCCCCCCTTGCCGGCAATGGGGTGGGCGTGGCTTCAGAGTGATGCATCCGGCTCACAGTTTGACATGCCTGTCCTAAAAGTATTGGAAGGCTGAAGTTTCACAACAACAAGACATACATCCTTCCCCTGGCTTAGAATTTAGAGATCCTTAGTCATGAAAGGGCAGAGATGCTAATCAGTATTTATTTTTTCTAGAAAACTTTCCACTTTCTTAATGGTGCCTTTTAATGGATTGCTTCAGTACCAAGCCAAAAGAGCTGTAACATCCTGTTCCTATTTCCTTTTTATATCTGCTCTGACTGACTGCCTGCATCCAAAATAATATAATATAATATAATATAATATAATATAATATAATATAATATAATATAATATAATATAATATAATACAATACAATACTATACTATACTATACTATACTATACTATACTATACTATACTATACTATACTATACTATACTATACTATACTATACTATACTATACTATACTATAATCATGGATATCTGTTGCCAAGACATCTTTCGCATAATACTTCATAAAACCCACAACAACTATTTCACAGCATAGGACATTTCTGAATAACTCTGGGATACATAATGAAACAATGAAACAAATCAGGAGGGCAAAATGCAGGAAGGAGGTTGAATCGACACCTTTGCCAGATGGCAACCGAGCCCTGAGGGAGCTTTTTTGAAAGATAAAACAGCTAGCTCAGCACTCTGCCTGCCAACTGTTGCAGGCCCAGCCTCACCATCTGAGTGAGTGAGATGGCTACCCCAGCATTCTGTGTTGAATGGCTAGTAATTTCTGTTAGTATTGATCACTGTTGATTAAAAAGTCCTTTCTGTCCCAGCTCTGAATACTTGGTTAGCCTTGGTTGTCCATTGACTGTTTCCAACTGCTGTTTGTGAGGTTTGAAAAATTACCTTCTGTGCCTCAATTTTGCCAACTCAGCTCTCTCTTCAAGAGCAGAATATTAGCCACACAAATCATCAGCAAGATCACCACAAAGTTCACTCTCTCCTGCTGTTCCCATTGCATGTCACAAGAGCAACAACGAAGGGAACAGCAAACTTTTAGCAATCTTGCAATTAATCTTCATAGCAATCTATCAACAAAAGGAGGGCACCTGAGTACAAAGAGAAAGGAAGGAAGTTTAGCTGACTCTTGTAATGCTCCCTCCCGCTTCATCCTGTGCCCTCTGCTGAGCCACCAACCTATCAAACTGTGAGGGGGTTTGGATATGTATCTAACGCTATATTGGAATAGCAGTAGATATATGTTTAGAACAAGGACAGCCCATTGATGCAGAGTACTTCCACACCTATTACCTGAGTGATTTGAAAAATGGCAGAGGATATTTATTTTGCTCTGAATTTGGTTATTAAACTATCCACAGTGTATAACAGCTTCTAGAACAGGAACGGTGTCAAGTCTCTGATTCTCAGGTGTGTGTGTCTCTCTCACACACACACACGGCTATATGACAACATTAAGAGTGACAGTTATTTTCCCCACCCACGAAGTAGAAGTGGGAATACTGCTGAGAGAGGAAATGCAGTAACCAATCACTGCTCTTACCTTGCTTACATTAAAACTGAATGAACAGCACCATTTTCTTACTTTGTAACAGAAGGCACCCATTCTACAAGGATTCCCCTTTTCCCTGGATGCCATCCCCAATTTACCCTAAGCAATCTAAATAGGCCCGTTTAAGGTGTCAAAACACAAATGTTCTAGGTTTGCCACAGAATGGTTGCCTCCTGAATTTTAAGGATCACTGTGGCCTTTCATGTACATGCCAAACTTTTTATATATTTTTTTAAACAAATGGTCAAAATCGCATGTAATTATTAAATCTCGTGAGATGATGGGTTTTTTTTATCTGGATTTTTGCAAAATTTCAGGCGATAACTAAAATCTCAAAATATTTTAGACATTTTAGTTAGGTATTTACATTGATTCTTTTTATTTTCTGAGAATCATATGGATTACATTGCCGGCAGGCATCACATTGCTCACCACACCATCATGCTTATTCAGTGTGCCTCAAAATTAGTGGCTGAGCTGTGGTGGCTGAATTGTTGTGATGGTAGTGGGAAACTATATAATGTCATAGAGCAGTGGTTCTCAACTTTTTTAATGCCGTGACCCCCCAACCGGTCGTAAGTCAAGGACTACTCAACTGGTTGTAAGTCGAGGACTACTCAACTGGTGCAGCACCGTTTGCAGACTGGGACTTTTGGCGGGCTCAGCAGGGCAGAGACAGCCTGGACAATTCCTATTGGCTTTTGAAAGCCAATAGAATTAGACTCTATTCAAGAGAGTCTATTCTATTGGCTTTCAAAAGCCAATAGAATAAAAGGGAGTAGCACAGCTAAGGAAAAGGGGGGAAAAATGGCAGACTGCGTTGTTTGGCGACCCCCGTGAAATGGTCGTTCGACCCCAAATGGGGTACTGACCCACAGGTTGAGAACCACTGTCATAGAGGAAGCAGATTATCTGCACCTTTTTCAGGTAGTATTCATACTTGGTCAAGGGTCAGAGGCAGCATTGATATTCCACTAGGCCAGGGAAGTATCCCCTCCTGGTCATATTAGACCTTTTAGTGGTCTTCAGTACCACTGACTGACTATAGTGTTCTTTTGGGCTGCCTGTGAAAATTGGGCATTGGAGGCCCTGTTGTGCTGTGGTTCTGTTTCTTTCTTAATGGGTGGTTCCAGTTAGTGCTTCTAAAGAAGGAAGGGTCAGGTCAGTGAATGTGCCTTTGTGAGATGCCCCAAGGTTCAGTCTTGTCTTCATTACTTTTTTAATATTTACATGAAACTACTGAGAAATATAACCCATCAATATGCTAATGATGTCCAACTTTATATTGTCATTCAAGCCAAGTTGAAAATATTACTGATGTCCCGTCTTGGAGTCTATTGGCTTAAGAATCTGGATCAGAATTGTACACCTGCCCTGGTTTGAGAATGCAATTAGAAAACATCTTATTGCCAATGCTGCCATCTAGTGAACGTTTGAAAGATAGATCTACAGTACTAAATTCATTCAGCTGAAGGATGTATTTACTGCTCTTGAGTGTTAAGATTAAAGGTTCTTGTGACGGAAATGAAAAATCACATTTGCAGTGTTTTCTAAAAGGAAAATACCTTGGATCACACCCACAACCAATTGGCAATCAATGCAGCCCCCAAAGCATTTTGTACCAGCTGTAGCTTCCAAAAGCTCTTCAAAGGAAGCCCCATGTGGAATCTTACAGGAGTCCAAATGGGAGGTGATTAGGGCAGAAGTGACTGTGGGCAGGATTCACTGAATTCTCTAGATGTGAGTAATGGAGATCAATATTTATAGCCCCATGTGGTAAGATTTTTCTTCTCTTCACTTGCCTTTAACTTGTGCTTGGCCAAGCATAAAGTTACTTATAGAGTAGAAGTATGGGCACGTACATGTGTGTGTCAGACAAGAATTTGTGAAATTCTTATTTAGCAAATCACTTGAAATTAGCTATCCTTGAACTAGAAGAGGTGAAGATTTTTTAAAAGATGAAACAGGTACCATCAGTTTGATGTATATACTCAAAGCTATTAAAGGACCATAGTCTGCACAAACTATGGCAGACACACTTTCTGTTTATAGTTCTGTACATTGTAAATGTTTACACTTGTCACAGAGAAGAACAAATGATGCACCAAAGCAGACACATAAAAGTACTCTATGCTTTTTATATTGAGAGAGAAAAGTTGGGCTGTTGGTTTGATCTCCGGGCTTGGTAATTAGGTTGCAAACATTTTGCCTCCGTTCGGAAGGACATCTTCAGTGCAGTTTGAATTGTGTTTGATTTGTTTGGTATGTTGCTTCCGGTATTTCAGTTGAAGTAGCTTTCGCGGTCTCAGTGGTTGGTAAGTGGGATCAATGTCTATGTGTCTGTTCACTGATTGGTTGGTGAAGAACCAGACCTCAAGGAATTATCTTTCTCTCCTTGACTTGGCTTGAGTTATAAATCTGGTCCCAGTTAGTTCAAACTTGTGTCCTTCCGAGTCTTCGTGGATGGACATGAGGGACAATGGGTCATGTCTTTTGATAGCCAGGGAGTGCTCATGCAGTCTGGTAGAGTTTTTTTTTTCCTGTTTGGCCCACATAGTTCTTTTCACCATTGTTGCACTGGACTTGGTATATGATGCCTGATCTTTTATTTGTTTCATGAGACATAAGGGTTCAGAATTATATTCTACTAAAACTCTCACTGTGCTTATCTGTACCCTCAAAATAGTGCAAATAGTGCATTTTAGAGCAACATTTTTTTAATCAAGGTATTTGAAAGAATGAGTAAAAAAATCTGATGACTCCTGTAGTATTGAAATGCCCACAATGTTCAGATAAGTTTTATTTGCAAAGTTTTAGTTGTTGCAGCATCTCCTCAATCATTTGATTGAGATTTCTGATGCTCCCTGACAAATTCAGACAAGTCAATGGAAAACCAGCAGGAAGTCAGATTCTTGTTCCCCGTGCTTTTTCAGTGTGTCTTTCAGATCATCTGTTTAGGAAGCAAATGTTGATTTATTATTGCAGTTCATTTGCCACTACAATTATTTTATTTTTATGATATATACTTAGATGATCATGGGACCGTCCAGCATTGGGGTAAAAAAAAAAAATAAGATCAGCCTAACATTTAATGTTCCTTCTGTATTACCTTTTTATCAAAGGATAACCCAATGGATCACAGTTGTTTTATAAAATCATAAAGTTATATACTTCAAAAAAACCAAGGTGCAGGTATAGAACAGGTAATAGTAGATATGAAAACAATTTTGGATTAGTAAATAGATTGAAAATGGAATATGAATTAGCAGGGTGATGGGACTGCAAAAAAAGGCAGTTTTATTAGAATTATAATTTTGAATCATGGGAAATAATAGTTCTTTATTCTGTTTTGGTAAGATCCACCCTGAGTGTAGTGTCCAGTTCTTGGTAGCACCCTTTAAGCAGGATTTAGACAAATTAGACCAGTTTCAGAGAAGAGCAATGAAGATGATCAGAACATCAGAAGTAAAGTCCTGTGAAGAGATCCTGAATGTAGAGGGTATGTAATAACATGCTTTAGCTATCTGGAAGAATATCTTAACTTTCTCCTTAACAGTAAGAACAGTTGTCAGTAGAACCAATTACTAAGATAGGAAGTGGATTCTCCTTCACCAAATGTTCAAGCAAAGGCTGGGCAGCCATCTGTTATTTTACATGGGCCCCTATCCTGTGTTTGAACACATTTGGTGAAGGTGTTAGATGGGGTGCTTTAACTTGGATTTTGACCCTAGGCAAGAAGTTGAAGATGGTAGAGGACAGGAAGACCTGGAGAAACATTGTCCATGGGGTCGGGATGGGTCGGACACGACTTCGCAATTAACAACAACAACAAAGAAGTTGAGCCGAGGTGGCGCAGCAGTTAGAGTGCAGTACTGCAGGCCACTTTAGCTGACTGTGTTCAGCAGGTCAGCGGTTCAAATCTCACCGGCTCAAGGTTGACTCAGCCTTCCATCCTTTCAGGGTAGGTAAAATGAGGACCCAGGTTGTTGGGGGCAATGTAAATATATATATACATTGCTTACTGGTGTACACGGCTTAGAGAGTGCTTGCACTTAAAGCGGTATATAAGTCTCATAAATAAATAAATAAATAAACTTGATGGGCTAATTAGCATTTTCCAGTTTTGTGCTTCTATCTATATAGCCTTTATATATTTAAAGCCCAGTTTGTATCCATGAATACAATTAAAGAGAATGCCTTCTTTGTTTTGATATAACTGTAATGCAGTTTGTTTTGCAGAAGCAAATGGTTGATGCGGTCCCTCTGGATTCTTTCCCAACAGAGTTCTAGGCTCACCTGCAGCTCCCTCAGAAACAGTGGCTACATGTGCATTAGGAGTTCCTGAACTCTTAAGTAAAACTACTACTGAGGCTTTGCAGGTGATCCAAGCTGCATGCTCTTTCCTCCCCCTGAAAATTAGTCCATTCTTGTTATCTCTTCCCTCATATAATCTTAGACCTTTGTGCTTCCACTGATGTCAGTTACCCATGTGTTCTGATGTCAGTACATCTGCTGCACAGTTGCGTCAATATGTGTTCCACAATCAGTGTTTCCACAATGCTTGTGGAAGATACTAGGAAAGCTGCTCTATACTTTCCAACCAAAGAGTAGATTCAGAGTATGTTAATGGAAACCCGGAGGCTAAAGCATATAAGGAAAGGCTGCTGGAACTGGGTATGTCTAGTTTAATGAAGAGAAGGACGAGGGGGAACATGATAGCAGTGTTCCATTATCTCAGGGACTGCCACAAAGAAGAGGGTGTCAAGCTATTTTCCAAGATGCCTGAAGGCAGGACAAGAAGCAACTGGTGGAAACTAATCAAGGAGAGAAGCAACCTAGAACTAAGGAGAAACTTCCTGACAGTTAGAACAATTAACCAGTGGAACAACCTGCCTCCAGAAGCAGTAAATGATCCAACACTAGAAGTTTTTAAGAAGAGACTGGACAGCCATTTGTCCAAAATGGTATAGGGTTTCCTGCCTGAGCAGGGGGTTGGACTAGATAACCTCCAAGGTCCCTTCCAACTTCTATTATTATTATTATACTATTATTATTATTATTATTATTATTATTATTATTCATCGCACAGTCAGCCAGATGTTCAGACTGGATTTGGCATTTTGTCTACCTATCGAGTCCTTACCCAGAACCTGGGATAGGCAGATGTGGATGTTTGATGGTATTACAGGTATCGTCGCAGGATGGAAGCAGTTCCTAATAAGGCCGCCTTTTGCAATTGACTAATAGCAAATTTGTCAATGCCAATGGTGTTCAAGTGGTGCTCCAGTTGTTTTGGGATTGCACCCAAGGAGCCTATGACTATTGGTACTACCCTTGCTTGCTTTTGCCACAGTCTTTCTATTTCTATTTGTAGGTCTTTGTATTTTGTTATCTTCTCCAGTTCTTTCTCTTCTATTCTGCTATCTCCAGGCACTGCCACGTCCACTATCCAGACTTTTTTGTCTTTCTTATCGACAATTGTTAAGTCTGGGGTGTTATGTTGCAGGTGCTTGTCTGTTTGAATTCTGAAGTCCCAGAGCAGTTTAATTTTATCATTTTCTATGACTTTCTCTATTTTATGATCCCACCAGTTTTTGCTTACAGGCAAATGATATTTTTTGCAGATCTTCCAATGCACCATTGTTGCTACTTTGTCATGCCGCTGCTTGTAATCAGTCTGTGCAATCTTCTTGCAACAGCTTACCAAGTGGTCCACTGTTTCTTCAGCTTCTTTGCATAGGCGGCACTTACTGTCTGTTGCTGTCTTCTCAATTTTGACTTTGTATGCATTTGTCCTTAAGGCTTGGTCTTGTGCAGCCAGAATTAGTCCCTCGGTCTCTTTCTTCAATTTTCCTGCTCTTAGCCATTGCCAGGTTTTATTATTATCTGCTTTCCCAGCTATTTTTTTCATGTATTGGCCATGTAGTGCTTTGTCTTCCCATGCCTCTATTCTGTTCTTCATTTGGTCTTTCTTGTAGGCCAGTTTGGTCTCTCCAGTAGTTAGTAAGCCTTCCTGATATACTAATTTCAGTGCATCTTCATCATTGTTCTTCAGATATTCTTCCAAAGCCATTTTTTCTTCTTCAACCATCTGATGTACTTGTAGCATTCCACGCCCACCTATTTGCCTTGGTAGATAAAGTCTATCAATGTCACTGCGTGGATGAAGGGCATGATTCATTGTCATTATTTTTCTGGTCTGCCTATCCATTGCTTTTAGTTCTGCTTGAGTCCAGTCCACTATTCCAGCTGTGTACTTAATGACTGGGATTGCCCAGGTGTTGATTGCCTTTATGGTATTTCCTCCATTGAGTTTGGATTTTAAGATCTTCTTCACTCTCTTGATGTATTCACCTCTAATCTTTTTCTTGACTTCAGTGTGCTTGATGTTGTCAGCTTGAAGGATACCCAAGTATTTGTAGTATTCTTCCTCATCCAGACTCTTAATGTTATTTTCGTGGGGCATCTTGATTCCTTCAGTTTTCACTATTTTTCCTTGTTTGATAGTAAGTGTGGCACATTTGTCCAAGCCAAACTCCATTACAATATCTTGGCTATATATACGGACAGTGTTGAGCAGCGATTCTATTTCAGATGATGTTTTTCCATACAGCTTCAGATCATCCATGTAAAGGAGGTGGGATAGTCTAGCAGATGTTTTTGATGTTTGATAACCATGTCCTGAGTTATTCAGTATTGTTGACAGAGGAAACAGTGCAATAACAAATAGTAATGGTGATAATGAATCTCTTTGAAATATTCCTCTCTTGATATTAACCTCTCCCAGCCTCTCACCATTGATCTGCAACTGTGTCTTCCATTGTGCCATCGATCTTTGCACAAATTTTCTGATGTTTCTACTGACTCCTGTTATTTCTAGGCACTTTATTATCCAATCATGTGGCAGAGAGTCAAATGCCTTTTTGTAGTCAATCCATGCCACATTCAGGTTGGTCTTCCTTCTCTTGCAGTTTTCCAAGATCATTTTGTCTATTAGGAGTTGATCTTTTGTTCCTCTGCTATTGGGTATTATTATTATTATTATTATTATTATTATTATTATTATTATTATTATTATTATTATTATGGATCATCGCACAGTCAGCCAGATGTTCAGACTGGATTTGGCATCTTGTCTACCTATATTATTATTATTATTATTATTATTATTATTATTATTATTATTATTAGCTACTACTATGAAGTAGTTTGTCCTTGTTCAGCAATTATGAAGCTACAGAAGCTAGTGATGGCACAGATAATGAATTGTAGCCTTAAAGAATCCACCACAATTGCAAAGCCCCAGGATCAGGAAGGTTACTTGGCATTTGGGATGCAGACACCACTGAGCACCAATAAGCAATGAAAATTTCTTGTCTATAGCAAAGAATGGCCAGTGAAAACATTGGCTCATCTAGCAAAATGTCTTCAAGATCTTAATCAGAGGCCTCTTCTACCTCTGCTCCCATGAATTGCACCTTGCAAGGACATAGTAAACAAAAGATATGGGAGGATTGGCATATTTTGCAACTTCCTTATCTGAAATGAAATGGCAAATAACATGTTTTAAAGTAGTTAATTCCATAACCACAACAAGTCATATGAGTTATATTGTGCATATGGATTCACTAATATTTTTCCAAAGACTCAAGGAAGGTTACAACATACTTAAAAACAAAACAGAATAATAAACTGTAAAAGTGCGTAAGTACACACAAACATATGAACAGCTAGATAATATCTCCATTATCCTTCATATCTGGCCAACCAAATGTAGTGTGGAAAATCCTTTCCTACATATCACTTACCCATTCCAATGAGTGGCAGTTCTTCCATGTGTTGTTCCTGTGTCTAAAAATAGCTGCAAACTATGACTAAAATTACAACATTGTGAATCCAAGTTGTTAGCTATGCTTTCATTATTTTGACTTCAAGAAGCACTTAAATTACCCATGACCAACTTTTTCACTGATTTCAACAGTTAGGGTTCTTTCGATGTGAACCAAGTTTTTCCCCAAAAGCTTTTAAACTATTTTTAACGTAAAAATATATTTTTGCAAGAGTCATTTTCTACATAAAATCTGTGATTTTGCATATCAGTTGAGCAGTGTGTGTTAATTTCCACCAGTACCTGAGAATATATACCCTGAAAAGTAAAAACTGCTGTACTTTACTCTCAATTTCTACCTGTTTTGTCTACTCACTCCATCTTTCTGCTGCACAGAAAGAATAAAAATTCCTACTAAAGCAACAGACATGGATTGGTGGGAAGAAGATGGACGGTAGAACAGATGGAGGTACAAAGCAGAAGTCACCCGGTCTTGCTTTTCTTAGTGCCTCAAAGCCTTTAAGTATATAGATACAATTTTGATTGAAAGCCTGGCACCGTTAACAATCAATGGAAGTGATTGTATGGCTTTGATAGTTTTTTTTTTATTCTTTGAGTACCTGTGATCTTTTACCAAACTGATCAACAGGATTTCAACTGCATTAATCCCATTGAATCAACATATTTTAATAACTTGCTTCTAGACTTACAAAGCAAACATGGAAGTTGTCATCCAGGGACAAGTGAATAACTGACAAAAGTTCCAGGAGGTTGGAGATAAAGAGGAAAAAATGTGTCAGTTTTCAGCCTTATCATCACTGGAGGTTTACAGGCAATACATGACTTGCAACATCATTGTTACAAATAGCAACACCTGCATCAACTTTACTATTGATCCCAAAATAATGAGATCAGACTAGAATGACCTGGGGGCAGGCAGTCAGCCTGTTGACCCAGATGATAAATTGGACAGGTTGGGCTGGACAGGGCTAGATATAAATTTACAGTCCCCCTGAGTTTTGCAAGATTCAGAAACAACTATATTCCATCGTTGGTAAGGCTAATTTTCTTTTTGATGATCCCTCAACTTTATTGCATTAAATAAGCAAAGAATACAGGCCTTTGAATGGGCTCCACCACACATGTTTAGACGATAACTCTCAAGGAAGCCAGTTTACCCTAATGTAAGTATACTGCTAGTAAATAACTAAATGTATGTGCCTATGGTTTTAATATTGTTTTACATTATGTGACTAGTTCTTTAAGTGGGAAAATAGAAAGTGAAGGTGAGAACAAAATTAGATCTTTTGAAATTAAGTTGCCATAGGAGGAGGATGTATTTAAGATGCTGATTACCCTTGTAAAATTAGTATGGGAGGAGAAAAAAGTATGCTGTTAATTTAGAATAAATTCCAGTTCATACCTCACCCATTATCTAGCAGGATACATTTCTGTGTATATACATAGAAGTAAATAATATTGAGTTTATTTCCAGATGAGTACTATCAGACTAAACTGTCATCTTAGAATTAACTGGGCTTTCAATATTAGGTTAATTACAAATCAGTCAGATGAAGAGAAGCCCCCTAAATTAAATAAAACAACACAAACAATTAGAGAACTATGGTGCTACCATTCTTCAGACTATGCAGAAAACATAGCTCTATGATGGCTTCTTTATTATATCAATCTGTTGTGTGAATGGAAACAGAATCACAGATACTACCAGTTTAAAGTGAACGTTTGCAAGCCAGGATACTGATGGTTCCTCAGAGATTATGCACTTTGCATTTGACAATGTCAGAGATAATATGTGAAGTTACTTAGAACATAAAGTTTAAAAATCTATTTCATAGTTTTTAAATAAAAATAAAACCTGTTAAAACATCGCAGAATACAAATTGCATTGGATTACAATGGATAAATACAAATCTTCAGCCAATTATGGTCCATACTGTCAAGTAAAAGAGCTAGTAAGAGACTTAATCTGTTTACTAAAACGTTGTCACATAGCACATTGTTTCTGACATCCCTCTTCCATTTCCTGGTTGGGAATTACCAGGAAATATTGGGAGTTATCATATGAAAGGCATTAGACTGCCAAAGATTGTCAGTCTAGCACAGTGGTTCTCAAACTTTTTAATGCTGCGACCCCCAACCAGTCATAAGTCGAGGACTAAACTGATCGTAAGTCGAGGATTAAACCAGTCGTAAGTCGAGGACTACCCAACCGGTCGTAAGTCGAGGACATTCCCTGCCCGGGAGTGCCGCGCATGCGTGGTGCTACCCCCTGCGCCGGCCGAGGTGTAGCTGGCAAGTGGCAGAGACGGAGCAGGCCGACCACCGGCTGGGCCACCAGCTGGCCCAGCCCAAGGGAGGTAAGGCACCAGCCGGAAAAGGAGAAAAAATGGTGGACAGCCTTGCTTGGCGACCCCTGTGAAATGGTCGATCGACCCCAAATGGGGTCGCGACCCATAGGTTGAGAACTGCTAGTCTAGCATGAGAGGAACCATGGCTTTATGCCTTGTTATAAGTTATGTGCACATAAAGACTTTTGTTTCCAACTCTCCTTTGTTCTACTGTCTATAAACTATGTTAGACATACAGCTTAACCTCAGAGTCAAATTCCAAAGCTTCAGGGTTAAGTCAAAACATTTTGCTGGTAGGGATGAAAACAAAACAAGTTGCTTTTACTGATGGTTCCTCAGAGATTATGCACCTTGTATTTGAAGCCATGTTTTTTTTTCCTGCTATTTCCTCTCAGTAACTATCTGAGTGTGACTGTTATACTTTGCCTAATGGTACAACTGACCATACTCATAATCCCGCTAACCCACCAGAGAGTGATAGATGTTTTGGGACAGTAACCCAGAGATTTATAGGAACGGCTCTCCATTTTCAGAGAAAGTACAGTTGCGCTTAAAAGCATATTGGAATAGATTCATGGTTACTATGGAAGCCATGAAGTCCAACACTACTGTAAAAACAATATCATATGTAACACTGTATTCCCCTGACCTCAAAAGCCCATGTCTTGATTCCACAAGACAATGATTCACATGACTCATAAAGCATATTAATTTGCATGTTTCCATGGTATTCTTTGCGGGTCTTTTTTTTTTATAATGGCTGCTCATCTTTGAATCATTTAAACTATATGCCCCCTGCTCTTAGGGGGAAGACCATTCTGGAATGCAGCCTACCAAATACTCCTGGGGTAAATACTAATATGAGACTCATATTTTTTTTTTTAACCAGAAGCAGAAAGGTTGTGAATCAATTTAGGGAACTCTCTTTTCATACCATTATTCTCAATTATTCCTGAATGGCACCATTACTTTTCACACATAAACTTTCCTTGAAAAAGACCCGCAATGGTTGAGATGTTAATCCAAAAGGATTGGAGTGCATGCTGAGACAATCACGCTGGAAGCTATGGTTCCACTCATGCTAGATTTTGGTAATCTTGTCCTTAAATTACTCATCATGCCACTTCTGTTGCTGCTACATATTTTAGAATACCACAATAATGAAGAGCAGTTCAGATATTATGTCTGAAGGACATAAATAAACAGGAAAATGATAGATGGCCCACACATAATAGATCCCATCCATATTTATCAAATGTTCAGAGGGGCTTCTGTTTATGTTGTTTGAAAAGAAATAGGTAGTTCCATACAATTGAAACATGGTTTTTCCGCTGCATTCTTAGTATGAAAAGTGAATGTCTTCTCAAGAACCAAATGGTCACCATGCTACTTATGTTAATAGGACTGTGGACATAGTGTTGTGAACCTGCCTATGTTGTGGCAATTCATGTAACATGAGGCCAGTGGGTCTAATTAGTGTTGGAATTGATTGAGAGATGAAAGGGCATTATACCCGGTGTAACTCTTGAGGCTATGTGCCACCGGCCCCTCCTCCCCAGCTCAGCCGATTTCCCAGGGTTGTTAGAAGGATAGAGAATGCTAATATTGAATGCCTGGACATTTAATGAGATATAAATGTATAAAATAATTAACCACCCAGAGGCCTGGATCAAATATGCCTATTCCAAAAGATATAACTCACTAAATTTAGTAGCCTTGGAATGGCAGCAATTAGATCTAAATCATAGTGTAGTTTCATGGTTGCTATAAATTGCTCTTTAAAAGATCTTGCCTTGGCATTAATTGCAATACAGCCGATATTATGCCCCACTTTTAAGATGTAAAGGAGCACATGTACAAGATAAGCAAAAGACATGAGTTCACAGCATGAACAGTTACATTTCATTCACCAGTCTCGTTTCTATGAAAAATGCTTTAAGACAGCAGATTTTCTACAGAATGTAAAGTTGGGTCTCTGCCTCTTTGCTGCTTCTCCAGCCTGAGTTCACAATGACTTCTAGGCACAGATTTCATTCTCCCCATCATTTCTGATAGATGGCAAAGGGAGGGCAAAAAAAGGATCCTTTTAACCTATCATTAATATGTTTGCTTGAAGCTCAACCAAAACTATTGGCTGCCCATTGGATAGGACTTAAGAAGTATTGGGGATCATCCACACCATTATCTCGATTTTCCTTAATCTTAGATTTTAAAAAAAAACAGAATAGATGTAGATTTCTGGCCACATTTTGACCAACCTTCTAACAACGAATTAAAAAGGCCTGTGGCAGCAAGTTCTTATTCAACATATACTATATTACTGCCAGGAGTTCTGTAAGAGCACCAACCCTAGCCTCAGCAAAAGCCAAGTAGTGTTGATGGGTTTGGGGGGCTGGAAAAAGGAAAAGAGCAGGGACCAGTGGGAAGAACAAGAATTATTCTTACATTCTAGAAATTGTAAATTGGTCAAACGTTTTAGGTGGTACAGAGATAAAAAAAGTTGGAAGAGGCACTTTTGATCAAGTTACATATTTTACAAATGCTTAATCAGATATATTTTTCTCTTGATTTTTAATATTCTTGATCCACTAATATGTACTACTGGGTTTCTACATCTCTGAATACATTTCTGCAAGATTTCCTGCTCATTTCTCCTTTGATAAATCAGCTTAGGAACAATTTTGACCTTTTGTAGTTATCCCACCTATACTGGCAGTTATGGCCAGTTGATCTACATCCACATTCTTGTAAAGCTGCAGATTGGAAATAAAAAACTGAAAAGATTTTTAAGAGATTTGTCTCATATTATCTTAGATGACAGCAGCTGTGAAGCAGGAAGATTAGCTTCTTGAGAGAAGGGATAAAGTACACAGTGTTTACAGAGGAGTGTTCTCCACAGGTTATCGGCAGACACCTGCTCTCCACCTACATCCTGCCAGTAAAAAACATTCTTGTCCAGGATTCTGGTTTGGACAATAACAGAAAGAATGAAAACTCCACGCTGCCGTTACATTCTTCTGGTACGTACTTTTGGGCATGCTTTAGGGTACAAATGGAAAAAGGCAAAGCAGAGTGAAACTTCCATCTGACCTAATGGTTCTAGACATTCTTCTGTCACTTAATTCTTTCCCACACCAAATATATTGCCACTCTGCATAAAGATGTCTACTCCCAAGTAATATAATCCCAAATGGAAAAAAAGGGGGGAAGCCTCTTCAAGGTCAAGCAGTAATTTTGTTTTGGAGCTTTTTGGCTAAAAAACATTGCAGAATCAACTAGAACCTAGGGCTTAGTAGTAAATAGTTAAATGTGAAGAATTAACTGTTGGATAAATGAATTCTGTGTTTGAAATCAGTTGTGACTTTGGGTGTAAGAAGCTGCTACAGGTTAAGTTGCATTAACTATAAGTAAAGGGTTTCCTTCCAGGTATCTTGGATTTTGACTTCAAAATACACCCCACTATTCTGGAGAATAATGGCAATTCCTAATGAAATCACATGGTGTTGAAGCTGGAAATGAATGGAGCTTTAGTATTTTAGTATCTTCTCTTCACCAAATTTGGAGGAAAAATGCAAAATAAATAGCATCAGTATCAGTTTTTATTTGTGTGTTCTGAATTTTGATTCCCTCTCTTCCCACTGTTTTAATGACAGAGTATCATGTCCTCTACTATTGATGTTCAGATTATGTCATTGATAGTAAAAATGACATGAAAAAAAATAATAATAAACAGCTGGGGAATGACCGAAATAGCTCAGTGAAGAATACACATGCTTGTTACCTATACAAAGCTGAGGGATGTTTATGTGCATGTATGTACGTGATGGAGTGTTGTTAGACCCACAAAACTGAGGGAAGGAGTATATGGGATCACATAATAGAATTTATATAAATTTCCTTTATCATTATTTGCCATAAGATAAACTATATTTTATATCAAGTATTAACTCAGTCTTGCAATATCATAGAATTCTTAAATAATACATTCAGGAAGTACGGATTGTTACTGTGATCATTAAACAAGGGGAAAGAGTATCCTGAATTTTTATTCCACAAAGAATAAGTTATGTCCAATGCCAATTCATGATTGATGATACCTTTGACATACATACAGGTATACAGTGTACTGTATCAATCTAGTATAGTATAGAGATCAATTGACCTATGGAACATTCAGCAGGAAAAGGAGATAAGAATTTCAGAAGGAGAGCTAATAGAGTTAGAGATTAACAATCCACAAAAGAAGTGTTACAATTAATTGTCATCCAAAGTCAAATATTGAAGTCCTGATCCACCTTGCCAATGGAAGTTAATCATATGAGAGGGGAATAATAATAATAATAATAATAATAATAATAATAATAATAATAATAACAACAACAATGACGACGACAATAAAGTTGGAAGGGACCTTGGAGGTCATCTAGTCCAACCCCCTGCTCAGGCAGGAAACCCTATACCATTTCGGACAAATGGCTGTCCAGTCTCTTCTTAAAAACTTCCAGTGTTGGAACATTCACAGCTTCTGGAGGCAGGTTGTTCCACTGGTTAATTGTCCTAACTGTCAGGAAATTTCTCCTTAGTTCTAGGTTGCTTCTCTCCTTGATTGGTTTCCATCCGTTGCTTCTTGTCCTGCCTTCAGGCACCTTGGAAAATAGCTTGACTTCCTCTTCTTTGTGGCAGCCCCTGAGATATTGGAACACTGCTATCATGTCCCCCCTCGTCCTTCTCTTCATTAAACTAGACATACCCAATTCCAGCAGCCTTTCCTTATATGCTTTAGCCTCCAGTCCCCTAATCATCTTTGTTGCTCTTCTCTGTACTCTTTCTTGACTCTCAACATCTTTTTTACATCGTGGTGACCAAAACTGGATGCAGTATTCCAAGTGTGGCCTTACCAAGGCATTGTAAAGTGGTATTAATAAATCTGGTGAGGTGGCCCAAGCTGTGTGAAACCCCACACAGATATTTTGTAAGTGTATGGCTGGGTTCTGGCTTCCAAAACGAAGGCTGGAAACCAATAGCTGCGGGTCTGAGTGGCTGACCCCAGCTTTTCAGCCAAGGTACAGGTTTTGCATACACATCATACACAAACATACACACAAATCTTAATGACATTTGTAATGCCTTTCAGATGAATGGATGTTTCTAAGGTTTGGAAAAGGTCTTAGTCATCCTATGCAGAAATCTCATTGCAATACTGAATAGATGAAGGAAAATGAATATGCAGTAACTATTACTGCAAATCTTTTTAATCCTGAAGACTTCCCAATGCAATGCAAATTTTAGGCTGGCTTTGAAAACATTCTGGCTACAGAAATAGATTCATAGGAAGGATGGACTAATGCAATATTACATAAATCATAATCCTTCCTTCCCTCTTATGAGACTATTAAAGGCTTAATGGAAAAAAGTACAGCTTGTTGAATTAAGATTCCCAACACTTTTTAAAATTGCTTGTTATGGACAAATTACTCATTTCACTAACTTCATGTACATGTCATTGCCTTATTAGAATTATTTTTGTAATGATAGGGTGATTTATCCAACTATTTAATGGGAGATGTTCCGTAGGCCAGGTAGGAAAAGAGAATTCTCACCTTACTTAATGATGTGTTTTTTGCCAGCCCAATCTGGATGATGAAACTTTGTCTCTAGAACCTGAAGAGGAAGCTGATGGGCTAGACTCAGTCAGGACAAATGCAGATGTTCCATCCCAAGTTGCAGAAGAATTGAATGAGCCTATACTGAATGCTCAAAGTAGCATCTTGCATAAAGAAGAAATCCAACAAGTAAATAAATTTTCTCTCTATGCCTTGGAATTTTACACTTTTCATGGGGATATCATAGCTTAGCTTCTTTGCTTGTCCCTGGGAATTGCATAGAAAAAGCCCATTTTCTCCAGACAATGCATTTAGCTGATGCAAGTTTTATTGACATATGAACTGGGCTCAAGCATCATGCTAACCCACAATGTAGCTTGTCAACAGCACATTATGTGACTCTAGCCATTGTACTTTGTAGATCACTGCTTTTTACTTAAGTGCTGATGGCTTAGGGTGTAAATTGAGATTTATTCAATACATTTGAATAAACAATGATTTAGTGTGGTATGTAAATCCAACCATTTTGTTTCCTAATAAACAAATAGGCAAGTTTCTGCTAGACTGAACTAATTTCTGGCAAAGATTGAATATTTATTTTTGCTTAGGCAGAATCCAGATGCTGGATGAGGGAATCTTGTTTTCAGTTATGTGTTTTCTAGCCTGAAATTTCCAGCCTGCAAAGATCATGCTGATTCTAGTCTAACATTTCCAAAGATGAACAAATTGAGAAAAGTTGATAAAAGGAAAAGACTGCAAGATGAGAAAAATTGATCTTGTTTATATGGTCCCTCTTAGCTAACTCCACATCTCCCTCTGCGAGTGACTGCCTATCCTTGGAACCTTGTCTACTGTACAGCAAGGGATGGATTTAGTCTGAAGACCATGTATAGAAGCATGAGCAACTTGGCCTCTCCCGTGTTATTGATTATCAGAGATACTGATGGGCAGGTAACCCAGATAGGTCTAAATCACAACTTTACATATGTAAGATTGATGATATGGAAAAAAAGAATACTAATTAATTAGGTCTAACTCAACTTTAAATAATTAGGCAATTATTCTTCTCTTTTCACAACATTAAGAAGTAGTCAACAATATTTAGTACATCTTCCTGATCACCTAGAAAGGGTTTGAAATGGGAAATGGGAAGATGCAAGAGAAAGGAAAAGATCCATTTTACAATGGATATAATAACTGCAGACCCAGTTTGGTCTAGTGGTTAAGGCAGGGGTCCCCAACCCTCAGTCCATGGACCAGCACCGGTCTGCGGCATGCCAGCAACCAAGCAGCACAAACAAGCGAAGCCTCATCCAGGGGATGAAGGCAATACGCAAAACCACCATACCACTGGTCTGCTGAAAACCCTTTCTTCATGGTGCCCAAAAGGTTGAGGGCCTCTGGGTTAAGGCACTGGGCTAGAACTCAGAATACCATGCGTTCAAGTTCTGCCTTGGCATGAAAGTCAGCTGGGTGAACTTGGACCAGTCACTCTCTCTCAGCCCAATTCGCCTCACAGTTATTTGTAAAAATAATAAAGCAGAAAACAAATAAACAGCTCATTATGTGTAGATTGGAGGTAATGCAAGTCATCTTCATGGATACAAAAAAGGCTTCACCACCCAAGGCGTAATCTGCCCCCTGAGCTACTATTTTAACAGATTGTTGGAAAGCTGAGTTCCACTTTAGAAATGTAACAGTTCACATTTATAAAATCTATTCATGTTCATGATAAACAAACTGTTTTTGTCTTATTATTGTTTGACAACTATTTAAAATCCTAGGCCATTTTGTAACCAACATTGTAATAATACAAAGGATACTGGATTTAAAATAGAAAAATGGCTTAGAAATATAATTCAGTAATTCGTAGACTGAATTGATCTACATTTTAGAATGTTTAATAAATACAGTCAATTTTGGTTCATTCAATATAATAGGCTAGGCAGAACATGACTTATCATGATGAGCAATGAGCATAAAGATAGGCATGATTAAATTGCTGAATCCTGAAATATATTCTCTGTATCTTTTTCAGATATTTGGAGCTTTTTCTTCTACAGCTATTCATGTGAGCAGCTGTTTTTATGGCAATGGAGAAACATTTCTGTTCTCTTTCACTCCACAACTCAAGGTGATTGAAACTCCATAGGTTAATCCCTATGTTGAGTGAGTTGCTTTTGTATTTACAACTTCAGGAGCCAATAGTTATTCACATTTTGCCAGTCACTAAATTGCTATGGCTATAAAGGGCACACTTTAAAAGATGCTGTGATATTATTGGGTTCCAAAATATAACTTGGTAAATTCCAAAAATTTACCAAGTAGATAGATTAGTGAATGGGCTAAGGGAAAATGAAATGTAATAGAAAAATGTGAATTTCTTCTTGTGACGAAGAAGAATGAAGAAATAAAAAGAAAACAGAAATCACGAAATAGAAAGCATAGGTAAATGTATGGGATGGAATATAACTAGTCTGGTAATTTATTATTTGTGAAAAGCATATTGGACAAATAATTTAAATAACAGTGCAGATTAAACGTGAGTCAGTATTTTGATATTGTTGGGAAAAGAGTCAACTAATGTAATTTTAGGCTGCATCAATATAAAAATTGTTTCCAAGTTCAAGAAAAAATAAGATCTCCACTTTATTCTTCATGATTCAGGCCCTATCTTTGGTATTATGTTTGTTTCCGGCACCACACTTTAAGAAAGATTCTAAAGCAGAGTTAAGGAGCAACAAGATGAGAAAGTATCTCTTATGAAGAGAAGCTGGATGAACTGGGATATTTAGCCTTGAGAAAAGAATATTAAAGGAGAGTACAATAACACTCTTCAACAACATGAAAAGATGCACCCAGTGGAAATTATTCAATGAAATGTCAGAAAAAAGTTTGCTAATAACAAAAGGATTTTGACAATGGGTTCTTCCTCTTTAAATATCTTCAAAGGAAGGTAGACGTCTTCTGTTGGGAGAGTTAATATAGATTTATATCCTGAGCAGTGAATTGTAGCAGCACCATAAATCAGGATGCTTTCAGGAATTATCCAGCCAGCATGCTACCTCTCTATCATGCTTTCTTTCTATGCATGTCCACATGGAAGATAATAGCTGGACATACAATTAGATACAATCTATTAAATCACACTATGAAAAGTTTCAAGCTATCACTGGAAATAACATGAGTGGATTTTTTTTTATATAGGAAGCCTATATGGTTTTATTCCTAAATTGCTTAATGCTATACATTTGATTCCCTTGTCAGGTATTTAAATGGACAGGCAAAAATACCTTCTTCATGAAAGGAGATGCAGATTCTTTAGCCATTGGTGGTGGCAGGTACGTAGCTTTGAAAGACAGCTGGGTTATAAGGAAATTAATTTGTCAGTTCAGCATGCCTGCTGCATTGCAATCTCATTAGCTCTTTTGCATGGTTAAGGAAGATCATGAATTGATGTTTGTAGCTCATAAATGATATTGTCATTGCTGCCACTAGACAAGTAATTTATTATTTTAAATGATCTATAACAGTAAAATTGCCCTAAAAATGTGGATTGTTTCTATTTTTTGTATTTAATGCAAGTCATCACTAGCACCCTTTCCTTACTTCTTTGTCCTGTTATATCATGCTGAATATGTCATCCTATCCCCTATTTGCTATCTTCACACTCTTGTTATTACAACGACATGCCAGCTGTTGAGTTTTTATGCATGCCATTTTATTGGACATTGGAATAAATGCCAAGTTGTGAATATTATTACTTGCCAAAGTTCCCTGCTAGGGCATTTTCTCTTCCACATCAGTCTCTTTGGTTTTTATGCACTAGCAAGTGTTGGAAGAATGTCAAGTGATGCAATTGAAACTATCTCCAAAATGTCCAAGGTTTCCAAGAGTATGAAATAATTCTACATTTGATTTTCTTGATAGTAATGTTAAAGTGATAGGTATGTCACAATTCTCCCAGAGCAAAGCAAGATATTGGAGTAAAAAGCAAAATGCTTTTTGTATTTAGTATAGCTTCCATCACCTGATAGCACCATCCAGCACCCCAACTTAGAAAACAAATGCAAAGCTTATGCACTAAATGGACTCCAGCAAATGAGTCAGTATTATACCATTGAATAAGTTTTGTGCTATGGAAGTTATTCTATGTGCTATCTCTTGCCTTGTATGCAGTGGTAAATTTGGACTCTGGCTAGATGGAGATCTGAACCATGGAGGAAGCCACCCCTGTGAAACCTTCAATAATGAAGCATTATCACCCAAAGAGGAATTCCTCATCCGAGACTTAGAAGTTTGGACATTGTCTTAACTGGAAGACTGGGAGAAAAATCAGACATCTTTTCACATAAACTTTCCAAGCTCTTGAGAAAAAGGATTTGGCCAGCAGTCCTGCATCAGTTTGTCAAATCCCCCTCAAATGAGGATAAACCTGTTGTGGATTCCCCATGTCTTTTATAGATTGGCAAGAAAGAAAGCTGAAGAATCTTACCAATTTTCTAATATTTATATCCCTCAGTTACCAGCCTCTTCTCAAGTAAGCTGCATCTAAAAGTAGTTTGTTCTTTGGATGTATCCGGGTCAGTGGTACACATCTGTAGTGCAGATAGGAAGTGATGTCTGGGTAACAACCCTATGAGGAATTGGTAAGCAATAAACGTATTTGCCACTATTGCTTGCTGGGTAAGTAACATAAACAGATGTTGTTCTTTGCTTTAACAGATACCTGCCCATTTATGGGTCAAGCTACTTTCATAATAGAAGCAAACATATTGCTCTTAGGCTTCACCTAAGACATTTTTACCTGCTTGTAAAATATTAAGTAAATAAGGAGGAATTTCCGGACAATGAGTTATTAAGCAGTGGAACAAGCTGCCTCCGGGAGTTGCAGGATGTTCTATTCAAGCAAAAGATTGGAAAGCCAATTGTTTGGGTAGCCAGAGGATCCTGGTCCTGAACAGCAGGTTGGCCTCCAAGATCCCTTCCAACCCTGATTCTGTACTTCGGCTTTCTGCTTTAAAATGAGAAATCTCTATAGACTTTCATAGGCATTCTTATGACTTAATTGCCATACTTAGGAATAGTTGAGTATTTATATCACAACACATTTCTATTGTTGTTTTGTTGTGTTCACATGCCCAAATACCTTCTAAAAGAGAGATATTTCTCTAAATGTGTTAGTGCCTACAAACAATGGCTCCATACTTAAAGAAGAGAATATTTATAGCTCAGATTTGAACTGTGGTTCCTTGGTGCTCTCTGAGTTTGGTAGCACATGCAATGAAATACTACAATCACTTTTTTCTACAGCAGGTCACCTTTTGAGCTGAACTCTTGATGATGTAAAATAGACAGGTCCATTCAGTATTCATGGCTTCATACATACAAAAGTGTGTTGCTGTTGGTTTCTTGCAAGGAACTATTGTTTTTGCATCTTTTTTTTGGCTGCAGAAGCAGCTTTGTAAATGATAGTTGTTCTTTAATACAATGTAGCCTCACTCAGGTTTTACATCAAACTTTTTAGTCTTTTCCTTTCTATTATAGAAAGCTCAGTTTTATTAGCAATCCATTTGCAACATTTTATCTCCAGAAATTTGTCTGTAATATGGACAATTTTCACTATTGCATTTCTGGCATCATTTTATGAACATTTCAACATTCTATAACATTTATATGCATCATGATTTTGCATCCATATATAGGGTTACCAGAAAACTGAATAAATAAAGGAAGACAAATGAGGGAAAAAAGAATATTTGTATTTACATTCATTGGAGGGGAAGGAATTACAACTGAGTAAACAGCCACACAATGGGGAATATACACTGAGATGAATGCATATAATGCCTAGTAAATAGTGCCAGCTGTTTGCCTAACATGTTTGTGGTTCTGTCCCAGAAGCAGCTTAGGAGGCAAAAGCCTTCAGCATGTAACTGATAAAGGTTTTATCAATTTCAGGCAATAGTACAAGTGGGAAGGCTCTAATCCAGGGGTGTCAAACTCGCAACATCACATGGCGTGTTGCAACGTATCGTGACTTTTTTTCCATTGTCGGCAATGGGGTAGGCGCGGTTTTTGCATGACGCATTTGGCCCGTGGGCCGGCAATTTGACACCCCTGCTCTAATCAATTGAGGTCATAGATCTAACCTTGTTTGTTAACTTGCTGTTAGCATTTATTAGGGAAGCTCAAATCTATATTCCTCTTCTGAAGGAAAGCTCAGATATGCAAAGGGAGGGAACAACATTTGGCTGTCTGCTGGATGGTGGTCATGAAGACAAAATGGAAGACACATCCTCCTTTTCATGGATATCTGTATGTCCCTGTGTAAAAAGGATGCAGGGTGGTAATTTTCTTTTCGCAAAAGCGCAAGTTAATACAGAAGCCCAGGATTACCATGAACAATTCACTAACCGTTCACACCCGAAGCTGAAAGAACAACCTGATTTACAAATAGGAGCAACGTTTGAAAATTCTCTCAGCTGGACCAAATACTGTTATGAATCCATATGGTAAGCAGGTCTTTAGGAGCTTCACAATTTCTTTCTCATGGTCATATAAACCCTGAGCTTGCAGCAGTTTGCAGTTCCAGCAACTGCCATAAGGATTTGCTATAATGATTCAATCTAATGCTGGGAAAGATTGAGGGCAATAGAAGAAGGGGACGACAGAGAATGAGGTGGCTGGATGGAGTCACTGAAGCAGTAGGCATAAGCTTAAATGTACTCCAGAAGATGGTAGAGGACAGGAAGGCCTGGAGGAACATTGTCCTTGGGGTTGCGATGGGTCGGACACGACTTCGCAACTAACAACAACAGTAGATCCTTGAAAAAAACCTCAGGCTTTCCTAACACAAAAACAATTAAATGTACAACACCCCCGCCCCCAATACATCCATATTCTAAATCCACTGAGGGATAAGTATAATTTTCTGCCCATATTATATTTTAATTGCAAAGTTCTAGCTTGGCTTAAGCTTGAATATTTTTAAGAAAATTGAAGAAAGATTAGTTACATTTAAACAGATTAAAGCATAAAGCAGCAGATGTTATTGCTGAATGAAATGTTTACCAGCTGATATTCAAATTCAGGCTATAAAATATAAAGTTAGGTTGGACTGAGTATTTTATTAGTTAAATTCTATTCTCAATGTAAAAAGGATGTGAATGTCCCCCCAATTCCTTGCAACCTTCTTCAAATCAGTGGTGTGAAAGATGGAATGTATGAAAATCACTTTTGTTTTTTTCAGTGGGAATATATATCTTTCTTCCATACCACAGGAATAATGGGTTATGGAAAGGCAAATCTGTAGCCAATCCATTAAATTAATCCATTAATTAAAAATGCAGAATTCTTCTGAAACTTACTCAGATTTTTTGAATGGGCCTAAAACAAGAATTATACTTTAGAATGAAATATTAGTTCTTGCAATTAACAGAAACATGCTACGTTAATATATAAAGTAAATATTGTAGAATTTGGTTTCCAGAAATAATGTAAAGAAATATCATATTGTTCTAAACAAAGAATCCATACTATCTGATTACTACAAGACATAAAAATACATTAAAAGTTGGCTTCAGAGAAGTTGGAAACACTTTCCTCTTACAGTTTTGTCTCTTTATGGTTCAAAATAATTTTCTTTTGTTTCATTGAAAGCAAGAGTCCTATATTGTTTTATAGTTGTTTCTTTTATTAAAACAATTATCAAAATATTCATAACTTTAATATTAAAATATTGTAATATTTATTGTGCTAATGCATATTTAGCTCTAAATCAATATACATTCACCAGCTGTCATGATCTAAAAGTTAAAGAATTATGGAATAATTTCACAGAAAATATATAAATTTCAAGCAAGTAGCAGAAGAGCTTCCCCACTCTCAAATTTTATTTTATGTATTTACTCAGATAGGGAAGTTATGGATTTTATTCACTAGTTCATTTCACTGTTTATGGTTTGCACTAGTGGAAAGAATATTTGTGAATATTAGTAATCCAATTTTTGATTTAATTTTTAATTTAAACAACACTGCCTGAATACTAAAGCTAAAGTTAGTGCAAGGAATAACATTTTCATGAAACTGACAAATTATACATTGGGGGGGGGGGCCTCAGCCATCTACACTGCAGATATCGATTTTGGCCCTGAGTATTTCTGCAGCAGGATATGCTACTCCAGAATGGAGTGCATCCACACATGCGAAGCAAGTTGACATCACTGTCAGATGCCCTAAACCCACACCAATTAAGAAAATGTACCCTTTTGCTGGCATTGCTCTACCTAGGATTAGGAGAGAAGTAGCAGCAGACGCTGAGAACCAAACGAGAGAATTATCCCCCGACATCCTCTGAATGGATACATACCCCAAACTCGTCGACTTAAATCTAGGAAATTTTATGGGAGGAGCAAAACTAAATTAGAAGATGGAGAACAGAATTTATGGAACAAGAAATAATCTCAAAAGAGAACATGGCTGAGGGATTTGATCTCCCTATGTTAGTTGGAAGACACTGAAAAAGTTGATGATGGAAGTGCCTAAAAGTAAAATCAACATGCTCAAATAGGGGGTTGCTGGTGGATAACAATGTGCAATATGAAAGTGGGGAGAGGCAGAGTCTGGGCCATTTGTTGGTCTGTCAATTACTACCAGTAGAATGCACTGAAAGTGATTTGTTTCTGGCCAACGATAAAGCCAAAAAGGTAGCCTCATTTTGGCAGTTTAAGATTTAATCTGGACATGAAATAAATAAAAATCACTCAGGCCTACTTACTATAAACCCTTTCCCCATCCCTTGAGGAAGCATCTCTGAAATGGGGGGGGGCATTTCCAACAGTTCAGGAGAAGATAAAGCCTAATGAAAATTGGTTAGCTCTCCCTGTGCAAATTTAGAAAATTTACACTTATAAAAACAATGCTGGGTTCAGTGAAGTATTCAGAATATTTTAGAAAAATGATTTATAAATCTTAAGTTTCTTGACTTTTAATCCCTGAAGTTTAAAGTTTGTAAGTTTGCTATATAGAACAGTGATGTTTATCTTAAATTAACACTAAAATAATGTTGATAAATTATTTGCACAGCTATTGTCAAAACCACAATAATATACAATTTTGTGAAAAAGTCTACAGGTATTTTCCACTGCAGTTTTTTAAAGGGATTATGCAGGCTTACTCTGTAATTTTACAGAATATCTTTTGGAGAAAGTTTGGCTAAAATACATCCACACACAAAGATACATGCAAACACACAAGATTGAAGGAATATACTAACTCAATCTTTAAAAAAGTTTTGTTTTACAATTTAAAGCAGCACTGTTTGTGTTTGAAACCTGATTTTCATCATCCTTGTTCCAGCCTTTTTTCATTGGAGTAAGTTCTGGAGCAACCACATCACCATCCTATCAAATAATCAAAATGGAGAAATTAAGTTTTGCATTTCAGATAAACTGTTAAGATATTTTGTCATCTTTTCTCCTGACAACTGAAATAAATATTTATGTGTGCATTTAAGGGAGACGATTCCTAAATTATTGGAAAAGATAGAACAATTTTGAGAGATAACAAGATTAAAGATAAATAGAGAAAAAACTAAAGTGATAGTTAAAAATGTTACAGATAAACAAAAAAAGCAATTATTAGAAAAAATAGAATTGCAAATAGTCAAAAAGTTCAAATATTTGGGAATATATTTGACAGCAAGATGTTCCAACAATAAAAGAAGATAATTACATTAAATTGTTAAACCAAATAAAGCTTGATTTGGAGAAATGGAAGAATCTTCAACTGTCAATATTAGGAAGAATTGCTACGGTGAAAATGAAATGTATTACCAAAAATATATTTTTATTTCAAATGATACCTATGAAACTGGAGAAAAAATTCTTTGAAGATTTAAACTCTCTAATTCAAAAATTTATCTGGCAAGAAAAGAAAGCTAGAATTAAATTGAAAATGTTACAAGAAGCCAAGGGAAATGGAGGCTTTGGCTTGCCAGATTGGGTTTTATATTATCAAGCATCAGTGTTAACATGGATAAAAGAATGGATAGCTCTTAGAAATAAAAGATTTCTGTATCTGGAGGGACATGACCTGCAGCTTGGTTGGCATGCTTTTCTATGGTACGGAAAAAATAAAATACATAAATACTTCTAAAACCACTACATTAGAAATGCATTATTGTTACCTTGGGAAAAAATAAAATTTAAAATTTATTTTAAAAAACTAGGATGGCTTTCAACAATGGAAGCATTCGTACATCCAAATCTAGTCAGTCTCAATAAAATATGGACATACAAAAATATTCTAAATTCTGAAGGGAACTTAAAATCCAGGCAAGAGATGGAAAATCAGGCATCGATTTAACACCGTGGTCACATTTACAAATGCAAGTCAGATATGATAAAGATATTAAACAGTACAGATTTTACAAAGAACAGATTATGTTTGATCAGAATTATTAATTTCTGATGAAAAGTTAATTTAAAAAATGTACAATTTCTTATTAAATTTCAAAATGGGAAGATGAACAAGTAAAAGAGACAATGATAGTATGGGCAAAGAATTTTGGATATAATATAGAAAAGTGGCAAAGTTTGTGGGAAAGAAACTATAAATTGACAATGTCAGCTTCATACAAAGAAAACTTATATAAAATGTTTTATAGATGGCATTTGGCACCAAGATTAGCAAAAATGTTTAAAAACATGTCAGAGAAATGTTGGAAATGTAAACACAAATCAGGAACTTATTATCATATGTGATGGATATGTGTTAAAGCAAGGAGATATTGGACAATAATACACATTTGGTTAGAAAAAATGTTAGAGAAACACATAGACTACAACCCTGAATTTTATTACTAGGTATAATGCCAGAAAAACTTGATAAAGAAAGTACATATTTGATTCTACATGTGATAACAGCAGCAAGAATTATATTTGCACAATATTGGAAAAATGAAGAAATACCACCAGAAGAAGAAATAATCAAAAAAATATTAGATTGTGCGGAAATGGACAGACTTACTTTAAGGTTGAAAGAAAAAGAAGAAACAGAATATTTTCAAACTTGGGATCTATTTTATCAATGGTTAGAGAAAAGATTTAGGGATTAGGAATTTAATTCGTATTAGTGAATAAGATACCTACATAACACGTTTTGTTGAATAATTATTATTGAACTTTGTTTAAAAATAACAATAATAAAACTTTTTTAAAAAAAAGAATTACACTTTCCAAAATGTTCAGGAGGATATCTTATTATGAGTGTACTTTCATTCATGTATGAACATCTTACCGTTGGTTTAGAGAAATCCTTATTCATACACCACTGAACAAAATATTTTGTAGCAGCTTCAATTATCCTTGTATCCTTTTTTTTACAATAAACTCTGATGATCTGCTCTGCAAATTTTTCTGGGAGCAGCTTTGAAACCTTAAAGACATAAATAATTAAAACGCTTAACTTCAGTGACTTTCCTGATCTTCCCCAAGCAGTAAAACAGAACATTGAAAGCCATTATAAAAGGAGCATCTAATACAAGCATAATAGAGCTAGTGTAGAAGATTCAACCTTTAAAACTGAATATCATTACAGGCAATTCTCAACTTATTGCTTAGCGACTGTACAAAGAACCCACCCCCAAAAGTACTTTTGACCCAGATCTGAAACTGCAATGGCTGCTCTCTTCCCCAGTCTCATATCGTATTTTGGGCACTCAGCAAGTGGATCACATTTACGGCCATTTGCACAATCCTGCAATCACATGACCATGATTTACTCTTTTTTTTTTTGCCAGCAACTAGCATATGGTTCTGATTCTGGCAAAAAATGGCCATTGAGGACACAAGATTTACTTAATGCTTTACAGGGTTTGCATTACAATCACAGGGTTCACGTTACAACCGCTACAAATAACATTGTAAATTCAGATATGGTTATATGATAACTTCATGAATTCTGAACATAATTCTGGGCTCAATTATACTTTTAAATCAAGGACTACCTGTAATATGGTGGCTATTTTCTTAAAACCAATACAATAAACTGGCAAAATGAACTGCTCCCATTTTTACTTACTTGTTCTCTTGCAATTTTGACTGCCTGAGTGATGTCATGCTTGCAGTAGAAATGAACATTATTGACGGGGTTCCTTTCTTTCATTCCATAATCCATATCAATAACCTTTATATGGCAAAATCAAAATAGAGCACACTTAACAATTTATATAAATACACTCTAAGAAAGCAAAGTAAGGTATTTTATTTTTTAAAAAGGCTGAGCTTGGTTGTTTTCTTGCAGACGTTTCATTACCCAGATTAGATAACATCATCAGTGCTAAAGATCAGTACTAAAACTGATAAGGATACCTAGTTTGCAAAAAACAACCAAGCTCAGAGACCACCAAGGAACCCACTGAGCTACAAATATTCTCCTTTATTGATAAAAACAAAACCAAAAAAGCACCTTACTTACATCAACAAAAAAATCTTCAGCCCTCAGTTCCACATCTTGAGAAATTGCCATAGGTTTGCACTCAACAATTTCAGCACACAATCTATCATAGTCTTCCTGGAAGGCATAACATTTTTAACTTTTCATTGAGTCAGCAGACAACAGTATTTTCGGAAACTTGATTAATATTTTAAAAAATATTTTAGTTACATATATCATTTACTGCAACAAATACAGAATTGCTATAACATTATATTCTATCTATATAATCTATATGTGTGTGTGTGTGTGTGTGTATGTGTTTATGTGTATAATTTTCAAAGCAGTAATTACATCTACATTGGCAAGAACATTCCGAACACTCTTCAGATGGACTACAGTTGGAGTGAAGTTAATCTCCATTACAAAGAGAAGGCAAGGTTACTATATTGTAATATTTATTATTTCATGATAAAAACGTATAACTACATTTTCTTGGAAATATATAGTATATAATTGAAATATGGATTTAATAAAAAGTATGGCTCATATGCTCTAACAGCCTCTAAGGTACCTACATTATTAGGATCCTTAAAAGATGCAGCACTCTTATGAATGAAAAGCAACAATTCAATTTTACAAAAAGAAAAATAAGAATATTAGTCATATATCTGAACTGTAGAATGAAGAAACATGAAAAATAATTATTAAATACAAAATGAATTTATCGGAAGATACATTTTTGAAAGGAAAGTTTTTTGGGTTTTTTTTCCAGTGCCTTGTACCTTATTGAAAGGAAAGTATGGAGTACATGCCTTTTGAGAGTATGTGTGCATGGACAGCAATTTAATTCTATTGCTATTTCCAATAGAAGTTCTGTTGTAAATGGAGAATATCCTACCTAATTCATTGCAAAAGGATTTTTCAATTTTCAAAAACATGTTGTTTCCTGCAAGTACACTACCCAATAATTACCAAAGGCTGCCATCTCTTCTTTTCCTGTGCAACTGGGATGAAAAGGCTCATTCCCATGATTTTCTATGAACACTGAAACATTAGTTCTGATTAGACAATCCTTGCCCTGTTGGGTTATTGTTTCAGAGATATTTCCTTACTTAAAAAGAGAAATAAAGTTGGGCAAAAAAAAAAGCAGTCAGAATAGAAGCAACTTTCAATTTCCTACTACCTTCCCCGTTCAGTTTCCTTGTAGGAATCTGTCAAGGAGGACAAGAAATATTTCTTTCTCCGTCCCTCCCTCTTTCCCATTTTCTTCCCTTCTCTTTCAGGTAAGCAGGTAAGAAGCTGCTGCTGAGTGGAGGAGGAAGCAAGGGATTGTGATACTGGCTCAAAAACTGTCATAAGACGATTGAAAATAAAGATCATATTATAACAGCCACAACTTTCCCAAATTTTATCCCTTGGGAGTCATGGGCCCCAGATTTTGGAAACATTTTGTAAGTTAGCCCATTTGAAGTAACTTGGTTCAGAAATTGTTATCCTATGATGCACCATTTCATCCAATCAAAGGACACAGAGTTTTAATAGTATAGAAATGGAGCACTCAAGCTACTAAGAATTCCATTTCACTAAAACACACATAAATAAAACATTCTGAAACAATGAAAGTTCTACTTTGCACAGATTCATCTGGTGTTCCAATTACAACCTTTCCTGGATTGGGAGACTTTGCTCACAATTACTCATGCCTTAGTCCCTTCCTATTTGGATTATTGCAACATGTAGATGCAGAGAAGAGCAATAAAGATGATTAGGGATCTGGAGGCTAAAACATATGAAGAATAGTTGCAAGAACTGGTCATGTCTAGTGAAGAGAAGGACCAGGGGTGACATGATAGCAATGTTCCAATATTTGAGGGGCTGTCACAGAAAGGAGGGAGACAACCTAATTTCCAAAGCACCTGAAGGCCAGACAAAGAACAATGGATGGAAACTGATCAAGGAGAGATTCAACCTAGAAATAAGGAGAAATTTTCTGACAGTGAGAACAATCAACCAATGAAACAGCTTACATTCAGAAGTTGTGGGTGCTTCATCATGGGAGGCTTTCAAGAAAAGACTGGACAGCGACTTATCAGAAATGGTAGAGGGTCTCCTGCTTGAGCAGGGGATTGGACTAGATGATGCACAAGGTCTCTTTCAACTCTATTATTCTGACGACTACCCAGAAACTTCAACTGGTTCAGAATTTTTATTTATTATTATATTTATGTGCCACCCATCTTGTCAGTAGAGGCAACTGTGGTGGCGCACACAGTGATGAGTCCCCTTAGGGGACTTTTAAATGCTCTTGGTCATCCTTCCCTATTTTTAATGATCCAAATTTCAAAATATTGCCAAACTTTATGAATCTTATGACAGATTTATATTCAAGAATATAGAAAATGAATGATTGCTCAATTATTATAGCTAAGTGAATTCATACAATGAAATGACATAACATGCAACTTAAAAAATTGTCTCTACCTTTTTAATTTCCTTGCCCTCTGGTGGCTGTGTTTCCCCCAAGCACTTAAAGAGATCACGCTGCTGTATTTTACACAGAATTTCCCGTGCATCACTCAGCTCTGGTTCATCAGAATGTAGAATCTTTAAAAAGATTTCATCTGCCACAGTAGCAATATATAAATAATTATTCTCACATATATTTCTATTAAAGATTTCAATAATAAACAATAATGCAAACTAAAAGAAAGAGCGTGAGATCCGCTTTCTTGTCGGGCTGCCAGCAAGCAGCTGAGGCAGCTCCAGACTCCCGCTGCCCCTCCTGCTTCCCTGCGTGGTTGGCCTGTCAGAGCAGCAGTAGCTGCAGATGGGGCCCAGGCCAGGCAAGGGCTTCCTTCCAGCCATCCCGGGGCCATCTCTGCCCGCATCAATGGGGCTCTCTGGCCAGTTTGCCATGATGTAGGACAGCCGACAGGCTGTGGCTCCTGACAAACACCATCTGCCCCCATGCGCTCGCTGGCTTCTGTGTGCAGGGGTCGATGGTGTCAGGCAGCAACCAACCCTGCCTGGTCCTCACAGGCATCCCTCCCCACGAGCATCGTTGAGGTGGCCATACCCACCCTGGCCATGCCCACCCAATCAGCCATGGCTACTGCAGCCATGCCAACCCAGTCAGCCACGCCCACCCAGCACCCAGCAATAAATGTGGGGTTTGGGTTGCAGTTTGGGCACTCGGTCTCTAAAAGATTCGCCATCACTGGGATAAGATCTTTTTCCTCATTTTCTAATTCCACAAACCCTTCCAAACTATAGATTATATAACTGTAGTACCATCCAAAACAGTAAAGACCTGCAGAAATACCCAGTTTTTGAGACGATTTGCAGTTTCAGTGGAAACATTGTTATAGTATTATAGCACCTTGTTGCAAAACTGAAATCTGAGAGAAATACTTCTCATATTTAATGTGATAAGAATTTCTGGCAAACCCACATATTCACCTGTCAGCTTTGTATAGGCTTCCATGTCTTCCAGTGCTGTAGAGATCTGGAATACTTTTCCATCTGAGCCCTTTATTTTGATATGTGGATCAGCCTTTAAAAAGGCATCAGTAATCCTAATATGAAATGGATGATATGAACTGGAAATTATTAAAAACTCTTTTCCAGAAACTACAAATTTAATTGTACTTAAATATAAACATTTACCTTCTTCAATGAAATCTACTTTGACAATTATTAAGAGAGAAAGGAAGGAGTTTGTTCATCTGGGCTATATTAGCAGAGAAAAACAGTTAATTGGCTAGATTAATTTATTAAAAATATTTTGAGAGACCCATGATACTTCTAAGTATATTAACACAACTTATTCATAAAAAGTACAGCTAAACATCAGGCCTTATTGAAGCAGCATTTCCCTCCCTAATCATGTAGAGATATAACTTCTTCAAATAATATCTTGTTCATTGCAAATGTATGCAGATTTAAAACTATTAAAATGCATATTTTTATAAGAATTGATTTAATCAACATTTCCCACCAGAGTAGATCCTTTCAAACTTACATGGTTTCAATAATGTTGCCAACTTTATGCTGATATGCTCTGCGGTGCAGACAATTTCGTGTGTGGAACATATCATACACATTTCCAACCTCCTTTTAAATATAAAAAATATTTATCTTTGTTATTAAAACTATAGCTACAAAACAATACAGCATTGAGAACAGTATTACCAACTAATTCACAAAAACATCCACTTGCAAAATCTCTGACTCTCTAACGGTCAGGGATATATGAAATACTCACTCCAAATGCTCATTTCAGATGTACAGAAATGAATTCTGATGACTATTTTGAAGAAATACAGGATATTTCTGGAACATTTATTATGAATAAAATATTCACTATGTAATGCTATATATCAAAAGCTTAGATTGGTCATCCGATTCACAGCTTCTCATAAGTCTAAGTCTAAAGAGGATCACTCAAAGCTAAATGTTTATTACTGCAATCTTACTGTATCAATTTTACCATAGTTCCTTATACTGGAGTTTGTTTTTCTAAATAGTAATGTTTTTAAAAAAACTACTCTTGAACAGAGCAATATATGGACTCTATATTGACAATATATTGTATGAAAGTTCTATAAATATAAAATTATTTTAATCAGTGAAAAATTCTCCAACAGTTATTTTTGCAGTTTACATTGCTTTGTTGTTTAGATGATTTTTCTATCATTATGTCTTAGATATTTCATCTTATATTTTAGTAGACCCACAAGGCAATATTATATTCAGCATTTAAAATGACAGGTCATGGCTAAAATAGCCAGCACAGTGGAACTGAAGGGCCAGGCGGAAGCCCCATCTCCCCTCAAGTCTAGATCTTCCTTCCCTTCAAAGGGAATTTGCAAATCTTAAGTGAAATAAAAGGTGTCACGGGGACACTTCTGACCCTTATTTCTGCTTTGATGATGACGACGACAGCATATATCTGCAAAAATGCAATAAATAAATAAATAAAAATAAGCCATCCGGAGTCGTCTTGAGACAAGATGGGCAGCAAAAACAAATCTAATAAATAAAATATAGGTTAGAGATTACATAAAACAGCTTCTTGCCTTGATCGCTCTTTAAGGCTTTCAGCGCCACTCTTTCACCATTCAATAAACTCACTAACTTTGATAAGCAAAGAGTTAGCTTTCTAATCTTTGGAAGTCAGAATTTAGACTAGTAAGAAATCCAGTTCTAAAATTCTGTATTCTCCTTCAGAAGAACTATAACCTTTTCTTATTCCTGTCGTGTAGTTTGGATAACTGATACCTTTGTGAAATATACAAAATACACAATCTGTCCAAGGGAATTTACCTTGTCACGGGTACAAATATGCATCATATCTTTCACTTGGCACACCCGAGCAAATTTAATGAAGCGTTCATAATCAAAATTGTTTTGAATTCCAAGATGATGACAATCCCTGAGTATATTCCAAAAAGACAAATAAGACCATTCAAATATGTTTTTTTCAAATCTAGTTTGGATTTTATATTTTCTCATGAATACATTTACAATGATTATAATAAATATTATTGCACACAAATTAACATACAGTACTGATTTAAAATATTATTTATGGAAAGCAAAACAGTAGCAAAATTATTAAACCAAAATAGATGATGAACATGAAACAGGTCAATAATGTATTTCAACATTCTAAAAATCTATAGCAATCAACATTTTTAATGTTCATTTATTTGATTTTAAAGTCATGGTTATCATCTGACCAATATTCTTTCTCATTTTCCACCATATTGTTTTCTATGAATTAGAGATCCACAGGAATCATTTCACTCAGAAAAACATCAAATGTGGACTGGTGAGGATGCTTATTTTTACTCAGCTTCCTCTACAGCTTTCTGATATATTATTCTGCAGAATCAATAGAAAGAGTGCTATGGTCGAGATATTGTAGAGGTGGAATGAAAATAATTGAAAATTGCCATTTGTATTGATATCAACCTACTTTACACAGAACTAAATTTGGTACCAACGTATTGGCTTATCAAAGATTTCTCAAAATGATCCAATTAATAACTTAATTTCTTTATTTATTAAAATACATGATAAAGCTTGAGATAAAACTGAGCTAAGATCTACCCATTTCTTGCCCACTCTTGATATATATGAATAGAGTTTGGTATCCTCTGAAAGGAAACTACATTAGGTTATTTATTATTTCTATGTATGCTTGCCTTTACATCAAGATGACTAACAATTTAAAATAATACATAATAACATACAAAGCATAAAAACACTTAAAATCATTGATAAAATTCAAGGAGTCTAATTACAAAGAAAAATACATTCCTATTCTTTTAGAAATGGAAAAATTTCAGTTTCTTGAAGGTGTTGTGGGCAAAACTCTTCCAATATCACTTCTAAAAATGTTTTCAAGTCCGATAAATAGTAATGTTTCCATACCTGGCAAAGTAGTCCCATTTATCAACATCAATGCCACTTGTTTTGTTAGCCACTATTTCGTAAAGAAAACTCTTTTTTGGGGAACGACCATGATAGGGCCACTGAATGAGAAGGACAAAAATATAGGCAAATACTGTCTTCTAATCAATATTTTTTTACCTATTTCATGGTGAAAATAAATTACAATGGAACCAAGATTTTTAAGCAGTACCTTTCCAAAGTTTTGCAAATGCTGCAGCAAATTAATTCCTATAATCAGTATTTTATGAGCCATGATGGCGCAGTGGTTAGAATGTAGTATTGCAAGCTTACTCTGCTCATATTGCCAGGAGTTCAGTTCCTTCAATCCTGATGGGCTTAAGGTTGATTCAGCCTTCCATCCTTCTGAGACTGATAAAATGAGGAC
The DNA here is from genome assembly GCF_016545835.1 of Crotalus tigris. Lineage (NCBI taxonomy): Eukaryota > Metazoa > Chordata > Lepidosauria > Squamata > Viperidae > Crotalus > Crotalus tigris. The sequence continues at coordinate 423,829 of NW_024099112.1, forward strand.
CCAGATTGTTGGGGGCAATATGCTAACTTTATAAACCACTTAGAGACTGCTGTAAAGCATAGGTGCTAAATTTAAGTGCTATTTTAATCATAAAGAATTAAAAAGCGGGAAGCCCCAGCCCGGCCCATGGAGGCGGGGGAGGGTGAGGCAGCAGCAGTGGTGGGAGAAGGGTGTCAGCAGGAGGCAGGACAGTAGTGCAGTGTCAGGGATGGAGGGGGGGGAGCAGGACAGTGGTGACTGTCCACAACAGTTTCAGTTTTTTATGTGGCCCTTGGGAAAATTAATTGCCCATCGATTATAGATGTATTCCATAATTATTCCCATTGCTGTACGATGCCTGATTTTAAAAAAAGTTTTGCATTTATATAGAGAGTTTATGTATGTGCCCTAGTGGGTGTCTTAATTCTGTATGACATTTCAAAAAATTCTTAGAAGCCTTCCCTCATTTCTGAGTTCAGTTTTTAATTTTGTTTAAAGAAAGATTTATTTTTTATTTGAACAGGATTGAAAAAACATTTATACATTTATTCTAATGATAGCTCTAAACATGTCAGCAAGCAGCATCTTCCACCCTCAGAAATGTCAAGACTAAGCCAAAGCCTTTCTGCACACAACAGTTTGCTGTCCTACTGAACTCTTGCACCTTACATATTAAAATAAGTAACTAACAGAAACTAATGACCTTGCCTTTTGCCTCTTTCCTTTTTTGATCCCAGTTCATTCTAGTAAACTGCACATTTAGGTAAGATCCGGGGATATGAAAAATGGAACTCACCTTTTTAACCCCCCTTTCCTTCTCAACAGGACTTGCTATCTGTTCTTTGATAAAATCTATGTCTTCATCCAACTTGAGACCATAATATTCCATTTTCGACCTTAGCTTATTGGAAGTGATTAAGTGTTCAAACATCTGAACAGAAGCCTGCTCATGCTGTAAACATAGATATAAATATATATTTGTTAAATCACTTTTTTTTAAGCATACGGCATACATAGTCAGGGGAGTCTACAATGCTCTGGCAGCTACTTTATTTTATTCACGCATGCATGCTATTCACGGGTACACTACAGGGGGCAAACTAGCTTTGCCCCAGCTGGCTAGCAGCTTTTGGTGGATGTCGGGTCATAATAGGCTTTCTTCCACTGACTTTGCCTTGCAACTGGGCAGGTCCAGCGCCGGCTCCCACTTCCACATGGAATGCTGCTAGTTTTTCCCACTGGAGAGATATCTATTTATCTACCGGCATTTTTACATGCTTTCAAACTGCTAGGGTGGGCAGGAGCTGGAGAAATGATGGAAGCTCAGTCTGTCACGTGGTGTCATGGGTTTGAACAGCCAGAGTGCCGACCATTTCTGATCAACAAATCCAGGGTCATTAAGCTGCTGCATCACTACACCCTCTTTATGTTAATCACAATATAAACTATCAATCAATCCAGCATAATTAATATTTCTGCTTAAAACTATGATTTAAATTTGGCTTATGAATCCTAGCTATTTTGAAGGTAATTTGCTATAGTTTTAAGTTTGTATGTATTGCAAACAATATTTAGTTACTGCAGTTATTGTTGCTTTTCTATCCATTCAGAGAATAAGCAACAATAAAATACTTGCTCCTAGAGCAGTGGTTCTCAACCTTTCTAATGCCGCGACCCCATAATACAGTTCCCCATGTTGTGGTGACCCCCAACCACTTATACATCACCGGGTGCCAGGGGCGTGGCCAAAGGGGGGAAAATGGCAGACAGCCTTGTTTGGCGACCCCTGTGAAATGGTCATTCGACCCCAAATGGGGTCCCGACCCACAGGTTGAGAACCACTGTCCTAGAGGTAATTGTCGACTTACGACAAATCATTTAGTGACTATTCAAAGTTACAACAGACTCTCCAAAAGCTATGGTTTCTCTTGCTGTCTTTGACCAGAATGTTAACTGTTGCTGCCTTCAAAAGAGTGACTTTTGTCTTTCAGAAACAGATGGAAAGATTGTCTACAACACAGTCCTTTCAGCCATCCCAAGAAAGTTCCGCACCCATTTGCACAGATAAATGCCCAACTGGCCTCAAGAACTCTCACACCGCTAATGATCAACCCTCAGAGTGCTAACAACCAGATGACTGCAGAGAATATAAAATTCTTCCATGCCCCACCATTCAGTCAGAACTGAAGAAGTTTCTTGGATGAGAAGCAAAACATTTTCAAGAAAAAAAATCCAAGAAAGTCTGGTTGCCTTTTGGAAAAGCACCTTTGGGACAACCATGACTTGGATGATTGAGAATCTCCATGGACATATCTCATTTACAATACATATAAATTTAATAAATTAAATAAAATAATACCCACCTTCCATTTTAATCCTGGGCGAGCAAGTGGCATGAATCCTCCATCAAACATCAAACCATGACTTGGATGATTAAGAATCTCCATGGACATGTCTCAATTACAGTACATATAAATTTAATAAATAAAATAAAATAATACTCACCTTCCATTTTAATCCCGGGCGAGCAAGTGGAATGAATCTTCCATCAAACATATGTGAAAATGGTCCATGACCTAAAAGTAAAGATTATGCAATTAATCTTTGTGGCAGAGTTAAGATGTGTGTATTTTTAAACACATATAGATATACTACTCAAATGTTCCTCAAATTATTGAGGTATTACTAAATTACAGCCAAAGTATTCACTTATTGTGTACTGAACCTGAATTGGTAATTTTTTAATACACTCCCTCTCTCTCTGATTAACAATTATACTAGAATTAAAATTTAAGTTTCTATCAGTTTTCAAAATATCGGTATTTTAATTGCTTGCGTTGAAAAAACCGTGTTGAAATAAGTAATTTAATTTATAGAGTAGAACTTTAGAAGCTAAAAGCAATATTAAGCCAAAGAAACAAACTAGAAGTCAAAGAAAATGGCATGTTCTTTCTGTTACATTATTCAAAACATGGTTTGTAATCAGTTCCTAAAAACAGAAAAACCTTAGCATTTGGACTTATATTTGTGCTAACTGGTAATACACAAGATTTATCTTTCTAACAACTCCACTGCATATTAAAACTATATTTAGTTTTCCTTTCACAGAATAATTATGCTAAAATATTGCCAGAGTTCCCAAAGCAAGATCTTCCTGCCTTACCTTTCTTTTAGATGTTTCTAAATGTTAACATTAAAATGAATAATATTAAAAAAGTTGACATGCTGTGAAGCAAAACAGTGTCATTAGAGTCATTTAAAGAATTATTTCTGTAAATATCTCAGAATTCAACACAAAAATGGTGGCTGGCTGCAACTTAGGTCTTTGTTATAAATGAACTGAAAGTAATCTGGGACCTGAAGGCAGGCAGCCTGAGGAACTAGGCAGGAACTAGCAGGGATGTGTTAATGAAGTAAAACATTGCAATAACACTCCTGACAAATTCAGTTGCTGGTCAGTGACTGTGATAAAAGCTATCTATCCTGTAAATTTTACAGCTACCTGCACAAAATAATGACAGCTAATTGGGGCTAAAAATAAGGTTTGCTATAATCTTTCAAAATATAATATTTTATGTATAATCAATCTTTCATGTATAACACAGCCCAGTTATTGTTCATTTATTCCTGCTTGCTCCATTGTATTCTAAATTATGCTAATCAAAGAAAATGTTTCGGTTACTTTAAACTGTGTTTAAGAATCTGCAACACTTTGTTTTTTTCCCACCCCCTTTTTCTCCTTGTCTCGTCTTTTGCTCTTCTGCCAAGGCTCCAGGCTCAGCTGGAAGAAGTAACAACTTATGTTTCTGGACTAATTGCCAGCTATTAAGCTATTGTGTACTCAGACAGAGCTAGAATAGATAAGGAAATTCAAAGGAACTTTTTAGACAAGCAAGAACTTTGTCATGTGTATTAGTTATAAAAAGCAGAATTTTTCTGATTAGGTTGTTCTTACTCTCCTCTGTCTCACAGCAGTGCATGCATGTGACAAGAGATTGAGACACCCAGTTTATTCCTTTGATCAAAAGAATAAACCTGTGTTTTTTTCAGTTGCCTTGTGTTCAGAGTCTCATTGGGATTTATTAGGATTCTGAGCTAAAAACCTTACACTATAAGCCTACAGTAAGTATATATATCCAAATAAAGAATGGTACAAAGCTAACAACAACAACAAAAGAAATTATTTTGACTCTAAAGCTCATTGACAGCAGAAATATACCGTATTTTCCGGTGTATAGGGCGACCCGTCGTATAAGACGACCCCTGACTTCGGCCCCGATTTCCATGCCTAGAAAGTCATCTTATACACTGGAAACTACCGTAATTTCCAGCATATAAGACAACTCGGCATATAAGACGACCCCCGACTTCGGCACCGATTTCCATGCTTTAGAAAGTCGTCTTATACGCCGGAAAATACGGTACTCCTGTGGATGTACAGCTCTATTTGTTTTAGCATACTTAACAGGATTGGCCTTGTGAACTTCTATCTCTCTCATAGGATTTGGGAAAGAATGTCACCCCACATAAATTACTTCTGTGTGCCATCAGTTGGTCACATTCCATTGGTGGAGAAGCACTGAATTACCACATCTCTACAGCAGATAAGAGTCAAAATAACAAATTCTAGTTGAGACATTTCATCATTAAATTGACTTTTGTAATCTCTTTGTACACCTTAGCCACATCAGCAACTGCATTTTAAATATTGATACAGTTTACATCAAATTAATATTTATTCTTTTGTATAGAAATTAATTTACCTGTCTCATGTTGAATGCAGTATTTTATAATTGTACCCTACTCTTTTTCCACAAGCATGAAATTTGTCCATTTTTCTATCTCAGGGCCAACATACATTTGATCAAGTGAATGCAGAAGTTAATACAGTTGCTAAGACTTCTGGTTTGCCAACGCGGCCGCCATGGACGTCGGAAAGACAAATTCTGTCTTCCACATCCAGTTTCACATCGCTGGGGGACCCTGGAAAGAGTCAAAAGTCACACCTGTAGGGGTAACCAGCAAGGAGGGGATCGCCGCTTGATCGCAGAAGAGCGGTAGCCCTTCCTCTTGATCAGGGGCAGGCCTCCAAACCGGCGGACAAAAGACTGGCCATAGCAGACAGCCGAAGTCACACTTACCACCAGGCAACTATAAAACAGCGCGGATGAGACTGGGTGAGATCTACCTCTCTTAAATCCTAACTATTTTTTTTATCTGCAAAAGCTGCTTAAAGTACTTTCCCCCCTGTGAAGAGGGAAATTAGATTTTACCCCTCCCTCCAGAAACAGCAGCAACTGACTATCCAGGGGAGTTTAAAAACATTGCAAGAATAATCTGATCCTAATTGGAATTTTAGTTTTTCAAGTTTGTGGACTAAAAGAATTTTAGAGCTATGTAACCTTGAGAAGCCCAGGTGTGTTCCATACTCAGTGACAAATTTTTTTTTCTGTATTCTCTGATTGCAAAGCTTTTAACCTAATATATTACAAAGAGAATATGGGTGAAGGCTAGGAACAGATTCTTTTTATGTTGAAAGCAATTCATCAAACTATTCTAACAGCTACTGATGAAATAAGAGGTTACAGAAAGGAACAAGATGTCAGCCCAGAGATACGAACTCGAACTTTGATTTCAACTAAAAAATGAACTACACAGAATACAACAGAAAAAGTAGAACAATTAAATATTATGACAGAAGACTCAATTGTCAACAAATACAGTCAATGGAAAATCCAGAAAAGGGACTGACAATATGGAAAAGGGAAAAGACTTTCTACATAAATCAGAAAAAACCTGAGGATCAAGAAGAAGAACAGACTGAAGAGAAGATAAACAGTTCAGAACAACTACGTCGAGATGGAAAAATAGAGAGATGATTTGTTAGTCCTCTCAAAAAAAATGGCGACCAGATGGTTTTTTCTACATCAAATCATATACATAATAATACAGGGAGATTTATTTGATGATTCAAAAGCACGGACATGGAAGACGATTTGGCAAAGAAAGAAAGCTAGAATAAGACTGAAGAAAATTGAGATTTTGACTTACTAGTGAGAATTAGAATATTCTAGAATATATTCAAATGTGTTCTTTGAATACTAAATATTGTAATGAGTGGAGATAAAGAAAACTTTGGTCATTTAAAACTTGGAAGTATAAATATTAACAGTTAAATCTGAATGTTGATTTGCTTATAAAGGTTAAATGTAAAGATAATTAAGATAGATATAAGCTAAAATTTATCGATGAATGTAATAAATATGTTTTTATTTAGCGGCAATAATAAAAATTATTAGCTTAAATATGAGATAGTAGATATCAAGAGAAAAAAAGAGGAAGTATTAAATGTTGAAATAACAGAAATTTTGATTACTAAATTTAAGATATTTGGAAATTACTAAAAAATAAGATTATATTGTATTATTGATTAGTTGATGTAAGATGGTGAGAACTCAAATAGATAAGGTGTATCCTGAACATTAGATCCTAAGATAAATTGTGATAAAGGGAATTGGGGTTATTTAAAACTTAGAAATTATAAATATTAAACGTTAAATTTAAACATTAATGGGAAACTAAAATTGGGAAAAACTAATCACGACAATGATTGTCAGAAAAAATTGAATGTTAAAACAATTAAGATATGTATGAACAAAAATTATTGATAAATGTAAGAAAGTTACTTTTATTTAAGCGATATAAACAAGAATTGTATTAATTTAAATATGAGAAAGTAAATACTAAGGGGGAAAGAAAGGAATTATTTAATGTAATAAATAATTTAATGTAATAATTTGAGATCTGTACTAAAAATAATTGTATGTTATTGAATTTTTGACCAACTCAGCCGCCACATTGCTTTTCAAATATTTAAATGTAAAATTAGAAAATTAATAAAAATTGTTCAAAAAAAAGTTAATACAGTTGTTAAAACTGTCACAAGAAATAGTTTGAAATGGTATAAAATGTGTATATACATATTACTTATTAGCAAAAAGATTACTTACCCAAATCATGACAAAGTCCAGCAATCTGAACACAGAGAATATCCCTTTGATCAATATTCAGTTCCGGTTGTCGTTCTTGCAACGCCTGCACCAAACGGCCTGCGAGATGACTAACACTTTTCCAAAAAGGGAAGAAATTATCTTTTTATGGCTTGAATTTAAGATTTATAAATAAAATGGGAATTTAAGTTACAAATGTAATGCAATTATGAACTGCTATAAGGCTTATTTAAATTCTGAATTTCAATATTATAAGATAGAGAATATTTCACGTTAAAAGATCTTTGTTTTGAACAATTAAATCTTCCTCATGCATCCACTTAATGTCAAACAAGGAAGAAATTTTTTTAAAGGAAGAAAACAATATCTGCGTATTCTTGCCTGTATTTTATATACACTATGTAGAGCAGTGTTTCTCAACCTTGACAATTTTAAGGCATGTGGACTTCAACTCCCAGAATTCCACAGCCAGCATTGCTGGCTGTGGAATTCTGGGAGTTGAAGTCCACATGCCTTAAAATTGTCAAGGTTGAGAAACACTGATGTAGAGGCAAGTTTTCTTTGGCTCAAACAGAAATTAAGAAATGTTTTCCTCTCTCTTGTTTATTTTTGCATGGAGCATGGAAACCTTACAATACAGAAATTCTCTCTACACAAATCCCAGTTTTATTAATGTATTCAACATAATAAACTGCATTATATTCAAGATACTAGCTATATAAGTCAAGTAGTCTTTCTTTTCAACTACAATTATTAGTGGTGATTCCCAAAGTTTATGAAAAAATACTATGTATTGTAAATTTTAAGTATAGTTAAATATGCAGCATCATAAAGCAAAATTTAAATATAAAAATTTCCATCAATGGAAAACATATAGCAGGAACTGGTTATTTTAAAAACTTCAGTAGAATCTTTTTACTTATACAAAGGCAATTCCTGCGTATAAACAAGTAAACAGTACTCCTTACCCAAGAGAATGTTCAAAGCGATTGTGTGATGCTCCTGGGAAAACATAATAAGTGCCACCCAACTGTTTAATATATCGTAGACGCTGAAATTGAGGTGTGTCAATAATGCAAACAAGAAGAGGATGCATTTCAATATGACCATGGATTGGATCATTAAATACCTGGAAAAAGCAAAACAAAATTTTAAAATATCCGTTAATCAATGATGAATAATGTTTCAATCAAGAATAAACATTGCCTTTTTCTAATTCTAAAAAATTAAGATAAACACCAGGATAATTAAAAGCCCCTGACTAACAAGTAACAAGTAGCCCAAATGAAAATCAACTGGGACAAATTCATCACACATATAAAACAAAAATTGAAAAATCTGGAGTAATGATTTTAATACTCGTGTGGAAAATGAAAATATTGGCTATTGTTCTTCTATGCAAGGTTTAGGCCCAGGTAAACTAAATCAGGCCTCATGGAAAAAGTATTGAACCAAAGTTTGTGCTATGCTTAATTTTGCAGTTTGCAACTGTACTTTACTTAATAAGATTTTGCTAAGCTTGCTTGAAGCAGTAGATGTGAACTTAAATGGACTCCAGAAGATGGTAGAGGACAGGAAGACTTGGAGGAATGTTGTCCATGGGGTCGCGATGGGTCGGACACGATTTCGCAATTAACAACAACAAAGCTTGCTTGTTTCAAATATATTTAGAACATAAGGAATGGAACAGTAAGATATAGGGAATTGAAAGTAGCTGATGGATGTGGGTTCCAATGTACACGAGTATGTGGAAAGTTATGTTCAGCAGAGCGTCAGAAGGAAGTCAGCAGAAAGTCAGCAGAAAGTATAAGATTGCTGACCATCTGTCTACAGTCTTAGGATGGGAAAGGGTATAAAGAGTTGAGACTGGACCTGATTGATTTACTATTGGCCTATCCCTGTCCTTATTGGAATTGCTATGTCATTGGACCTCATTGCAATGAGTTTTCTACGTAAGTGATGTTGTGTTATTATGTTTGCTATGTTCCAAATTATTAGCAAAATAAACCTCTGAATCTTAAAGTAAGAATTATTGTTTTGTGTTGCTGTCTCGTCTTTTTCATTGGGTTTTTCCACGACACTTGCTATTATCTTTCTTCTGCCATTCTACTATAGATGGCTACTCTCTTACCATCTTGAAGAGATTTGGAGTAGAAAATAAAGCCTGTAGATAAAGGAGGATTTTTTAAAGTTATCTGTTTTAAGATTATGAAAATTCTTATGGAAGGGATGGACCTCGTTATGTTTTTTTAAAAAAAAAAAAAAGCAGGGAATTTTAACTTTTCAGATTTTCAGTTTTATCTTTGGGGTAATCTAAACTTCCATTTCATCACAGAATTTAAGTAATTTTTAAAATAATATAGGCATACTTAGAAAGTTAATATTTGTCCCCCTTCATATTCTGGAAAGATCTTGGTTCTGCTTTTACTCAAATATCTGTTGCCCCCCTTTGTTGCATTAGATGTCATAAGACATATTTGGATGCTACTGGGAAGGAAGCTTAAATCAGATCTCGATTATCAAGAGAAATTGACACTTTAACATAACTCCAGTTTGAGAACTGCAGGTAATAAGTGATTATTTTCCAGCAATAATCTTCCCTGTGTTCAAAGTTTCATATATGATTAAATAACTGATCTTCTGCTTAACTTTGTTCTGGTTATGTGGGATTTTTTGCTTTATTATAATGATTTATTATGTGCTATCAGGTCAATGCCGACTTTTAGTGACCATATATTTTTTTCAAAGCCACTGTTGTCAACTTAGTCTTTTAATTCTTCCAATGGTAAAGCCTTGCTGTTGGTCATCTTCCTTTCCTCTTTACTTCCATCCTTCCCAGCACTGTAGAGTTTTCCAGAGAGTTAAGTCTTCCCATAACGTGTCTGAAGGATGACTTCAGTCTGATCATTTGTGTCTCAAATGGTTACTCTGAGTTGATTTGTTTGATGATCCATTTGTAAGATTACCATGTATAAAGGAGGAGGTTATAAGTTTTCCAAGCAAAAATATCAAATTAATGAAATAACTACAGTACTTGTTATTCTAGTTGTTAGAATACACTAAATTAAATGTTCAAAGGGCACACAGAGGCATGGAAGAAATTAGCATATCCAGTTGATGAACATCAGTGAAAGACAATTTCAGCATCTGTTGGCTATTATTTTTATCATTTTAAGATTATAGTTAATTTAACAGAAAGTATAATTTTTTGCTGGATATCTATATATCCTTTCAGAACGAATGTAATGTAATATCAGCTAAACATTGGAGATGCATAATTCAAAATACAACATTGGTTCATGCAATCCGTTTCCATTGAAAGGGCTGAAAGGATTAGCTGGTAACATCACCATTGCCCAGTTGGGAGGCCCTTTCATGTCCCCATTAATGTGACCACCAAAATGGTACCTATCTATTTGTGATTGCTCGCTTTTGAACAACTAGGTCACACAACAGCATTCGGGTCTCAAACCCAGACTATACATCAACCCAGAGTCCTAATCACCAAGATCCTATGATTCATATGATATGGCCTTCTGTTACAGAGACTTCATTTTAAACAACTGTTATTTCACACATTTTGTTTCAAAGTTGAATTTTATAGATACTAACATTCTTTTGAATTATATAACAATGATTTTGAAATTAATGGGCAGACAGAAAACAGACCAGGTGGTTTTACAATTGTAAAACAACACCTAAACAAACATATAAAAATGAAAGCATGTCTATTCTCTACCACTGATGCAATATCTAAAGACTTCTGTTATATTCTAATAAACATTTTATAGCCAGGTTAAGTATTAAAATTATATAATATTACAGCAAGACTAATTTTGTTTGGTATCAACCTTTTTCAACATACATAATAAATAAGAAATTGTTCTCTCACTTTTGTTATATCAGTTTGACTTTGACTTTGTGCCAGTTGGCGCACACAAACTAGCAGCTTCTCTTTCACTCCTACAGCTCTGAAAATGAAGCATATAATGTGACTTAAACAATTATTCAATATTTTATTTAGTAATGAACTTAGTAGCAATTAATTTAGCTTCCATATTAAGACAAGAATTTTTACAGAAATTTTTAGTAAAATGTCTTCTGGCAGAAAGTGATGGTGATAAACCACTGATTTTTAAAGGATAACTTCATGAACAAAAAGTACATTTATTCTTATTTTAAATAAAATAAAATAGATTTAAATATTTTATTTAAATAAAATAAAAATAGATTTACATTTCCACATTAACTTGATTAATGAGAACATATACATATATTTCATTTTCTCATTTCATCCGGAGCAATGTTCTGCAGATTTTAGCTAAAAATGACATGCATACTATATTTTTATTTACATCCTGCAAGCAAAGCAGTATCCACTATTAGGATGTGTTATAGTAGTGTCAATTCAAGGATGCATGGCACCCCTAAACCACAATGACAAAAGCAATAATCCTTTGGCAGAAGTCAAAAGCTTCTTAGTGTGACTTAGGGCTGCAAAGACCTGCACAACTTTGATTAGGGCCACAGTTCTTATCAAAAAGGATACAGATAAAAGAAATAAGGAAGGTTACAAGGATCAAGTGAAACAGACAACAGGGTACAGGAAACAGAAACAGGACATAAAGTTAGAAAATAAAAAAAGGAACATAGTAAGAACATAAATAGCATTAAAAGGACAACATTATATAAGATAATAAGATAAAATATATAGTAAGATAAATTCTTATTAAAAGTAAGATATTACTAACAATAAAAGATAACACAATGCTATATCATCAGGGAAAATCTTTATTTTGTTATTCACTAAGAAAAGTTGCTTATTATATATATATTTATTATAATAAAAACATTTGCTAGTATACTGTTGAGTTTGTGTTATCCTTGAAATTATGACAGCATGTAACAGAGAAACTTGTCACAATGTAGATAGTGTATTCCATGTTTGTTATTTTGGATAAATGATGTGTGAACTAGCTGTCTATCAACACAATGGAAAGACAAACTTATATCATTGTGTGTGGGCAGGGTATAAGCAAAGTTTAAAAACAGAGGTTTTAAAATGTTTTGGTATGTATTATGTTTTCATTTTATTTTTTGTTTTTGCTTGTATTTTTGCTTTTTTATGTCTTCCAGTTTTTTTGTTTACCAAGGCAATATAAAAAATCTTCCTAAAGTCAGCTTCTGAAAACTAAAGTCACTTCAGGCAAACAAGAATAACGCAAAACCAAAGAGCTCTGCAGATGCAGAAGACATACAATTCTTATAATTCCTTCAATTTGAATAAATAAAAAAGTTGCTTACCGAATTCCCATTTTTTCAAGATGAGGTTCAGTGAGATATGGTACAGTTGAACCGGTTATTTTATGTTCTAGGGAGTTAAATACATACACTTTAACATTTCTTTCTGAAATTGTCATTTTGAAATTATTTGGGAGGTTACAGGACTACAATTAATGAATATACATTAATAACCCTGAAATATATGCAGTATTTGCTTTGATTCATGCAATCATAAATTCTTCAGAGAAGTCATGAAAATATAGAGTATGAAGAGGCTAATAATCCAGGCAACATAAATATTTAATAAATTATTAGAATTAAAGGTACATCCTGTAAATTAATTCTTCATGTTATTCTAAAGAGTGATTCTTCTTGTTCCATAAATATAGGAAAACCTGAATATTGCATTTACCCTAGAATAAATTAGCATAATCAGAAGATCTCCAATACACATTGCAAAACTTCCCTGTGGATACAGGAAGGAAGTTACATAGTAAAGAATGTGGTCTTGCCAGTGCCCTGAAGATTTGCTACTTGCAAAGTAGTTTGATCTTGCTTACTTTAATTTTTTTCTTCTGAAATGTTGACTTGCCAGTTATTAAGTATTAAGATATTTTATTAGAGCATTACTGTCAGACCTGCCACAAATTTAAACCTCTAAATACAAATGATCCTTGGCTCCATTTGTTGAAAAAGTTATAATTTTATTAGAAGTCAAGTGCATTGCAGTAGTGCATAGCCAGAACTGAAAATCGGGAACCAAAATCTCTAAGTTCAATTTTTACCTCTCTTAGCTGCCTCCCATTGCCCACCCCTGTGCGACCAGTAAGGTTCAGACAGGATGTTTTCGTAATGGTCAATCCAAGCACTAGAAGATATGCAGCTGGTATGCCAGGTGACCTTGAAGCAGAATCTCAAAGAGATACAGCATTCACTTTTGTTTTGCCCCTTGCCTTCCTTACCTCCCCATAGTACATGGCAGTCTGTTATTGTATTCTAGCAAAGGACAAGCAAGCATTAAGGTGGCAGCTGACAATTACAGTTTTATTAAGATTCATTTTGTTTTTTAAGATATTGTTGGCTTTCTTACTTTTCACAAGCCTTAAAGATAGCTTACCCAAGGAAATAAGATAAGGTATGCATTCACAGGATAGCTTCACTTTAGATAAATGTATTCTCAGAAAAGTTAGAGGCCCTAGTAAGGACAGGTGATTGAATAAGGGAGTGATATTTCATAGGAGGGTTGATTATAAGATGTATAATGTGTGCTGAATGGGTGAGGGGGGCTCTGCAGTTATCACTCTTGAAAAATAAAGTACTTAATTTCATGCCTGTTGTTTCTTTAATCTCAATTCATGACAAACTTGTTAAGGAATAAAATTTCAACACAATTTAGCCTAGCTGTCTCCCATCCCACACTTGACCCTGGTTAGTTTCCAACTTGGGCAAGCCACCATTTGCAAAATCTCTACTGTATTTACCCAGTGTAATTATTTTATAGCCAAACTCATAAAAATTATACTTAAAATCCTACAGATTGATCAGAAGTTAATATAATTATCATCATAATACATTTTAGGAAAACTTCAGTTTAAAATGTGATAAATTTGAACACTGACAGGGCAAGCCACTAGCATATAAACTGACAGCAAACCACACTCCTTATTAGCACTCTAGTTATCTAGTTTGGATAATGAAATGTCTGCAAGAAAACAAGCAAGCTCAGAAAGCAGCAAGGATGCCTCAGATAAATTTGAATTATATTTTCTAGCAATTCATTTCTAGAATCACATTTTTTCAGATATCACAGATACAATAAATAAAGATTGCCTGTATGTAAGCAAAGCTGGACATCAGTTTTAAACTTAATATATCACCTGTGGCTTGTAGGAGTAGGCTACAAAAAATCACTAATAGCCCAAACTCACCCAGTGAAGAACCTCCTAGCAAACAGAGTTGAACTTAAATTCCAACTTCCTAATCCACTTACCTAAAAGCTCTTTATACTGTAACCCAGGGGTCTTCAAACTCTGCCCTTTTATGACTCATGCACTTCAACTCCCAGAATTCCTCAGCCAGCATGCCTGGTTGAGGAATTCTGGGAGTTGAAATTCCATGAGTCATAAAAGGGCCAGGTTTGAAGACCTCTATTGTAACCTAAGCAAGACATTTCACAGAAAGATAGAGAAAGCAAGATTATTGCCAGGTGATTTCAATTCAAATAGTATTCAGAAGTTAGCAACAATCAATTAAGAATTGGCTGTAGCAACATTAGGAGGTAAATGAAATGATTGCTTCTGGAGGTAAGGGTAAGTTCCACAGGCAGGATTAGAAGCAATCTAGAGCCATTTCTTCAATGATTTATAGCCTCAGCCAACAATTGCTGCATTGATGTAACTGTAACAAAATAGCCCTGATGTTGCTTTTCCAAAGACAGTATAAATCAAAAGTCAGGACATCATCCAATAGGAAACAAAGTGAGCAACATAAATACTAATTCTATGAAATTCATTTTAAATAATCAGCATAATAGCATGTTTGTAAACATATAAATGTTCCCATTGGAAAAAATGGCCCTTTTCCTTTTATCATGATGGAACCTATGTTTTGGATAGAATGAATGATGGCTTAAGATGAGCTATTGGGATACAATCTGATTTGCTACATATTCGTCTTGAATTAAACCAATAGCACACCATTTTTAATTCATTTTAAAAGATGTGCTGCTTAGGTCCCTAGATGACAATGTTTAAGAGACGGGACCTAGAATGTACCCATTCTATTTTACCTAGAAGCATGGGCAGATACCCTCAAGACAGGGGATCCATAAGTAGCCTAAGCCCATGACATTTAAGACTTTAAAGGTGACAAACACTATCTGGAAAGAAACTGGAGCCATTGCACCTCATGCAATAGTGGTGAAATGTGGACAAAATGTGAGACATCTAGGACTGCAAATACCATCACATTCTGGACTAGTTGTAATTTCCAGATGATCTTCAAGGGCATTCCCATGTAGAGCCATTGCTGTAATTTAACTGGGAAATGACCAGAGTTTGAGTTACTGTGAGCAAACTATCCCAGTCCAGGAATGACTGCAATTGGTGTATGAGATGGATCTGTCTAAAGGCCCCCATTGCCAGGACTACCACCTTTCCTCAAGCAGAAGTTACAAGTCCCCGAGTAGCCCCAAACTGCGCACCAGCTGTGACTGGTGGAACACTAGCCTGGCAAGAATCAAAATGACACATTCCTGGAATCAGGAGTCCCAAAAATCCAGACCCACTTGCTAGGGCTAAGTTGAAACTGGTTCTTCCTTATCCAATCCCTTGCAGCTTGCAGGTACTAGGCCAATCCCAGGATAGTATCACTTAGCCAGCAAGAAACAGAGATGTATAATTAGGTATCCTCAGCATGTTGATACTACACTTGTGAGATTAGGCTGAAGCTGCGGTAACTAAAGATAAATCAAATGCAAAAGCAGAGAAGACAAAAGCCAGGAATCTTACTGAAAGATCCCTCAGGAAAATAGATAAGAAATAAAGCCATTAAGAAAACAAAGGAAAAATGTCACCTGAACCAGTCAAAGGAAGTTGGGCCTGAGCATGAAAAAAGATACAATCCCAGCTAACCAACAAAGCAAGAACTTTGGGGAATAAAAAGAGATCCTAACCTAGCCTATTCCTAGAGTCATCTTTGGATTCAGACTTGGCAGCCTTGTTTAGAAGGACATTGGTATGTGTGTGAAGGAGACAGTATTATACATTATACCAGTAAAGTTTTGTTGTTAGTTTAACCATGTCTCTGTGTATTTCAAAGAAAACATTGTGCCTCAGTGTTCACCTGAAAGTGATTTCTGTGTGTCCCTAGTTATTTCCTGGCTGTTGAACAGGAATTTGTGCCTTATCTATAGCAGTTGATCTATCTGGAAAACCCACTTAGGAAGCAAGGGAGGCTTGCAAGATCTGCATGTAACACACTGCATGATATCAGATGACCTCTCCTGGTCTCTTGAGAAGGAGGCATATATCAATACTTCCTTCAAAGTGGGCAGCACCAGCTTTTCCCAACATAAAGCATTGATTATCACATGGACCCAACCAGAGGCTTTACTTTTATTATTTTATTTATTCATCCCAGCTTTATTTTATAGGTGCAAGCATACATAATACGACAGGATCCAATCTGGAGCAGTCACCAGGACCAGAGGTTTAGTCTTTTGAGCTTTTGAACTTGTGCTGGAGCCCATCCTCAAGGAATTTCTCTCTCACCAGAGACATTCTTGTGTGACACATGCTGAGAGAAAAGTTCCCTGAGGATGGTCTCCAGCACAAGTCCAAAAGCTCAGTAAACTAAACCTCCGGTCCCAGTGACTGACCCAGATTGGATCCTGCAACATTATCCTGGGACACATACAATTGCCTTCATTTGTGATACTTAGCACTCCTTCCTTGTCCTATTTTCCCCACAACAAATCTGTGAGGTGCATTGGACTGAGTGAGAGTGACTGGCCCAAAATTGCTAGCCACTTTCATGGCTAAGGCCAGACTAGCTCCTGGTTTCTAGCCTGCTGCCTTAACCACTAGACCAAAGCAGAAAGGGGCACAGGTCCAAAATATAGGTGGTAGAGCTTACAGCCCCAAGGATTCTGTCCAATTCTTTTGCATTAACTGGCTCAACTGTTCTAATTACTTTCAAAAAATCTGCCCAGTTAGCAACTAACTCCAAGAACAGTCAAGCAATTTTATCTAACAGATGCTGAGAATATTCTTCACAGTGAGGTTTGCTACGCGGCTGCCATAGATGGTCGGAAGATGATTCTCGTCTTCCCCGTCCAGTTTTGCATCGCTGGGGGAACCCTGAAAAGGGTTAAAAGTCACCCTGTAGAGGCGACCAGCAAGGAAGGGCTATTGCTGGATCACGGGAGAGCGGTAGCTCTCCCGCTGGAGCCGGCGATCCCTACAAACCAGAGGACGAAAGACCGGCTATAGAAATATGGCTCATTACTAGGCTGTAGACAGCTGAAGCCACACTCACCATCTGGCAACTTCAAAACAGCATGGAAAGGGCTGGGTGAGATCTACCTCTCTTAAATCGTAATTGCTTTTTTGTACCTATTCAAGCCACTAAAATACTTTCCCCCCTGTAGAGAGGGAAGGGGGATTTTGCTCCAGAAACAGCGGCGATTGACTAAAACGTTGAAAAAATACTGGGATCCTAATTGGAACTCTACTTCCTAACATTGATGGCATTACAAGATTTGTAATTTTCTAATCTTTATTTTTCTCGAATTTTTATTCGCCATTTTTACTGAAGATATGGGTTTTTCTTTTAAAATAGAAGAAAAAAACTGAAAAGATCAAAGCAATTCTGGGGTGACACCTGGTGGCTAAACCTGAGATTTCAACTTGTTACTGCCTAAGAGAGACTTGTTGACAGTTTAGAAAATAGATAAGATATAATCAACCTTGAAACACCAGCTGCAAGAAGCTCAGCTCTGCTCTTCACTTAGTGGACATTTTGACTATAAGCTTTCAACTTAATATACTACAATGGAAGAAGAACAGGAATGAACTTTTCCTACAGAGGAAGAACAGGAACAAACTCTTTGCATGTTAAAAGCAATTGCCCAAACTTTTCTTACAATTGGTGATGAAATAAGAAAAGGCAGGAAAAAACAAGAAAGCAGCCTGGATATGCAAACTCAGATTATGACTTCAACTAAAGAATCATCTATACCAGTGATGGTGAACCTTTTAGAGACCAAGTGCCCAAACTGCAACTCAAAACTCACTTATGTATTGTTGGGTGCTGGGTGGGCATGGCCCATTGGGTGGGTGTGGCTGCAGTTGTAACACAGACTGGGTGGGACTAAAAAGTTCAATCAATTAGTTCCAACTTTGCGAGATCTTTTTTTTTTCCTGCAAGAAGTTGAAATTGATTGAATAATTGAACTTTTTTTTTTTTTGCACACGGTGGCACAGGCCTAAAGCAAAAAGGTTTTCATAAAACCCAGCTGAAGCCCTAGCACTGGGGCGACGGCGCACGTGCCATAGGTTCACCACCACAGATCTATACAGAATTCTACAGAGAAAGTGGAACAATCAAATGCTATGATAGAAGATTCAACCACTCAACAAATATAGATAATGGAAGATACGGAAAGAAATTGATAATAGAGAAAAAGGAAAGGACTTTTTTTATGAATCAGAAGGAACCTGAAGATCAAAAAGAAAAAGAAATGAAAGAGAAGATAAACACTTTGGGAGATGGAAAAACAAAGAGACGACCTGTTAGATCAGTTAGTCCTCTTTTTAAAAAAGGCAATTGGATGTTTTTTTCAAAATCAAACATCAAAAGAGCCAAGGTTGCCTACCCATGCCACAGACTAAAAAGAAGAAAATCTGGATCATTTCCTACTATTGATATAAAGTGCTATCCAAACATCCTCGAGAAGGCATGCAGCTATATTGCTATGGAATTTGTTCTTCCATTCTCAATCCCATTCCTACCACCACCATGGGAATAAGAAGGAGACAAATCCTACCGGTAGCAGAGTTTAAATATGCTGAGGCTGCCTTTGAATTGGCATAGCGGAGAAAACACTTAACAGCTGCACAAATAAGAATGATTCAAGACGTCTCATTCACGGCTGAAGACCAGATGAAGCCAAACACGGCAGGTGTACCGTGGCTAGGAGCATGTCGAGGAAATCCCTTTGGATTCCGAGATTTTTTTTTTTTTCTACAGTAGAAAAAGAGCCTGTCCTATGTTCACTGGCGAAGACGGGCATCACTTTTGGAGCGCCCTGCACCAAACGGTGCAAGAAAATCTTCGAAACAAAAACCTTTCCGAATCTAGTCTCTCTTTCGGCAAGATTCAAATGTCGGGCAAACGCCCACAGCAACACTAGATGGCGGCTCCTCAATAAACCTTCCCGCGACCCGACCCGCAGTTACATTTGCCGGCTTTCCCCCGCACCTCGAAAGCACTGCAGCTCCGCAGCTTCCAAGCCCTGTTCCTGAAGGAAGACGCACAGCTGCTCCGTGTCCCAGAATCGAAAATTGAGCTTAACAGAATCCGCCGAGCCTGTAGCGGTAACGCTGCGCTTTTG
Source organism: Crotalus tigris (assembly GCF_016545835.1). Classification (NCBI taxonomy): domain Eukaryota; kingdom Metazoa; phylum Chordata; class Lepidosauria; order Squamata; family Viperidae; genus Crotalus; species Crotalus tigris. Next base: position 443,215 of record NW_024099112.1, read on the forward strand.
AGGCGTCTGAAAGCCATCGGCCGGGCTGGTGGGCCGGGCCCGTTTATGGGCGCCTTCCCGGTTATCGTTCGACATCGCTCCGCCGCTGTGATGAGGAGAAGCTCGAGCAGCGACTTCCCTTCGCTCGCGCGGGCTCCGGACCCGCCCCCCGCTGCCACCTCACGTTGCCACCAGCGAGTCCAAGGAGGGAGGGAGCCACGTGACTGCTGCTGGCTTCTCGGGAGGGGTGACCATGCAGGGAAATTTTTGCGCGCCTCGGCCCCGCTGCACTTACCCTGCCACGTTAACAGAGCTGGAAACGCGTGGGAATAAGAGCCGGCCTTGATACCACGGCCCACCAAGGGAAAGCGTCACCCACGTCCACCCGTCCTCCCCTTTACTATTTCTGGCTTCTCTGCCCCCTTTCCGAGAAATGAGCAGTCCAAAGCTCATGGCTGTATCCAGGATGATCAGAACAAAGGATATCTTTACCCAGGTTCTGAGGTCTAAATCGGCCTGCTTGTCGATGTTTTCAAATAAAAAGGCAGTAATCCTTTTTTAAAAAATACACATTCAAGTAGTTACAAATTTAATAATAATAACAGTAAAATTGGAAGGGACCTTGGAGGTCATCTAGTCCAACCCCCTGCTCAGGAAGGAAACCCTATACCATTTCGGACAAATAGCTGTCCAGTCTCTTCTTAAAATCTTTCAGCGTTGGAGCATTCACCGCTTCTGGAGGCAGGTTGTTCCATTGATTAATTGTTCTCACTGTCAGGAAGTTTCTCCTTAGTTCTAGGTTGCTTCTCTCCTTGATTAGTTTCCACCTGTTGCTTCTTGTCTTGCCTTCAGGCGCTTTGGAAAATAGCTTGATTCCCTCTTCTTTGTGGCAGCCCCTGAGATATTGGAATACTGCTATCATGTCCCCCCTCGTCCTTTTCTTCGTTAAACTAGGCATACCCAATTCCAGCAACCGTTCCTTATATGTTTTAGCTTCCAGTCCCCTAATCATCTTTGTTGCTCTTCTCTGTACTCTTTTTCTACAGTCTCAACATCTTTTTTACATCGTGGTGACCAAAACTGGATGCAGTATTCCAAGTGTGGCCTTACCAAGGCATTGTAAAGTGATATTAATACTTCATGTGATTTTGATTCTATCCCTCTGTTAATGCAGCCTAGCACTGTGTTGGCCTTTTTGGTAGCTGCAGCACACTGCTGGCTCAATTTTACTATTTACTTTACTACTATTATTATATTTAGGTGATTGTCTACTAGGACTCCAAGGTCCCTCTCACAGTTACTACTATTGAGCAAAGTGCCACCTATGCTGTACTTGTGCATTTGGTTTTTCTTGCCTAAATGTAGAACCTTGCTTTTTTCACCATTGAATTTCATTTTGTTAGTTAGTGCCCAGTGTTCAAGTCTGTCCAGATCCTTCTGTATCTTAAGCCTGTCTTCTGGAGTGTTGGCTATTCCTGCCAGCTTGGTGTCGTCTGCAAATTTGATGAGTTCCCCATCTATCCCTTCATCCAAATCATTGATAAAGATGTTGAAGAGCACTGGGCCCAGAACAGAGCCCTGGGGCACCCCACTACACACTTCCCTTCACGTAGATGCGGTTCCATTGAGGATCACTTGCTGAGTACGGCCGGTCAGCCAGCTACGGATCCATCTGGTGGTGATTCTGTCTACCCCACATTTTTCTATCTTATCAAGTAGTAGGTTGTGATCTACTTTATCAAATGCCTTACTGAAGTCCAAGTAAATTATGTCCACAGCATTCTTCTGATCCACTAACTTTGTCACTGGATCAAAGAATGCAATAAGATTTGTCTGGCATGATCTATTTTTGATAAACCCATGTTGACTTTTAGTAATGACTTTGTTTGCCTCTAGGTGTTTGTTGATGCATTGTTTGATTATCTTTTCCAGGATCTTCCCAGGTATTGAGGTCAGGCTGATAGGTCTTAATTTCCTGGATCCATTTTTCTTCCTTTTTTGAGGATGGGAACTACATCATCTCTTTTCCAGTCCTCTGGTAGTTCCCCTGTGCTCCAGGATCTTTGAAAAAATATAGTTCAGTGGTTCCAAGATCACATCTGCCAGTTCCTTGAGAACCTTGGGGTGTAATCCATCTGGTCCTGCGATTTGAACTCATCTAGGCTGGACAGGTGCTCACTTACCATTTTCTTGCCTATCTTAACTTGTGTTTCTATTCTGTTTTTTATGGCGCTATTTTTGATAGGCTGGTCTGTTTTTTCCCTTTGTGTAAAGACAGATGCAAAAAACGAGTTAAATAGTTCTGCTTTCTCCCTGTTGCTTGTCACCTTCTTGCCACTTTCACCCACTAATGGACCAATCATTTCCTTCACTTTTTTCTTGTTTTTTTACATGTTGAAAGAAGCTTTTTTTGTTATTTTTGACTTTGGTCGCAAGCTTTAGTTCATTTTGAGCCTTGGCTTTCCTCACCTCAACTTTTTCATCTAAAAACAAGATATGCTATGTAATTCCGTCTTGCAATCTCACATCTCCAAATCTCCGGATGTACTTCTCTGCATTTCTTCTCAGCCCTGCCCACCCACCCCTTTTCAGACATGAGTGTGAGCCTTGGAGTCAGTGTTGACTCCTGGTGACCCGGCAGTTTTCTTGGCAAGATGTAAGAAGTGGTTTGCCATTGCCTGCCTCCTAGAGCTGGCTTTGGCAGGACTAGCCATCAGGTTTCTAGCTTGATGGCTTAACTATTACAATTTCAGGGCATTTTACAGTACTTTTTTTTAAAAAAAAACCCTTCCTTCCCTGAGGTAATATCTGGAATATAGACAAAGAGTAAATTGCAAAATATGTGTGCAAATACTGAGTTTTCAAGAATCCTTCCTCAGGAAAAAGTAAAGCAAGAGACAGGAGGAAAAAAAACTCATTTAAGACAGATTGGTATTGTAGTTTTAGATTTTGTTAAATTTTAAAGGGCAAATATTTTGTGAGCAAACTACTCCATGATCAATTGTTGCTTGATCAATTGATACTTGGTTTTATTATTTCTATAGTTGTATGTTTCTTAAAGTGATGGAAAGGCTAAAATCCCCCTCACCTAATATCTTTATATTAGAAATCTAAAACTTAGAAGTATATAGGCCTTGATACTTAGTAACCTGCTAGTCTGAAAAGGTCAAGAATGCTTACAAAAGCTTGCTCAAGTGAAACCTCAGACATATCATTGCACAAGGCAACAATTTGGGAAAAGAGGAACTTGTATAATATACTGTTACTGGAAATTAGGGACAAATATGCCGATTGCTACTAAATAATGCTGATGTTACCAAGCAATATTGGCTGAACTCAGGTAATGTGGACAGTTACCTAAAAGGGCTTGACTTAAGGTGAGCTTATGGAGAAGTTAACTGTAAAAATTGTACTATTGAGGGAGTAGCCTTTGCACCACCCTACTGGAATGATCTCTGTGTCCTTTTTCTGCACAGAATAAAATATTTTGTAATCTCCACCTCAGAGTGTTTTCATTGGGCATTACAAACTGGGCAAACCAGCTTTCTGGGATTAAAAAAGCTATCACCATTGTTGTCATCTTTTATTATTTATGCACGCTGTCTATACAATAGAGTGAAAGTAGAATCTTCTAATTTTCTAATCCAGTAATTGGGAGTGTCCAGAATGGGACACTCCCAATTGGGTCCCAGGACTATCAGCAGAGTAAGGCTTTGAGGCATTTACAGAAGGTTGAAAGGGTGGGGTCAGATCTCACCTAAAGAGTGATATGATGTTCCAGAGGGTGGGTGCTGCAGCAGAAAAGGTTCTTTTCCTGGACCCTACCAGCTGAAATTCCTTGCCCCTTCTGCCAATGCAAGTGGCATGGTTGCGCTGGCAGATAGGGCATGCCGTGTACCCCGTTTGGAAGCTGGTGGAGTAGTGATGCAAATAGGTGTGATGGAATGTAGTTTGGCTTCCCAACTAAGAATCCAGACCACATTTCCGTCACATCAGTGAGGCTGTATCAAGCACATGGGACAAAGATGTGTGAATGTCTGTACATGTGAGAGAAGTCAGTGACTGACCTTGTTTGTGGTAAGTCTATTTTAGAGTTTGTATTTGTGTTCAAAATCATAGGAAACTATAACACTTATTTATAGCAAACATAGCCAGGTGAGGGGGGAGGAATCCAAATAATGTCAAAAAAATTTTAAAAAGTGCAACAACATGCAAGAAAGAAAGGGTCATTATCCACATTCCCGCACTTATTTCCTTCCTAATTGAAATGATAACATGCCTCAGCATTTGTTTGTTGTTTCAAAAGCCATAGGTGGAACACTTTTGGTAACTGGAAGAATTTTTTCAAAGGAAAAAGAGTAATTCATTCCCCTGAAAACATAGCTCACACATTTTCTTGAAACATTTAAGTGGAATGGATCGTTTTAGTGATTCTGTAAGCATAATGTTGATAAATTTCCCGTTTAAATAACAGAATGCTTGATTGTTTGTCCTCCTCAGTCATCTTCAGAACTAGATTATAAACTTATCAAATGCATCTATATTCTGAATAAACTAAGATGTTTGATGGGAAGATACTGACTTAGGTCTCGGCGAGCATTCATTTCTAGAGTTACTCAGATTTATGATAATACAGAGATCAGTGCTACTACACAGGATAGGAAGTATCGTAAATACTTCCCTTGTGTACTAATTTCCTCATTTTTACTAAACGTTCATTGAGCACTGTAATTCAAATATATATTTTCAATATGGTTCAAGATTACAAAACCATCCAAATCAGATCAGAATAAAGTTTTTTTTAATTAAGATGTCTATTTACAAGGATAGATCCAAAGGGTTAAGTTCAAAAAAATAAACCCAATTTTTAATCAGGAACATCAGTCATATATCATAGTCAACCTGTAATTAATACAAAAATTATAATTAATATAAAACCCCAATTAATATAAATTATTAATGTATAACTAAGCCAAATTTCAGCACCAAACTTTTAATGTCAAACCTGAGAATACTGGACAGATAAATAAAGAAAGCAAGGATATAACTAGAGTTCCATGGGTAGTAAGGCAAACCTCTTGGAGGTTGGGGCCTCCATCCAAACATCAGTCATCAACATGGCTACATTTGAAGGGGGAGACCTATTCTGATGTCTGGGGTTGTATATCAGTGGTAGACTGGACTACTCTTATTAGGAGTGGAGTTGTACTACTAAAACAGGACTAAAAATCAGACAACCACTAAATGGCATTCACAAATTAGGGATTTCTGTTATTTCTTTGCTGCCACTTGGTAGTCTCAAGAGTTAGTGGAGGCAGCTGCTACGTCTGCTCACAGACTACTTCTGTCTACTGATCTAATATCTCTAGCTTCCTCTATTGGCATGCATTAAATCCTAGCAGAACTCATTGTTCAGTTTTCTTTTTTTAAAAGCTAAAGGCCTGGAAGGACACTTTTTTCTTTGAAGATCCCAAGATAGTCACCTCCCCTGCTTTGAATGTATTTATATCATTGAGAGAAAAGTAAGACATTAAGATTGATTGACTGGAAAAGAAACATAAAGAATCAACTGCATATAATTGAAACAACTGTACTCTGAGTATAGTTTTATGCCACATTCTGTGATAACAATCCAATATTTCAAAAAGTAAAACATTTTTCCTCCCCAAAGCAAAAATACATCTTTTATAAATATATTTAAGTCTATTGTAAAACATTTTAGCATATTATTTGGCTTTGTGGTTTATTAAATGATAGATCTCAATGTATTATACAATGGAGTACTAATTAACTATAAAAATCCTTTAGAACTGATTAAATTGTTACAAAATTTAAACCTTTCTATATATGAATGAGAAATATAAAATATTTTATGGTTCTTTTAATATATTTGAAGTGAGAATAATCCTTTACAGTTATGATGGAACTTCTTTCTATATTTTCATAAAATATTTCTAATGAATTTCCCTCTTAAGAAAAATATTCAGCATTTTTTTTAAATGTAGCCAAACGGAATACTACTTAAAATCTTATAATATTTCATATTGATCTTATGCATACATTTAATTTGATAAGTCTTATATTTTGTGTAGATACTACACAAAGGAAAATAAGCTTTTCAGGTTGAAAATTTTATTTTAAAAGAATGTTAAAATTTACAGCTGCTTAGCAGGTGGTTGACTCTGTTGAGCTACCAAGTAGTTCATTAGAGAAGGCTGGAGTACCTTAAGATATTGAGCCATAATTTTCCTTGACTTAGCAAAACTTTTGATAATGAATAGAAAAAGTATTTTCCTAGGAAATCATTTTCAGTGTTCGCTAGGTTTTTTTAGGATGAAGGGAGAAAAAGAATTCATAATTTTATAGGGGTTTTTTTTCTGTTTCTCAACAAATGTTGGAAAATCTTTTTTAAACCTACCCAATGGTAAGATAAACACAGCAACATGATGCTTTTTATCCCTTTGATACAGCAGAAATATTTTTCCATTTTAAGAACAGAGGAAGATACTTATTTAGACAAGGCTTCAGCTTTCCGGGGGGGGGGGGGAGGAAACTTGAGATGCCACAGTCAGACACAACTGCGTCTTAATAAGCAACTATAATGTATTATATAGACAGGTTTTCCCTGTGAGAAACCATATTAATTATAAATGGCATGAGTAACACGCTTTTTACAAATGTTATACAGTGCACAGGCATCTATAGTGCAGAAGCAGCCCTCTTAAACACTATACGGTATATAAACAAGGAGTGCATCCATTTATTCAACAGAGGGCTCAGTATCACCTTTAGGAAATTAACTTAGAATAAAGTAAACCAATATAGGCTATAATGAAAGTGTATTTTCAAACAATTGTCCTAGGTAGCAAAACTAAAATCAATTACCTCAAATCCTACTCCACCTTTTCCTGTACAAAGACTGCCATTCTATTAGGAGGTAAGACTTCAGTGCTTTATAGCAGCGTCCCCAACCTTTCTGGCTTTGCGGACCACTGGCAGTGATGGCGGCAGGATGGGGAAAGGGGATGGTTTCACGCAAGCAGTGGGAGAGCATATGAGCATGTGCAGCTCCATTTGCACAAGCAGTGGGCACATGCGCCTGGCGCTTGCGCAAACAGAGCTGCACATGCTTAGACGTTCTCCTGATGCTTGAATGGCCCAGTTCCAAACAGGCTGTCGTTTGGGAATAGGGATTCCTGCTTTACAGAACAGCTTATTCAAAGCATTTATCAAACAGGAGAAATATCTCTATTCTAAACACCGTATTTTACTGCATTAAAATTATCTTATCTTATTTTATATTAAAATAATGCATAGATCCTAATATTCCTTTAAACAATAATATCAAAATATTTTGAAGTGAACCATAAACCCAAATTACTATGCCAGGAAATAATAGGCATATAAATGTTGAGAAAGCCATGTTAAAATCAAGATTTTCTTACAAACTCCTACTTTCACATAATTCCAATAACCTTTGTTACATTAAAATGCATTACTTAATATATATCTGATCAAAACCTTCAAAATAATAACAAATTCATAACTGCTATAAATTTTGTTTCTATAATGGAGCATCCTAAAATTCTAATACATTGATTGATAACCTCTAGCTACAAAACATAAAAACGTTAGGAAGGACAGAGAATTGAGTCACAAGAAAGCTTTGGTGCTCACAGCATCTTTGCTGATTTAATGGTTTGCTCTTTCACTGACAACATCTTGAAGACGTTTAAGCAAAACATCATCATTCTCCTGACAAAGTCTCTTAGCTGGTGATTCTGTGTCACTATCAATTGATATTGCTCTCTTCTTAGGTCTCTGTCCTTCTTGTTTAATCATATTGTTAATTTCCTTCAAACTCTGTCAAATTGAAAACACCACAGTCAAAAATAATACTAAATTTCAGTTAAACGAGCTTAATGTTTTATTAGGTTTTGATTTTTCAAAATACATTTGTACATTGCAGTTAATATTTTTATATAATAGCCTAATTTTTGTCACTGCCAGACATGCTGCAACTTAAACCTCTAAACAGAAACAATCCTTGGCTTGAGAAAGGTATAGTTTTATTAGAAGCTAGTGCATTGCAATCACACACCAAAATTCGTAAGTTCAACTTTTCCCTCTCTTAGCTGCCTTCCATCTCTGCCTCCACCCCTAATCAGTTCAAGCAAGATGTTTTGAGAATGGTCACTCTAAGCATAGCTTAGTATGCAGCTGCTTTCTTCTCCCAGCTGGGTGACCTTGAAACAGCCTTCTGGGGAGATGGGGGGGGGGCAGATACAGCAATTCCTCTCCCCAAGCAGCAGTCACTTTCGCTTTCCCAAGCAACCCCTCCCATCCATCCTCCCCATTGTTCATGTCAATGCATGTTACTGAAGCACAAGCTTAGACTGAGGTAGCAGCTGAGTCACTTTCAAATTTTCAGTTTAATATTTAATCTTTTATCATATTTCTATCTATTCTTTTAAAAAGACCAGAAAGACTACACTGAAATCAACAGTTATGGATTATGTTTTTAACTCTTAATTGTTAGAAACATATATCTTACCTTAGAAGGGCTCCCATTAAATTTATATAACAATGCACTCTTAGGTGTCAGGCAAGAACCATTCTTGTGTGGTGAAACATAAAGAGAATGTTGCTGAGAAATTCGCCGAGGAGATACTGGTAGCTGTTTAATGCTGGGGAAGGGGGAAAGCGGAGGTGCTTCCACCTTGGAAGAAAAAAGATTACACTTAGATACTTTTCTATTATAATTTGAATTAATGTGTGTTAACTCAGAATTGGTACTCTTTTGCATCTGAGAGCTGCTCTTTTAAAATTATTGCTTTTATTCCTTTTGGCATCAAGATGTTACAAGATGTAGGACAATATTTCAGGATTTCTTTCCCCATAGTACTAGCTGTGTGTAATAAAGTTGTCTTTAACAAACTTACTTAGATAACTAGAATCAGTACAAAGGCTTGCACAATGGGGTTTTTTGTTTGCTTCTGAAATACGGTGTTGGTGATATTTGTTTGTATTTTGTATGCATGTGCTCTCTCAGTTAACCTCTCATCTAACTGAAGCTCAAAAAAATGACAATAATTTCTTTACCCAAGTTATTTTATACCCCAACTAGCTGGCAGCTCTTTTTTCTTCACTTAAGATTTCTAGAAGTTGTAGCCATTATTTACAAAAACTAAAGCAAAATCAACATCAGATAGTTCAGCTGAACTCCAGTATTTGTTACTGAGGTTTTAACTCATAATGCACAAGCATAGTATATTTTTCAGCGATTTTAACCTCCCATTAAAATATATACATTTAAAACATAGCATGTGAAAAGAAAATTATCTATGAAATACAGTTATTTTTAACTTATGAATTGCATTTATATCTTGCCTTTCTTTCAAGAGATCAAAGCATGACATATTCTTCCTGTAAATCAGGGGTGTCAAACTGCCAGCCCACGGGCCGGACGCATCACATGGAAGCCACACTCACCTCATTGCCAGCAATGGCAAAACCGGCCCGATACGTTGCACGATGTCACGTGACGTCGTGAGTTTGACATGCCTGCTGTAAATGTAATATTTGTAACAACCCCAGGAAATAGGTTGGTAACAGTGACTGGTCCAAAGTCACTCAGTGGGCTTCATAACTGAAGAAGAATTTCAGTCCTATTTTCCCCACTCATGCTCTCAATTACTATTCCACAATGATTAAAAATATGCTATGTTACAGTAATTAAAATAAAAAGAATTATGGATTCTTAAATATTAGAACAAGATGACTGAATGATTTTTCAAAAATACTTTTAAAATTATTGGAAATTAGCCTCTATAATAAATGAAAGCTATTTGCAATTATTCAAATGATAGTAGATAGAAATGTTATGTTTTGAAGTATATTATAAGATAGGTCTCTCTTGGTTACAAAAAATGTTTAAAGGATTAGAAAGATAATGTAATAATTAAGTTATTGAGCTAGGAATAGGGGGACCTAAACTCTGAACATTGTTTGCCGCTGAAGCTCACTGGGTCAATCACTCGCTTTCAGCCTAACCATGCTAATAGGGTTAAAAGGGAGCACTATATATGCTGCCATCTGCTCCTGAATGAAAAATGGTATAGAAATTTAATTAATTAAATGTGATTAATTTTTAGAAAATTTTAGCTAACCCATCCTTATATATTTTAGCTAACCCATCCTTATATATCTTTCATTTGCTTTGTTCTAAATTCATACACAACTATGAGATTCTGATAAATAATAAGTTTAACAACTTAGAACTCTAAGTAGGGCAAATACTGTAGTACAGTTAATGAATCCTATAAAATTGTCGTATTATTGAAATTCAATTTGTTGAAGAGATATTTCTATGGAAAATAGGATAATTGTTTCCAGCTTAGGAAATAAAACATAAAAGTAATGTGCTTTTCAATTATTACTGTACAACATTAAAAAATAAATCCACATCCACAGCATACCTACTATATTCTGTTTTGGGTGTTCAAAATGAGCTTCCTTTTCTCCATTTTGCAGATACAACACTAGTGTCTAAAACCTCAACAGTAATTTATATGCACTAACTTTAACTTCATATGTGCTAGCTTCAACTGTGTATGCACTAGCTTTGCACTAATTGAATTTTGGCTCATATCAAATGCAACCTGATATTAATTTATAATTTGTATTAAATAAATTGTCACACTATTCAATCATGCAAAAATGAAGGAAATGAAAAGGATAGGGAGAATAAAGTGGCTTTTGCCAGAGCTTGGAAAGGTAAAAGTTGCCCTCTGTGGGAGAATACTCTCTAGCTGAAGATTATTACTTAGATGACCAGCTTTGCTTAATCATATAAGCTGGGAATCTGGTCAACAATTATAACCTTAGTGAACATGTGTATATTGTTAGAAGCAACCCATCTCTCTTAGTATCTAAGATAAGCGTAAAAAAAACAATAATCAAACTGTATGAACACATCTGGAAATTTGAGATTCACATACCATATAATCATGGTTGGAAACATATTTCAATACAAAGTTTATCACTTTTTTTACATAAATAGTGTTGTAAAACTTTATAAGATCCCCTCTCTCTTCTTTTTCCAAATCTCTATAATCGTTCCCACAGACACCTTTGAAAGGAAGAGAGAAGGCAAGGTAAATATAATAAGCTTTTAAATTTAAAAAGTGAAGCAAAAATATGTTGTCTTTACCACAAAGGCTTTCCACCACCTTCCCAAACTGCAGAATTAATGAAAGCAAACAACACAGTTAGATGCTTTATTTGGAATCAAGTCACAATGAGAGGAATGTAAGTTAGTCCTATATACATATACATAGGATTCTAGTCTAAATGGTATTGTAATAAATATGAGTTGAACTAGTCCACATACATGATATAATCAGATCACTATGTGTTGGCTACAGACCAGGTCCTCTACCTATCACTGTCAGAATCACTTATGGTTTTGTTAACAACAAAATAGCACAACACATTCATTTGGATTCTGTATATACACTATGTGAAAAAAAATAGCAAGAAACCATGGCTAAATGTCATGTCATGAATTAATTAAGAGAGTAAACCCTATTGAAGATGGACATGCTTCTGAGTAAGTACATTTATGTTGAGAAAAATATTGAAGAAACCACATGCTTCTTAGAATAGATTTAATTCTATTTCTGTGTCTGTGATCTATAAAATCCAAGTCACTGCCTATATCATGAACTAAAATGCTTTACTTGAGCAGAAAATGGAGGTCACAAGGCAAATATCTTGATCATATTTGTTAAACCTACAGGTTAAATTTTCAACTACATTGAAGAGGAAGGAATTGCTAGAGAACAAAGAATTACAAGATCGACTAGACCGAAATATAACTACTGGAAATGGAAATGGAGAAAAAAAAATGGATTTTTTTCGGTAAATGTAAATGGACTAAACTCCCCATCAAAAAGAAATAATTTTTTTAGGAAACTCCAGAAATTAAATACAGATATAATTTGTTTACAAGAGACACACATAAAAAAACAACATTATAAACTATTGGAATACTCAAAAATTGGGAAGCTTTATTATACATCAGCACAACAACAACAACAACAAAAAGAGGGGTAGCCATATATGTTAAAGAAATAATAGACTCTAAATTAGTATACTCAGATGAAGAAGGAAGAATTGTAATGGTTGAAATATATTTACATCAAAAACAAATACTGTTAGTGGCAATTTATGCCCCAAACAACAATCAAGAACAATTTTATCAAAGGTTACACAGGAAATTAATAGAAATGGAATACCAAAATATTTGTTTAATAGGGGACTTTAATGCGATAGTAGACGAACAATGGATTACAAAAGTAACAAAACAGGAAAACCTATAAGAAGAAGATTACCCAAGACATTTTTTAATATGGCAGAGGAAATTGAAATACAAGACGTCTGGAGAGAAATTAATCCACAAAACCGACAATAAACTTTTTACTCAAATAGCCATAAATCCTGGTCAAGAATTGATATGATTTGGATGACTTCTGAATTGAGGATGGATATACAGGAAATTGAGATAGAAATAGGTACATGGGCAGACCATAATCCTCTAAAAGTGACATGGAAAGGAACACAAAAAACCCAAGATGGGTTAAAAGACAAAGAATTCATAGAGTTAGCGAAAAGAGAAATGGAATTTTTCTTCAAAGAAAATAAAGAAAAAGATACATCACTACAAAATCTATGGGACACAGCCAAAGCGTATTTTAGAGGCATAGCTATAACGTATATGGCAAAGAAAAATAAACAGAGAAGACAGCAATATTCATCATTAAAAGCAAAATTTAGAAAACTAGAGATAGAATTATAAAAAAACCCACAGAAAAAGACCTTGAAAAGAGAAATGGAAATAATAAAACACAAGCTAAATTTGTTGGACTCAGAAAAATTGGCGGAACAGATAAAGAGAGCAAAACAAAACTTCTTTGAAAATGCCAATAAGCCAGGAAGATGGCTAGCCTATAAGCTTAAAAAACAGAAAGAGAAGAAAATAATACATAACTTAGTAGATGGGAAAGGTTGTTTACAATTCAAAAAGGAAGAAATAAAAAAGATAATTAAGGAATACTATAAGGAATTGTATGATAAAGAGGAGGCTGTAAGAGAGAGAACTGCTCAATACTTAGAAGAAAGTAAATTGCCAAAAATTCCAGAGACATTTAAAACTATGTTAGAAGAAAGAATAACAATGATGGAGATATCAGAGGCTATAAAACGACAAAAAAATGGGAAAACACCAGGCCCAGATGGGCTCCGGCAGAACTTTACAAAAATTTACAAGACATATTAAGCGAACCACTGAAAGATGTTTGTAATGGACTATTGTTAGAGGCTAAACTTCCAAACACATGGATAGAAGCAAATATTACTTTGATACCAAAAGAAGATTCAGACTTGACGTATATTAAGAACTATAGACCGATTTCATTACTTAATGTGGATTATAAAATTTTTACTTCAATAATGGCAGAGAGATTGAAAAAATACTTAGTTGAATTCATACATCCAGATCAAAACGGCTTCTTACCAAAGAGACAAATTAAAAACAATTTAAGGGTGATAATGGACGTATTAGAATACTATGAATTACATCCAGGGAAACAATTAGCATTAGTATTTTTAGATGCTCAAAAGGCATTTGATAATGTTTCCTGGCAATTCATGATTCAGCAACTGCAAACAATGGACTTTGGAAAGAACTTTACAAATATGATAAAAACAATATATAGCAACCAGACAGCAAAAGTGATAGTGAATGGAGATTACACTGAGAGCTTTGAGATAAGAAAAGGCACGAGGCAAGGGTGTCCACTATCTCCATTATTATTTATCTTCACTTTGGAAGTGTTAAATAGAAGGATTAGACAGGACATAGAAATTAAAGGATTGAAAATAAAAGAGGAAACATATAAGTTACAAGCATTTGCCGACGATCTAGTAATTTATCTTGGAAGACCCTTTAGAGACGATTCCTAAGCTATGGGGAAAGATAGAAGAGTATGGAGGAATGGCGGGATTAAAAATAAATAAAGAAAAAACTAAAGTAATAGTTAAGAACCTCACAGATAAAAAAAAAGGCAAATGCTAGAGAAAACAGAGGTACAGATAGTGAAAAAAGTTAAATACCTAGGTATTCATTTTTCGGCTAAATGCTCATCAATAAAAGAAGACAACTATACAAAATTATTGAAGCAAATAAAGCTAGACTTGGAAAAATCTGCAGCTGTCAACATTAGGAAGAATTGCTACAGTAAAAATGAACGTATTGCCAAAGATTTTATTTCTATTTCAAACAATTCCGATAAAACTTGAGAAAAATTTTTTTCAAGATTTAAATTCATTAATTTTGAACTTCATTTAGCAGAAATGAAGAAAGCTAGAATTAAGATGAAAATATTACAAGATGATAAGGAAAATGGAGGATTTGGGCTGCCGGAATGGGTGTTGTACTATCAAGCATCTGTTTTAACATGAGTGAAAGAATGGATAATGCTTAGAAACAAAAGGTTGTTGTATTTAGAGGGACAAGATGTACAATTGGGGTGGCACGCTTTCTTATGGTATGGGAAAAACAGAGTCCATAAGTATTTTCAAAATCACTTTATAAGAAATGCCTTGTTAACAGTATGGGAAAAAATTAAAGCTAAAATATATCTAAAAATTCCAGGGTGGTTATCAACGATGGAGGCATTTGTACATCCAACTTGGTAGACTTTGAAAAAATATGGACATATAGAGATATTCTAAATACTGATGGAATTTAAAATCTAAACAAGAACTGGAAAATCAGGGAATCAACTTGTCATGGTGGGCACATTTACAGATAGAAAAAGTAGATATGAAAAAGATGTAAAAATGTATGGATTTTATAAGGATCAAACTGTGTTTGATAAGATTTTGTTAACCTCAGATGAGAAATTAATTAAGAAAATGTATAATTTTTTGTTAATTTTGGAAATGGAAAGCGAACAAGTTAAAGAAACAATGATAAGATGGGCAAAAAACTTTGGCTATAATATAGAATTAGAAAAGTGGCAAATGTTATGGGAGAGAAACTACAAACTAACAATGTCAACCTCATATAAAGAAAACCTGTATAAAATGTTTTATAGATGGCACTTACCGCCAGCAAGATTAGCAAAAATGTTTAAAAATATGTCAGATAGATGCTGGAAATGTAAACATAATATAGGCACGTATTATCACATTTGGTGGACATGTGGTAAAGCTAAGGTTTACTGGAGAAAGATACATACGTGGTTAGATAAAATATTAAGTGAACATAATAATAATAATAATGATGATAAAGTTGGAAGGGACCTTGGAGGTCATCTAGTCTTACTAGGCATAATGCCTGAAACGATTAATAAGCAGAATTTATATTTAATTTTACACATCACTACAGCAGCGAGAATAATCTCCGCACAACATTGGAAGAATGAAGAATTGCCATCAGAAGAAGAAATAATCAGGAAAATATTGGAATGTGCAGAGATGGACAGATTAACAATAAGACTGAAAGACAAAGAAGACACAGACTATTACCAAATTTGGGATTTATTTTACCGTTGGTTAGAGGAAAGAATGAAGGATTAGGAATTGAATGTATTAGCATAGCTAATCCCAGACAACCCGTTGATTGGAAAAATTAACATATGTATACAAAAGAAAACCAATAAAATCTTGAACAAAAAAAAAATTCAACTACATTTTCTTGTTTGTATGATAATATGAATATTACTCTGATTGTTCCAATTCTCTCCTTTATGTAGTAGTCAGCCTTTAAATATGTTAGGATGTTTTAATTTAAGATTATAGGGAAAGAATTTAGATTAAATAGTATTTTCAAACCTATAGAGATATTTAAAAAGAAAATGGCTTCCATCTAATTTTGAATAATCAGGTAACATTCAAGAGAATCCTATTGTCAAGTATACATTTAAACTTAAAATAGTATAGCATAATCACCACCCTTTTACCTTCATTTGATATACTTTCATGTTTTACATCTATTACATCAGCTTGTACTTTTTTCAGTAAGACACTTCTATATACCTAGAGAACAAGAGACAGCAAGATTTTGTAATTTGAGGGAGCATGATTGGAACTATTCTTAAATCTGCAGATAGCATTTGAATAACAAAAGCAAAATATTTATAGATATGCTGAAATATACTTACATAGCTATTAGCTTGTGGCTGATTTCTATAACATTTCATTATGTCCTGAAAAGTTCTTTCTTCTTTGGACACCTGAACAAGAAACAGTTGTAACTGATTAAAAAGAAAAGGTTCCTGTACATAAACCTAAAATAGCTTTCTACAGCATTTCCAAAGAAGAATCATTTGATATAACCACAACTAGAAAAAAACCTCTATTCTCTTTTTTGAATTTTTGCTAAAGATTTTGACCTCAAATATCATAGGGATTCACACCTAACAAAATTGAAGTATTTAAAGGAATTCTTTGTCTTTTTTGCTTAGCAACTGCTCGCATAGTTTCTCACTTCTAACAAATTAGAGAAGATGCTTTTTTCTTCTCATAATCTACCTGTTTTTCATATTCATTTTCCACCAATCACATAATTTGGAATTTAAAAAGCTCACATAAGATGGAAATTACAGATTGATTCAAATAATCACAGACACATTAGATATAAACTGAAATGAGGTTTTTAGGAACAGCTGTATGATAACAAAAAGTAGTAGTACTTTTATTTAACATGTACTTGCAGTTAAAAGTATATTATAGAAAGGGACTAGTTATGTACAAAATGCAAGGGCATCTATCAAATTTCTATTTAATGAGGCTATGCAGAACTTCAGAAAAAAAGTGAAAAATATTTCAGAGCTTGCAAGAACCCAAATATAGTTCTAAAGCAGGGGTGTCAAACTGCCAGCCTGTAGGCCAGATGTGTCATGCCAAACCCACGCCCACCCTACTGCTGGCAATGGAAAAAAAGGTGTGATACATTGTGACACATCATGTGACGTTGCGAATTTGACACCCCTCCTCTAAAGCAATTGTGTCTTCTTTGCTACATTATCTTCAGAAAAGACTTTATTACACAAAGTTGCACAAAGGAGTGATATTTGTGCTCCTACTTAGAAGTACCTTTTCCAATTTATTTTCAAAGCATAACTCTTTTTTGCATATAACCATCTGTGCTATTGTAATAATGGAAAACAGCCTACTATCTATTGTAACAGTATCCTGCTCAGTTGGCCAAAGGAAAAAACTTAAGAGTACCTGGAAACAAAGAACCTAGGAATATGAAAAACATTTTAACAACATTTGTTCTTTAAGCAATTTATTACAATAAGGTATTATAAAGTTCATTTCAGAACATTAAAAAATTACATTTTGAAGGCTCTCTTACCTTTGCCATGATATAAAAAGCACAGAGAAGAAGCTGATCTAAGTGTCGATCTTTCATTAGATCTGTACAGTGGACTAAAGTGAATTCAAAACAAGTCCATATCTTCCCTCGTAAATCATTGGAAACATCCAATTTTGAGCATAGATCACGTAATCGAACACTTGCCAAATTGTATACCTAAGAGGAAATGCCACACTAAGGTTTTTTTGTTTTGTTTGTTTTCAGGAATTTGAATCCCTTCTGAAAAATTATTAGTGGTATATGCTGCTAATTTAAAATTTTTGCAAGCTTATGAATATAATGCTGAAAATTACTGTGCAATTTAATTATTTTCAGGCATACTTTGAATAATGACTGGATCCAGACTCTTTTTAACATGAGATTTTATTATATGCATTATAGTTACTTAACATTGTTCAAATTGATAGTATAGAATATAAAATGTAAAAAAAAATACTGAAACAAAACTGAAAAAAATAAAACAAAAAAATCACAAGTATTTTCAATAACTCATTTTCCCCCTTCTTTAGCCACTGTCCCTAGCCACTAATCGCTATGCAGATATTTATACTTTTCATGAAATGTTGACCATGCACTCAAATGGCTGGTTGATTGTGTATAACATGGCAAAGCACCTGGACAGGTGCCTCCTTTACCCATGTCTTTTTATTGAATAAATAAGATAAAGACAGGTTTTGCTCATATGTAAAGTCATGCAAATGCAGACATAGTAATCATTTTTTATCTTGAAAACTAAAACTCAAGAGCCTTTAAATAGGAATTCTATCAAGCTTTTAGAAACTCTATATAAATAGCAACTATCAGATTACTCCTAAAGTTACCAGAGAAATATGGCATGTATTGGGTCTTATCTTTATTAAATGACATATTTTTTCATCAATTTTTTTCTTTCCTATTTCTTATCAATTAAGGCAGAACAGATTAGCCAAGCAGATATCTGTGCATGCAGGTGTTTGCTTTTTGTTCCCTTACTGTTTTCATTTTTTCTGCTCTTTGAGGATGCAAACTTGTATTCTTTTTTTGCCTTCTATTTTTCTGGTCACCTTTAATAGCTTTCTTGCTTTTGCTTGTTAATCATGACATCATCAGTGATATTAAGATACCACTGAACAATATTGTTCAATTAGAACAATTAATCAGTGGAACGACTTGCATTAAGAAGTTGTGGGTGCTCTAACACTGGAGGTTTTTAAGACAATCATTTGTCTGAAATAGTATAGGGTTTTGCTTGAGAAGGATGTTGAATTAGAAGAACTCCAATTCTGTTATTTTGTTATATATTTTCTGACTTGCAATTAGTTTGCAGATAAGCATTTATGATTATTGTTTTAAATAAGTCTCAAATATCTGGAACATTGATCCTGTTTCTCCTCCATCTCCTTTTTTTTCAAGTTTCTTATTCTAAAGTTCAGTAGGTCTATGTTTGACTTCCTCAGCAATTTTCAGTTATGTATGTATTATGTTATATCTGAACGCACCATAGTCAAATTAATCTATCCCAGATCAAGTGATGTGTGCCATTTAAAATTAATCCTAAATTGATTTCACAACCAACTCAATTAGATCAGTTTTTAGAGAGTTTTTAAAAAGTTAATCTCTTTATCATTGATATGAAAACTATATGAAAGTCATAGGAATTGCCTTGTATTCTTGTTGGATATCTCTCTTATTCTAATTTCAATACCACTTTGAGAATTTTAACCAGGGAAAGAATACTCCAAATATAAAAATATTTTAGGTTTCTATCCATAACCATTCTGCAGAGAGGTCTGCCTCACATATTTCTGATCTTTAAGTTGTTATACCACATTGGTGCTATGTGTATTTTCTTTTTCCTAAAGAGTTTGAATCTAGACATACACTTAAATTCCCTGTTTTGGTTTATAAGCTTCTAACATCAACATGTAAGATCTGCACAAATGTACCTTTCCAAATGTCTTTTTATTTTACAATTCTTTGTTCTTTTTGACAAGTTATATTCTACTGTAGATTCATATTTGAGTTCATCTCATTATGATTATAAAAAATTATTGGATTATGACAAAGATTTTAATTTTCTAGAGGTTATCTATTATAAGCAGAATATTACTCATCTCATGTTAGCTTTCAAAGTGTGTTGTGATTTTTAGTAACTCTACTTTGCATAGCTTTAGATTATTTTTATGAAAAATTTCTGCTAGTGGTCATGGTGGAATATTTTAATACAAAAAATATTTACAAATACATTCTACCTTTCTGAAAAAAAGTGCTAGAGATCCAGTTTTCTTTGGCTTGTTTCCTGAATGAAAGGGTTCGCTTGGAGGAGGCTGATGTGGACAAACAGTCATTAAAGCATTAGCACTGAGTGGGACTTGTCCATAGCTGTCCACTTTAGAATCTTCAGATAAGTTGACTGCAATAGGTATCAGTGTGATCCTTCCTGTCTCATTTATATTGCCTAAGATACATGCAAAAGTTATTGATCTGTTTATGATATCCTTTCTTAGGTTAAAATAAACATTCTGAAAATGCATGATAAGTCAATACAGAAGGCTCTACATCTTAATACAACCTTAATTTTTTCAATAGATTAACATAATTTAGGAATAGGTGATTCATAGGCCTGCTGAAGTTTCTCATTGTTGCCTCAATAAACACTGTATTTTGTCTTTACATTAATGTGTATTTGTCTCCTATGACATAGCATAATATAGAGTCAATATTTCCCCATGGATGCCCCCAAAGCAATATATTTTTACAAAGATTATACTTAGAGGTCCTGAAAGACTTTTTGCTACCCAAATGAGCTCATATTTTATTTCCAACACTTTTGTCAGGGATGCCCAGAGGTAAGAAGCTAAATTATTTGCATACCAAATACACAAAATGCTATTTAATAGCTTTCCCCGTCCCTGCTAATAAAAAAAATGTAACACTAAATTAAACAACAATTTGCTCTTTTTTCATATCTATATCAGTTATTTAAGACAAATATTTCACTCCAAAAATGTTCATACCATTACCCTTTGCCATTAAAAATTCTAACAAAAACTGTATTGTTTCATACCTACCATGTAATGGGATTGTTACTTTCTGTCTTGTTACTGTAGTTTGTGCCATACTTAGAGCAATTTCATCAGGTGAAACAGACATATGCTTGTCTGTTTTTAGTTTTATTCCTTCAGCATATCTTTTTTCTACAGATTTTGTGGGAGGGCTTTCATCTCCAAAAAGTCTTCTTTTAGCACTTCCTGCCATAGGAGAATTGTAACGGTCATGAATGGAGATTGGAGACAATAGCTGCAAATCTAAAATAAAAAAGAAAAGAATTACTTCAAAATGCAGTAAATCAGAGGGACAAAAATCTTTTTGTATTCAGAACGATATAAACTAGACAATGTTCAAAAGTAGAACACCAAAGGTCACATAATATTTCTGTAATCTTATAATAATAAAATAAGTTTTCATTTTACAATAAATTATAACATTATAATCCACTGGAATTTTTTTCAGTTTATATAAGCAGTCATAGCTATATCCAAACTGAATTTTACAGTTCTCTACAAACCAAGAAATTTACTAAAAAATGTAGTATACCCAGTTTGTATAAAATAAGGAATGAAGAGACAATATCTGAAGGATCTCTTCTTTGAGAATTCACTCATTTAGAATTCCCCTCCAAAGGGGCAGTGAAAATCATGGCTATCACTCAGTCTCCTTTCATATAGCTTTAGAATCCATTTCCTGATACCAATTACTGTCATTTCAATTTGGTTGCACTTTCTCTATTTTATTGAAAGGTATGAGTTTTCATGAGATGCAGCTTATTTCATCAAATCATGAACTAACTAGACTGATGTAGGATTTAATATGGGATGGTGGGAGAGAACAGTCAGGGTTTTACTGATGCAGGCTACATATGAGAAGATTACAAGTACCTTATCAATTAATAACTGTAATGTGTTAAAATTATTGTGTTTGTGGAGACTTCAAGATTGCTTGAAATTTTCTGATGTGAGTCCAGCAATCTGTTCAATTGTGTTATTCAAATTGCATTTTTTCCAAAAACAGTCACTTTAAGGTCTGCCATAGAATATCTTGAGAAGTTGAAATGTTCAGATATTACTTTGTCCTTATTTTGATATCACATTGTGGCCATTAATTCTTTTAAGACAAGTCTGTCCCATCTAGAAGGGCACTGCTAACAGATCATGGCCTATAACAGTGATAGCGAACCTTTTAGAGACTGAGTGCCCAAACTGCAACCCAAAACCCACTTATGCATCGTCTGGTGCTGGTGGGTGCGGCCCATTGGGTGGGCATGGCTTTAGTGGTAACAGCAGACTGGGTGGGAGTAAAAAGTTCAATCAATCAATTCCAACTTTGCAAGATCTTTTTTTCCCCGCGAGAATTTGAAATTGACTGATTGATTGAACCTCTTTTTTTTGTACACAGCGGTGGAGGCCTAAAGCGAAAAGGTTTTATAAAACCCAGTTGAAGGCCTAGGATTGGGGCAACGGCGCGCATGCCCACAGAAAGGGCTCTGCGTGCCGCCTCTGGCACCCGTGCCATAGGTTCGCCACCACTGGCCTATAATCATATTAGAAGAACAGCATGTTGAGGAAAACAGTTCAAGGGAAAAGAATGTTTTAAAAGTAAACAGGATGAGTACACCAAAACCAAAGAACAAACTGTGAATTTCTACTGGAACGACAACATGCCCTTATATGGTAGTATGTCGGCTGTTGAGGTAACCTGAGCAGAGAAAGACAGAAATAATGTATTCCGGTTAGGCGCTTCTGATAGATTGTGATCTCTGCAGGCCTTTCCAATGGGGCCAAAGGGGAAGGAAAATGGGGCATCACGATAGTATGTATAAAAATGACTGTGCAACGTGGTTTGCATGTAGTCCGTTGCTTGGGAACTTCCTGCCTGAAGTCTTGACTCGGATCCACTGCGCTTTGCAAACCGCTGTTTTCTTTTCTTTGTTAGCAATAAATTTTGTTTTCTTTGAAACCGAATTAATGGACTTAATTTGTTTTTGAATTCGTGCCCAACAATGTGAACATCTCCTTTAATCTTGAGTATGTACTTGTTGGGCCAGGCCTTTGAAAGTATAATTGGTATAGTTTTGATGCTAAAAAAAACTGGGTTTCTTGCAAGGACTGGACAAGAGAGGCCTATATTGGATTGATACATGTGCAGAAACATACCTAACATATTTGAGATAGATCTGAGAGACAGTTTGGTATAGTGGTTAAGATATCAGACTAGAAACTAGGAAACTGAATTCTAGCCTCACCTTGGGCACAAGCCAGCTGGGTAACCTTAGGCCAGTCACTTCTCTCAGCCTTAGGAAGAAAGACCTAGTAAGCCACTTCTGAAATGCTGCCAAATACTGCAAACCTGTGGGGAGCAGTTGCTAGGAATCAAAACTGACTTAAAGATATGTTTTCCCTGTCACTGCTGCACTGAAATAGCTAATTGATACATCAGCAGCATCAGCCCACATCCATACTTTCAGCTAGTGTCACTGTTTTCAACAGTATTTCCCTTACTGCCTATACAGAGGTGGACAGCCTTGGTATGTCACAGTGGAGAACTTGATGGAGATGATAATTCAAACAAGCTTAGTTACACTAATGAAATTGAGCTAAAAAAGCTTTAAGTTGCATGGTTTTCAGAAAGACTGAAATACATTTCTTCTGGACTTTAATTAGATCTAATTCTATCACTGTACCTGAGCAAGATGTTCTTTTAGATATAAAATATAATACTTCAACTTACCTCGTCTATGATTGCCTTCATGATTTGTCCGAACCTCTTTTACTCTGGGGTGCATGATAGGAGATGCTGGCATCATGGGAAGATATCCTAATCCTTTTCCTCCGTTTCCTGTTTCAAAATTATTTGGAAATATTACCTGGAGAAGAAAAGGTAACAATTTCAAAAGGCAAAAATCATACTATTTTACAATTCTGTTATAACTCGTGTCTTTAATACAAGGAATCTTAACATTTTTTAATCATACAGTATTTTCAGTTTTTCAGATTTGAAAGATTTAAGTAATTTCCATGTTTTAAATATGAATTATTTACTTGACAACATACTTCTTCACAGCGAGGAACCTCATCTTCTGAGGCTTGAAGGACATCCCAAAGTACAGAGTCTTCTCTCCAGGCTAGATTTTCAAGTATCTGTTCCTCAATGCTGTTGAGATGTTTTACCATATCTCTTGAGAGACCTTCTTCTGAACGGATCAATACTTCAATCACCTTGAGTGCAAACATTAGTTTAATCACATACACATAATACAAATCCAAATTTTATCTATCCCAATGTAGGAACACAAAATATTTCATGTGAGTTTCATTTTACAAATGAATGCATTCCTTTGATTTTTTTTTCACAGTAAATGATTGTTTAAAATATTTATTTTGCCCAGAATAGTTTTTAAAAGACCTTATGTAGAACCATTTTCTTGCATACCTTAAGCACTTCAATGTTTTCCAGAAAAATAAGCAGCTTCAATTTTATAAGAACTTAGGGTAGAATAAGAACTGTTATTATGATTAAACTAACCTGAATATAATTTGGTAGATACAACTAGTCCTTGTTTACTGACCACTCGTTCAGCAACCATTCAAAGATATCATAGTGATGAAAAAGCAATATTATGGCCAATTTACAACCATATGTCATCTTCACAACATCCCCCAGTTATGTGATTGCCATTACAGTGAGTATGCACCCCCTGAGCAGAGCAGGGGGGAAGTTGGTGATAGGAAAGGATAGACAAACTGCCTACAGATATTACTTGTTTCCCACTTCCCTGGATAGTAGAAATTAGACAGGAAGAGATTTCAGAGAGTGCTGTAGGTTGTTTGCATAACATCACAATCACATTGCTTTTGATGTGTGCAAGACAATAAGCAGATATTCTAAATGGAGGGAGTTAGAAGGCAAAAAAGGCCAAAGATGTGAAACTGAGAAGTGTTGTCTCTTTCCAACCAGAATAGCAATAGCACTTAGACTTATATAGCTTTATAGTGCTTTACAGCACTCTCTAAGCGTCAGCATATTGCCCCCAACAATCTGGGTCCTCATTTTACCAACCTCAAAAGGAAGGATGAGTCAACCATGAGTGGCAATCAGCAGAATTAGCCTGCAATATTGCATTCTAACTATTGCACCACCACGGCTCATGAAAGCAGTCATGATCACATGATTTCCCATTCAGCAACCTCTTTGCTTAGTGGAGGAATTATTGTCCCCAACAGGACAGCTAAACAAGGCTGCCCTCTAATGCAAGTCAACTATAATCCAGTTATGTCTTTTTTATTAGTTGCCAATTTCTTTTGGTTTTGGTTGATACTGCACATAATTTTTGTAAAAGTAATTCAGTATCAACTGTGGATTATACTGATACATACAATAAGAGCTTGAACTGGTTGCTATCTATTATAGAATGACAAATGAAACAAAACAGGGCTTGCTAATTGACCACTTGGAAAAGCTGAAGTCATCTTGTGTAAAGATCAATGCTTTTTCTGTGCTTACCTTATAGAAATAGAATGGCTTGACATTAAGAATATCAATGATCCAGGGAAAAGTTCTTGGTGAACGATATGCAAACAGCACTATTTCAAAACAACATGCAAGCAAAGAGCAATGGAAAATATCTTGCTCTAAAATGGTCTAGAAAGAAGAAAAAATATTTGAAACCTATAATCATACAAAATTATCATTTATTTTTAAATTCTTCAAAATATTTGGGATGCCAAATCGATTCTTTGGAATGATCTGAGGTTAGATTTTATGGGAATCTCTAACATCATACAGGTTGGGGACCGCTGATCTAAAGAAGAAAATGAACTGGAGGAAAAATAATATAAATAAAGAGCCATGTGCTCAAGCTACTTTATACTGATCTTTGGTTCAATTACAGAATTGTTGCTTCTCAAAAAATTGACAAGGTTAGCATCTTCAGAAATGCTAAAACTTACTTATGAGCTCTTCTCAACATGTGCTCCATCAAAGCACCTTATATAAGATTAAGCCAAATTCTATTTTCAGAATGAGAAAACTATTACAGCAAATAACAAGTGAATTACAAAACCCTGTTTGATTTTTTTTAAGGTGTTCTAATAAATTTTTCTCCATAGTTCTGAACTTACAGACATGTCTTTGCCAGGCAGCCTTCGCTTTTCTTGTATCATTATAGTTTCCAAGCTTTTATAATACAAAATTTCTGCCAATTTTAATCGGTGAAGAGCAAAATCTGAGAATTAAGCCAAATATTAATAATATTTAATGATAAATAATACATAAATAAAAAGGTTAATACTTAAAATCTTGTCCAGTTTATCTGCAATTTTTCTGTAAAGCAGTATGTGCCTTCATATTGATCAAGAATACATTAAAGGCTTCAGCTCTTAAAGAATAAGTTCTATATAGAATTATCAAAAAACAAATTCCACTGCTTATAGCATCTATATTTGAGTAAATGAATATAGGCCTATAAATGCAGGAGATATTTAACAAGTTAGAAAAACCAGTATCAAAGCAGTGGATAAATATATGCCAGAATTGTCAAATAACAAAAAGACACTGTAACATATTTCAAAGTTCATATTAGGATATGAAAGAGCAGTGGCACTCATCATGCAGATTCCTTTTGGTTTGGAATACAGAGGTATCCAAAATTTGCTAAATCTGCCTATTTGTTCAGAAACATCAGCAGATAAGTACTGTACTACAGTAATGTTTTTCTTTCAGGTTCTCTTGGAGATTATTGTAAAATTAGAAGACTGGGATAGGTAAAAGTTTGGGCCCATTTCAACTGCCATTCTTTAATTTAAAAAGGAAGGAGTTATAACTAGAAGAAAAATATTATCATTACAATTAAGATAACATAAAGATCATCATTTTTTTCCTGTGAACATACTGGTGCACATTAAAAATGAAATTATGATGCATACATACATATGTGTGTGTGTGTGCGCGCGCGCATGCGCGTGTGTGTGAGCCCATACCTGCAATCGTTTTTCTTTACATTGGCTCAAACCATCGAGCACAACCATACTTTCAATTTTACAGAGGCTAGAGTCATTGCTTATGATACAACTAAGAGCGGCCGCCTGCTAAACATTCTGTTAACTGGCATATTGAGCTATTGCCAGCTTACCAGACACTGCGCCAGTATGTATTATCATGCAGGAGGACTGAATGGATGACTCAACGGTCACTTCCCCCCGGCGCGAGCAGGGAGGCAGAGGATCGTAACCTCTCACTAGCCAATACATCGGCACAGCAGGAGGTGACAAGGAGGCAGACCGGACCCATGGACATTAGGAGAGGGCATTTTACCAACATGGAGAGCGATGCCATCACGATGGAGGAGAGACCAGCCGAAATGGCAGTATCGCATGCAGAAGAGTTGCTCGGGTGGCGGGACGAGCGCGCAGGGCAAGATGAACTCTCCTGCCAGGTGGAGCGAGTAGAGAGAGGCAAAATGCCAAAACTTAAAAAGACATCAACCAGCCTGATGGAAATAGGATCGATACAATTGATTGCGGGAGGACAGGGGCCGAATAGACCCATAATGCGCTTGTTAGCTAAACTGCTAGCTTCACAGAGACTATAAGAACGTGCCTCCCATTCCTGGCTTACACCGTTAACGATGTCAGCAGGTGCTGACGAAAGCTCAGTTTTAAATAAATGTTTACTTTCGGTGATCCGTGTTTCTAGTTTTATTATGAATATACCCGGGATTCGCATTTTTAGGACAATTATCTATATCTATAGTTATATAGAGATAGATATATGATAGATAGATAGATAGATAGATAGATAGATAGATAGATAGATAGATAGATAGATAGATATAAAACCATACATGCACATATACATATACCCACAAATACACGCTTTTTCTCCTATTCTTACCTAAATGGCATACCAGTTGATCACTGATTGATAGAGTATAATTCTGACAGAAAATTTCACCTATCCTTTTCACTCCTTTCAGGATATTCTCCATAGGATTCCGTATACATGATCTATAATGGAACATAAAAATACATAATTTAAACATGATTGGCAAATAGCATCTTGTTTAAAACAAAATATTAATATGCATTTCAAACTAATTACAGATAATGTAATGTTTTTTAAAAATAAACTTTACAAACAAGAAGTCTCCCATAATCATTTTAACAAGTGAATGTATTAATACATTTCATACTCATTATACTACTCCCACCTGAGGTAAGCAATGTTACACCAAATGCAGAAAAGTAAGAAGTAATAAACAAAATAAATTACAGGAAGGTGATAAGTTAAAAAAGAAACAATCTAATTAAATTTAAATTAAATTAATTAAATTAATACTAAATCAAGTTTATATTAATACTACTCTCTCTATGTTTCTGTCCTTGCAAATCATTCTTCCACACACACTGATTCATTCCTGACATTTGCTCTTTAAACTTTTCTTTTGAGAATCTCATCAATTCTACCTATGCACAAGTTTCTCAGTCTCCTCCTTTCTTTCCATCCACTCTTCCTTCATGTATTTATTTTGCAAAACAATCCTCTTTTATTCTTGTTGCGATAAAACCACAGCACCTATTTATTTTTGATGCTATTATGCAAGCTATTCTCACTGGATTCAAATTACTCTTAAATACTTATTTCTATAGAACATAAGAAACTTGTTACTATAATAGCTATTTTGGGTCTTTTTTAAAATATTTCTTGCAGGAAATCATATACTACATTCCTACTTTCTATCAGCATTTGCACATCACTCTATGTCAATTACCTTTGCTTTTAAAATACTAATTTGCAGATCTATACTCCTTCATCTATCATGCAACCTGCCTAACCTTTCCAAGAAATCATTCAAATCATGAGCAAAGTATTTTCTTGCCCCCCCAAAAATTCTGTATCTCCAGTTTTCACTTTTTTCAAATTCTATTGCTTCTGCATTTATTTGAGAATCTGAATAGAAAACCTGACCTTACAAATACATAGAAAAATAATTGTGTTTCTCAGCCATGATTGAAAGTTCCTTTAAACATAACAGTAAAAATTTGTTCTTTAAATAATAAGACATTGCACATTGCTTTTCAAAATATCTAAAATTTCAAATAATTTGCGCTTTAACATTAGAGGTTACAATTCAGGAAACATAGCATGATTATTTATGTTCTAAATTATCATCAGAAAGATGAAAATCAGAAATTAGAGATATGAACAACATAGAAGACAAATGTAATACAACTTACTCAAAAATAGCTACAAGCTGTTCACTTGGTGCATTTTTCAACCCTGCTACAATACTTTGTAACCGGCTCACGCTCTGTGTTGCAGAAGCAACTGGAGTAATTACTGATTCCTTCTCTTTTAGATAACTCCTACCAGTTAAAGGGGTTGACGGTGCAAAAGATCTTTTCTGAAAGTTAAATAAAATCTTGTTTAAACTGGCAACTGCATAGTCCAACATCACTATATAAATTTCAACAATTACGAACAGCAATTCAGAAATCATTGATATTGTACAGAGACATATTATTACAGCATCACAACAGATTCATTTTGAGACTTTCCTATGGCAGGTCTTTAGTGCAAAAAACTATGGAGTTTCAGCTATTCTGAAATGGGCAGAGAATAATACTGCTCTTCCTCACACAACCCCTCCCCCTCCCTCCAAATCTCTCAATAACATGCATGATGAGTTATGTATGATCTGTAAAATTATTGGTTTCAGCTAGCATGACAAGCCTTCATTCATCATGGTGGAAATAAACTGTAATGATTTTCAGTCAGTGAACTTCCTAGATATCTTTTCACAATACATTTCTTTACTTCTGAAAATCAAATAAATGATAGCTTTGCAGTAAGTTCAAAATATTTTCTACATATTTGGCAATAATATTCATTTAACTGCACTAAAAACAGATGAACTATTTCAGTGGTTGATCTGAGAACACTATAGAAAGAATTCCTTTTTTCAAAAAAATTATAACTGTTTGCCAGGTCAGAGTTGATGAATGACTAAGCTAAAAATATTCCATCCTGGTTATTGTTTAATGCTATAACTAGTATATTTGCTTAAAACAAAACTTAAATTACCTCAAAATGCTGTTGAAGATGACATTCAACATGAGCTCTTATATTCCCACCTGGTGTAGCTGCACAACATTTTTGAGGTGTTCCAATTTCTTCTTCTGCATCTGTTCCCAAGAAAACCCTTTCATCAAAATCACCTTTTGTGAGAACATATTCTTCATATTCTTTATTCAGGGCCTTGCTGAAAAAACAAGCAATATGTAATGTTGAATGATTATTCCTCATTAATATACACTCAATCATATTCTTCCTTATCTCACTACTGATTTTTGAAAAAGAACACATTGATGTGATAGCAGGGGAAATGAAGCATCTGCAATTGCTATTATATAAAGACCTTTAAAACTCCAATCTTCTTTCATAGCGCTGGAAACTCTCTGATTAAATGGGGTTGTTTTGAAGTTTTTTATTTCCAGGACTAGAAATCTAACATAAATAAACTCCCTAAATCCTATCCATAGCCTGTTCAGGTAATTATAATATGGTTTCATCTAACATTCATAAATACTCCCCAATAGCAATTCACCATATATCCCAGAAACAACAGTAAAAACATTAGTTTTAAAAATCCAATGAGCAATTATTCCAACAGCTACCATACTTGTTACTCAAAATCAATCTAATTTGTATGCTAAAATCACATAGAACAGCCACTTCTGGAATATTTTAATATATACTTTAGACAATGTGATTAAATAAAACACTTACTTGTTATTTACAAAGTTGCTTGGATCCAAAAGACAATCTCCTTTTAAAATCTAAAATCATTAGAAAAACAGAAACAGATAAGCAAAAACAAGATACCAGATTATCTGACAGCCTATGTAATTTGTTGTAGTTCGGGTAACTTTGTACAGAAAGCATTATTTATTCAGAACGATGAATAAGCAATGTTTTCCTCTACTGATTATTGAAACATAAATATATAGCAGTTAACAACTTGTCAATTAAAATAAACCTGATTTTTATGATGCTTTTCTGAAACATAAAGAACACATGTACCTTCTTTTAATAATTATTCAGAAAATATCATCACCTAACTCCCTTCCCTAAGCCCTATGTATCGATATGTGTATCCAATCACATATTTTGTTACATAGTCTAAACAAAGCATAACCACACAAAAATCTCCTATATAGCTAGAAGATGAAGATAACCTGGGACTGTCATAACAAAGCATCTGTCTTGGCTTATCAAACCATAATACTGTATGTATAATTAGTATTATGTTGGATCCCAATGCTCAAAAACTACATCTAGTTCCTCTCTTCACCTTTGCAATAATTAGGAAATTGAAAGGTCTATTATTATTACTTTTAAAAGTAGTTTTCAGTGGTGGCTTATTATGAATTAAGTTAGTCATTAAGTTAGTAACATAGTTAAGTGAATGTAGCTTCCCCACTGACTTTGTTTTTCAGAAGGTTTCAAAAAAT
This sequence comes from Crotalus tigris, assembly GCF_016545835.1. Lineage (NCBI taxonomy): Eukaryota > Metazoa > Chordata > Lepidosauria > Squamata > Viperidae > Crotalus > Crotalus tigris. The sequence continues at coordinate 474,190 of NW_024099112.1, forward strand.
TGATCACATGACCCCAGGACACTGCAACTGTCATAAATATGTGTCAGTTGCCAAGTGTCTGAATTGGATTGCAATACAGATAGTCCTTGACTTATAACCACAATTGAGCCCCAAATTTCTGTTGCTAATTTTACGACCTTTCTTACCACAGTTAAGTGAATCACCAATCATTAAGTTAGTAGCGTAGTTGTTAAGTGAATTTTAACATTAACTTTGTTTTTCAAAAGGTCAGAAAAAATTGATCACATGACCCCAGAACAGTGCAACTGTCATAAATCTGAGTCAGTTGCCAAGCATCTGAATTTTGATCATGTCACCATGCAACAGTCGTAAATGTGAAAAATGATTATGTCACTTTTTTCAGTGATGAAACTTCAAACATTATCACTAAATGAACTGTTGTATGTACTCTGTTACTAAACAGAACCACACTGTAACTGCTTTCTTTGTAGATACCTTCAATACAGAAAACATAATCAACTACCAGACCTAGCATTTCTTTAATTTTAACTATTTATATTGCAGGTTCCAACCTAAGCACCGTTCCCCTTTATTGTCCTTGAATTCCCAGAATTCTCAGTTACGGTAATGCTGGGAGTTCCAGAAGTCCATACTTCTGGGAAATATCACGTTTGTGAAGATATCATATTGTAATACATTAAGATTGTGTAATAGTAGTAGTAGAAGGGTTGCTTGTAATAGTAGAATTGTTTGATAGCACTAAATAGTACAAAAGGCAGTGTTTCTAATTTCTGATCAAAGGCAGTAGAAAAAAGTTTGGGGGGGACAAAGTAAATACAGTGCCACAACATACAAGAGTTAAAAAGACTGTGGTTCATAACTAAATCTTTGATAGTACATTATATTTCCAAATATTCATTAAAAATTCCAGAAAATTTTTGTTCTCCTAGCAATAAAAACTTCAAACACAATTACATGATTAGTAATTATTTTTGACTGTATACCTCCCTATCATAGAGCTTTGAAATATATGGTTTAAAGTAATGTTCTTTTATGCCTTTGGCATCTAACAAAAGTCCATCATGTAATTCACAGAGTGTAGAAATAATGCATGGTGCCCTTTCAGAAGCTTTGGAGTCAGTTGTATGAAAGTCTTCTGGCAAACCTTAAAAAAAATAAAAGGAAAGTTCCATAAATTTAGTATGTATTCACTTTTAAAAACAAATTAAAACTTTGCATTGTAGTTGGGAGGAGATAATCAGGAACATACCTTTGAAAGATGGATTTATTAAATCTTTTTTATATGGACACAAAAGTGCATTTGCAAAAATCATATCCAAGCAGCATAAAAGTAAATGATATGAGTTCACTAGATCATCTCCAATCATACTGAAATTACCTTTAAAACAGAAAGCATCAAGTCATTCAACTACAGAGCTAAATATTTCATAAAAAACAGGAATAAAATTAAGCCATTATAAATTACCCTTTGCGTTGACAAACAAAGTCCAGCAGAAGTTGAATAGATCTTTAGCACTACAGGGAACCCGTCTATTGGAAGAGAAGTCTCATTTTAGTTCCAAATTATTACTTAGAACAGTGATGGCAAACCTTTTAGACACCGAGTGCCCAAAAACTGCCCCACCCCGCACCGCCCCACCCTCACACCGCCCCCACCCACCCATAGGGCCACCCACCCCCTCCACAGCCCGCCGATCGCCCAGGCGGCCCAGTAGTGCCATGGCGGCCATGCCCTCCACCCGTGCCCCGCAGCATCATGTTTGCGATGGGGCGCAAGGGCGAAGTCTTGTCCCCATTGCCATGTCCTTGGCTGTGCTGCTTCAGGTGGGCCTTGCCTGGGGGCGACTCTCCTTTGGGGGGGCTGGTGTGGAGGGGCCATGGGGGAGGTGGGGCTGGGGCGACGGCACATGTGCCCACAAAGAAAGCTCCAAGTGCTGCCTCTGGCACTCGTGCCATAGGTTCACCACCACTGACTTAGAATTACTGAAAATCACACAGAAGATTTAGATTCTATTAAATTTAAGAAGGGCCATAAATGGTTATAGCAACTTTATCTTAAAACAACATTTTGGTATGTTCAAGCATCTGCTACCATATCAATCCTATTGTCTCCATGTTTTTGTAATACAATATTCCATTAAAAGGTTCACACCATATTATACAAGCCCTTTACTTTCTCAACTACATTATTGAGAAAGATGTGTTTGGAGTCTGGCAAGAAACATACCAATGAATTTTATAAGATTACATACTTCCATTGCTCACTTTATTTTTTTTTTAGCAACATGAAATCCAGAATACCACAAAACTTTTGAACATCTACCTTTGTTTCCTGCTCCTTTGAAACTTAGGTTGTTCTTCATAAGGATTTTTAAATATATCTAAAAAGATTGGAGTATATTTTTTGAATATTACTGTGGCCACTTCAAAGTTTCTCTCCAACTTCTCTACTCTCTCTCGAAATTCTTGACACAGGTTTGACATGTCCATCCATTTTTTCATTTTACTAAAAAACTGAATTAAGCTTAAAAGAAAACAAAATTAAATTATAGCTTTATTTAATTTCTGTAGACATTCCAGTCTATTTTATAACAATTTCATTCAGAATGCATTAATACATGCATATCACTTAATATGATTTAATGAACACAGCTGAAAATGTAAAAAGACTTCACTAGAACTGTTGTGTGAAATAAGGCACTATATTAATATCACAGTAATTAGGTAAACATGACTGAACCGGCTAATTATAATCCTATAAAATAAGCTAGTGTGAAAAATGGTGATTAGCATTACTCAGTGTCCTTGATTGCACTAATTTGTTGAACAATGGTTTACTGAATACAATAACAATAGCTGGATTCAGGCTATACACTAAATCAAACAAAAATCACATTATAACTTAATATTTAATTACCTGACCAAACAGCCTACTATCAAAAAGTCTTGCTTACAATATATTAATCATTATGTTATTCTTTCTTTGAAATGCTAAATGAAAAACAAGGTCAAATCTTATGCTATTCTTAAAAATGACCTTAAGTCATAATTTTATTTGCTTTTGGTTTAGCATATTGTATTAACTTAATTATTGTGGCTTATAAATTACCATAAAGTCATTTTGCTATAAAGACAGTCATTGTTCCTTATTCCTTAGAACGCCCCATGGCTTAACGTGATCTGTTAAGTCAGTTAATATAATTACTATACCCCTCTTTTCCATGCTGCCTATGATCTTTAATAAGAAACAGCAAATACATTACACTGAACTGTTTACATAATAATATTAATATCACAACAAAAATTGTGAGGATGCTTGATTTAGGCAACAATTATTAAATAATCATTGTGATAACATTAACCAAAGTACAGATACCAAGTTCATTGCAACTCCCAGTTGGAAATGTTAGTCATCTCAGCTATATCAGGAGTAAACAATAAGAGTAGGCATTCATTTATGCAAGCTTTGAACTGAATTTAATATTTCTATTGCAACTTTAGACTAGAATAGCACAGAGAATATTGTTTAAAATAAAAATACCTTAACTTTGCTGAACGCAGAATTCTGGTCAATGAGACACAATTTCCTTTCATCAAACTACTTCCTACAGTAGGCACTATACTTCTACGGCAAGCAACATAGAGAGCACAAGCCAACCAATGTATAATGTCTCCCTGAAAAAATAAGTTGTTTACAGTCTTTAGGATTAATAATGCTGATTATATTGTGAATATATACTAACTTTTATAAAACAAGAAGCTTTATAAATTAATATAAACAATTCTGATTTGATAGACAAAAAGGAAAGTTTTATAATGTATCTAATTTACAACACTAAATGTAAAGTTTAATAAATACTTCTTTAATACAAACTATGCTATTTCACTTTACACAAATATTTTTATTGTTTTTAAATGATTCCTACTGTTATAAGATTGTGGCTTTCTGTTATTATTGGATGAAATAAAGTACATTTTAATTTAAAATTTTATCTCTGAACTCCCTTTGGACAAAACCACCGCGGGTGGGTACTAGTTCCCTTGAAAGATCTATTAAAATATATTAACTGCATTCTGATATAAGATTGCCAGTTTACCTTTTATAAAATGTTTTATAGGTGGCATTTGGATTCTCAAAAGCTGTCTTGTATGTATCCTAATTTACAGCCCAAATGTTGGAGATGTGGAAGCTTAGATGCAACTTATTTTCATATTTGGTGGACTTGTAGAAATATAAAAGCTTTTTGGATTAAGATTTGGTGGAACATTCAAAAGATTTTTAAGAGAAAGATAAAGTTTACGCCGCAATTATTTTTGTTAGGTATTATTATAGATTTTGAAGGATTATTCACAAGAAAGATATATTTTGGTTTGGAGAAGATGGATAGATTACATCCAGAATAAATATGAGACTAAAAAGTATTATTTAAATATGATTGAATTTATATTATTTTTAGTATTATTGTTTAATTATATTATTATTTTTGGTTTTTAATTTGTTAATATTTACTTTGAAAAAGAGTTAAAGTATGTTATGGATTTGATTGTTAGTAGAGTTGGGTAATGTTAGATTATGATTGCTTATTTGTAACCCTGTAATCAGTTCTGGGAAGTGGGGGAGGGGGGGAGGGATTTGGGTTATATATTGTAAAAAATTTTTAAAACTTTTAATAAAAAGAAAAGATTGCCAGTTTACAAAGAATGATGGTGTATAGTATTTCACATGAATTCTGAATGTATGTCATAATTCTCTGCCTAGCATAAAGATACGACAGTCACACAAAAAGAGTTCTTTTAAATCAAAGAATCTAATAATTATTAGTGGTCCTCAACTTACAACCATTTGTTCAGTGACTGTTCAAAATTATGATGGTGCTGAAAAAATGGACTTGCAATCTGTGCCCAAAGTTACAAATGTTGCAGCGCGTCCAGATTCATATGATCAAAACTCAGGCACATAGCAGTCTGCATGCACTTATGACCTGCAGCTTTAGCCAGAAATGGGAGAAGGGGGGGGGTTCCAAAGACTTTATTTTAGTCAAAAAAAATCTAACATTCAATATTTAATCCTATCCTATTCTCAAAGGCCATTTATCCAGTTTGACAACTGAAATTCTGTCCAAAGAGGCCACCATTCCAGCAGCTCAGGCTACCTATCTATTCTATTAGCAGACATTCGTCTTATACAAGTAATCCTCAACTTACAACCATAATTATGCCCAAAATTTCTGTTGCTAAGTGGGACATTTGTTAAATAAGTTTTGCTCCATTTTACAAGCTTTCCTGCCATAGTTGTTAAGTGAATCACTGCAGTGGTTAAATTAGTAATACAATTGTTAAGCGAATCTGGTTTCTCCATTGACTTTGCTTCTCAGAAGGTTGCAAAAGATGATCATGTAACCTCAGGACATGCAATCATCATAAATATGAGTCAGTTGCCAAGAGGAGCCATCGGTGGCTAAGATTAACTCAATCTTCCATCCTTCCAAGGTCGGTAAAATGGGGATCCCAGATTGTTGGGGATGGGGAACTCATCAAATTTGTGGATGACACCAAGTTGGCAGGAATAGCCAACACTCCAGAAGACAGGCTTAAGATACAGGAGGATCTGGACAGACTTGAATACTGGGCACTATCTAACAAAATGAAATTCAATGGTGAAAAAAGTAAGGTTCTACATTTAGGCAAGAAAAACCAAATGTACAGGTATAGTATAGGCCAGTGGTTCTCAACCTGTGGGTCGGGACCCCATTTGGGGTCGAACGACCATTTCACGGGGGTCGCCAAACAACGCAGTCCGCCATTTTTTCCCCCTTTTCCTTAGCTGTGCTTTTATTCTATTGGCTTTTGAAAGCCAATAGAATAGACTCTCTTGAATAGAGTCTAATTCTATTGGCTTTCAAAAGCCAAAAGGAATTGTCCAGGCTGTCTCTGCCCTGCTGAGCCTGCCAAAAGTCCCATTCTGCAAACGGTGCTGCACCAGTTGAGTAGTCCTCGACGGTTGGGGGTCGCAGCATTAAAAAGGTTGAGAACCACTGGTATAGGGGATACCTTGCTCAATAGTAGTAACTGTGAGAGGGATCTCGGAGTCCTAGTGGACAATCACTTAAATATGAGCCAGCAGTGTGCTGCAGCTGCCAAAAAAGCCAACACGGTGCTGGGCTGCATTAATAGAAGGATAGAATCAAGATCATGTGAAGTATTAATACCACTTTACAATGCCTTGGTAAGGCCACACTTGGAATACTGCATCCAGTTTTGGTCACCACGATGTAAAAAAGATGCTGAGACTCTAGAAAGAGTACAGAGAAGAGCAACAAAGATCATTAGGGGACTGGAGGCTAAAACATATGTGGAACGATTGCTGGAATTGGGTATGTCTAGTTTAACGAAGAGAAGGACGAGGGAGGACATGATAGCAGTGTTCCAATATCTCAGGGGCTGCCACAAAGAAGAGGGAGTCAAGCTATTCTTCAAAGCGCCTGAGGGCAGGACAAGAAGCAACGGATGGAAACTAATCAAGCAGAGAAGCAACCTAGAACTAAGGAGAAACTTCCTGACAGTTAGAACAATTAATCAATGGAACAACCTGCCTCCAGAAGCGGTGAATGCTCCCACACTGGAAGTTTTTAAGAAGAGAATGGACAGCCATTTGTCCAAAATGGTGTAGGGTTTCCTGCCTGAGCAGGGGGTTGGACTCGATGATCTCCAAGGTCCCTTCCAACTTTTTATTATTATCGATCATCGCACAGTCAGCCAGATGTTCAGACTGGATTTGGCATTTTGTCTACCTATCGAGTCCTTACCCAGGACCTGGGATAGGCAGATGTGGATGTTTGATGGTATTACAGATATTGTTGCAGGATGGAAGCGGTTCCTAGTAAGGCCGCTTTTTGCAAATGACTAATAGCGAATTTGTCAATGCCAATGGTGTTCAAGTGGTGCTCCAGTTGTTTTGGAATTGCACCCAAGGAGCCTATTACTATTGGTACTACCCTTGCTTGATTATTATTATTATTATTATTATTATTATTATTATTAGCTGACACTATAAAATGCTTAGAGAGGACTGTAAATCACTATGTCGGGGTATATAAGTCTAAGTGCTATTTCTGTCTGAATTTTGACTATGTGACCATGGGGATGCTACAAGTAGTGTGAAAAACAGTAAGTCACTGTTTTCGGAGCCATTGTAATTTTGAATGGTCACTACACAAACTGTTTTTTCTATCCTATGTTTATGAAGATTTATCTATAATTCATTATATTGTTTCTTAAATTATGCTCCACCAGTAACCGTTATAAGCTTGAAGGTATTTTATGTTTTGTCCAAAGGCTCCTCTGAAATTATTTTGTGGATTTTGAATTCCTTTATTTCACTAGCCAAGCAACTACCATGTACATGAATAGACATTTAGCAGGTATTTTAAGATATCTCACTAAAACAGTAGGAAAATAAAAATATTAGAAGATTACAGAATGAAAGGTCAGAGGATGATACTGAAGATTACAATATCTTTTATTCAAATAAATTTTATTATAATGGATTTTCAGTATTTACCCCAAAAATACCAAAATAAACTAAAAAGATATGCCAGCTTTTTAATATATCTCACATGTCATGTTATACCTGGAGACATACAAAAGGAAATTATACATAATTGAAATAAGTTTTCCTTTGTTATGGAAGTATCTTGTTTGGAGTTCCATAATCTAGAATAGTGTAAAAACCATTGATTTGCTCAATAACTCAGTTTTCTAGGTTCATACAATATAATGAATCTTATAAACCTTACAGTTTGGGATCACATAACATATTAGCCTAAGTTATAATTCACTATTTTTATCCTTGATTATATCACTAGTCATTCTATTTCTGGACAGTAATTCCTATCATTCAAGAAAGATAACTTTTTTCATTATGGTTAATATTCAGTATTTATACATTAGATTTCTAAAACTATGGAACAGAAAAAGCAAGGCTATGTATTTCTGCCTCCTGAGGCAGTATTTTAATAACATCTTCAAGTAAATATTCAAAAAACAGTTAAAAATAACGCAGCATAAAAAGTTTAGGCCATCTGCATCTCTTTTCCTTGGCATTCCGCTTTCTGTCAAAATCCTTTCCCGGCTTATCTGTGATTTATTGCATTGAGTTAAATGGCTCTTGTATGGAGCTCAGAAAATTTACACACATCAGTGATCGTTCTTACTTCCATGGACCTCTGGCGAGCATTCATCTTTTCCGACGCCCACCCATAAGGCCGTAGTAGAAGGTCCCTGGGTCACCGTTAAGTGCTTAAAAAGGTAGCAATAAAAGCCTCCTCGGGAACGGCCACTTGGAAGCCCCGCTCAGGACAAGCCCTAGTCGACCGTTACCGAGGCCCAGGGGCCCCAATCTTGGATTATGCCCCCCCTCCCAAGAACAAGGAAGCCCCGGCACTACGTTGCCACCTGAGCATTTAACCAGCTGCAGGAATCAGTCAGTCCGTCAGCCACTCGGGTACCATCCCTTCCTTGACAGACAAGCCGCATCTCACCTCAAGGCTGTAAGTGCCCCGCAAGGCTGTGAAATCCCGAAGGGCTTCCGAAGCGCTGTCAACGTCCAGATTGAGTTCCTGACACAAATGGTCGAGGGCGGCCCGGACAGGGGACTGCACAGCGGCAGCCTCCTCTCCTTCCTGAGACATGATAATAACCGTTCCCGCAGCCACAGGCGCTGCCCCTACCCACAATGCTTTCTGCCGAGCGCGCCAAAATCCTCAACCTGTAATGGTCAAGGTGACGCCCCTTCCGCCCCGCCCCCTTCCTCTGCTACGCGAGACGGCTGGTCGGAAGCTTCTGCCGGTATTCCGCCGCCTGGTCTCCTGTAGAAATTTGCGTCATTGTGTTTTGCATACCCTCTATGTACATAATTGTGGACTACGATGAGGTTCGCGCGATATACTTTGCTAGTTTGTGGCTCCTGTATCGTGCCAACTCCACAACATTTGTCATTCCTCTTCTTGGGCACAATTAGCGAGAAACACGCCGAGAGAGGTTGGTTCTTGGTTTTAAACGCCTGGCTTAGAGAATACTTGAAAGCCCCTTTTCACAATTTGCGGGGAAGAGACAGCGGTCCTGCCTTTTCAAATGAAGTGCTACGTTGTCAAGTGCAAAGGCTTAGGAACAACTGTTGCGTCTAAGTAATGCAGCTACTTCATAATTCCCTGCAGATGATTTAATAGAGGAAGAATACTATATAACCTGAAATCCAATACTCTCAACACGGAGATTATTAATAACACTTGCCTTTGTATATCGGTTATATTATAATAGAATACATTATTGTATTTATTTAGGACAGTAACATCCAGAAAAGCATATTCATCACTACCAGACTGAATTCATCCATTCCTGCCAATATAAGTACAGGTAGTTCTTGACTTACAACCACAATTGGGTCCAAAATTTCCATTGTTGAGCCAAGTGGCCTTTATGTGAGGCACACCCAATTTTAGGACATTTCTTGCCATGCTTTTAAATAAATCACCACAGTTGTTAATTGAATCATCACAGTTGTTAAGTGAATCATGCAGTTGTTAAATAATTCTAGCTCTCCCCCCCCCAGCTGCCCTTGAAGATCACAAATGTTGATCACATGGCTGCAAACATAAGTACATGCTGGTTGCCAACGTCCAAATTTTGATCATTTGATAGGGATGCTGCAACGGTCATAAGTCACTATTTCAATATTGTAACTTTGAATGCTCACTAAGAGTGGTTGTGTGTCCAGGACTACCAGTAAAAGAAAAAACTTAGAAACATTTTCTTCCGGGCAGTTCCAGTCAACCTGATACTATTCCAAATTTGGTAAGACCTAGTTGTGTAATGGGCAGAATGACTAACCTTTAGGAACAGAAGGAAGAGAGACTACTGAGACCACAGTCAGATACAGGTAGTTGTTGGTTTAAGTCCATGGTAACAACTCAAAGTTATGGTGGTTCTGAAAACATGGACATAAGACTACTGGAAGTTCAGGCCATTACAGCATACCCCTGGGGTTTCTGATCGTAAGCCAGGACCCAAGTGCCCAGCTTATGATTACCATGTTGCAGGATGCTACAGTTATAATTGCCATTGGTGACCTTCCCTTTCCCACAATAAAGTCAATGGGAAAACCAGCATAGAAGGTTGCAAGTCACTCCAGTAAGTTGCTCCTGCCTTCAGACTCTGCCCAGGTGCAGCCTCTGCTGTTCCTCACAGGCCTCTTCCAACTCATGTGTGACCTATGCCAGCCCTCTGATACATGCATGGCCTGCACACAGCCTCCCAAACTCTCCTCTCCTCTGCACAGAACATGGGGTGAAGTAATTTCTATTTAGAATCTTCTCATTTCAACACATTTTGGGAGACCAGCTGTGTTGGTTTATTTGCAGAATAAAGAAGCTGGCAACAGTTTGAACACCAGCATATTCTACAAGTATGAAAAAACCTAAATTCATATGTTAAGATGGTCACAGGTACAGTATATTGATTAAGATGTCAGTAAGTAATGGGTGGATACACAAATACATACAACTACAAAGAAGAAAGAAAAAGATGACAAAATTGACTTATTTGATTAGGAAAAGTCAATAACTACTTTTGTTAGGGACTGGAAACCTTTCACCTTTTTGCTGAAAATGGAAAAAAATCCTGAGGCATAATGTAACCTTAGATAGGATAAAATATAAATGCCTTTATAACTGCTCTAAAAAAGATCAAAATCCTTCCTTCCTTCCTTCCTTCCTTCCTTCCTTCCTTCCTTCCTTCCTTCCCCTCTCTCCCTCCCTCCCTCCTTCTCTTCGTACAATATAATCAATATATAATGATGTACAAAATTAACATTAAAATCAGAATTAATTTAAAATTTTAAATTATAAAAATATAATAAAAATCAAAAGGTGAAAAATTCCAAGCTGGGAGTTAGCCCATGTTAATACAGGTGTGTGTGGGGGGTCTCATAGGGTAGTCAGCCCCACATTTGTGAAGAATCTGTCCCCCATGCGCATCGAGGTTTTGATCACTTTGCACAAGGCCAAGAGATTGGGGGCTAAGCGCAGTTGTATTTCACATTGCAGGGGCAGCAGCAGAGAAGCCCCTTTTCCTAGACCCTGCTAGCCAAAATTCTTTGACTGATGGGATCTGCAGTATATCTTCCCTGCTAGAATGAGCTTCCAAATATTTTTCAAAGGTAGCCCCATGTACAGCACATTGCAGTAATCTAATCGGGAGAAAACCACAGCATGAGTAACCAAACAGAGAGTGACCAAACGGAGAGGAAGGGGGGTGACAATGTAGTGACAATGACACTGCATCATTCACTTCCCCTGGGACTGAGATATACACCCGTGGTGATGGATGATCTCACCCAGTGCTTTCATGTAGACATTAAAAAGGAGAGGAACACTGAGCCCCGTGGGACCCCCAAAGGAGGGGCCATGAGCTGGACCTCTCACTCCCTATGAAAACTGATTGGGACCAGTATTGGAGGAAGATGAACCAGCACAAAATTGTGCTACCCACTCCAACTCCCAAAAGGATACCATGGTTGATGGTATCAAAAGCTGCTGAGAGATCAAAAGGAGTAAGGATGAATACACCACCTCCATCCTGCTCAAGCCACAGATCATCCATGAGTGTGACCAATGCAGTTTCAGGCCCATATCTGGGCCAAAAAATGGTCCAGATAATCTATTTTCTCCAGGGTCCTCTGGAATTGCAACTTTTTCACCCACCTTTCCCAGAAAGGGAAGGTGGAAAACTGGACAAAAATTGTCCAGCATAGTAGGGTCCAGCAATGGCTTCTTGAGTAGGGAGCAAATCAGACCTCTTTAAAGGGAGCCAGAAACACCTCCTCCGACAAGGATGAATTCACCATCACTGTGACCCAACCATGTACTTTATTTTTCTTTCCCTTTTAATAATAATAATAATAAAGTTGAAAGGGACCTTGGAGGTCATCTAGTCCAACCCCCTGCTCAGGCAGGAAACCCTATACCATTTCAGATCAGGCAGGAAACCCTATACCATTTTCTTTAACTTGGTAGTGTTTTATTCTATAAAAAATACTTCAGTAAAAATTAGTTTTAAAAAACGATAAAAAAACAAGGAAACAAAATTAACTCCCTAAGCAACAGTAATGAAACTAGCTTTCCATTGTAAAAAAAACCACATCAGTTGAGATTACTAAGTGGAAAATCAGCTATTTGCTTAGCAAAAATTACATTCTGTAGACACAGTCAGAGAGTTCATCAAGGTATCCATGAATATGATTTATATTTAAAAAAATTGGAAATTGTCATGCACATATAGTCCACCCCCTTTTTATACCCTTGGTAGTTGAAAATGATTTCTTAAAAATCATTTATGATAGAAGTAATAATGATCTAGAAACATCTACTGGATTTACAGAGATCTAACAAGAACCACATGTATTAGGGAAATTGCCAGTTTTGGAAAACAGAATATGCTACATTTAAAACCAAATTAGCTGCTTCCATAGATAGAGGCTGGCAGTTATATTAATAAATATTTGCCTTTTAAAAGTCTTCTGTGGATCCAGATGTATGCTTTAAGTCATATAGTTTATTTTTCTTTCTATTGGCATCGATGTGCCTTTGAGCACTTATTTCCTTAATGGATTTGAAAATTCCATTGCCCTAGAATTGGCAAAAATCCATGTCCTGTTTCTATATAAAGGTGCTTGTTTTTAAAATAGCCAAGGAATAGCCAAGGAACTATAACTGAAACAAACAGAATCTTGTACTGCTGAATTTTTAGGGAATGTTCTTACTGTATGCTGTCAATCTACATCATCAAAAAAGAAATGAATTGCATGTATTGCTGTTGTACTGTTACAACTTAGGCCCATGGTGGCGAACCTATGGCACGCGTCCCACAGGTGGCACGCAGAGCCCTCTCTGTGGGCACACGCACCATCACCCCAGTCCTAGGCCTTCAGCTGGGTTTTATAAAACCTGTTCGATTTAGGCCTCTGCCGCCACGTGCAAAAAAAAATCAATCAATCAATCAATTTCAACTTCTCATGGGAAAAAAAAAGATCTCACCAAATTGGAATTGATTGAACTTTTTAGTCCAACCCAGTCTGCCATTACCACTGCAGCCACACCCACCCAATAGGCCACACTCACCCAATGGGCCACGCCCACCCAGCACCCGACGATACATAAGTGGTTTTGGGTTGCAGTCTGGGCACTAGGTCTCTAAAAGGTTCACCATCCCTGACCTAGGCCATAGCACATTGGTTATATGTTTTAGGGTACTTTTAATATTCTAAACTAATTTGGCTGCCTTTCAAAATTTGTTTAACTTAAAGATGCACACAAATTATCACTTACATTGTGAAACTAGTTTTTAATGAGTTTGGATTTTTGACCATAGTTTTCCCCATTTTCAGGAAACTACCCCCCCACAGAATGCTTCCCAACTGAACAGAAATCTGAAGCTAAGGCAAGCTGAATATATGCAACAAGCTTTTGGATTTAATTTCATTAATTAATCAGTTAAAATATAGGGAACTTACATTTTTGTTTTTCCTAAATGAATCATTCATTACCTTGTTCAAAGGGCTTAAGATAAAACCAGCAAGATAGGAGGAGGGGGGGTAGAAGTAGCAGCAATATAACATTGCTATTTAAAAAGCTGCCTGGTTTTAATGCTGGTTCCAAGACCAGGTTTGGGTTCACAATCTGGAATCTTTTCTCGGTAATAATGGTATTTTTTAGATATATCCCCTTCCCAAAGGCTGATGTTCTGAGATGTAAATACTTAAATCTTATTCTGATAAACTGTTATTTTGTTGATAGCAGGAAGATAGCAGCTCAGTTGTGAGTCATCGAACAAGGCACAAGTGAGAATTCACATATCACGATAAACTCTGAAATATAGTTTATAAACTATAATTGCTAAAATTAACTGTTAAAACTAAGCAAACAAGTTTTCTATTCAGCTCAAACGTGATAGTAACTGATTTAGCTTATCAGCTAATACTGGATCAAATTTAAGATATAAATAATGGAACTATGCAATCTGGTAGGTTCTTTCTATTTAAGAAAAGGCCACTGATGAGCTTCACTTCAAGTCCCTACCCAGCTTCAAATTAACTTCTTATATATTTTTTGGTTCAAAACATTGAGTGTAGTTGATGTATTATTTCAGTTATTATTATATATTACAAATTTTACAATGCATGCCTATAATGAAATTGATTCTCTTGAAAGATATCTGCTTAAGTAGAATATTCTAAATAACAACTTTATTTTTATATTAAGTCCTGTAATCCAAACTTGGTTTTTTTAAATCTTCATATTCTGGTTAACTTCTTGCATACAGAGATTTTGAATGACAACCTGTTTATCTTACACAAAGTATACTATTCCTGTTCTTTAAAAAAAAAAATAACAGATTTAAGAAATCAGAGCAAGCATGTTCATTAGCGATTTTTCTTTTGGAAATTTAATATCGAAATCATTTATTGGCATCTTCGTTGTAGCACATTCTTCAAAGAGATTCTCAGGATGTCAGCTGGTGAAACTATCATTTTGTTCTTGCTAGTTAAACATGCTGTGCAGATTCAATGGATGATATGCATGAATTATTAGAATATTATCCTAATAATGAACCTCTTTGCAGATCCACTGATTACACAAACTGGAAATATTCTAACCCTATAGCTTGGGCTTCTCACCACAGAAAAAAGTACTATCTGATGTAAGGGATGGCTTAAAAATAGTACTGATGTTTAGTTTCTTGAATTGTATGTAAATATTCTATAATCAGAGACATATCCTAAGCTATTTTTAACAGTTACAGAGTTATCACAGCAGGGTATTCTTGGGTCAATCAGACAGAAAATATGAAAGAAAGAAAAGAAAAGCTGCAGGCCAAAACAGTGCTCATGCTAAGAAAAAGGCAATTCATGTTTAGTTTCAAATCAAGCAAAACAATCAGAAATAGATTTCCTAGAAAAAGATATGTACATTTTTTTTGCAAGATTCAGCCAAGGTTTTTTTTTTTAAAAAAAGAAACACATAATATAGGCACTAAATTAAAAAATTAAAATTTTGACCTTTAAATCTATGCATTGTACAAGCACAGACACTTTATTTTAACAGCACATCTTTTGGTGATTTATGTTGGTGTGAGTGTTCGTGAAGTAAATGAGAAATTCGTATATGTTTTTAAAATGGATATGAAAAAAGCCATTTATGCCTTTCACTGTAAATAAGCCAGAACAGCTTCACACTGCAAAAGGGTCACACATTGAAAGTCAAACGAAGCCTACAAACATACATTAAAAAAGAAAGGACAAGCTATATAGAACATGCTGACAAACTAAAATTCAGTTTCAACCCTGTTCCTTATAAATGTAACCCTGCCAAACATTCGTATATATTACAAGTAGACTCCAAATAGAGATTTGCATCCATTGACAGTAAGGCTTTCAAGATATATGAAGTTTTATAGCATTTGTATTTTAAGGATTTAGGGCAAGTACATGGTTTTTCTACTAAATAAAAAGTTATTAGTACTTAAAAGGTTCAAAAATATATCAAGTGATTTTTTTACATAAATAAATTATATTGATTTTGGATTTAACAGCTGAAAAAACCCTCTTTGCTTCCATTGGAGGCAAAGCTGAACAAAATGTTAGTCAAACAGAGATAGCAGCACTTCTAAGAAATCTGTCAATAGCCATACAGTATCTGTCCTATACAGCTGTATTAAATAGGGTCTATAATATTATCCAATTGTTCTGCAACAGTGTAACCAAATTGTGTAATTTGCTGATATTGATTCTAACCCAATAGTATAAATTCACTGCAACATGCAGCCTTAATTTTAATTCATGGGTAACAGACTTCTTTGAGATGCTAAATTTAACATGTACACACTTTAAAATCCCAAATGTATAAAAGACAATGAAAAAGCATCATAAATAAATAATGCAAACTGAAATAGTTATGTCAAAAACATTTGGACCATCTGATAAATTAGCAAACGGTAAAAGGAAAAAAAAATAAAAAATACAGTAAATTGTGACAAACCAAGTGTGAAACTGAATACTAGCATACACTCCCAAGCCCCTTTAAAGGTCTGCCATTTAAACATCGCACCACTTTTTTTTTCAAGTCTCAAATCACGAGCTATAAATTAGAACAAGCCCAAGTGAAAGAAAAGTGACACAGGAGTGGGAATAAAGATAACTATATAAAAACTGCTTTTAGGTGCAATTCAATATTGAAAATTGGCATATGTTTTTAAACAGTTTCATTTAAAACACAAAATGTATATGCAGAGATGCTGGGAAATATCATTTAAGAGAGCAAGGGCTCAAGAGGAATGGAAAGAAATAGCAAAAATGTTTTCACAGTCTGATAAAGAAATGAAGGATAAAGCCAAGTTATAAAACTTTGACAATCCCTGTCAAAGGTCAACTCTAATGGAAAAATCAATTCCAGAGCTTTTTAAAAAATCAGTTTTCAAAGTTTGCACGAAGAAAGAAAAAAATGATAAAACTTAGGTCCAGTTCCCACTTAAGAAAATTTCATTGCTTTCTTCTTCCCTGGGGGAAAAATGCCAAGTGCCTTTGTGAGAAATGAGTAGTACAAAGTTGAAAAAATAATTGGTAGTTACTATAACCCTCTTCATGCCACTGTGTTTTTTTTAATAAAGGTAAATTGTGCATACATTTCTCAGCAGGAGCTGAAATGGGCTTGGTATCTAAAGAAAAAAGCTGAAATGCACTTTAAACATAAAACAAGATTTTCTTTTAGAAATATAAAAGTTAAGTAATCTTTCCCCTTACAGCAGTTTGTTTCCAAAACTTTGTAGTGTGAACAGGAAGAAATTATATATCTACTATTAATGCCTTAAAAAAAGAAATGAATATATGCATTTCGATCATTAGTTATATACTTCTGTCTATACTACTATTCTAGTAAACATGATAAAATAGGGAAATACTTTAAATCAAAAAATACACATTAGCACTTACTATAGCTGTGCTTTTTACTCCAAAATACAAGATTTGTTTTTTTTTTTTTAAATTCAGTGTCATTGTAAAAACATCAATCTTTTCCTGTGTTCTTCTATGTTTTTCTCTAAAAGAAGCACTTTCTTTTACCAGGTTTTTTTTTTCTTTTACACAAGCAAGCAGTTTTGGGAATGACCACATACTTACTTATTATTTGGAAGAAGGGAGGGATGACCAGTTTTGGAGATGAGGATACTTTACTACTGTTTGAAAGAAGGGAGGGGTGAATAGTGGACAAATGAACCAGAATTCTGTTCCTCCCACACTAATGTTAGAACACTGCTTATTTCTATGGCAAGACCTTGCAACTATTAAAATGTCACCATAGTTTTCTTACCAGGAATTAGGTAGATAATATTACTTACAGAAACACAGTTTTTATGAAGGTAAAGTGGGGACAAAGAGCAATAACAAATATTTATGGGATGAGAAACAAGCCACAATATTTTTTTTCAGAAAAAAAAACAAAAAGAATCTAACTGATATCTTTAATTTCTTTTAACTCCTCTTCCTCCTCCTCTGCTGGTACATCACGTTCATGCTCCATTGACACATATGGTATTTGTTCTGTACAGTTTTGCTTGTTAGCATGTTCCTTGTCAGACAGTGAGAGCATTTCTGAGTCCACATTTGCTAATTCCCCTTTAGTTTTCTTTTTTTTTCTTTTCTGACTTTCTAGGTTTGTTGCTTCTGAATGTCTGGTTTGTTGAAGACCTGGCAAGGCCATACCAATACCAGGAGAAAGAAACATTGAGGGATATATCAGTCCAGATGACATTCCAGGAATAAGAAATGGGTTAAAGGCTACAGGACTACTGGTTGTTATTGCAGGTTCTGACTGATCAGAAAATGAATTAGGACTCAATTTGTCTTCAGAAACAGTTTCTATTTTTGAACCTTGGGTATTTTGTTTGTCTTCAATTTCATTTTCTGAATGTGTTGTACCACTTTTAGTTGTGCTTGCTAATGAAGTTGGAGCAGTTGAAGTACAAGTAGTAGCTATTGATGGATTAAGAAGTCCTCCAACACCAAACATCTGTGGTACAGCAGCCATCCCTGGTAACATCATTGGCAACATGCTCAGAGTACTTTTAACATCCTCACCAGCAGGTACTGCTGCAAATCCAGCAGGAAAGCCAACCAGTCCAGTCAAAGGAATACCTTGCATGTTTCTCATAGTCTGAAGTCCTACTAAATCCATTCCAGCTATAAGTCCATTCATGAATAATGGTCCCATTCCAGACGAAGCATCTGCTCCTATTCCTGGAGTTTTAAAGAGGTCACTTCTTGGCCTTCTTCCTCTTCGTCGAGGTCCAATGTCTCTGAGTACGGGTTCAGTGAGAATACGATTAAACTTGCTTTCAGGTAAAAAACCCTGAGATATGAAAAACAAAACAAAATTTCCACAAGTTATTGCTATGAAACTCTGAGGTTAACAAGTATCTTAGCTGTATTTTCTAAAGGAATACATTCTCAAGTATCATTCTGTATTACTCAGAATTATGGGCAATGTGGAGACTTTCATAAAGACAAAACTATTTGCACAGAAATATGATCCTGGATTTTGTAGGTAAAGCTATGTATTCATTTAAAAGTTGTCAATTTCCCCTAAAATATAGTAATTTTTAATATATGCAAAATACTTTTGGATTAGGAAAGCAGTCCTTCTAATGCAGGATCCTTTCACACAATGGTCAACGGCATGCATAACTACTCAAAAGTTGCCCACTGAGTTAAACAGAATTTATTACTAAGTAAGTGGACTTGGAACTTCAGCCTCAACTATTTTATTGTAGATTATACTCAATAATATTGGAATGCTATTCATTCTCTCTCTTACACACTCATTTCAAGAAGAATCTAAATCTTTTTTAAAATGTTGTATTCTTATCCAAAAGTTAGCAAAAAATATTATTGCAGTCATTATAAAACACTGAGGTTACTGTGAGGGTACATTAAGAATGAAATCCTGAATAGAAGGAATCATATGAATCATAGAACCCTTTCTCAATGAAATCCAAAGAGTTTAGTGAGGAAAAGAAATAACCAAGTTATTAATGCATGCTATTTTGGCTGACTGTTCATACAAATGAAACATCAGTGCAAGAAAGGTAGTTTGACAAGGGTTTTGAGCTATGTGTCTAAATAAAAAGGACTAGCTAAGGCATAATGTGATATATTTGCATTTTGGCTTAACATGTTGCATGAAACAAAGTATTACGATTTGTAAATTTGATTTGTGGCTTAACATAAAGTATAAACTCAGCGGTGGCTAATTCAAATGATTAATGGTTAAAATAAATGTGACTTAAGTCAATCTGTCAACTTGGCCATACAGTTTATCTCATATTTAATTATACCTCAGGGATATCATAAAAATACTATTACAGTTGCATATATTAGAAACTCTTCTACTTGTCCATGAAAATAGAAGGGTAGGGAAAAGAAGCAAAAACAGAAAAATGTAAATTGACCGTACAAACATATCACTGGGCTGAAAAAAGTGACTCATGACTGGTCTTTGCAGTTAATATTGTCAGCATCCCAGTGGTCACATGATCATAATTCAGGAGCTTGGCAACCAGCAAGTATTTACAGTGGTTGCAGCATCCTGGGATCACATATTCACCGTTTGCAAGCTTCCAAACTGGCTTCCGACAGGCAGGCAGTGGATTCACTTAATGACCACATTCCATGGTGGATTCACTTAATGACTGCAGCAAAAAAAGTTTTCTTAAATAGGGTGCAGTTGCGTAATGAGTCCTTTAATGACTGCATTGCTTAGTGGCAGAAGTTCCAATCCCAATTCTGGTCGTAAATCAAGGAATATCAGCAATGGCAGAGATTTTCCCAAATGTTTTTACTTACTGAAAGCTTAACTATGTCACACCAGTCTGCTGCAACAGCATATTCCATGTTTGCATCAAGCCACCTTGGTAACTCCTTCAAAGCTGGCGCCATGGCTCCCCCTAACTGCAAAACACAGTAAAAGAATGACCTCTTTTGCATACAACTTCTAAGCCACACAATTAAGCATTTAACTATTTAGCTCTCCACTTATTTTTCAATTGCTCATTTCTTGTCTTTTTAAAAAGAAAGATTCACTTATTTTATGCTGTTAATACCTATACTAGAAAATAAATATCTACTTTCCCAACTTACTCTGTACTAATGAATGCCACAATGGGGGGAGACTCTTTAAACAGAAAGAAGAAACATAATTTAGTTGATACAGTATTTTAAGCAAATATCCTTACAGAGGAGGAGCAACTAGTATTTGTTCTTCCTCAGGAAACTTTAGAGAGGCAGAATAGAAAAATCCTAATCATGTACAGAAGACAATTTAAAACTAAACTGAACTTTTACAAAGATTTTCAAGAGCTGTCTGTTCTTAACTCATTTGTTCTACAAAGAATTTTCTACCTTTCTTTTACTTGGAGGTAACCTATTGATATAAACCAGTGGTTCTCAACCTTCCTAATGCCGCGACCCTTTAATACAGTTCCTCATGTTGTGGTGACCCCCAACCCCCCATCCAGCTGGCCGGGGATATCAAAAACTTGACCAAAAAAAAAAAAAAGGAAAAAATGGGGAAGCATAGGTAGTCCTCGACTTACAACAATTCGCTTAGTGACTGTTTGAAGTTACAACAGCATTGAAAAAGCGAATTATGATCATTTTTCACACTTATGATTGTTGCAGCATCCCCCGGGTCATGTGATTTACATTCGGATGCTTGACAACTGATTCATACTTATGACGTTCACAGTGTCCCAGGGTCACGTGATCAATGGCCAGGGGGCGTGGCCAGCTGATCACTCAGGTTACAGAGTGCTTGTGGGGGGGAATCTGTGAGTCTCTGGGATGGGACTGGGGTGGGTGCCTGCCTTCCTTCCCTCCCTTCTCTCCCCTTGTCCCTTCCTTCCTTCCTTCTTTTCTTCCTTTCCTTCACCTCCTTTAGTCTCTTCTTCTTTCCCTCCCTCTTTCCCATTGTCCCTTCCTTCTTTCCTTCCTTTCCTTCACCTCCCTTAGTCTCTTCCTCCTTCCCTCCCTCTTTCCCATTGTCCCTTCCTTCCTTCCCCTCCTTCTTAGTCTCTTCCTCCTTCCCTCCCTCTTTCCCATTGTCCCTTCCTTCCTTCTTTCCTTCCTTTCCTTCCCCTCCTTCTTAGTCTCTTCCTCCTTCCCTCCCTCTTTCCCATTGTCCCTTCCTTCTTTCCTTCCTTTCCTTCACCTCCCTTAGTCTCTTCCTCCTTCCCTTCCTCTTTCCCATTGTCCCTTCCTTCTTTCCTTCCTTTCCTTCCCCTCCCTCTTAGTTCGTTCGTTCGTTCCTTCCTTCCTTCCTTCCTTCCTTCCCTCTTTGTCCCTTCCTTCCTTCCTTCCCTCCCTTCCATTGTTCCTTCCTTCCTTCCCTTTCTCATTGTCCCTTACTTCCCTCCCTCTTTCTCCCTTCCTTCCCCCCCCCCTCCATGCCCAGGAAGGGACAAGGGGAGGGGGAAGGCTGCCAGAGGCAGAGGAGAGCTCCACCCAGCTCACTTGCTCAGCTTCGCCAGAAAACAAGCCGCTTGCTAAGTTAGCAGAAGCCCCAGGATCAGCATCGGGCTACAGCTGATTCGCGCTTTTGCTAAATTAGCAAGCAGCATGTTTTCTAGCAAAGCTTGAGCAAGTTTGCTGGGCAGGAGCCAAGGAGAGCTGCTACAGCTGACCTGCTTCTTGGCTGCTCTGCAAAAGTGCAGATCAGCTGTAGAGGTTCGCCCCGATCCTGGACAAGAGGGAAGAAAGGAATGACGGAAGGGACAAGGGGAAAGAGGAAGGGAAGGAGGGACAAAGAGGGAGGCGAAGGAAAGGAAGAAAGGAAGGAAGGAAGGAAGGAAGGAAGGAAGGAAGGAAGGAAGGAAGGGACAATGGGAGAGGGAGGGAAGGAGGAAGAGACCAAGAGGGAGGGAAGGAAAGGAAGTTCCAGCTAGCAGAGGCTTGGCAGCCCGGCTGCCGAGAAACAGAAGAGCGCAAAGCCAAGGAAAAGAAGGTGGCGGTTTCCTCCCAAAGGGGGCTCCATTTCTCCACCCCTTCTCTGGGTTTGTGGGGAATTTCTCGTCACCAACGCTGACAGGTGCTCCTTCGAGCCTGCCACAAGCTTTCTCGCCCCCTTTGCTTCTCCCCCCCCCCGCTTTCGTGAGGATTGTGGAGCCCTTGGAAGCAGATCGTGCTTTGAAGCTTAGGAGAGGAGGAGGAGTCCCTTCCTCCTTCCCTCCCTCTCTCCGTCAAGCCCTGGCGGGCTCGACGTGAACGGGCGGAGGAGGAGTCAAGAACGGACGGGGTGGCAAAGGAGACCGGCGGCCGTCGCCAGACCTCCTGGCTGACAAGCGCAAGTTCGGGGGTCGTCAGCTGACGGGCGCAGGAGTTGGGTGCTGCGCCGGCCTCCCCTTCGCTGACCTGCATGCATGAGAAGAAGTCAATCCGGTTGCTGCACAATGAGTCTCTGGGGCCTTGGTCTGTGCCTGCGCTCTTCATGCGCCTCCTGCAGGGCACATTTGGTAGAGTTCGTGCAGATTGCTGCTAAGCAGCATATTTTCCACAAATAAGTGAGGTGGAGCGGAGGGGGGGAGGGAGAGAAGGCGGTTGACAAGCCCTGCCTAAGACCATTGGAAATATGTGTTTTCCAATGGTCTTAGGCGACCCCTGTGAAAGGCTCATGCGACCCCCAAAAGGGTCACAACCGACAGGTTGAGAACCGCTGATATAAACTAAATAGAGTAAATATCATATATTTACTAACCAATATGAACTCAAAAAAGATGAGAAGATTGCCATGTGGTAGAGACAAATTTCAAGATGACAGAATCTAGCTTGTATTTGCTTTTCTAAGATTATAACATGAGAATAGGTAGTATAAATCTCCACCTAATGCTTGTATCTCTATTTCATTCCTACATTATATTTTGGAGAAAACACTTTAATACTGCCTATTTTCTCAGCTAACAAATTTAATCAGCAAATAACTGTAGCCTGCCATATAATACAGCTAACTAAACTTTCCAGTTTTTAAAAATCGATTTGCTGAACTGACACAGTTCCAACCTATTTTTTTATATCAAGTTATCTTTTCTTAACAGTTTTTTAATATCAGATTATCTTTCTTTAGCAGTTCCCAACTTCAAAAAGAAAGGAGTCTATAGTTTAAACATCAGGCCAAGATTTTTACAAGAAGTATACATTCTTGGAGATGAGGATACTTATACTTAAATAATTCCAATACTACTCCTTTTGCATATGCAGTTCAAATGCATAAAGTGCAGGACAGGATTTTAATGAAGAAATAAAGGACAAATTTTAGAATTTGCATTTCCTTCCCTAAAAGGAAATGGACTGATGAAGACCCAGATCAAATGTCCAGATTGTGGACTGATTGATTGATTGATTAGAATGGTATGATGTTAAATAAAAGCAGAAAAAGCTGTACTAGCTAAAGCCAAAGACCACATTGTTTGTAAGAATGCTTCCACTTACCCTCCGCCCTGTGCCCTTGTGCACCACAGGCACCCGTTCCTCTCCAGTGAGAGAATTTATGTCTAACTTGCTAGGATCTTTACAACGCTGCCTTCTCTGTTTAGGCTTTTCTGAAAAATTCTGAAAGGAAAAAAAAGAGTAAGTATAATGAATCTCAAATAATACTGTCCAGCACTGGAATACAAAACTTGCACTTACTGTGCCAAAGCCAGGGATTTCGAGAGTGTAATCAGACTGCTGTCTCAGCCAATCCAGAAGACTCTTGTTTGGAACAATCTTATCTGTCTGGACATTAGTAGCTGGAACTGTCTGTTGATTTGAGGTAGTTAAGACTGGCCCATCTGAATTAGAATTACTTGTTATGGTCTGACCTTCATCTTCCTGAACAGTATGAGGAGAAACAGAGAAAAAGGCATGCTTCAGATATAAATTCTAATACTTTACATTTGCATATATGTAGATTTTACTGCATAAATTACAATTGCTTGTAAGGAAGGAGGGAATTAATTTTTCAAATTTCAGGTTTATCATTATTTTATCTAGTGATTGACAACAGAAACTTTCAGAACTTAGCTCTTCTCTGGCTTCAACTGAAGTGCTATTATTTGATCCCACTGAAGCCTTAGGATCCCTGACTGTTCTTAGATTTATTCTATTACTTGCTCTTAATGTGATAAGACACATTTCAAAAATATCAAATTAGTGTATTTAATGGACTTAATATTTAAAGGAAGAAATCTACAGAATAGGAATATGCAGTAGCAGCTGAGAAAGAAAGGAATGTCTGGGGAAGATGGGAATAAGATAGATACAGATCTTTCCTGGCTACACTGGAATCTATCAAGACACTGAGAATGGAAGACATTTCACATGTGAGGATTGGCCAAAAGATTTACTACACTTTAACATTGCTATGTGTTGGTTGTCAATAATTAGGTTAAACTTGATTTGCTTATAATAAAATTTTCCAGTCTTTTAAAAGATTTAATATCATATCACATTACAATAATACAGTATATGATTGTTTTCTTTATGTTTATTAGTAATTACTGTCTGACGTATCTTCCTGTTTTAGCTATGTGGGTATTGTGATGATCAGAAAGTATATTAAAAGAGGAGAAAATAATTCACATGGTTCAGGTACAAGACTAAATCCATTAAAACTAAACCTCTAGAACCTTTTGCCAGGAAAGCCTGGCAAAAAAATCAGAAGTTCACTTCAGTCAGCAGCAGCTAACAACAGCTTATGGCTTTTAATAAAATATGTTAGAGAAGATGCCACCAGACATTTTCCGATTTTTTGATAACATACATCTAACACAGCTGTCCTCCTACAGAAAAACCTGGGAAATTCAAACTTCAAGTAACTAATCAAAAGCAGGCAAATGCCGCCACTTCAGGTGAGTTCCTAAAAGAAAGCAGTCCCACTCCATTAAGTTTTGTTCTTTTGCCTTCATTCAAGGAACAGATGCCTCAGTTAAGTAAAAAATATCCTCCAACCTGCAAAAGGATTGGAGAATTAGAAGGAAATCACCATCTAGAAAAAAATTGAACTAAATGAAAATTAGGCTTGGCTGAAAATAGTGTAACATGAATTAATGTGAGCTGTTTCCCTGTATCTTAATCTTATTTTGCACTGAGAATGTGTCTAGATATGGATTCACGTCTGGAGATTAGCTGTGAATTAAAGCCGGATTCATGAGATTTTACTTTCCTCCATTGTCCCAAATTCTCATTTAGATGCTTAACTTTGATCTACACAACCGTATCTTCTGAAATCAGTAGTCTCATTCTGATGGCAAATTTAGCTTACATTTCAGCCACTCCACTACCCACAGAAACGGCAAGAAAGCTGGAAGCAAAAGCATTTTTTCCAACTGTATTCCTCCCAAATTTTTACACAGAGTAATTTTCTCTGTAAAGAGAGAGGGGTGACAGTGGCCAAAAGTACTGTCTCCACATCCAGGATTGTGAAAGAGTGCAACAGTAGGGATTATGGGACAGGGGCTTGGAATCACTGATTCAGGAAGCTAGAAGGGTTTAGTTGTTTACCGTGATGGATTTTTTAAAACTGTTGCTAATGAGCTTGTCTTTTTGCCCAGTCTAGGGCTCCAAAGCAGCTTTCAACAATCATAGTCAGAAGGTTTCCACAGGCTGTAACAAGTGCCCACTGGGAGTTAGGTTCATTGTCCAAATAAAAGTGAAAATGACAAATAAGTATGGGGATTTGTACTCACGGGCAGCCCTGCCTGGAGGTTTCTCTCCTTCAAAAGTATCAGGTCAATCCCTTCCACATTTTTTCTCCTACCCCGCCGTCTTCTGATAGCAGCATCATCTCTTCGTAAGCTTCCATTGACAATCTGTCCTGTGACAGGATGAATTAGCCCTGCTTGAAGGATTCCAGACAAGTCCATACCAAGGGAGCCCTGAAGAGCATTCACTGCCCCTATCTTAGGTATATTTGTGCTCATGGAAAATGGAGTGCTGCTTCCTGAAGTTCCATCTGGCACTCTTGAGAGATCTACTGCATCCCGCCAGCCATTTAATACAGCTGAAGTATGGGAGTGGGATGCTACAAGCTGGTCAAGACTCCGGTGCTTGGTATCTCTCTCCATTTCAAATTCATATGATTGCCGGTGCTTCGATTCATCTTTGACAAAGGTGGGAGCCAGAAAAGTTTCCTATGGTTAAAACCAGAGCCAGAAAAGTCACTTTTTATGACTAGTGGTATACAGAATCTATAGCTACAGAATCTATAGCACCCCTTTACAAAAGGGTTGCTCCATGCCCGTAACAGTTAGAAAAGTTGACTTCTACTCCTCCATCATTGCCTCCTTTGCTGATAATATTGATAAAATTGTCTTGAAGAAAGCAACAATCTCTCCTAGAGTGGTAGTGTCACATTCAAATTTAATTTAAATTAAAAGCAGAATTAACATAGTCTTCATCTTATATTTTTCCCAGCATATTGAGGGAACTCTCATACAATTTTTTTCTACAAACATCAAAGAGATGCAACTTCCCACTAAGGAATTATATCACTAACTGGATATTTGGACCATTAAAAATAATCAATAACTAATGTGAATGAGGTCTCTTTGGGAGCCTACATTAATAGTCTTCATCGTCTGCCATATAACCTTGATACACCAAATATATCAGTACATAATAAAGTACAATGAAACAGAAAATATGCAATAGTTTTCTCTATAGAAACAGAAGTTTGAAATATGATACAAATAACTTTTAATAGAATGAATATCCAAGCTTACCTTTGGGAGCTGTGTAGCTAACACTCCATTGCTAAAACTGGATTCAGAGACTTCTGGTTCAGTATAGCCACTCCTATTGCAAGTACTGCTGACTAAGGCAGGAGTGGTCATCATATATGGTATGTCAAAAGTTTGACTGGAAGAAGGCCACTTTCCCTTTAAAATTGCATGACAGATGTTGTCAATACGGTTAATGATCACTCGATCCTGCCAAAGAATAGATATTCTTTGTTTACTTGTATATGTTGGCATAGTCTCATAATGCTTGGGAAAACTAAAGTTAGTGAACAAATTCAACTCAGGACTCCTTTACGAATAGGACGTTGAGAGATTGTTTGGGCTATGTATTTACTATTCTATTTATCAAGAATATTATCAGTCCCAGGCTTGGGAATGCAGACACAAAGTTACAAATACAGTACCTACCATATCAAGAACCTCTGCATTAAATCCCTAAAAGGCTGCACATTAAAAAAATTATGGGATTATTGGTTTAGATCTATGAAGTATGTCAACAAGATAGGTTTCCCCAACATGATACTCCCTGGAACTGCATTTTAGGAAGAGGGAATCAAGCTGGGAAGGCAAATTAAAGAAAAGATGGTAGATACTATGAAGGAAGGATTGCCACAGAATCTTACTGATTGAATGGCCAATGATGAAATGAGATAAACATCTCTATCTTTTTTAAAATATCTGCTTTTAAAAAAAATTTGAAAGAAAAATAGCCCAACCTTTATAAATATGTAAAACAATATTTATGTAAATATTGTTTTACATATTTTTGTAAAACATCTTTAACAAATATGTACATACATTCCCAAAGGAAAAAAGCTGTAAGCTTGACTTTTTGATCCCCTCCAAAGGATGACTTGCCATTAGAATCACACATACAAAACATTTTTACTTTCCACATTAAAACACAAAAATAGCTATAGAAAGTAACATTCATGTCTATCAAATACAGCATAATGTAAGTAGCATGACAGAAGAATGGTCATTTTACAGAAATTAATCTGAGCTACGTAGAAAACATTGTTAGTTTCTTATTAATTGGAAACTTCCTGTATGAAGTATAAAGAAAAAAAGCAATCTGAGAAGCTTCACCCTAGAGAGAGAGCCATTTTCTTCCACTCGTGTTAATTATATAGGCAGACAAGTAGGTTGGATGAGTCAGTCTCAATTGCTGATGAAATGATGTTCTACAAAGATTCTACTGTTAGAACAATCTATTCCTACAGTTTCTCAGAAAAGATATCCTGATGAAGTTACCATATAGTTTTCAACTCTCAGTTTTATTTATGTTAATTGCAGCAAGGCTATTGTATGCACAAAGATAGAAAACTACAGAAACACAAATAATGGCGAAATGGATTGTGAAGATGGCTGAGTTTGCAGAAATGGCTAAATTAATTACTTTGATTAAGAGAGGAACTTCAATTACTTTTTATAAAAGACTGGAAGCCCTTTATTGAGTTTTTGCTGAAAATAGGTAAATGAACTGCCGATTTTGGGATTTATTGATTAAATAAATGGGAAGAAAGAACTATAATATCATACCAATAAAATTAACATTAAAATCAGAATTTAGTATTTTTTTTAATTATAAAAATTTCAAAATATAAAAAATTCCAAGATAGAGAGTTAGCAGTTGTTAATATAACTGGGTACAGTCATTCCCTAATTGGACTACTGCAATGCGCTCTACATGGGGCTACCCTTGAAATGTATCTGGAAGCTTCAGCTAGTGCCAATGTGACTGTGTGAGCCACACTGGTTGCCCAAAGAAGGGTACATATAACACCTTTGCTGTGCAAACTGCATTGTTCAATTGCAGTTGCTTCTGGGTCCAATATAAGGTTAAGGCCATGTTATCTATGGGCATGTTAAACTGTAAATTACACTTTATTATTACAATGACTAGATTCATATGTTGCATCAGGTCCAAGCCAAGGTAAACCATTTTGTGAATAAATTAATGTCTGAGCTCCACCTTTTAAAATTCTACAAATATAGATTTTTTTTTTGCCTTTTCTAATTTTTTGAGACAATATGACCAGAGACTAAGTCCTCTTCTTTTTTGACAAATGAGAGAAAAAAGTAAACTGTGGTTTATTTTAATTAGCAGTGGTGAGTGAACCAAGTTATTGTGGTATCTGCAGCTTAGAATGATCTATGAATCCAGTCAACAGGACAACCCTGAGATGGCTGAAAACCCATTAAAATAAGTCCTCTTTTCTAATGAGACACTCCCCCCCCCGATTTATCTTCTTTTGAATATATTCCAAAAGACAAACCCAGCAAACAGTATAATTCCAGATACTGTTGATGTAAAAAAAAAATCTTGAGAAGACATGGGAAGTTGCTCTCAGTTCTCACTGACCATTGACCTTAATCCTTTATGTATGCATAGTGAAACTACAAAGTCACCTTGGGCCACTCCGAGAAAGAGTAGAGCGTCTTCTCCTGTAAAAGTTGAGCTATGGTAGGCGCCCGAACATCATGAAGTTCATCATTCTCTCCAGGAACAGCAAATGCGGAGCTCTTACTTTCATCTTCAGAAAACTTCTCAAAGCCATCTAGAGTAAAAACAAAACAAAACAGTAGATTAGTTAAAGGTTTGAAACTACTAAATTGATGACTTTCAACAAATGACTGAAATATACTTAGATGTCAATTGCAGTATTCGCTGTTTCAGAGCTTCCTTCACTCCTAAAATAGCACTTAGACTTATATACCACTTCATAGTGCTTTACAGCTCTGAGCGGTTTACAGAGTCGGCATATTGTCCCTACCAATCTGGGCCCTCATTTTACTGACCTTGGAAGGATGGAGGGCTGAGTCAAATGGCAGAAAAATGGCTAAATATGGACTAGAACTTGAAATATAAAATAGATTACAGTTCTGAAACATTCCTGAAAAAAATAAAATATTCATCACATTATTTACTGGACTTCTCAAATTTGACAACAGATTTCAGACACTGTAGCTAATAGCTAACTGAAAAACTAAGCATCAAACATTCAAACATCACACAGCAGAAAACATTCTGTATAGAAAAAAATTCCTCCCAGTCTATGTCAGAGACTGGTAGACAATTATAAGAATTACCTACTTCAGCCTGTTTCTGCCAAAGGGGCAATATGAGATAGAGCCAAAGGCACAACTATTATTATTAAACAACAATATATAAACTTGAATGCCACCCAATTTTCAACATCTCCAGGTGGCTCACAGCAATCAAAGAAATTACAGTAAAACCAATAAAACGTAAAAGAGAAAGATAAAAAATGACAAGCACAACAGACTAGATGGAATGAAGTGAGGGGGTCTCATTTTTCTTCATCAATATGTTGGGTGAAGACCCAGGTCTTCAAGGGGCAGAACTTGTTCCAGAGGACAGGTGCTGCTATAGAAAAGGTGTGTTTCCTGGGGTCCGAATAGATGACTGTTTAATTGAAGATACCCGGAGTATGCCAACTTTGCAGAATTAAACCAGTCAGGTAGAAGATATGGGAGATATGGACCTTAAAGGAACCAGGCTCTATATCATGTAGGGCTTTGTACTTACTTTTAATTCAGAAGGAAATGGCATATCTGTTAATTTTTTGTTGGATAAATAATTGCAAAGTCATTTTTCATATTTTTCCCAATTACATTTTTATCTTTGTTTGAATGATGATTAAAATATTGATATGGCTACAAATATTAAAAATGGAAAAACTTTATATGGGGTGTGCTTACTTTTTCATGATTGCTTTAAGTAATAACCTAAAGAGTTACAAGTCATTAGCACCGTTACATGGTTTTCTCATCCTTTTTTAAAATGGAGTAGAAAACTCCTTCTACTAGTCTCTATTTTTCTGTTTTAGATTATTTTAATTAACAATAAATGAGAAGTTGTCATGTCTCAAAGCGTAACCTGTAGCATCATCTTTATTGATACAAACATTTCTAGCCCAACATATTCCCATACTGAAAAATGTAAAGAACTGAAATATTTCTTCACAATAATGTACCTTGATTTTGACTGATTCCATCCCTCTTCTCTAGGTCTTGGTGCTCACACTCTTCTTCTCTCTTCATTTCACTCTCATAAAGAGGTTGAGCAATAGGACTATCTCTCTTCTCTTCAGTATCATCTCCCCAGAGGTCTCCTTCCATGCAAACTGGGTGTGACTTAAGGAGTTCCACTTGAATTGCTGAAGCCTGGGTTCTTGCAGAGTGGTGGTAGTGGTGGAGACAGGTCTGAATCTCCTGCAAGCCTGGGGTGTGCTCCTCAAGGCTTTCACATTCAGCTTGATCGTCCTCACCCATCCCAGGCTCACTATCACATTTGGATGCTGCCAGCTCACTTGAGACTGATTCAACTAGGACCTTATTCCTTTCCTCCATGAATGCATCCAGAGTGGTGAGAATACATGAATTGTGTTTCTGTTCCTCCTGTATGCTACATTTGGCTTCTCCGCTATCTTTCACAATGTCAGTTGCTGCTTCCAGATGATCTTCCTCTTCCTCTTCCTCCTCCTCCTCTTCCTCTTCACTAAGGCTTTGACTCTGCATTAATTTCTCCTCCAAACTCTTTTCCTGCAATAAGCCCATCAATCTCTTCTCAGGTTGTACTTTGATATCAAAATTATGAAGACTGGGACTATAGATCCCTATGCTCAGAACACTCTCCACACCATCTCTTTCAAATGGAACTGCTTTTGGGCTAATATACCGATTTTCCATATGCTGAAGGACATTACAGGTTTCCTGAGCAAAACTCTCAGAAGGCTTTGTCTCCTTCTCTGAAAGCTCCTGTCCTGTATTTTGACTTTCCAATTGATCACTGCCAAACTGCAAATGATCCAAGTAAGTGGATTCTCGTATGGTCTCAGCATCACAACTAGAGAGATCTTCATCCCCATCTGTTTTGCCCTCTGCCATTTTGGTAGCATTGCTGCTGATGTCTGTGCAGCTAGGGCTATCACGAGCAAAAGAACTATGTTCACTATTGCAGGCCTTTTCATCATACATTATGCACGACAAAGAATCAGGTAAAGAACTCTCATCGTAGTTAACAGAAATCATACTTCGGACCTTAGACATGAAATTTTCACAGCTGCCATCCTGAGAGTTGTTTTCTGCCTGCAAAAGATCATTCCCTGAGTTCATTAGCTTAGCACAGTTATCTATTTCTGCCTCTGCTAATGCCTGCTTTCTTTCTACTTGATTATACAAAGGCGAGTAATATAGTTTAGAATTTGCTTGGTGGTGACAGCACAAGTGTTCTTCTCCAAGGACCCCTGTCCTTTTATTCTGAGCATAATTTCTGTAGGCATCCAGAAACGATAACTGTGGATCATTCATTATATAATAGTCTGTGCGATTCAGCCCATGCTTAGCCGTACCAATTAGCAGATCCCGATCATGTTTGCCACATTCCCACCACACAGGGAGATATAGGCTTGGGCGGCAAAGTTTGAGCCTTTCATGTAACTGTGGACACCTCAACACTTGCTCACGGACCTTCCGTAAGAGTTCAATTCGATACAGCGTCTTTGCAGCACGTTCCTCTGTGATGGGTTCCACATAAATATTAGGATCTGTTGGACCTACAAAAATAGAATTGAAAGGAACAATAGATAAAATCAAAATATAGGGAGGGAGGGAGAGGGAGAGGGAGAGATGCTATAGCAGAATAGTTTTAAATTAAATCAAAGTGAAATAAGTTTTCTGTGTCAGGATATCTAATAATTGAAAATGACTCTGGTGTTCAAAGCTAATGCATAAGATGACAGTGAGGAAAAAATGTTCAGAAAAAGGAAGACAGCTTACAACCTGGGATAGCAGCTATGTGTATATTGGGGCCATTACATTCGCTAACCGAGACAAAGAGAGGACTACATCTGTTATGCATTATTTTGGAATGTGAAATTACTCAAGCCCCTATATATACATAAAAGCGTTCAGCTAATTGATAGTTATATCACTTTTCTAGGAGCACTATACCTGGAGATCTCCCCTTAATTTTATCTCCACAACAGCAGCCCTGTGAAGCAGGTTATACTGAGAAAAAGTGACCACTCCAGAGGTGAGTTTCCTTGACTGAGAGTGGGCCTGAACCTCTTTGGTCATTACAATGCCTTTCAGTGATAAATGTTCTACTTGGATTTCATAGCTTTCAATCTGAAGATGAAACTACACTGGAATCCTTGAAATGGATGGAAAACATCTTTACAGCAAAAAAAGAGAAACACTTTGAAGACTAAAGATACTCAGAAGCCATGATAATTATAAGGGTATAAAGAATGGAATGGAAGAAATCTTAAGCAGGAAACACTCAACAGCAACCCCTGAATGTTTCTTACTCACCATCATCTTTCCAGTGGGGCAACCGACAGACATTTTTACACATAGCAACAAAGTTATAGAAATATTTTTCTAAACTTTCATCAGTTTTCTTCTCCAAACGCGAAATGGATCGGAATTGAGTCCAATCAAAGACTTTCTTTTCTGGCTCATAAATGACCCCAAATGAGGAAACAGTACGATAGAAATCTGCTTGCTCTCTTCTGGTCCACCTGAAGAATGCATGAGGAATACAAATAAATATATCAAAACTGCATTTTCATCCCAATGATTTAATTATTATTACAGTATTTATTATATTTTTATACCATCACACTCCCAGAAATTCTTCCATGTTTGCAATTTGGAATTAATTTTGATTATGAAAGAACTCTGTGTTAAAAACAGCTCAGTACCAGCAATTATGAGGAATACAACCCTATCACAATCCGTAGGGCAGTTTCTCAGTATAATCCCAGGTTTATTAAAACCTAAATACTTTTGACTCATTTGTTTAATTGGATTTTTGCTATCTAGTTCTAAGATTAGTATGGGGATTAGAACGTGTTTTAGGTCATATTTATGCCGAAACATTGAAAATTCAAATGGGTTCACAAATATTAAGCATGACTGTAATCCTTGGACTTTCATTAGGTTTGAAGCTAAGAAAATGGGAAAGAATGCCATGCAACTGTTCAAGTGACTATTCTATGTTTGCAAGTTCAAAACTGGGAGAATGTTTACCAATACTTGCTGTGACATCACACTGATTACAACAAGCATATTTAGAATATATGTATTAAAACATGTGCAGCCTACACTGTTTTTTACATTATACCAGAATTTAAAGTCAAAATATGATTCTGCACATCTAATTGTACAGTAGTATCTGCATGACTACAATCAAAATGACAAGCCAGAGAATAGAGAACAGTTATTCAGAATGAGCAATATTCAAATAAGCTTAAGGCTGATTTTTACAGTTTTCTCTGTTACCTTTTCTGTATTTCATTGTTCATAGGGTCCATTTCATTGGCTCGTCTAATCATTTCCTCTTGGAGCCAATAGCCATGGTTACAAGGTCCAATAACATCAGGTCTAGACGGCAGTTCTTTGCGGTTGCAGCGCTGATAGATAGTGACAAGACGCCGAAGTCTGGCTGTGAGAGCAGATGACACAGGCCAGCTGAATTTGTCTGGGTCGGAGCCATCCTGGGCTTCAAACATCAGCAAGGTTATTAGTATTTAATATCACCTGAAGAATCCTTCCATTGACATTCTCTATTCATTTACCTATGTTGGAATATATAGCCTGATCCAGCATATTCATATGAATTCTGAATTACTCAATTAACCCAATTTCTTGAATTCACTTGACACACAGAACTATAACTAACTGGCTAAGTTGTCACGAGTTAAAATATGCTTCATTTATTTATGGCTGAGTATGTCTTGAAGGCAAAATCACTGTTTATACTAATCCTTAGTTCTGTAATTGTGAAAGGCATGCACATCTCTTTTTGAGTCCTTCAACGTTCAAACTTCCTTGACAATAAGTGTTCCATAATGGAGTCAATTGTCCAAAGAGGTGGTAAACTCTCCTTTGGTAGGTATGGTCCACTAGGGACTAGGCAGCCACCTCCTGTGGATGATTTCTCTTGGGGGTTAGATTTGATGTCCTAAAACAAATGTTCCATACAACTCTATGATTCCATTATTTTGTTTATTTTGCTCTATTCAGTCTCATATCTTTGATAATAATAGTAACAAAAACTGAAGGTACATGATAAAAAATGCACACAGATAGGCATGCTTAAATAGAATAAAACAAGCTTGTTATTAAATAGCAAACTACTTTGCAAACAATCTATTAACACAGGAGCTGAAGTCAGCTGTACACCACTTTCAAAGGTTTTCCCACATCATCTGTTCTAAGCTATTTTAAGTATTCAAAGGAAAGAGAAATGAAAGCATTTGAAGAAGCAGCTAACATTGCGAGAAAAATATCTCTAATATGTCTCCAATATTACTGATTTTTTCTATAATGATATTAGAATTATGTTTTCTATGGTGAATGTTTTATAAACTATAGTTACTAAAAAGGCTGACAAACTAATATTTGAGACAATTTTATTTCAAGGAATATTCATATGCACAGCCTCACCTGCCACATTGTCATCCTTCTTCTCAGGATCTGGTCCACAAGTATCAGAAATTTCCTATGAAAAGACAAACTATTATCAATAAAACGCAATTTAAATACTAGATCCTAGAACAAATTTGAATATGCAAAACAAGCAATTAAGTAGGGACTGATACATTATTTCATTTATAGATTAGAAATGCTTAGTAGGAAATCTGGGAAGTGCAATCATGACTCCTTTAAGGAATGCAGAGCTGAGAAAACTGGCTACACCTCTTAAAATACATAGGAAGAAATCCAATCTATATGGCTTGCATTACTGCATATATGGTAAAGGCACCATTACGAATCTGCCTGAAAACATTTTAACATCAATATGATCTAGAATACATATTGTTAAAGTTGCAGAACATCTTTAAAATAGAAAAGAAGGTAGAGTGAGAAATACATTTTCTGCCTTAGACTTACCTCCTGTTTGTCTACTCCAGCTAGTTTATCTGCACTACTCTCTTCTTTGTCTGTATTTCCTCTGAGGAAAAGAATCCAACAGGAAATTAATCAGTAGAAACTCTGCAAGTCAAAGTCATTGTGATAAAAGCTCTTCAAATGCAAATATCACGGAGGCAATAACAGCATTGGCTCTTTTTGCTTCTCATATGCATATACATCTGCTTTATATAGAAATTTGCGTAACGTGTATACAGCACAGCACTCATTCCACCCAATGTTTTTGCAGTCTTAATGTGACAGCAACACTAACAATTGTTCCTCTTTAATGTTCAAAGATTATGACTCTACATGTGTATGCAAAGCTCTAAGTAAATAGATGGAAAAACAGGAAAAATGATGTAAAGGAAATTTTACTATAACTGACTTCCAATAGTATTTCAAGGGTTGCTTTTTTGTCAGAGGATTGAAAAAATGAAATACTGTATACTTAACAATACCTTAAACATATTACTAGTGCAATTAGATATACATATGCAACACATGTCAAAATTTGAATCAGTACGAATTATCTATGAAAAGATCACTGGTGATGGTGGCAACTACAGCCAGATAGGAAAAATAAAGCACTGAGAAGATTGATGGGTCCAAGCCATTGGGTGCGGAGTGGGAGCACACTAATCTTGCTTGACTTGTGCCAAAGGACTTGCCTAGATTTAGTTTCACTTCAAACTCAGAACAACCAAACTGTTCCAGGTTCTTGTGCTGATGAACCACAGACTACCCAAAAGGGTTTGGCAGAACTTTTGAAACACAGTGTGGTTGTCTTGGATTCAAGATAAAACATTTTCTGTTTTGTATGTGCCCTTGTGCACTAACTGCTTTAGTACACACTCACAGGCAATTCTATTCCTGTGACAGTTCTGCCTGCCCAATCTGACTTACCGTTCTGGAGCATCCTGTACTCCATCAGTGACATTCTGCTCTGCACACAATAGTTTCTCATCTGGCATGCCCACTTTCTCAAGAAAGTACAGAGCTGGGTCAGCTCGCATTGCATTGTACCGTTCATAACCTAATAAAATAATTAAAACAGTTCAATATTATCCAAAGAACAACTTAAAGCCATATCACTATTCCCTTAGCAACCACATAAACAGCAAGTAACAGCAGAATGGCTAGTCCCTTTATAGGACTCAGTGCCATTTCTGATTGTATATGTGAATCTCAAAAACCTTAAGAAAATCGAAGAGGATTTCAAATATGAAGTGTTTAGCATAATTCAGCCATGTATGACCAGACAATATATAAAATATTGTATTTCAAAATATTTTTGAGATGCAGAGATATCTAGAGCTAGTTCTTGGTTAGCATCAGTAATTGGGACTGGGATTTCCATCCGAAACATGTGGTCATAAAGCACAAATTCAAGTGAATGTCAAGTGACCACGTCACTTAGTAGTTTTGGTTGCCATTATTCACTGAATCTCATCGCTGTTCATTAGACAAAGATCCAATCCAATCCATTCCAGAGTTGGCTCCTCCCAGTCCTGAGCCTCAGTGAGAAAACTGATTGCTTCCTCTTGAATTCCCCGCCCCACCTATGTCCCTTTTGCTAACCACATACCCATGGCCATCACCTGTTCCCAATACCCAGATCTGCCCGCCACCATACTGTCAACTCATACACCACTGCTGCACCAGCTGGGACCTTCTTTAGCCCTGGTGCAGCTGGGGCTCCTCTTGCACCCCATCCAGGGTCTCCATTTACGCCACACCCAGGAACTCCATTTGCACACCAGCCAGGGCCTACATTCATACCCCTCCTGGGCCTTCATTCACAAAAGAAGCCTGGTATGTGAAAGAAGGCCTAGCTACAAGAGTCCTTGTTTTGCACCAGCGTTGAATGAAGGCAGTGGTGGGATTCAAATATGTGAACAACTGGTTCTCTGTGTGGATGGCGCTTCCGGAAGTCCATTCTGGACCTGGGCAACAAAAAATTAGCTACCGGTTCTGCCAAAGTGGTGCGAACCAGCTGAATCCCACCACTGAATGAAGGCCTTGATGGTGCAGCATAAAAGAAAGACCCAAGTAGAAGGAAAAAGGTAGCATGAAAGCAAGCAGTGCGAAAGAAGGCCCTGGACAGTATAGTACTGCTTTGCCAGTGGGCCTAGTGGTAATAGGCAGAGCCAGGTGGCATGGCAATTGGCAGCAGCAGGTAAGCAAGGGGCCAAAAAAAGGCACTCATAAATGGGAGGGAGAATTTGGCCCAAATTTTGTTCAAGTGACCACAAAGGGGCTGCAACAGGCAGAACAGCCACTCATTAGTCCCAGTCATTAGTTCAGCACCATCATAATTTTAAATGGTTGCTGAACAAATGGACATTAAATGAGGACTACTTGTACTTAAATTAAATTACAATCCAGTGCAGTAATGAAATATTTCCTCCAAAGCATTTTATACAAGAGGAATGTCTACGAAAGGTCAATCCCACATAAAAGGAAATACCATGTTTAAAAACTCCAATGAGGAGGGATTTATCTGCATCAGCATTCCACCAGTCCACAGGAATCTCCACATAGTCAATGTCCGGCAGCAAGACATCTAAATCTCTGCAAAGAACAAAGCATATTTCAACAATCATATACAGGTCTGGGCATATGTTTAAATTACTTTTGTAAAAGGTTTACCTTAAAGAATGTTAAGAAAGGAATTGATGAAACTCTGGGTAAAAGAATGATATGAAACTACTGTAAAAATTTCTACAGTATTACCAGCTCTGATAATTATTTATTAATCTAGCACTTGGCTTCTAAAGTCTATTTTAAAGTCTGGGTATTTTTGTAAGCACACTCAAAATGGACAATACGGCATCATTTCAAATTAGATTCTAAAAGGTGCTTCAGAGCACATCTACTTACAACTCTTTAAAATAGCGATAACTCTTCTCATTGATGTCAACTGCAAAATTTGGGGAGAAGCCACAGATGTTTTAAAGAACTGCACAGAATTATCATACTTGAGGAATTATACTTGAGGAATCATCTCACCCCTATGAGACAGGCCACCCCACCTATGCCGGCAGAGAAGGCATGCTGCGGATCCCATCAGTCAAGAAACTCTGTCTGAGGGGGATCAGGAGAAAAGCCTAGTCTGCTGCAGCTCCAGCCCTTTCGAACATCTTGCCCCCTTAAGTGAGATTGACTCC
The DNA here is from genome assembly GCF_016545835.1 of Crotalus tigris. Lineage (NCBI taxonomy): Eukaryota > Metazoa > Chordata > Lepidosauria > Squamata > Viperidae > Crotalus > Crotalus tigris. Next base: position 513,162 of record NW_024099112.1, read on the forward strand.
CACTCTCTTGACCTTTCAAAAAAATCAGAAGACTCTGCCAGTTGGCTTGAAACCCCAATGGGAGAATATCACATTAGAGGTGGTTGATCAATTAATAGCAACTCCTCCCTTGCTCCCCCTACATTCTACTCCTTTCCTCTACATCTTTTAGTTTTAAGTTAAAATTTATATTTTATTATAATTGTATTGTGATTTTACACATTTGTCTATATATATTTATGGTTTTATTTTGATGTTGTAAGCCACCCAGAGTCGCTTTGCAACAAATGGGTGGCAAACAAATTTAATAAATAAAATAATAAATAAGTAAAATAAATATCTGTGAACCCACTTATTTCAGAGAGGTTGCTTTAGTTGATGGTGGTGGGTTTTTTAATAAAAACTGATGGGGTTAATATATTGATACTAACTTTTTTCCTCTAGTAGCATTCTACCAGTCATATTGCAATCAACAGAATTTCAGGACTTTTTCATATACCAATCTGGTGTGTTTACCTAAAGCTACATTATGAAAGAGGCAGCTCTCACTCATAAGAAAATCAATAGATGTAAATCAGATTTGTTTATATTTGGTTCAGTTAACTTTTTTGTTATAATATTGGAATGCTTTGGTAATAGATAAAATTAAATTAATACTGTTCATTACAGTACTACTGTAGTATTTTTTGCAAATTTCAGGGCAGTACTACTTCCAAGGTAATTTTGTTCAGTATTATTTGCTCTGCTAAAAAAGACTGGATTCATATGTCATGCTATATTTTAATGTGGTTTGTTTGGTTTTGACTTGTTATCTGAACCCATCACTGTGGTTGGAAATCATTATTTAACACTTAGTAATGTCTGTACCCAAAACATCACAATTAAATAATTACAACTTATACAATATATGAACTGAGACAAACTCTATAGACTGCATGCATGTAGTCTGTTCTTAACTCTATGTGTATGTACTCATTCATTCATTCATTTTCTTTTAAGATGTTTACAATATGAATATATATGCATTCAGAGTCCTATAATCCCCTGCTAAGTGTAAAACTTACGCACGTGCAAGAATGCAATCCAAGCACATGCTGTCTATACTTCCAATATTGTGACTATAACACAACAGATTATAAAACAAAACTCCAGAAGGCTAATGTAACATACTTGGCAGGGGTTCCTTCAAAAGCTTTATCAGCTGCCTCCCCCAGCACTTCAGCTTTCAAGTAATAGAGCATCCGTACTCTCAACAGCACTCTGCCAAAAGAAAAAGCAGACCAGAAGGTAACTTAGACAGTAAATCTGAGTTTCAACATGGTTTCCAGATCCATTTTAAGTTTACAGGATGTATTTAGCCTTGTTTGTTGGCAATGGGAACTGCTATTATGCCATTCAAAGTTGGCACTGTGGGACCAAATGCCATTCTTCTAGAAAATAAGCTCTCAAAAGCTGATATTGGTGAATAAGAAGTAATGAGTAAGAGATAGCTCACTTGTACATGAAATTCATTACCATACAAATCCAACTGATTGCAAGATTACTGGGCAGTGTTAAATAATAGGCAAGTAAGTAAACCAGCCAAAATCAGTAGATAATCTAAAAAAGGCTATTCCACTTAATATGTGTGAATAAAAAGATTTTAAAAATATACATGAGATAAGGAAATGATAAGGAATTAGATGCTATAAGCAATGAAATAAAGAATAATATGATCCAGAAAGCCTATAAAAAAGGATGGTGCTTATTAACATCTCTTATCGCTTAGTGCCCCCCCACTTGCTCCATGAGGGGCAATTTATAGTACTTACATCAGTTGTTAAGATGCAAGTACTTAATGGCAACATTTGTGTGACATCATTCTTTCTATGTCATTATTTTAGCATCACTGTGGTTTGCTGCAGATATCACTGCAACTTAATTATATTTGGGAAATAGGAGATTCATATCATGTCTTCTGCATACGGGAGAAGTTCCTAGATTTTTCAAATGGCAAAATGGCTCAAAAAGCATCATAAAAACCTTAGAAATATCCACAAGGGTCTCACAATATTTGTTCCATGTAAACATGCCTTTTAATTATTAGAGAAACAGAGAAAAGAGTAATTTTTAAATTGGAGATGGGGATAGGAAAGCCCTGCCCCAAACCTGAACCAATCTGTTTTGGTCATAAATGCATGGATTGTTTCCCTAGTCCCATATGTTTTGGAAAAGAACATGTGTGAAAAACAGCAATATCAATGAAACATTTTGCTTTCTACTCTCTAGAGCTTGTTAGCCATTTTCCATGGATCTATCTCATGGAATACATTTTAAATACAAGCACAAATTCATGAGCCACTTATAAGTTTTAATCCTGGCTCAGAATTTAGAACTGAAAATCAGATAAGTGTTCCAGAAGTATGACAGCAGTGCCTTAATGCTTTCATTTGCTCACTTATTGCAGTGTTGTTTCAGATGTTTTTTGTAGCTATCATCATGTAGGATGATTTCAGGATTGCAAGTAGTAAGCCAGTCTGCATTCTTAATCTCAGGTAGCAGCATTTGATTCTTGGTTTTCTTCCCCTTCCTTCCTCTTGGCACTGGAGCTGATAATCCTGCAATAGGCAAGGGAAAGCATATGAGCAGCACTGCTGAATCAGGATGTGACTATATAATAGAAAATCAAAACAGAAAAAATAGTTCAGATGTAAATGGAACGGGCAGAGCACAAAGAAAACACATTTTTCCCTTCATTGTCCATCCCAGACGTCTAATTATTCAAACAGAACTTGGGATTGGAAAAATATACCATTCTTGCCCACATCTCGTAGTTGGAGTGGCATATAAGTATAGCAAAGTTCCTAGGTTACTTGTATACCACACATTATACAGTTAGTTTCCAAAAAGTTAATTTAGTATCACAAAGATTGATCAGAATTTCTCTTTGCTAACTTCAAATTATGAACACATAGTTCATCAGAAAGACAAGGAATATAAAATAAAATAAAAATGATTGCAGAAAAACTGCATTAAACTGTACTGCTTTATTTATCAGTAATTATATGCTTGTAAACACATATATACAGTACCTCCCTGCCCCCACTCATATTGAATTCAGACACAGATTCTCCAAGGATTTCATTGACAGAATCCTTTTACTTTAGCAACAATATTTACTCAGACTTCTATGCTGCTCCAATCAGAAAATTAAAAACAATACAAGGAAAGCCAAAAGTAATCAAAAGCAATCATTACCCCACTCTCAAATCAATCAACAGTTCCAATCAAGATCCTTAGAGGCAGAATCTTCCTTTCATTCTGCCCCCAAATGACTTCTTGGAGAGCCAGGTCTTAACTGCTTTATGGAAACTTAATCGGGAAGGATCTGACCTTATGTTGGGAAAAGGCTGTTTCAGAGGATGGGAAATCTTGACCACAGAGTCCATCATGGCCATATTCCTTCAGAGGCAGGATCAATTTACTTTTTCTTCCCAATCTCACTGGATGGGCAGATTCCACCTGGAGCAGGCAGTCTCAGAAATACCTAGGCCTCAAGCCATATAGAACATTAAAGGCAACAACTACCAACTTGAATTGTATTGGCTGCTAACTGGCAGCCAATCAACTCCTATAGTAGAGGTGTCACAAAAGGAAACCTAAGATTCCCCAAATTACATTTTGAATCGGTTTCCATTTGCAATTGGGCAGACTCACGTCCAGTTAGTTGCAATAGTCCACATATGAAATGATAAGGGCATGACTGATTATCAGTAAAGCCCCCCTTTCTAGGAATAGTCAAAACTGGTGCACAAAATATAATTGTTTAAAGGCCCTCCTGGCCAAAGTCTCTACTTGCTACTCTAAGCAGGCAATGTGAGTCAAAGAGGTCCACAGACTGCAAACCAGTTCTGTCAAGAGAAATGCACCCCTGACCATAGCAAGAGATTAATTTTCTCCAGACTGATGTATGAAATTATACTATAGTTATTATATTATGGTTCAGCCTAAGCCTGTTTCTCCCTGGCCAAATTGTGACAGGCTAGGTACTGGAACAAAATCTCCATTGCTATCTCCTGCACAGCCAAGGGTGGGGGTATATAACTGAGTATCATCAGCATACCATGTTGACAAATGACTTCCCTCAATGGCTTTAGGTAAATGTTAAACCTATGCGGGGGGGGGGAGGGGGGAAGGAATAACCAAGCCCTGTGGCACCCCATAATGTAGCTCCAATGGCTTGATCTCTCCTCCCCAACCAACTGGAACTGAGAGTTTAAAATGGAAGAGAACTACTGTAAAAAATGTCTCCTCTCCTAATCATCACAGGTATTCCAGAAAGGTACTGTTTCTTTGACTGATTTCTTAGGCCATAAAGTTGCCAACAACTCAGCAGCATATAAAGAATTACAAACAACAGCAATAAAAAATGATTGCACTATGGAGGAGAATAGAGAAACCATAGTATAGTTCAGGGGTGTCAAACTTGCAATGTCACGTGACGTGTTGTGATGTATTGCGACTTTTTTGCCATTGCCGGCAATGGGGTGGGCACGGTTTTGCTATGGTGCATCCAGCTGGGGGGGGGCAGTTTGACACCCCTGCTATAGTTGTATTGATCAAAAAGGAACATGCTTATCCTGCCTAAACTTACAGAAAAGGCAGAAACAACTGGAGAATGCAGTCCCATAGATGTCCAGGCTCTGTACCATGTAAGGCTATATAGATGACCATCAGCAGCTTGAATTGGAATCCAAACCCACCTTTATTAACCAAATCAAACTAGAAGTGTTACATGTGTACATTGAGGTGTGCCACAGCTACTTGAATAGCCTCATTCAGGATCAGCTATATCTACCAAATGGTCTTCAAGGTCAGATACATATTGCACAATTAATGGTTTTGAAGCAAATGTGTTTCAGTGCCCAAGCACTGTTATAGACGCCTTTGGATCCTCTGAGGCAAAATACTGCAGAACAAAAACATAGATTTTCCTTTTAAATCTTCTAATCTAAATGAATAGCAACCTCCCTCTTGAGTCAAGAGATAGTTGCAAAGAGAACCAAAGGGATCTAGAAGGCCCCACCTTATTGTAGTCATTAATAAATGATACCTAAATTATTCATATTCAGTTTCTAAGATCTGTAATGTAACTGCTTTCTTCTTGTCATCAACCTAATTAATTAGACTCTGTGAGAATTGGGCTTTCTTGGCTGTGAGCCACTGATAGGGATTTGAGCACCCAAATTAAAACCTCTCTCCCCTCTGTACCATACTAAAATACAACATTGATTTTCAATTGGCTAAATAGTCTACTTTTCATGTCAATGTACAAGGAAAAATATAATTATATAACCATATCAGCTCCTGAAATACTCCCCACATTATTCTATATTGCTCCTATTACAAATATAGTTGCAAGTAATATAGGAGGAAATAAACATTATAAATAAAACAAAAATAACTATCAATATATTAAGCCAAGGGGGGGGAGGGAAATCAAGGAATTCTTCTCCAAAAAAACAATTAACCTCCAGATTACAGAATATGAAGCCAAATTCCCCAAATAGCCTGGAAATATGAATGTCAGAATTATGCATGTGTTACAAAGTCACCATCAAACAGAAATGAGCAGAGGAAACAAACAAAAACCAATTGTTAGCCTACATTCAGTCCATCACAGGGCCTGATATTGATTTCAGAATTCTATATCCTTCTTGATATCAACAGAAGAAAGCAATGCTATTTCCTAAACCATTTCTACTAGTTCAGGAATAGGAAGAAATAGAAAACAATATTGATTTGGGGATTTCATACTAAGCATACACTCTGAATAGTGGTTAAGGTACCATAAGAAAAAGAGGAAAGGAATTACAATAACTGATCTAAAATCACTCTTAAAATTCCATCTGGTATACACATCTGTATGTTACTAATAAAATTCTATCAACCCACAGAGTAATGTTATAGAACAGTCAGATTGCTGGAATAGAATGGGATGACCTAGTCTTATCTTCAGGCATGGATAATCACTGGGCGACCTTCAAAGATAGTATTTCTCACCCCAGCCCATCAAACAGAACTGTTATGGGAATAAAACATTGGGAAATTATCATGAAAGTAGGCTTGAGTTCCTAGAGAAAAAAACATGATATAAATCTAACAAGCTGTGAATAAAAATAAAAAAATGAAAAAATATCTCTGAGTGCTTCAGGATGATATGTTTATTGTGTAATCATTCTACTTCATTGTCTGAATTTTATGGGGAGTTCAGGTATTATAATCATTTGTAACCTTCCTGCTTTTACCTCTTTTCATCTTTCTTCCATTTCCTACCTTACTATATAAAATTATTTAAAGTGTTTAGTATAGAACAGGCATCAAATTCCCTGTGATGGTATAAGAAGCCTGAACATATCTGTTGTTGCAGATAAATGTCAAACGTAATAATAAATGTTAAAAAAGTAAATACAGAAAGTACATTTTGAACTTTATTAAGAAGCATTTTAATAGTTCAGCTTGAAAAAAATTATTAGATGGACAAGTTCAAGATTAACAAAATCTGAAATTCTCTGATTAAAAAATATTCTCCAATTGAAAAAGTCTCATCTTTCAGAAAAGTATCATTCACTAATGAGATTAATCAATTTTTATTATTTTTTTTGGTAGCTTAAAGAAATAAGCTTAGAACACAACAAAATTCATTTCTGATACCTGAATGGTTCTGTAGGGCTTGGTTCTGCCCATCCTTTGTTGGCGTGATCAAATCCCAAATAAAACTCTTAATCTTCTCATCTCCCTTATAATGTCTAACACAGTAGACCAGCAGTGCTCGGCATATCATCTCCATATCCTTTTCATTAAGATGCCATTTAAACCGGCCATGGGTCAGAATATCTTTCCAACGTCCCCAGCTTGAGAAAAACAAATGCACAGCATACAAAAACTATCAGAATTTCTGTATAATGTTCATAAATTCTCATTAGTTTATCACTACAAGACTGAAAAAATAGAAGAGAGAAATTAGGGGAAAAAATTAGCAGGAAATGGTGAAAGAGGCAGCAATGGAGCTTAAGGGATCTCTGTTTACCATAAAAAAAAAACTATTGCTCCATGAATTTTAATGTATAGCAATAGAAGAGAATGAGTAGTAGAATTTTAGGAATTGAATGTTACCCTGATTTCAACATTCCAAATATTACTAAATTTTTAATAGAACTGCAACAATCCTTGTATATAATACAGAATAGAACATTCGAGAGATTTAACAAAGAAACACACCCAAATATAAGCAGATTTTTCTCCACACGAAAACATTCAGCCCTTAAATACCGACGTGTTTTTTCATTGAGACGCCGTGAACGTGTAGGTCGCTCATCAGAGTCACTGTCCAGCTCTGAGAACTCCATCAGCTCATCTTCCTCAAAGGAGTTGTAGTGTTTGGTTTGCCTACGGACCCGGGGCCTGTCAATCACCAGGCTCTCCTAAGGGGGAGGGAGTTAACAAAAAAAATACATATAATTCTTGTATGCCAATTCTTGCCAAACCGTTCAGCATGCTTAGCTACACATTTTGTTTTTTATACTATTGGTTAATACATTGATCTAAAATATGACTGAACATTCAAATTTTACGTTATAATGTTTGTAAGTTTTCAAAAAATTTTCTTTATCTCAAGGTATGTGTTGTTTTAATAGTGTTATGTTATAAAAATAGTTTTTAAACTGTTTATGATATAAATTAAATAGCTTTGCTGAGTTTGGAAAATAAAAGATTTGTTTATTGTCATTCAAACCTGACCTGACTTTGAAATGTGTGGTATATTTTTTTTACAGCTATTATAAAGAAGCACGATAGCAATGCTTAAAATTGCTTATACAGATACTAATCAACCTAAAATTTGCATCCACATAAGGATCATCAGGAGAAAAGGCTGAAAGCGATACCAACAAGCTGAAAATTAGATTCTGCGGCATCAGTTTGATTACTTTTTTAAAAAGAAAAAAACAATAATATCTCTTTTATTATAAACATTTAAATTTAACAGCTGGAATGAAAATAAATTGGCAAATATAGTTACAACACTTTGCCACATACACACACACACACACACACACACACACAGAGAGAGAGAGAGAGAGACTATGTTTTTGACCTCCCTGTTAAACAATCGCACTGATTTTTAATTATTTCTAACCACAGTCATGTGAATCTTAATGTTGTTAAAAGCAACATTTGGGGGGAAGGAGCCTTTGTGATCTGTTGCTTAGCAATCTTCCTTGTGCTTCTAAGCTCCCTTTCGCCTTTCCAGCTGGAGCTTTACAAGGTAGGACCCCAAGGGTTTACTGACATCACTTCTGCCAGAGGAAGTTAGCATTGAGAAAACCAGCTGTTTAACTGAAGAAATAAACAAAATGATTGGGCACAAAGAGAAAGCATTTATAGTATTTTATTTTTGTAGATATATGAAGAGTTAAGATCCTCTCCACAAAATATTGTATCCATGTTTTTTTATATTCTATGCTCCTAGTTTAAAAAAGGTTGGTTCTCATGGCTGGAATAATCTGATATACCAGACACCCACTGTCATTCAAAGGGACTCTTGTATTTTAGCTCTGGAAAGGAAGTAGGTGGTAGATTTTCCCCTTTAATACAGTAGCTTTCTGTTTCTAAACAAGCTTCAAAAGAAATAAAAGATATAAAAGTAGACATTCTGGGAATAAATCAGTCTTACTTCTGGCACTGTGTAGAGTAAAAGAACAATGCTGAGGTCTTAAGTTGAAACAAATTACACATAGCCCTTGACTTACAACCATTCGTTTAGTGACCATTCAAAATTACAATTGCAGCGAGAAAAGTGACTTATGACCGTTTTTCACACGTATAACCATTGCAACATCCCCATGATCACATGATCAAAATTCAGGCATTTGGCAGCTGGCTCATATTTATGACGGTTGCAATGTCCTGGGGTCATGTAATCACCTTTTGCAACTTTCTGACAAGCAAAGTCAATGAGGAAGTCAGATTCACTTAACAACCATGTTATTAATTTAACAACTGCAGTGAATCACTTAACAACTGTGTTAAGAGCTTTTGTAAAATAGGTCAAAATTTACTTAACAACTGTCTTGCTTAGCAACAGAAATTTTGGCTCAGTTGTGGTCATAAGTCGAGGATTATCTATATACTGCTATCAGAGAAAGATAATGCAAAGCTACTGGATCACTAGGATCCAAAGACTAAAATACTCATTTTTTCCAAGCTGATTGCAAATGGAGAAACCAGTAGTGATCCATTCATTTGCTACCTGTCAGGCATGAACAAGATCCACACGTGAAGAGTTCAATTAGCTGTTTTATTGCTCAAGCCTATACACAGAAATCTCCTCAGACTGATGATTTGCAACTGGATTAGACCAAATTAGGTTCAACAGCATTCAAGGGAGAGTCAGATTTCACTTTCTTGTGCCCATGTCGGAGTTTCAGACTAATTTCTTACTTGACTCCTTCCCGGACTCCACTCGTCCCTCTCTGACATTACCAGTATGTTTATTTTAGATATATAAAATCCTAATTCAATGTGATCTTTCTATTTTCAAATAAAATTTTAAAAAAGACATTAAAAGATGTTCATTCAACTAAAGCATGTTTTAAGATGTTTCACAAAATACAGAAACTTAAATTTCTGTCTGGTCCTTGTTGTAAGCATGGGAATATGGTGGTTTATTTTTTTAACTAAATTTTGCAAAAAGGAAAAAAACAAACTTAATTTCATATGCCAAAATTTTACATTTTCACAATATCCCTTGATTTGCTGTCATAGCATTGGGTATCTAAATTGCTACATGTAGAAGATGCGGATAAATTGCATTTTATGTGTTCAATTTAGAAACAGAGTTACAATTTTAAATAGTATTGAATGATCAGCTCTTAAATACAACTCAGCATCATTCAAAATGTTAATACCAAATTCAATCACTGTCTTTTCTTTTGCTATCCATCTTGAGGCAGTTACGTTTACTTTCATTTTAAAATGTTTTTTTCTGCTGATTTTAAGTAAAAACACTCTTAATTTATTTTGAATGATTTTATGCAGGTAGATTGAGGGAGTATAGTGTTAGATATTTTACATTCAGTTATGATAGGATACTGTGTAACTATAATCCTAAACAGAATGGCTTTGACCCAGCACCAATAGGATTTTATAATTCTTATTATAGAATTTTTAACAAGATGAAAATAATACAATTGTTAGAAAAAAATAAAGAAAAATAGCTAATTAATAAGAAAGAAATTAGGAAAAATAAATTATAAAGATTATAAAGAAGTGGCTTCTGGTTTTCTTAGCTTTGCCCTCTCAAAGATCACATCATAATTTCCTTCTTTTCATAACCTATCCTTTCGTCAATCCCATAAATCAAAAGTTCATTTTTTTCTTTCTTCAGAAAAAAGTCCATAATGGATTTCTAGTTGCTAATAAACATAGTCACTGTCGTTTTCTTAATCAGACAAGTCAATTTAGCCACATCTACTAATTCTGCCATTTTCACCAACTATTACGGGTATTTCAGAATCTTCCCATTTTTGTGCTTGTATTGGTTGTCAGATAGCAGTAGCAATAGCACTTAGACTTATATGCTGCTTTATAGTGCTTTACAGCATTCTCTAAGCAGTTTACAGAGCCAGCAGCGTATTGCCCCCAACAATCTGGGTCCTCATTTTATTAACCTCAGAAGGGTGGAAGGCTGAGTCAACCTTAAACTGGTGAGGATCGAACTCCTGGCAGTGAGCAGAATTAGCCTGCAATATGCATTTTAACCACTGCACCATCACAGTTCCTAAATACCATGGCTCCATATAATAAAATTAATGTTCCATAATGTTTTCCTATTGTCCAGCTATTAATATCCTACTTTGTGCATCAAAAGACGTTTATGTCAACTACTTGAGCTAAAAACTCAGTATCAGTATTTACAAAGCAGATTTAGGATACAGATGGAAAAATCAAGACTTCCTGTAGAAGTTATCTACACATACTCTGCATTCATCGCATATACTATTAGTGCCCCAAAACCTCAGTAAAACCTTTAATCCTAGCCATGTAATTAGGGGAATCTTTTGCAATCAGCTCTGAGAATATGTAAATTTGGAAACACAACATATTTTAAGTTTTCAGAATAAATACATCATAATTACCTTTTCATCCTTTGCATCAGTATCCAGTTCAGCTATTTTTGCCCATTTCTGCCAGAAGTTGGGATCATCTAATGAAATGTCAGTTCTGTTTCCTGAAGCAACAAAGCTGGCCTGGGAGTAAAATGCAAATTAATAGATTGTAACTGACAGAATAATAGAAAAAATTCTCCATAAGCTCTATATGTCAAGCCAACTGTCATATTTAAAAAAACTGTCCAAGAGAATTTGCTAGAACCTGTTGCCCTCCAAATATTATCAGACTGCAATTCCCATTACCTCTGATCATTTGCACAATAGGTTGAGGCAAATAGGAACCGAAATTCAATAACTGGATTTATCCTGTAAAAAACAAAAGCACTCAGACCCTAAGAGAGTATTCTCCAACCTGCATGGCCTCCAGATTTCCCAGCAACTCCCATTAGTTGGGAAAGGCTGCCCTGGGTGGATGAGAACAGTTGGTTTGTAACTCGTAACACTTCTTTGAAGATTAAGAATTCTTACATGAAGACCTCACCAGAGACATCCATATGGGAGGAGGAGCAAGGAGAAATGATTACAGCAACTGTGTGCTTACACAACTCAAGCTGTGTCCTGTATATAACCATAACAGGAATTGAAGCCACATCGTAATGGCATGCTGCTTGCTTTTGTTATTTTTATGAAAGCCTTGATCCTATACCTTTGGATTGTATAAGTATGGAAAATATGGCTGAAAGCAGAAGATAATGGCTTGAAACCATTGCTTTTCATCTCTGTTAAAATATTCTTCTCCATTCCTTGCAACAAGTTAGGTTTAATTATCATGGTAAACTATAATTTGGTTTTGGGTTTTTTTGACAACCGTATAACAACTCAGCCATTTGGCTTGAATAAACTATATTTAAAATAAGCAAAGTCTTAACACAATATGAATCAATCATTCAATTTATAATTCTGATTAAAACTTTGCTTTCTAAATCACTGTATTTTCATTGATAATAATACTATCAAGTTAAAAATGTATATGGATGGGATATGAAAGCAGGAAAAAATTAATCTTTACATAAGGAATGGACAAGATGTAGCCTTCTACATGTTGTAGGACTGTAACTCCCATCATCTGTCATAGTCAACTGGTTCCAACTGATAGAAGATGGAATTCAACATGAGGAGAATTGTATCTCTGGTTTGGGAAAGAATGGCTATCTAATTCCAATAGGACTTGTACAAAGCAGCAAGAAGCTGTGAGCTCCTATCATGCTCTTTTTTGCATACATCTAATAAAAACAAAAACAAAACAATTTCCCACAATAAACTTTGATGGTTTTGTCCCACAGCACATGACCCACCTTGGAAAATGTGGAGCCTTTCCCTTCAGTCTGAATAGTGATGGTTTGGGTCCTACGTTGCAGGATTTGGTCGATATCTTCTTCACAGAATTTGGAGCCTTCATCTTCCTCATCCATTAAAGCCCCATAAGCACCTTTTCGCAACAAGTCTTCAACCTCCATCTTGGAGAGCTGCTGCACCTTCCAGAAACAGACAGACTGATTGATTCCAGAATGGGAAAAAAGACAGGAACTCATGACAACTTCCAGATATAAGTTGACATGAACATCTAAGGAGGAAGGGGAATAAAGATTAGAAGACCTCTAGGTCTTGCCTGTATAGGATACCCTTACCCCATTGTTGCTTCCCTTGCGGTTGATATCCTGCAACACTGCCTTGTCTAATCCTAGTTTCAAGCTGGCCTTGTCAAACATCTCTCGTTCATAGGAATTTCTGGTGATGAGGCGATAGACTTTAACTGCCTTGCTTTGCCCTATTCGGTGGCAGCGAGCCTGAGCCTACAGGAGGAGAAAGACATCACTCAAAGTAGAGTTGGCAGAACTGGGGTGAGGGGAAAATTAAGTTTCCTCAAGAAGAATATCTCCCATTCATGCCATCACCTAAATCACCATCTCCCACTCATGCGGTTATCAGTATCATTCCACTTTTCTGTAGCACATTGGGAGCCATATTCCAAAAAAGAATAGGTGGGGTCAGGACAAAACTAAAGATCAATCTAATTAAAATGTAAAATTAAGTATAGGAGGGCACTAATTTCCTTATCTGGCATATTTAAAATTATAACATGATAACTTCTAGAGTTCTTGGGAGAGAAAGAGTCAAGACGTCTGAAGGACAGATATGGCTAAGTCTGACACTGTTTACTTCTTACTTAAAATATTTAAACTACTTCCCAGTGGGGATTCACAACATCTGAACTGAGCCAATAAAAATTATCTATCAGGCTAAGGACCCTAATATGAACTATGAAACAAAAACAACTGTAGTTAAATTAATCCATTGTTTTTCACTAAATAATCAAAATATGACCCAAAATAGTAAAATCTCAATTTGAAAGACAAAATTGAGGCTCAACACATCCTCTCACCCCTCCCTCATACAAGATATAGTTTCTATCACTGAGCTGGAAAGTGTCCAAGATTGTGGATGCAAAAAAGTGCCACTCCAGAAACATAGTAATCCCATAGCAGTAAGAGTGTGCATATGTAATTAACAGAACAGGACACTTCTAAATTCTTTCTTGGTGGTTTCTCTCCTTAATGTCATCTGCAATGCAACATGGCACTTTAGGCTTGTTTTTCTCAACATCACGCAAGTCCCTGACAATTTGAAAGAATCAGGACACTTATTGTATCTTTATGCATACATAATTCTACCTTTTGGATTAATCAAACATTTTGATTTAACAGATACCTCTTCCCTCCAGATAGTGTGTGTGTGTGTGTGTGTGTTGTCGTCTCTAATTATACTAAAAATGTGAATCCCGGGTATTATTTATTTATATATATATATATATATATATATATATATATATATATATATATATATATATATATATATATATAAAAAAAAAATTCTAGTTGAAACAATATGTATTAGGTCTTTGTTGTCCTTTGCTGTTTTATATATCTAAGCTTTTTAATCTTATTGCTCTAAGAATATTATAAGTTGTTCAGAAATCTCCTGACAAAAGTGGCATATCAATCTGAGTACCAACATAAAACAAATCAAACGCATGTACATATAAAACTGTTTATTGTGGCCCATGTCCTTTCAAGCACTTTTGTCTTCAGAGCAGCTCAATTCACATTTTCATAGGTCTTCTACATAACTTATATTCCCAGGGATAGCACTAAATTTCTCCTCAATCACCCCTTGGGGCCATCGGTTCTCATCTCTCAAATACCTGCAGATCATTCTGTGGATTCCAATCTGAGTCAAAGATGATACAGGTATCAGCAGCAGTAAGATTGATGCCTAGACCTCCTGCCCTTGTGCAGAGCAAGAAAACAAAACGGTCTGAATCTGGCTTGCAGAAGCGATCGATTGCAGCCTGACGTAAATTCCCACGAACCCGGCCATCAATGCGCTCATAAGTATATCTGTATAAATGGAAGTCCCATGTGTTATTTTAGAAATAACACAAAAAAGAAGTTAAGTACTGTAAGACTAGGAAACCCTCCTTCCATCTACCCACATTAGCAATACAGCTTTGGGATAATAATAAATTGTTTTAATTACCTTAGTCTAGCTAGCATAACCTTCCCCAACCTGATGGTCATTAAGAAAGCAACAGTTGCAATCCAAAAATATCTGATAGATGCTGAAGAAGACTAATTAGATAATAAAGGTATCAATAATCACCCTCTCCCTTTCACAGAAATGCCAAAGAAATTGTGAGATGATGTATGATTTAAGTCCAAAGATTATACTATGCATTTGGAAAAGTATTTCTCAGCTTATCAGACACCATAAAACAAACAACTGAATTTTTCTGTCTTGATAGACATCTAAATCTACAAGAATAATGTTACTAGTTTGCTACCTAACTAGCTGTATGAATGGAGTCTGCTGGAAATCTATTTTTGATCTGTGAGTATAGATATTCAAGCATAGAACAATATTCTCTCCAAGAAATTGACATACAGCATCTAAAAGTCAAAGGCATTCAGCAACACGATAGATTTTTCTAAAATTTGGTTCCTTTCCTTCCACTTCTTCTGACCTTATACCTCTGTTTTCTCACTTGCTTTCCACACTTGAAAGGAAGGCTGGACATACTTCAGTGCTCTATGAGGTAACATTCAATTAATCTCCTACAGCTTCTGCATAGCACTACAACCCCATTTTTCTTGAGGACTTTGTTGCTATAATGGCAGAATTTTTTTTTTAGTGGTTTGCAAAATGATCAACATGAAAAGGACAATGTTGCCACCAAGTAATTGGGAGGGGAGAATAATCCTGCAGTTCTAATGACTATATTGACAATTTGATTGATCTCTGA
The DNA here is from genome assembly GCF_016545835.1 of Crotalus tigris. Lineage (NCBI taxonomy): Eukaryota > Metazoa > Chordata > Lepidosauria > Squamata > Viperidae > Crotalus > Crotalus tigris. Next base: position 528,651 of record NW_024099112.1, read on the forward strand.
GCTGAGTGTGCTCCTACTATAAAGACAAATGCTTGACTACATCAATATTCCAAAAGTAGTCTTGCAACTAATTATGTTTACAAAGAACTGGAGAAATATTTCAGTTCAACATTTTTTTCAATGTAAGCCTTATATATGTTTGAAAAATACATTTCTCCTGCAAAGGGAAAAAAAGGCAAATTGTGAAATCATGCAGAGAGAGAAACAAAATAAGAGAGAAAAGAGAAAGAAAAGGCAAAGTGTGAAATCATGCAGAGAGAAACAAAATAAGAGAGAAAAGAGAAAAAATAACAAGGAGATCAAAGGATCTAAGACAATGAGAAGAAAACAGTATATAAATAGGCACTAGAAGATGCAAACAGCCAAATGGAATAGCCAAATAGCTGCTTAGAATTGATCCACATGATGCTCTTTTGTGGTATAAGCTTCTGGACTGAACTGACCGCCGCTGGATGAGATAATCCTCCAGAATATCAAGGCAGCGCACCATCTGGGAGAAGATCAACACCTTGTGCCCGCCTGCAATCAACTTTGGCAGCAACTTATCAATCAGCACCAGCTTGCCTGCTGCCTGGATCATTGCCTGCAACTGGAAGTCAGGAGCTTCTGAGTTGTGGGTTTTATGGAAATCTTCTAGGATCTTTTCCTCTGCTCCTAACCCAGAAATAAGAGAGGGGAAAAAATAAGTAGGAACATTAAGTTGAATAACCAATATGAAAAGCAATTCCATCATACAACATTCTAGCAGAAAATTTCTGGTATTCCTTGTTTTAACTGAGGCTTTGTAAAGAAATACAGAGCAAATGCAAGTGCTAGTTCTTATCCCTTTATGAAACATATGTTCTTATGAAACGAACATTCTACACACATGTATAAGTGTTCTCCATCTTTGGTTCCTCCACAAGCAATCTTTCAAGTAAGTACATAGAGTAATAGTAATATGTTAGTTATGAGGCTTTCCAAATGAAAATAAATAAAAGCAATAATAATGCTACCATCATCAACTAACTAAGAAGGTAGCAAAGAAAACGAAGCAAAACATTCCTGACTATTGATGAGCAAATGGAAAACTGAAGCACCATTACATCCCCATCATATATTTTAAATGGGCTGGAGTGCTCAACTTCTAGGCCTACCTCTTACCATTAATGAGGTAGGGGTGATTGCAGCACTTGCGCAACTCCATCATGGTATTAATGAGATTGGGCATGTTATGCTGGTTAGCACCCTTGGATAGAAAGCTAAAATTTTTCTCCAGGATAGCTCGATAGTATTTCTTCTGGATGTTAGTCAGCTCTACTTCAATTATAGTCTCCTGTTTGGGTGCTAGATTCTTCTCCACATCATCCTTCAGCCGTCGCAACATCATGGGTTTTAGGAGGGACTGAAGTTTCTTCACCTGCCGGGAATACAAAATATAATCTACCAATACCATATATAATACTTTCCCAATAATTCATGAAAGTAATTTAGAAAATAATTCTTAGTGATGCCAGGGCTAGTACATTGAGGAAATATGTAACTGCTCAAATTCTAAGATTATCATATTAGGGCAAAACTGTGTAACTCTTCTATCTGTTTTTCTGCTCCTAGTTTCAGCAAGAAAGTACATACATGCAACAGACAGTAAAGGCACCTTTGGAGAACATGAGTATAAATGCATATATGTCTAAATATTTGGTGATATATGAAAAATGAAAATTTTGTTGAATTAGGTTTCTTGGCAAGTAAGTTACAAATGGTTTTCAATATGGTTGTTACAAGACCAGAAATATTTTGGTAGGAAAGACAATATTTATATATGAAGAACTTGAAGATATGTTTGTGTATAATGAATGTTTGAGTTTGCTGCATTGTGTTCTCTCTTTTTGTTTTAAGTGCACATCAGAATACAGAAACAACCACTAACAGAGATCTATTTTGTCAAACAAAAAAAAAAGTATGGTCACACCGTAGTTTGGACAACTCTTTTGCACTGTTTATTTTATACCCTTTTGCCACCATAGCCAAATGCTTATTCCTTAGCTTAGACAATTTAAGTTCATCTGCAAGGAACTGTCAACTCCCCACCCAACCCCAGTTTTCCCTGACAAAAATCATAGGAAGCTCATATCAGTGGAGAATTTATTAAAATGTTTTCTTGTTTACCTGTTCCTCTGTTTTGAGATCCCCAAACTCCTCAAGAAAGGCTGTCTCTGATGGGAACTGCTGTGGTTCCAAGAAGTTCAGTAGGCTGAAGAGCTCCTCCACTGAGTTCTGCAGAGGCGTCCCAGTCAGCAGTACTTTGTGTTCCTGTTTACCATTCAAGGAAAGACTCATAATAGTCAAGATACAGAAAGAACAGGATAGGATTAGGCTTTACTTTCAAACAATACTGCTATAATGTTTTTGTTGACTGTAGGTCTTACTGCAAGTCAAAAATATTGTTTTCAGTTCTAGAAGCCTGGGACCGGTTTTACATGTTTAAAGCCAGCAGATGTTTTGCTCAATCAATCATCCTCTAAGGAACATACAGACATCATTTTGCCAAGCTTACAGGAAACCTTTCTGTATTTCAAGTCACAGACCACCAGATTTAACTACTATTAAAATTGAAAACCATACAAAAATCTTCACTTTCTATGGCTCTAATACAGTATGTACACAATAGAACAAATATTTAGCTAGCAGAAAATTATAATGAATTTTTCCTGTTATATTTTTGAAGCCGTAGAACAACTATAAGAGCACTTGATACAGAGCTAAGAAATGAATACATTTTCATATATGCATGTGTGCCTGCAGTATCTTTCATATACTTCTATAATCCGCAGAGTCAAATTTCCGTATCTTTCAGAAGAGCAATAACATTGGAAAATTCTCACCAGACACATGAGCTTTAATCCTTCCAGTAATTTGCAGTTCCTGTTCTTGAGCCGATGGGCCTCATCAATAATCACACAGCGCCAGTGGATCTTCTTCAGCTCCGGACAATCTGCCAGGATCATCTCAAAGGTGGTAATAACTACTTGGAATTTGAAGAGCCCAGGAAGAGGAATACCCTAAGGATGATATTATAAAAAATAAGTTGGAATTTACATTCCAAGATAGCAATTAGAGCTGATCAATTATGATTGCATTCCTGGTAAATGTTCACTGAATACTGCAACAAAATACATGGAGCCTGAAACAAATGCATCAAAAGGAGATATCTACTTAACTTAAGGTTATGGGTCTACTGCACAATACAGGTAGTCCTTACTTAATGCCCATTCATTTAGTGACTTCGAAGTAATGCTAGTGGTGAAAAAAATGACTTATAACCAGTCCTTGCCTCTTGCTCATGCTCACGTGATTGCAATTCCGGCACTTGGCAACTGTTACACATCTACAACAGTTGCAGTGTCACACAAACACATAATTACCATTTGCAACGTTCCAAGCTAATTTCCAATAAGAAAAGTCAATGGAGAAGTCACTTCCAACATAGGGGGTCATGTGATGTCTCACTTAATGACCATGGGTAATTCATCTAATGATTGCAATCAGAACTGGCAGAACTGTTGTCACTAAGTAGGGCAGTCACATGATGTTTTGCTTAATGACTCTTTGCTTAGCCGGAGACTTAGAATTATTAAATGAGGACTACCTGTCCTAGATGTATACAGTGGTACAAACCTGCATATCCCGATAAACCATCTCATATTGCTGGATCATCTGGCGGCTTATCTGGCTGCCATGATACACAATGGCATTCAACTCGGTCCAAGTGCGGAATTCTCGCTCCCAGTTTGTGATGGTAGAAAGTGGAGCGATGATGAGAAATGGACCTCGAAGACCCATCAGATAGATCTCAGAGAGGAATGTAATGGACTGGATCGTCTTCCCCAAACCCATTTCATCAGCCAGAATGCAGTTTTTCCTGTAGAAATGCCACAAACAGCCATTATAAAATCTTGGAAGCCCTTCTGCAAACTATTCCTTTGCCAATGGGTGAAGTCCCTTGCAGACTAATACTGACACAAAATATTGCCTATGGGAGTTCTTTTAACCAACTTTTTATTTGCTCTGCCTAATTGACAGCAACCTTCTTTGCTCTTGAGATTTATTTCCACACTCTGTGATAATGAACAATGCATATCAGCGCATATGGAAAATTAGCTTTTTATTGAAGAGTCTATTCATCTTGAGAATTTAACCCTTTTGCAGTTCCTAAGCAAGGCTTCTTTCTCAATTTTTCCCTTCCCTATCCAGTTACCTCTTTCTTTCGCCTCATTCACATCCAGTTTTGTTCTCCCGTTCCTCTTTCCTTCCCTTTCCAGTGCAGCTATCCCTTCTCCTTAACTCATCTCCAGCCTGCTTTTTTGTCCTTTTTTTGGAGTTTCTGCTGAAAGGAGGGAAGGTAATGTGTGTATAATGTGTTTTTGCAGGTGAGAGTTGTTTGTGTATGATAAAATAAATGGTTGGTAAATGCCAATGAGAGATCAATTAATTTTATAAATGGGACATCTTATTTACAATGAATTAATTTTAATTAGACATTCATTCAGCTAATATCCTTTTTTTTCCTTGCCTTGTCTTTTATTGGAATATGGATTTGGCAAGTATATAAATACACACTCATAAATCACACACAAGTGTGACACGTACATACATTCACAGGAGACAGGAAAAGCTCCATGTCTACTTCTAGCTGGAGATGGGACCCTTGGCTGATCAGATCTTGCACAATCCAGAGGAATTTTATCAGTTTTTATATATTTTTCTATCTACTCTTCCTTTGGGCAGAGGAGCAATAAACTCAATGTAAATATCTTTTCAGGTAAATATGGTAGGCCTAAAGAGGTATAGCAACGTCATATGTATGAAATGCTGAGTTAACTTCCCAAGTTCCATGTTTCTAACTGCCACACTATTCTCTGAAATGGTTAAAATAATTTGAAAATGTATGTAAAGATGTGCACCCACATCTACACCCACAGGCAGGGTGTGATCCAGAAAGGAATTAAGAAGGCAAAACAGAAACAACTCCTGGGACTTCGGGAATAATTTGTCATATTATTATCCCCACTGGAGATGCCTCTCTGCAACTCACCTGTTATACCAGTTAAAAAGCAGCCAATTCATTCCCTCCAGCTGGTAGTCTCGCAATTGGTTGTTATTCTTATAGTCCCGAGACTTCTCCAGCTTTTGCCAGGACTCTGAGGCAGGACGGTCCTAAGACATAAAAATGAATTAAGGAGGGGGGAGGGAGGGAGGAAGGAAGCAAAGAAGCAAGAAAGGAAGAAATTGAACTGATCAGGAGAGTCCCTGACCAGTTTGGGTTAACAGACGTATTTGAAAAATGGTGAGGAGTATGGAGTGTGTAGAGTGTCATTGTAGATATACTACAACCTCCCTTGCCACCAATTTACCAGAATAAGGAATTTGATCTCTGCTACATTCTTTTGCTCTCTCTGTAATACATGAATATTTACCAACAAAACATAAGAAAGCAGCTACTTATCATATATATTGTCTAAAAATAATGATATAGTCTATGTACTATGGTAGAGAGGGGGCAGTGATGAGAAGTGGACCTCAAAGATCCACCACGTAGATCTTAGGGAAGAATGTCATAGACTGGATTGCCTTCCAGAATATGGGTGAATCTAAAAGGACTTAGCTATTTCTGATCGTTTAGACTACTGCAATCAGTTCTACATGGGACTGCCTTTAAAGATCTCTTGAATCTTCATATGGTCCAAACTGCAACACAGCAGTATATTTCCAGTATTCACTAGTCAGATTCATTATGTATTTGCTGCAGAGTCCATATTGGCTTTAAATATATGAGTACTAATAAATATATAAACCATTTATGGCTCAGCACAAAGCTATTTTCAAGCATTCAGCTCTTTAATCAGCCAGAGCTTTTTTATCTTGCCAGGAAAAGTAGCAGGTGATGCCCTGCTTTTGGGAAGTGGAGGAGGCTGAGGCATGAGGCACTGTTATTTCTAGCAGTATCAGGCATCTGGAGTGGCCTCCCACTATAAATTACACAACCCCCAATTTTGGTTACTTTCCAGAAACAATTGTCTTTTGGATTGTTTTGATCAACTGGTTTTTGGATTTTAGGCTTGTCTTTACTGGATTATCACTATTTTAACTTTATATTATTAGAAAACCAAAGTGAACCTTATGGAAGCACAGTGGGATATAAATAAATAAATAAATAAATGTTACATTTCAGCAAAACATATGACCCAGTGCAGGGATACATTTCTGATCAACAAGCTATGGATTGGAAGCATGACAATTAAGTGAATATATCAGTGGCTTCAAAATCATACTCAAAGAATGCTAATAAATAGTTCCTCGTCAAACTGAAGGGATTGTATCAGCTAGGATCTCACAAGGTTCAAGTCTCAGCCTTGTGTGGTTCAACATCCTTAATAATGACTTGGATGACAAGGTGAAGTAAATGCTTCTCAGATTTGCAAATTTCTTGGCAATTTTGATAAGCATTCTTTCCATTTTCTAATGGATAGAGATAGAAATGACATTTTGATAGATTAGAGAAATTTAATAGAGACAAATGCAAAGTTACACATATAGAAAATAGAAATAAAATGCATTCATTCCCCCAAACAAGGATACTTAAGACCTAGGGACCCTGAGAAAACTTGGTTTTCTTTCCTTGTTTTGGCCAAAACCCACTCTGTGATATCTGTCCCACAAATTTCTCCATGATAGATTTAAAAAAACTAATCCTTATCAGAGGTACTCATATAGTTCATAACGTTGTGGCAGAAAAACAAAGAAATGCTGTAATACTATCTTTTGCAAACCACATAATGAAACAGCATCAAAAGAACATAAAAGAAAATATACAGAAATCATAATTTATGAATAAAACTATAAAAGAGGCTGAAGGGTGGGGGAGCTTTTTAACCAAAATATGGAAATCAGTAGATCTACTAAATCAGTGGTTCTCAACCTGTGGGTCGGGACCCCATTTGGGGTCGAACGACCATTTCACGGGGATCGCCAAACAACGCAGTCCGCCATTTTTCTTCCCCTTTTCCTTAGTTGTGCTACTCCCTTTTATTCTATTGGCTTTTGAAAGCCAATAGAATAGACTCTCTTGAATAGAGTCTAATTCTATTGGCTTTCAAAAGCCAATAAGAATTGTCCAGGCTGTCTCTGCTCTGCTGAGCCTGCCAAAAGTCCCATTCTGCAAACAGTGCTGCACCAGTTGAGTAGTCTTCGACTTACGACCAGTTGAGTAGTCCTCGACTTACGACTGGTTGGGGGTCGCGGCATTAAAAAGGTTGAAAACCACTGTACTAAATCAATAGATTTATGTAAGATAACAGAATTATATATAATTATAGAATTAAAGTATCCCAAAGGTGCTTTTTTCATGAGGCAACTGGACTTTCTTGTTTTTCTTTGAAGACGTTTCGCTTCTCATCCAAGAAGCTTCTTCAGCTCATAATTAAAGTACTTTTGTCCTTATTTAAATATATTTCTTGAGCTTCTGACAAATATACATAGAAACATACACAAAATATATCTAACTGCCAATCATTATCTCAGTGAGAAAAATATACTCTGTAAAATATAAGGAAATATGTTTTTGTATCAAGTATTTTGATAGCAAATATATTTTTGGAAAGGACAAACAATAAAATTGTATGTTTATTTATTGGAAGATAGTTCAGTAGAACCATAGGACTTCAACCTAACTGTGTGTGTAATTTTCAGTGCTTATGGCACTGGGAAACAGATTGAAATTTTCATGAACAATATGCTGTCTTCAATGTAGAAAATGCTATTTCTTCCTTTACTTTGTACTCTGACTGGCACAGTACAAATGGTGAAGGCATCTGAAGGAAGACAAAAGAGGAATGCTCAGAGCTGCTCAGTTTAAGTACCAAGGAAAGACACATGAAAGAACAGCAGGATTAAAAAAAAAACACTGCCAAATAAAATTATGTTGAACCACAATATCGCTTAATTAATGATTATGTCACTCATAACTATCAATTCTTTCCCTCATCAAAATCAAAGCTTAATTTATTTTTACCAAGGATTTAACTTCTGGTGGAATTTGGAGAAATTCAAATTCTTTAATCTTCCCAGGATCAACATCCTCCTCAAGCTCCCAAGTGCTTTCTTCATAGGGTAAGGAGCACCACTTCACCAGGTAGTGAGTCACCTCCTACAATCCAGGAACAAAAGGAGATGCAGGGGGGGCTCAAAACAAAAGTGACAAAGAACAAATAATGGAACTCTTTGAGGAAACATAATCTGGAAAAAATATCATCTGAAACACATGATGTATGTAGGGGTGTAACCATGACTGATGTGATCATGGATACAACTTTAGAGCCAGCTATCATATGCTTCCAAAGAAAAGGAAAACCTTTATATAAAACAAGCCTCTATCTTTCCAAAGTCACTTTCGACTGTGAGATAGGCAGCATATGATTTAATAAATAAATCTTTCTACATAAAAAGTGGAAGAAAATTACATCAACTTTTTAATGTGAATATTTAAAAAAAGGTAAAATCATAAAATATTTAGTCATCATTTGTTAATCAATAACCTATGTTTTATCTCCAGTTATTTTTCCTTAATAAAATAATTGATTTGGCATGAAAGGCAGGCAGCAGAAATATGAATTTTGAAATATATGGATGTTCCACAGAGAGGGATTATTTAATATCAATATTCTCACTTATCTCTAATTTTTCTCTACAGTTACACAAGTACATGGGAGGAGAAGAAATACATTCAAAATTAAAAAATTTCTCACCATGTAAAAATGATCTCCATACCTCATTTCTAACTTTTGTGTTACCAGTAGAAGAATATCTTCTTACAGCTACACAAAGGTTCATGATCACATAATTCCAAACGTGGAGTAAAACTGTATAATGCTTTATCATTTATACCTAGTTAAATTGTAAGAATTAAAATATCCTTATTTTAATTAATCCAGAAAGGGTTAGGGTAGTTGTTAGAAAGTCTCCTTCTACCTCTGATTTTCAAAAATAAAAATAAAAATATGGAATTATATAGACTTTTTGTTGATTCTATTATTTTTTTTAGGTTCAGGAATATTGCAAGTTGTTTTATTGCTATACATTGTTTTATTGCTATACATTGTCTATATTGACTCTTACTTTTCATACCAGGAGGCTTCTCTAATGCTAAAACTACCAAAACTGAGTTGTAAAAATGCCAGTGGTCACTAAGTGGCAACAAAAAGATACACAAATGTATAAGCTACCATCTAATAGTCATCTGGATTTTTGCAGTCCAGATGTGGTATGCCTACCCAATATAACTGAACCTGTGGTTTACTGCATGCAAAATGTATGATGAGATAGTGTCAACACCTAATAAATTTGACAACTGCAACTATTTAAAACATGGTGAGCATTTTATATACTTGAGGGGAGTTGGAGCTTTCCTATTTACAAAGTTGGTACTACCATGCTCCATTCTCAGTCGGAAGGGGCTTGCAGCCTGGAAGTTGCCAAGGACTATATCCAAGGTTGCTACATTGTATACCACAACTCTGAGGCATGAGAAACTGAAAAGAATCTGAGTTTGTTAAAGCCAGGTAAGGAATTTACCCCTCAAGCTTGGAGTGGACTCTGCTTGAACTCTGTCACTTTTCCATGAAGCAGAACACCTACCTACACCATATATTGTGTTGAGCTCACCAACTCTAAACCAAAGCTACAGGGCACTATATCCCTTTCATGGTACCTGTGCAGTTCAGAGGAAAAATCTCTTTCTAGACTATATTTGAGTATGGTTAAGAAAAAAAGGAGGCAATTTAGATACACACGTGACTGCAAACATCTCAAGACATTTATCTTGTCCAGCCTGTATTTTAGCCTTAAGTGTAGATCTTGAGAAAAATTGTATCCTACAGAAACTCTGTCCTGGACTCACAAAATGATTACATTTCAATCTCTTATTTCCAGCACTCACTATTTCCAATGAGTCAGCAGAACAAACTGCATGGATGTTCACAATTACTTAGCTGAAAAACTCTTGGCAATTAAAAGACAGATGGGGGGAGGGAATTGTATCACTGTGTTTTGCTAAGAAGCTCCCTCTGCTTCCCAGACTGAGGTCAGCCATGAAAATCAAGAGAGTGGCGATTGTGAATTGCAAATAACAATCATGGTAAGAACAACATCTACCTCCCCAGTTTCGGAGTCCTTTGTGTGAGCCACTTCTAGGATTCTATCAACTTCCACATAGTCTGGATTGAATAGGTCTTCATCAGGCTGGCAAAATAAGAACCAAACAGCAGACATGCATTAAGTCATATTAAGCCTAGCCAGGGAAAAAATCAGTTTCTCAAGTTATTAATTCATGTCAGATGGTGAAACAAGAAAATCATATAGGCTGACAGAAGTAAGTGTTTGGGCCTCCTGAACTAGCAAGAAGGAAGCAATTTCTACCGTCAAATTATTTTATTTTTTTAATAGAGTTGAAGACAAAACAGCTCTTTAGCAGGTTCTTCCCTGGAGTTGTAGAAATACAAGCTTTGTCAGGCATTTTTCCTTACATTCCTCAGTTGCAATCTTTAAAATATAAGACCAAAATACATGTGTGAACATCAAGAAATATTAGAAAAACAATTCCCACCCAAACTTCCTTATCTTCACTTGTGAAACTGTGAATTCTACTTATCTAGAATAAAGGTGTAAAGGTTCAGAGCAGAAACTCAATTCTCCCAAATGCTCCACTACTTCCCACCAAGAATAAGAAAAGCTAAATATAAGAAAAAAAAATAGTAGTGGGATGATGGTTATATAACATGAAAGGACATTCTTTGGAGTCTGGAGCTGTGTTGGGATCTCTGAAGAATATAAAGGTAGATAGCATTCAAGGAGCCCAACTTTACCTCTTTTCTTCAGAGAGTTTGCAACTTATTTCCACTTATAACCTTTTCCCAACCAGTTCCCCATATCCTGCAATTAGAAAAATGCTTTATTTTGGAGAATGAAACTACAATTTCCTACAGGTAGTGGTTGAGTTATGATGGCAGTTGGAATCAGGATTGCTGTCATTAAGTGATGTGGTTGTAAAGCACTAGATCATGTAACTGGATAGCATAGCAATGGCAATCCTGGCAGTCCTGGAGTCCCAGGTCAGAAACACAGGGGTGCCACAGAAAGATGGGGGAGGCCAGGGAAGGTTAGGGAGGCCCAATGCATGTGATTTGGAAGAAGCCAAGGAGGGCCTGGGAGAGCTGGTGGAGGATGTGAGCAGGCAAGGAGGTGCTACGGGCTATAACAACTTACCAGAGCAATTTGAGACCTTTGCTGCAGCTTCCACAGTGACTTTGCTTATGGGAAGCTGGGAAGAAAAGTCACAAATGGCAACTACTTGGTCACAGCTACCTGGATCATCATAATCATGAGCTGAGCAATTAAGCTCCTTGGATGTAATCATGTGATGGGATGCTACAATTGCTACAACTTTGGGAACCAGTAGTATGTCCATTCTTTCAGTGACACCATAACTTTGAATGGTTGCTGAATAAATGGACATAAGCCAAGAGCTACCTGTATGGAAAGAGTGAGTTTTATGTCAACAGTTATTTCTTTTGCAAGATGCTGGTCGGAAACAATTACCAAACAAAAACAGTAACTGTAAATCAACCAATATTCTCACTGAATATTTTGTGAGAAATATAAATCTCTATTATGATAAGCTTGAAATTACGATACTGAATGAACAGGAAATCAATTATTTATTCCTGCTCAAGATAAAATCAATCTCCTGCATTCCAATTCCACAATATATCTACCATAGCATCACATGTAACGACATGATAGTTAGAAAAAGAGCACTCTAAAAACAAGATTCTCAGGTATCTATTGACTGGCAACATGCCAACCTACAAAACTTTCTATTCCTGTTCTCCCCTATCAGGGATACAATGATTTTATACTTTTATCCATATGGGCCATCTTCAGTATCATCTATTAATTTAAATTTACAGGTAGTCCTTGACTTACGACCTCAATTGAGACCAAAATTTCTGTTGTTAAGCAAAACATTTGTTAAATGAATTTTGCTCCATTTTATGACTTTTCGTGCCCCAGCTGTTAAGTGAATCGTTGCAGTTGTTAAGTTAATAACATGGATGTTAAGTGAATCTGGTTTTCCTACTGATTTTACTTCTCAGAAAGTTGCAAAAGGTGATCACATGACCCTGGGACACTGCAACCGTCATAAAGATGAGTCAATTGCCAAGTGTCTGAATTTTGATCTCGTGACCATGAGGATGCTGCAACGGTCATGTGAAAAATGGTCATAAGTCACTTTTTTCACTGCTGTTGTAACTTCAAATGGTCGCTAAATGAACTGTTGTAAGATGAAGGCTACCTGTATTATATCCACCAAGTCCTACGGACTCAGAATAATTTATAAAATCCAAACAGAGTGAATACAGCTAGTCCTCAAGTTACAATGGCAATTAGGAACACCACTGCCATAGCCAAGTAATTTGGTTATAAAGTGCAACATTACATGACTGCATTCCTTAGCAACAGCTCTTTAATCACAGTTTTGCTTTAGTTTACAGCAATGGCGCTGCTTATATGCATACACATTGCTAATTGCGTCCACAAAAAAGAAATAGCCCCAGTTAAGAGAGTTTTAAAAATATTTGAGAAAGAACATAAAATCAGCCAGGAAAATTCACTACTGACCTCAGTGAAAATATGCTTCATTTGGGCCTGTTTATTGCGAAAGCGTTTAATCTTCTGGGAGATCCGGGGATCTTTTTCTAGCTCCTCCATGGTGGCCCATTTACAGTGCAAATAAGAACTATGAATTAATAAAGAGTATCAGGTAGATTATTAAGAAGGAACCAGGAAGACATGCATATAATTGGCATTTTAATACAAACTTGTCCAAATCTCATTTCCTTCAAATATGTAATTGCATCACAGAATATATGTGTAATTTACAGTGTAATTTACAGTGTAATTTACAGCTAATATCATGTTAAATGTTAAGAAAAATTTAACCAAATAAGCATATTCTGTCAGAAGTATGCATAAAAAATGTAATGTACTAGATTACTAATGCTTCCCCAAGATATAAATCAAGGAAAAAAATACAAAAATTCAAATATTAGGAAAAGTGTTGCAGAAATCAGCTAAAAGGAATTTAAAGTTCGAAAAATATGAAATTGAGCAAAATCAAATTTGACAAATCAGTCAACTTCTAATACGAAGAAATAGATGCTACTTTATATGTTTTGGACAACCAAAACAGAACAGTACGTAGCACATTGATAAGACAAACACATGCTATACGTACAAATTGCGGTACTTTACATAGAACTCTTCCTGTTCATAAGTTGCTCCTCCAGGATAAATCTGGAACAACAATTATTTGTTTGTTTGTTTGTTTGTTAATTATATAGATATATAATACCCATTAATGCTTAGCATCCATTATCTATTATTTATTTATCTATTTTTATTTATCTATTTCTCAGTTTCTCTATTTATTTATTTATTCATCCATCCATTCAATCGATTTCTATAGCTGCCCATCTCAGTCAATGATTCTGGGCAGTTACAATTCAAAAAATATATTACAATTAAAAATACTGAAAACATTTTAAAATAATAAAAACAATATATATATATATATATCTCCATTCATTAGTATCCAGTATAGCTAAATATAAGATTATGGTATGATGTTCAAGTATGATTGGAATAATATTAAAACCCACTTGGCAAGAAAAGCAGATGTCAATAGAGAAAGCAAATGATAATCCCATTCCTTACTGGTATTAAGCCATGTCATTCAAATCTCTTAGGAATTAAGAAATAGCAAAGCAATATATGAGATGTTTCTGTAACAATTTTTTTTCTATATGCTTCCTATGCAGTGAGACGACTACATACCTTAGTTACAAAAAAAGCTGAACTGACCATGAGAAAAAGCTCTAAATCGATACTGAAATAATATTATTGGCCCATTCAAGATTATTATATAATGGGCAAACATCTGATCTTCTAGACCCTTTCATAAAGCAAAACAGATTAAAATAAAAGACAGAAAAGTGTGGAAGCTATTTCATTGTGGCTTCATTAGTTACAAACTTAAGTGGGCATGTGGGAAAAGACAGCAGATCTCTCAAATGGCTTTTATCAGGTGCTGTTTGATTCTACCCAGACTTCAGTCAAAATTGGTGATACATTCACACCCATGCAGGCACCAATTTTATTACATCAAACTTATTTTCATCCAGTTTTCATTCTATTTACTAATATAATACAGCCAACTGATATAGAATTTCTCTCTCAAAAAAACCCCACCCTAAATAATTGCTTCATGAGCAAGTGATGTTAGGGAATAAATCATGGCAGTAGAGAATATGTTTCAGATCTCAATATCCACTTCCATACTGGAATTGGCAAGGGAAGACAACTTTTGAGGCACAATTTTGCCATCAGTTGCATTCTGAATTTAAGCACCCACTTTAAGCAAATAGAGAACAATATCCCCGGCCTTGAGCTTCAAACTGAAGACTTGCCCCTGCTTCTAACAGGACTTCCAAACTCCAGAGTATCATTCACTGCTTGAAGAAGCTAAGCTCCAAACATAATAGCCCTACTATTCACTATCATATTTTTGTGGGAAATAAATTATAATAAAGTAAATAATTTACAGCATCTTCTTATAATACCAATTTTTACAATGTGACACACTTGATGAGATTCTTCCTTCCAATACAATAATAGCTCATAAAGGAACTGAGGACAAGGGAGGCTCTCACCTCTTTCTGCACCATCCTGGAGGCAAGAATTTTCTCAATGATGTTGGCATCGTCCTCAGGAGGTTCCTATGGAGCCGGACACATGAAGAAGGAAGTTTAGCTGCCCAGATGTGATCGTGGCATTTAGTGTTTTAAAGCAATAAACATTAAAAGTTGGAAGCTCAATGTTTCAAGACAGCTTCTGGAATTAATAGATTGGGTACTCCTTGTCATGTGAAATCACATGATTACCATTTGTAACCTCTTGATAACTTCCCCACTGACTTTGATGGATGATTGTTAGGTTCAGTCATGTGACGGCAGAATATTGTGACCATCATAATTGTGAGCTGGTTGCCAAGTGCCCAAATCATAATCATATCACCATCAGGATATTGTGATGGCCACAACTTTGAGAATCAACTGTAAGTCACCTTGTTTGGTACCATTGTTGACTTTAAACATAGGCTGAAGTAATGGTCATTAATGTAAACTATACTGACTACTTATATGCAATGTACAATTCTGTTCTAGTCTTGTCTATTCTAATGGTCTTATTATATATTCTCATATAAAAAGAAAGTGGCAGATAAAGTGGGTGAGACTGCCTGAAGATTATTAAAGGCAATCACTGAAAACAAGCTATCAGCTTAAGAACTGAATTTAGTTTACATATGTATTTCTGTTACTTGCACAATTTCTCTGTATCTCTTCCATCCCAACCCTCCTCACAGGATTATTTTTGTGGAAAAAATAGGAGGAGGACAGACTGCATATGTTCACCTCCTTTTGAGTTACCTAAAGTAATAAAGGCAGGATAAAAGTCTAATAAATAAATAAATAAGGTGTTGGGGGGGTCCTTGAGTCAGTACTGAGTCATGGCAAGTGCTTGGACATGTTCCTGCAGTTTTATTGGCAACATTTTGAAATGGTTTGCCATTGCCTGCTTCCTAAGAGAAAGACTGATCCAAAGTTACCCAGTTTACTTTGTGCCTAAGTCTCCCAGTTCCCAGCGGGATGCCTTAACCACTACAACAAGCTGACTGTTAAGAAATCTTTATGCTGTTTAATTATAATAGAAGCTTATCACAATTAGCAATCTTTGCTTATAATTAAATATAAAGAACTATGAGGGTGAATGTTAGTTCTCCGAGCTTGTGGGCTGGTTTCCAAACATTTCGCTACCAGGCTAGGTAACATCTTCAGCAGTGTTTAGGGGATGTCTGAGTCAGTGCTCTTCTATTTATAAGGGCTTCAGGTGTGGGTATGTCAAATGAGAAGCTTGTGATGGATCTTGTGATGGGGAGGTTACTTCCGGTCAGGGTCGTTGGAGGGTGTAAATTATCTGTGGGTCAGATGTAAGTCATCATGAGAGGCTGGGGATAGGTCTTGTGATGGGGAGATTACATAAAAAAACTACTTTAGAAATGTTCTAAAAAGGAAGAAATACTGAGAAATCAAAATCAGATTAGAATTTCATTTGGGAAATACTTATTTGGTAGTAAATTAAATAAGAATTGCTTCTGTGTATATATACATTATTACATTCCAAATGACAGAAAATAATCAGATAAATGATTCATTTATTTAAGATAATTTAAAATTACATAAAGGTTAATGCTGCATTTTTCTGGTACATCACATGTGATATCCTCAATTGAGAATTTGTTACAAATGAATGCACTCTACAAGAATTCAGTTTAAACACCATTGATTTTACTCAAGATACATGTAATGCTTTTCAAATTTCTGCAAACATGAATTTGCAAGTCTATTGTGCCATGAGTGCACAGGCAAATGGATTTTCTAGATGGAATTAAGTTTTGTTTCCTAGTTGTCCCAGCCATACCTCTGCTTGCCAAGCCAAGGTAGATGCAGAAAGTGCAGAAGCTCGGCCAGCACCCAGCACAGCTATTGTTTCACCATCATCATCAACCACCTTGAAATCCAAATCTTCATTGTACTTCCTACGCTTCACCTGGCGTCCAGAACGGCGCTTCTGCATAGCAAACACAGACTCAAGCATGGTAGATGAGATATATACAATACTGCTTAATTGAAATCCAGCACGTCCAGGTTATACAAAGAAACACACATTGCTTACAGGTGAAACTCGAAAAATTAGAATATCGTGCAGAAGTTCATTTATTTCAGTAATGCAACTTAAAAGGTGAAACTAATATATGAGATAGACTCATTACATGCAAAGCAAGATAGTTCAAGCCGTGATGTGTCATAATTGAGATGATTATGGCTTACAGCACATGAAAACCCCAAATCTACAATCTCAGAATTAGATATTATGTAAAGGTTCAATATTCTAGGCTCAAAGTGTCCCACTCTAATCAGCTAATTAAGCCATAACACCCGCAAAGGGTTCCTGTGTTTGATTGGCCAGCAAACTCGCCTGACTTGAATCCCATAGAGAATCTATGGGGCATTGCCAAGAGAAAGATGAGAGACATGAGACCGAACAATGCAGAAAAGCTGAAGGCCGCTATTGAAGCATCCTGGTCTTCCATAAAACCTCAGCAGTGCCACGGGCTGATAGCTTCCATGCCACGCCACACTGAGGCAGTAATTGCTGCAAAAGGGGCCCAAACCAAATACTGAGTACATATGCATGCTTATACTTTTCAGAGGTCCGATATTGTTCTATGTACAATCCTTGTTTTATTGTTTGCATGTAATATTCTAATTTTCTGAGATTGTGGATTTGGGGTTTTCATGAGCTGAAATACATAATCATCACAATTATGACAAATCACAGCTTGAACTATCTTGCTTTGCATGTAATGAGTCTATCTTATATATTAGTTTCACCTTTGAAGTTGCATTACTGAAATAAATGAACTTTTGCACGATATTCTAATTTTTCGAGTTTCACCTGTAGATTTGGCCAATATCATGCCAGCTAGTGAAAAATTAGGGCACCAGGAGCCTGAACTAAACAAAATACTGTAAGACAGACATATGATTTAGCTTCTCACTTCAAAAGTTTGAACATCCCACCCCAAGAATAAATATGATGCCAAACCAATGAAGCCATCCTGCTTTGTACTACTATTTCATGCATGTTGAAAAGCCCCAAACAATATACCAACATAAGCCAAGCCATAGACAAATTAAGACATAAGGCAGGAAATGAATACAAATTTCAGGACTAAAAAAAAATCACTCTGTGTGTGTGTTTGTTTCTCTCTTCCTACTTTGCTAGATCCTTTCTTTTTCATAATAAATTACATTTCTATTCCATCATCACCTGCTCCTACAATACTTTGCCAACCCCCTAGGCAGTTCTGGATAGCAAAGAAAGATAGAAAAGTGCCAATCCTAAAAACTGCTTGCCAATTTATCTAAATTCTGAAAGAGAAGTTTGTTTTTGGCACTTTTTCTTTCCTGGAGTCATGTTTGAGCCACTCACTGCTCCTGCATACTGCATATATTCTTTAAGTCAGTGGTTCTCAACCTTTTTAATGCCGCAACCCCCAACCGGTCATAAGTTGAGGACTACTCAACCGGTCGTAAGTTGAGGACTACTCAACTGGTGCAGCACCGTTTGCAGAATGGGACTTTTGGCGGGCTCAGCAGGGCAGAGACAGCCTGGCAATTCCTATTGGCTTTTGAAAACCAATGGAATTAGACTCTATTCAAGAGAGTCTATTCTATTGGCTTTCAAAAGCCAATAAAATAAAAGGGAGTAGCACAGCTAAGGAAAAGGGGGAAAAAATGGTGGACTGCGTTGTTTGGCAACCCCCGTGAAATGTCGTTCGACCCCAAATGGGGCCCTGACCCACAGGTTGAGAACCACTGCTTTAAGTAAACACACTGCTCAATTCAGAAATCACTTTCAGATGGTTCTCTTTACATCAACTGATCTTTTAATATAGCAGTTTCAGAAAATTCCCCATGGAATGCCTCTCCTACCTAACTTCAGCTCTTTCTGATCAATACCAGTGAATCCAATAGTTCCCCCTTGTCTGTTTACTTCATGATTCAACCCTTGAGAAATCACAAATGGATATGCAAACTGAAATGCTCTGCATCTGAGTCAATGGCCTAAGTCAAATAAAATATTAGAATTATTAACTACTTTGGGCTAGGTTCATATGTGATGCTAAGCCAAAGCAACTTCAATGTATCTTAAAGTGATAGGTGAACTAAAGCAATGTGAAGGGATGTCTTTGTTATGCTTTATCTGTAAAGGCCCATTCACATGACTGCAAGTCAGGATAATACAGTGAGCATATGGTGAACACACTTTTATGAAAAGTGGTTGTTTTGTGAATTTATGGAATACTTGTGGCAACAGAGATCAGTTGATTGGGAACATGAAAATGTGCACACATTAAACTGAATGATGTGCTGCAAAGCTGAATAATGCAACAAGCCGAAAATTATTTATCAAGAATTAAGATAGTTATTATTATTTATTAAAATTTATATGCCGCTCATCTTGTAGTTAGTTCAAGTCATAGTTCTGCTTAAGAGGGAAAATATGGAAAGTTACACGTAACACCATATAGAGAAGGAATGAAGACAGAATTGCAAAACAAGTATAGGGTGGAAAATTTAACAGTTAGAGAGGAAAGAGAACATGCCAAGAAAGTTTTGGTTGAATTATGTTGATGAGATCCTCACCAACCTGTGGTAAAAATTTCAGGCAACTAAAGGCAATTAGAGCCGTGGTGGTGCAGTGGTTAGAATGCAGTATTACAGGCTGATTTGGCCGACTGACAATAGTTCAATTCTCACTGGCTCAAGATTGACTCAGCCTTCCATTTTCTGAAGTTGGTAAAATGAGAACACAGATTGTTGGGGGCAATATGCTGACTCTGTAAATCACTTAGAGAGGGCTCTAAAGCACTGTGAAGCAGTACATAAGTCTAAGTACTATTGCTATTGCTAATGTGTAAATTAGTGTAGGAATGTGATGGAAGCGAGAATGGTCTGAAAAGTTGGAAAAAAGCAGGGATATATAGTGTGTGGTATATCCTAAAGGTGCTTTTTCAAGCAGCAACTGGATTTTCTTGTTTTTCTTTGAAGATGTTTCGCTTCTCATCCAAGAAGAGTCTTCAGTTCTGACTGAATGGTGGGGAACGGAAGGATTTATATTCCTTGTAGACAGCTGATCATTTGCATTTTTTTAGAGACATTGAGGCCACTTGGGGGTTTGTCTGTGTCCTCACGGTCACCTGAGTGGTGCAAATGTGTGTGGAGCCTTCTTGGAACTGCTGAAAGGACTCTGTTATAGACTGGGGATAGATGATGTCATATCCCTCCCCTTCTACTGAGAGAAGTCTGTTCAATTTTGACATAGCGACAAATCCTTCCATCCCCCTTTATCTAGTCCGAGTTGAAGAAGCTTCCTGGATGAGAAGCAAAACATCTTCAAAGAAAAACAAAATTCAGTTGCCTCTTGAAAAAGCACCTTTGGGACAACCATGACCTGGATGACTTAGAATTTCCATAGACAGTGTGTGGTATAAATTAGTTCTTTTTTACAGCTTTAATTTTTTGGCTTAAAATTTCTTACCTTTTTCTTGTACCCTATGTAACATTGTATATTCCAACAGGTTATAGAATAATGGGCACGTATATATGTACATATGTATAAGTCACAAACTTCTAGCTTTTTTCTTTCCTAGATGAAAAGGGAAATTATCTGAAAACTTCATCCTCCCAGTAGGATGAAACACTAAGAACAGGAGTTTATCCCTATGATACTTAGATTATTCACATTGTGAGCAGTGAGCTATTATAATTTTTAAAAGTATGCAGTTTTTCATTTCTAGGTTAGCAAAACCATTCTGCATAAGTATATCAATTATTTATAGGAGGGAGGGAGGAGGGAGAGAGAGAGAGACAGAGACAGAGACCACACACAATCTGATTTAAGTCAGTTTTTTACTCCTGCTGAGTGCCTGGACAAGTCTTTGCAGTTTTCTTGGCATTGTTTCAGAAGTCGTTAGCCATTGCCTTCTTCCTAGGACTGAGAGTGAGTGACTGGCCCAAGGTCAGCTAGCTTTGTGCCTAAGGTGTAGCAGAACTCTCAGTCTCCCCGTGTCTAGCCTGATACTTTAACCACTGCACTAAACTGTGTCTAGAAAGAATCTTACATTTTTGTTTTAAAAAGTCCTTATTTGAATGACTACAATTTGATGACTTTCCATACTTTCAGTTCTGTGAACAAGCTAATGTACAGGTGCATCTTTGTGGGACCCTAACAAGCAGAACCAAAGAATAATAGGAACTAGCGAAACATAAACTGGTTGTACTCATGAGAAAACTGTAGCAACACTAGATTGTTTCATGTCCATAAAGATTCAAGATTCAAGTATACCTGACTGTCAACTGATTCAACAGATTCATCAAGGTTTTGTCCAGACAATGAAAGTAGGCCTTGATCCAATTCTAAATTATCAAGTGACGTGTCATTTTTCCTTTTTCCTTTCTTCTTCTTTTCAACAGGAGTTGGTCCTTGCTCCATACTGCAGGTACAAATGAATAGCATTATAGTATCACAGCAAGTATCATTGAACTCAGTATCTGTCATTTATCCAAAAATTACCATGACAATCTTTTTGTTCTGGTTTTTCCGAAAGTATCATGCCTTTTGCAGTCAATAGCCAAATTCAAATACTATGGAGAAGCAATGTCTTTATGAGGGTTCTTTTTCTACTGCACTCTTTTCTGCTTACCCCAGGGTGTGACATACTGCGACTTTTTTTGCCATTGCTGGCAATGGGGTGAGCACGGTTTTGCTATGATGCATCCGGTCCGCAGGCCCGGCAGTTTGACAACCCTGACTTACCCAAACACCATTTTAAAGGCAGAGGGATTGTTCTCTCCAACACTGAGCAATACATATTCAAATAAAGGCAATTTTAGTCTGAAAAAAAGTACTTAAAAGCACTTTGGGCTGCTCACATTGATTTCCACCCAATATTCTTTTGAGGAAATTATTTCACACAACTATTATTTCTGAGCCTCTGCAAACAGAACACATATAAAAATATGACATGTACAAGTTCACAACCAAAACTGATCAGTCTACAGCAATTGGTTTTTAATCTAAGCAAAATACAGGCCCTCTTAAAATATTGCATTCGTATGCAAGTTTCTTTACTTACATTGTCCCCTTCTTCCATTTAATTGGAAAATTTTCACTTATAAGTAACCAGGTAAACTAAAAATAATGGCCATGACTATCATATTATTAACGTAATCATGTAAAATATAATTGGGAATTTTTTTCTTCTTCTGATTTGCGAGGTTGGAAGGTCTGACAAGGGCTCCAGGACTCAAGGCCGCACAGGCAAGCATGGGAAATGCGGGGCTCTCAAATGTGGCACCAAAAGTAAATCAGCAGTTGGTGACGGGGTAGAGAGGAAAAGCCCAAGCAGCTTTGGACCCCAAGGGGTGGAAAGAGGAGCAGGAGGTCTCTCAGTGGGTGGGAGAAGCCTTTGGTGGCTGAACACAGTGGTCTCATGCCACACTAGGCCCCTCATTGCCTTCCCCACCCTGAGACACCTCGTGTGCCTTAATGACCCACACATTTGATTAGTGAATGCATGGGCAAAAGCAGGGAGTGATTGCGTTCAAGTTACACCATTCACTCTTATGAATTCTCGGGTTACGAATGTAATTGGCAGGCTCCATTACATTCATAACTCGAGGACTACCTGTAATGTCATAGCTAAATTCATCTTTTACCCAAAATGAACTCTAGTCAATATTTTATTTAACTTCCTATAATCCTAACAAAAAGCAAATGTCACCCCTTTATAGCACTGATGGTGCTACCTAGTTGGGTAATGAAACATCTTCAAATAAACAACCAAGCTCAGAGAATACCAAGCATCCAACAAAAAGCTACTTGAGATTAAGTAAACCATTTTGTGCAGTTTCAATTCTAAATAAAAATGTTTTGAATACTCTAAAAGATATATGCCATAATGTTACTTCTCAATTGTTGTTCTTTCAACTGATAACTAGATCATGCTATTTAAGCAAAGGCCTACTTCACACATAATATTAAGCCATAATATAGTTGTTTGTTCTTTAGCTTAGCATCAAGTAGAAGCCTATCCATTATGGCCTAGCTGCAATATGTGTAACTAAATCACTATGGCTTATTAAGCAAACCACTTAAAAAATCCTAGCTAATTCATAAACCAAATTCATGGATATTTCATACATACAGTATCATACCATTTTACTTTCATATATGACCATTTCTAGAGGAATCTTTGCCTACATCCTCATATAATTATCTGATTAAGACCCATACCCCATACTAGCTCCTCCTTGAGTTTCTGAATGAAAAGCAGAATACAAATATAGCAAGTAAATATGAATAGAAAATAACTAAACTCAACAAATAACCAGAGGTGAAAATAAACATTTTCTTTTGAACTGGTATTAGGGAAGATACTTTTAGTTTTTACCCAACTATTTGGGGGAAAAAACATTGGACAGAAAAACTAGCAGTGACCAAAATCATAAATTTCCTTAAATTCCATGCAGAAATAAACTACTCAGTAAAGAATACATGCTGTAAAGTTAACTGTACAATAGAAAATGGGATAATTTAAACAAACAAACAAACAGGGTTTGGGGAAAGATGACTGGGAAATTATGAATATAATTTAACTCACTTGGGTATTCTTTAAAGAGAATTAGGATTGAACAAGAGCTATGCTAATTGGATTACAAATTATCTGATGTTAAGATGAGATTCCATTATCCATTGTCATAAATGGAAGTAAAAGTTAGTTATAATATTTCCCTCAAGATGTATAAAAATTCCAATGGGGGGGGGAAACAAGGCGTTTAACTATGGAGTATTTTTCTATTTTGTTTCTGAGAAATATGTCTAGCAGTTGTGCATATTGTAAAAAGGTAGCTAAATCAAATTGAAATTATCTAAATACTCCATACCCATAGCATATTTGTTCTATTTCTCTTTGTTGTCATATTTGATGTTCTTTGGAAAAAAACTGGGAAAAGTATTAGTTTTCACATACTCTGAATACAATGGATGATGGTCTGGGAAGAGGTTACTCACAAACTGCTGCCAACAGTCTACTATTTTGTAGCCACACTAAATGAACCCCTTGTTGTTTTTCTCAGAATGTCAGGCCGAGTGCTGTGGAACCTAAAAACTCATCAGTGGTATGAAAATTGGCTGATTTGGTTAGAATTTACATGGATGTACAAGTTAAAAAGGAATGCCTTGTAGTGGCTTCATATACAGTAGCAGCTCCATATTAGCTGCTGTGAGAAATCTGAGACAATACTGATTCTCTGAGGTAAATACTTACACATTTACAAATAAGCTCTGCATATATGCAATACATTTACAGATTGGAAGCATAATGTGTAAATGAAATCTTCAGAAAATGGAAATGCAAGGAATCCTCTCTAATTGTAAAAAGCTTCAATATTTTATGTATATGAAGATTTTCAGTCACGGTTGTCCCAAAGGTGCTTTTTCAAAAGGCAACTGGATTTTGTTTTTTGTTTTTTTGTTTCTTGCTTGAAGATGTTTCGCTTCTTATCCAAGAAGCTCCTTTAGTTCTTCAACCAAAAAAACAAAATCCAGTTGCTTTTTGAAAAAGTATCTTCAATATTTTATGTCACCATCCAAGACTATTTTTCGTTCCAGAGAACATTCACAGTGTTCAATGTGGATCTATACCAAGTGCCTCAACCATTAGGCATTTCATCCTTTCATCCTCTATGGTTTGAACAATCAGTTTTCCAGTAATTATCTTGTAAGTGACAATATTCCCTTCTTTGTACTCAGTCTTCATGTTAGTCAAATCAATTTCTCTTCCAAGCTTAATGTTATCTTCAGCTGGTGAAACTTTTATCTCCTCCTGATCAGAGATCAACTGCAAGTACATAAACTTCTGTACTTGCAGTATTTCATTCATAAAACATGTATTAAAGAAAAGGGATCTTCTGTACATACAACCTAAGTATATAATCATGTCAGTTCAGTTTTCTACAGTGCTTCTCAGATGAATGTCTAGTTTTGAATGTGTATCTTCTTCAACATCACTCAAAACATAGTCCACTTTCATATCAAATGGAACAAAATAAGAATCCAATTTTGCTTAACTATGATGATTGTGCTAGTGCAAACATGTCAAACTCGTGACATCACGCAACGTATTGGGATGGTTTTGTCATTGCCAGCAATGGGGTGGGCGCAGCTTCTGGATGACGTGTCCGGCCTGCGGGCCGGCAGTTTGACACCCCTGTGCTAGTGCATTAATATCTGCAAAGCACAGTTAGATAGTAGGCAGATTTACATTTGTTTGGTTTCAGTTATCTGATACCAGCATTTATATCAAACATGAAACAGAAGAATTAGCACCAAATGATGAAGAAATCAACAATAAAAAACTCACAAGTATTACAGAAAATTGATCTTTAATATCCTGCATTTTAATCTGAGGTAATGTTTTGCAACTTGTTTCATAAAAGGCAATTTATCTGTTTTGATATTATTTTCACATCAGATCTTTATGCTGCAATTTTATAGAACATTGCTATTTGTTGCAAATACGTAAAGAATAACTTTCACAATGTAACTTTCTAGGGCAGGTGTGAACTGACGACATCCTTCTAATTGCATTAGAAGCTGTGGAAGTGCAGTGCTGCTGGTGCTTTCAGTTTGGAAATAAGTCCCCAGACATTGGTGCTGTAGTTACAATTAGCAACCATTCCATTCATAAATGTTGAAGCTCACTATGATTAGAAATGATTTAGAGGAGATTATGCCACAATTACCAGATGGTTATAGAGTTTGCAGCAATGGCTCTATTTGCATATACTTTACTCTGACATTTTGGAAGGAACAATCCTCAACTATATACTTTTGAACACATTTTGTGAAGGAATGGACATGAATCCAGGTTCCTCAATCCTGAAATAGCAACAGTGATCAGTTTGTTACCAGCAAATTGGCCACAGACATCAGAAGGGCAGTTTGCAGCAATCTTAAGGCTCATTGACAAGCATTTAATTATCTAGTACAATAAGATTTTTTTAACATTCTTATTATCTTTTCATATGTCTAGAAGAGAAACCATTATAAATATATGTGGCTGAGCATATTTCTTTCACACAGCCTCTTCAAGAGTAACCAAATTCTCTTTGTTTTCCATAAACTTCAGATGGTATTTATAATGTGGTGCTGTTCTGATCTTAGTAAGAAGACAAGAGGGCCTCATAGCAAGGAAAGGCCACTGATACAGCAATCTGGAGAGCTCCGTGAAGAAAATGCTGTAATAAAGATCCAAACAAATTCCAATATTTTGCTTCTTCCAGAACCATTTACTTTTATTTAGTTCTGCTCCTTACGCAAGATTTTAAAATACTGTCCTTTAGTTTGAATTGCTGCTCAGTTAAATTTCTCCAGATTGATGCCAGTATCAATTGGTTTAGCACACAGACGTATGTAGAGCCTTATAAGTTCAGCCTAATATTTCCTGACCCAACTAATCTAGTTGGCTTCTCCAATTGAGTTGGGCTGAATGTAGTTCAAGATGAGAGTCATGAAAACTCTTTTGATATTCAGGAATGTTACACAGCTGCTATGCTTTAGTTTCATACTTAAACCTACACTGTGTGCTATCAAACCTCTTTCAATTCCACTCTCATGATTTTTCTTTTATATAAAACCTGCTGAATTTCTATAAAAACTGTCCTATAAAAGTAACTATTATCAGCTTCTGGCTACTGCAGAACAGAAGATAACATTTTTTGCATTTAAGTGATACCCACTAATACTGTTACAAGAAATACCTGTACACATGCTTATGAGGCTTAAAATTTTACATAATGCAAATTAGTAATCCTTGTCAAATCAAGCATATTTTAATTTTAATCATACAAACAACATAAGTGAAACAAGTTATCAGCACTGCCAATATCTACAGTCAATAAAAGGAAGACCAAGCAGCAAAGGTTTGAAATATAAAACTATGAGTTATCTGAATTTCTCTCAAAATCAGCAACTCCTTCATAAATAAACAACCAGTTTACATATCCAGAAATGTAACACGAAGGCGTAAACTTTTCTCCATCATGGCTTAATACCACTAAAAACATAAAGGAGGTTCATATCATTTTGGAAGTTTATGAAACATTTTAAAAGGAATTGCTTCACAGCAACATTGGGAAACTGGGTTTTATCTCTGCTTCTGTCATCAAGTAACTGTAGGGCAACAATCTGTCTTATTCAGTTTTTACCAAATTTGATAAGGGAATAATGTTGGACAAATAGGCTAATATTCATGTCCCACTTAGACTTTCAAGTCATTATGCAAAAGAATCTCACAGAAAAGCAAGCTTTAGTGAATCCAGTTACTGATCACAAATAGAATTTTATTTATTTATTCTGTTCAAACCCTTGTATGTGACATTCAACACAAGATATTACCGCCAAGTCAACCAAAATAGAATTAGATCTCTTTCATATGTACAGAGGCTAGGACCTGCTCTCTAGTAAAACATGCTATGCATGGGCAATCTTACAGTTTAAGGTACAGCCACAGATATCCATGATGATGCTAATCATGGAATATATCATCATGCATATGGTATTTTTATGTACTTGTGCATTGCGATCTCGTACAATTAAACCATGGCATTTGCATGTTAACATCACCACGCACATGATTGTATCCCTTGCCCCCCCATGGACATCCATGGGCAAAGCCAATTAGATTTTTTTCCCCAGCTGATCATCAACAAACAATTTCCATAGCACTGTGATTAACTACAATGAGCAACAGAGAAAATGAAATGGAAAACAGGTACTATAATTCCGTTAAAATTCCATTTAATTTCCCTCACACAGAGAAAAACATGAAAGGAGCTTTAATCAGTTATATGATTCCAAATTAATAACAATTAATTGTGATAGTATCTATGAATTTTGTGAAAAGTATAAATATGCTTCTAATAGTCAGATCCTGCAACATGCACTGCAAACATATTTTCTAGCAGTATAGTAATATAACATGAAAATGCATGAAATAGCCTTGTAACTTTGCATTATCACTCCTATCTACTGTATTTCAAAAGGTTCCTTATTTATATGTGTAGATGTATGTACAGTGGAAGAGTTTCTCTATTCAATTATCCTCTGGAAGAATTTCCCCAGGCACTGGAATTTTGGAAACTCTTCCAAAGGAACAGAAAAATGCACCAAGATAATTTCCTTGACAAGCTTAATTCAAGGATGTTGCACTAATGCTCTTCTAGGATAAACTCAGCTATACCAGTAAAGTCTCATCATATTCAAAGTCCACTAGAAGAAAACTACTGCCAGGCAAGCAGCTAAATGAGCAATTAGACACATAAAAGCATCCAGAGCCATACCAACCTGGATTTCTTGGGCTTGGCTTTGGAGGAAGTCTCTAAGATGTTCTTCTTCTCTTTGGACTCCTTTGGGACTTTAGGCTCCCGAGGCTTCCTCGGTTTCTTAGCCCCTTCCTGCTTGGGCTCCTTGGGCTTTTTGGGCTCCTTGGGCTTTTGGGGATCTTTTGGTTCCTTAGGTTCTCTTTTCCTCTTTGGTTTGACTTCTCTCTCATTGCCCATCTCTTGCTGCCCCAGCTCTTTTTTCTTTCGTTTCTTTTTTACTCCAGTACCCCCACCCCCATCGTCCTGCATCCCATTATGGCAGGTTATCATATTCTGCACAATCTCACTGGGTACCTCCACAGATAGCACATTTTGATGGTCCTTATGGGCCAGGCTCACACTGGCCAAGTCAGAGATCGTCACCAAGTCACTCAAATCTTCCTGATCTGGACTTCCATCAAAAGGGGACTGTGGCTTGCATTCAAAAGTGATGGAGGCATCAGACATTGGGGAATGACTCAACACTTTAAAATTTGGCAGCTATATATATATATATTAAAAAAGAAGAAAAAGAAATATCATTTTAAATAGAATTATTTAGCAGCATATAATGAAGTAAAGAAAATACATTATTTTTCAAAAAACTGTTTCACAAATATTATTTGGAATAGGGTAACAGTAAACTTCAGTCAGTACTCTACCTTAACTCTGGAGTATATATCCAGATGTTAGACTACTTAGCTCATTACTTTGTCTAATCTTAAAATTTGTGTGAGATGAGGATGTATGAGAATAAGATCCATTTCTCAACAGCTTTAACTGCTTCACAGCAGAAACTAATAAACATGTATGCCAGATCCTCCTGAAAAAGAATCAGGGTTACCTGCATATCAAAAAGTTTATAAACTGCCCTATTCGGGATTCTAATTAAACACTGAAAGATATTATATATGATGTAGCTTCTTGCCCATTTACAATAAAGAGGAATAACATCTAGAATTTAGTGAAAGATTACAAGTTATGCCCATAAACAATTTTAGTTTAGCAACCACAATTGGAACTGGCAATTCAGCAATAAAACGAAGTACTGTAGTCACTAAGTGAAACTGCTACTGGTCTTATAATTTTACTTCAGCTTTCCTTTGCTTTATAAACCTGCAAAGGTTGTAAATGCGAGGATTTCTCATGTAATTACTTTTTCATCACTGTCGTAACTGCAAGCAATCACTAAATAGGCAATGCTAAACAAGGACTATCTCTGCATATCTGTTGTTAACCTATTTCCATCCTCCACCCTGCTTCAATATTAGCAAGAACTTCAAAAATCCACTCAGTATTGGTACGTATAAGAAGTATTAAGCAAAATTAAAATATAAATTTGGTATTATGGTAAAAGACACGGCTCATCCACTATCAATACCTTAAAATGCAGTACTCTGTAGTTTAACCCATGGGTCGGCAATCCGCGGCTCCGGAGCCATTTGTGGCTCTTTGAGCCTTCTCCTGCGGCTCTCAGTCTCCTTCGCCATTTGCAGAGAAACAGATAGATAGAGAGAGGCACTTGCACTGCACTTCCCTTCCCTCCCCCCCCCCGTGTGTGTGTGTGTGTGTGTGTGTGTGTGTGTGTGTGTGTGTGTAAAAAAGAGAGTGGCCTCATGCTGTTCTCGGACAAGCTGACAAGCTTATTGAGCGGGGTTCCTGCCTTTGCTGCGTCGCAAATGGATTTCTAAATCAGGGCAAAGTCAAAAATAAGTAATGTTGCTCTTGAATGCATTTAGCAATATTAAAGGTAAAGGTTTCCCCTGTTCAGTCATTTCCAACTACAGGTAGTCCTCAAGTTACAACTACAATTCAGCCCAAAATTTATGTTGCTAAGTGAAAAATTTGTTAAGTGAGTTTTGCCCCATTTTACAAATTTTCTCGCCACATTTATTAAGTGAATCACTGCAGTTTTTAAATTAGTAACTTGGTTGTTAAGTGAATCTGGTTTCCCTACTGACTTTGCAAGTCAGAAGATTGCAAAAGGAGATCACATGACTCTGGGACGCTGCAGTCATCATAAATGTGAGTCAGTTTTCAAGTATCCGAATGTACTGTAAATCATGTGACTATGGGGATGCTGCAACAGTCCTAAGTGTGAAAAACAGTCATGTTACTTTCTTCAGTGCCATTGTAAATTTGAACAGTCACTAAAAGAACTGTTGTATGTCAAGGATTACCTCTATAGGAGGCAGTGCTCATCTCTGTTTCATAGCCAAGTGAGCCAGAATTGTCCAAAGACATTTCCATGGTCATGAGGTCAGCACGACTATACGCCGAGGTGCATAGAATGCTATCACCTTCACATCTAGTTATCTACTTGCATTTGCATGCTTTCCAACTGCTAGAATGGCAGGAGCTGGGGCAAGTAATGGTAGCTCACCCATTTCAGGGCACTCAGGTCTCAGATCTGGGCTGTCAGCTTTCCAGCTGATAAGCTCAGTGTCTTTAACTGCTGAGCTTCTCATGACCATACTAATAGGAAATGCAGTGTGTAACAAGCACATACTGTATGTGTGTATGTATATATGTATGTATGTATGTATATGTGTGTGTGTTTGTGTAATATATGTAGGTATATATAGCATATACACATATATGCGTACATATATTACATACACACACACATATACACACACTTTGCTTTTTTAATTAAATTCTGGGCTTCCTCTTGGCTCAGCATTAACAAATAAATAAATCCACTCCCATAACAATTATTACACAATTATATCATAAGAAGTGAGGTTTAGAGTTGATATCTTGTTATTATTTTCTTGTATTTTCAAGTACCAATGAAAACTTTCTGAATTCTCTTGTTTTTCCATTTCTTTTTCTTGAAGCGTACTGTGTTACAGAGTTGCCTTGAACCGTGAGATAGGTGGTAAATAAACTGAACATAAGATCAACAGCTAATTGACAAGATGATTCTGGAAAACTGCAAGAGAAGGAAGACCAACTTGACTGTAGCATGGATTGATTAAAAGAAAGCATTCAACTCTCCCCCATATGATTGAATAATCAAGTGCCTAGATATAATAGGAGTCAGTAGAAACATCAGAAGCTCTGTGAAAAGATCAATGACACAGTCCTCATCAACGGTAATAGACTGGGAGAGGCTAATATCAAGAGAGGAATCTTGCTACTGTTTGTCATTGCACTGTTTTCTCTGTCAACAATACTGAATAATTCAGGCCATGGCTATCAAACATCAAAAACACCTTCCATCTTCCTTTACATGGACGATCTGAAGCTGTATGAAAAAACACTACTGTAATAGAATCACTGCTCAACACGGTCCATATATACAGCCAAGATATTGCAATTGGAGTTCGGACTGGACAAATGCTCACCATCAAACAGGGAAAAATAGTGAAAACTGAAGGAATCAAGATGCTTTATGGAAATAACATCAACATCTGGATGCAGATAATCATTACAATACCTGGGTATCTTTCAAGCTGACAAATCAAGCACACTGAAGCCAAGTAGAAGATTAGAAGTGAACACATCAAGAGAGTAAAGAAGATCTTAAAGTCCAAACTCAGTGGAGGAAATACCATTAAGGCAATTAACACCTAGGTAATTCCAGTCATTAGAATAATGGACTCAAGAATGGAATAGTGGTCTCAAGCAGAACTCAATTTCCTGAATAGGAAGATCAGAAAAATAATGACATTGAATCAAGACCTTCATCCTCACAGCAATGTTGACCAGTTCTACTTACCAAGAAAAATAAGTGGGTGTGGACTATTGCGAGTGCATCAAATGATTGAAAAAGAAAAAAGGGTATTGGAAGAATATCTGAAGAATGGTGAAAAAGATGCACTGAAGCTAGTATATCAGGAAGGCTTACGGAGTACTGGAGAGGCCAAACTGATCTGTAAGAAAGACCAAATGAAGAAAAGAGACATAGGAAGACAAAGCATTACATGACCAGTGCATTAAAAAAACATAGCAGGCAAAGCAAATAATAACAAGACCTGGCAATGGCTAACAGCACAAAAGTTTTAAAAAGAAGACAGAAGGGCTAATTTGGCTTCACAAAACCAAGCCTTAAGAACAAACGCATACAAAGTCAGAATTAAGACAACAGCAACCATAGCAAGTGTCACTTCTGCAAGGAAGCTGAAAAAACAGTGGACCACCTGATTAGCTGCTACAAGAAGATCTCACAGAATGATTACAAACAACGGCACAATAAAGTAGCAACACTAGAAGATCTGCAAGAAATATCATTTGCCTACAAGCAAGAACTGGTGGGATCATAAAATAGAGAAAGTCGTAGAAAATGAAGAAGCTAAAGTGCTCTGAATTTAGAATTCAAACTGACAGACACCTGCAACATAACACCCCAGATTTAACGCTTGTTGATAAGAAAGTCTGGATGTGCCAGTTCCTGGAGACAGCAGAAGAGAAGAGAAAGAA
This sequence comes from Crotalus tigris, assembly GCF_016545835.1. Taxonomy (NCBI): domain Eukaryota; kingdom Metazoa; phylum Chordata; class Lepidosauria; order Squamata; family Viperidae; genus Crotalus; species Crotalus tigris. The sequence continues at coordinate 561,281 of NW_024099112.1, forward strand.
TGGAGAAGATAAAGAAAATACAAAGACCTGCAAATAGAAATAGAACTACTGTGGCAAAAGAAAGCAAAAGTAATACCAATAGTAATAGGTCCCTATGTGCAATCCCAAAACAATTGGCAATTTGTCAATGCCAATGAACACCATTGGCATTGACAAATTCACCATCAGTCAATTGCAAAAGGCAGCTTTACTAGGAACAGCTTAAAATGATAGCTATAACACTATCAAACATCAACATCTGCCTATCTCGGGTCTTGGGAAAGACTCGATAAGTGAATAAAAATTCCAAATCCAGTCTGAACACCTTGCTCATTTTGCGCAAACCATAATAATAATAATAATCCCCCAGTGAGGAACTACCTTGACATCGTTGTGGAGCTTGTGTTCTCTGACGAAAATGAGAGCTATTGGCCTTGATGGCAGTGTGACTGAAGGCCACTTGTTGGAGACTAGTGGGCTTCCTTGTGCTATTGATTGGCCTCTGTCAGAACATATTGCTGGACTTAATGACTAGTGGTCCAATGCAGCAGGATACTGTTTATATTCTTGTGTACTGACAAAAAACATTATCAAAATTCTTATTTGTAACTTTGAAAGCTACCTCTATTCAATTGCTGCCTTATTGGACTATATAAGCCAACAATCTAACATACTGCAAGACTACTTGAATGCTCACCTTAATTTTATTAAAAGTCAGAGTAAGAGTATTCCTGCACATGTTCATAACTAAAGTTCCTTCTGTGATTATAAGTTACTCTATGAAAATGTATTTGTATTTCTTACCAACTCTCAATTACTCTGTTCCTGTTGCATTATTAATTCTCCTTGGTTTAGGAAAAGCTATTTTTGGTTAATTTTACATGATTGTATATGGTCATCAGTAATCTAAAAGAAAAATTAATGGCTGAATTAATTTTAAACAGCACAGTCCTATTGAGAAATAAATTTTACTTAGTTAAACCTATTTCTATAGTAGGATACATAATTGTTCGTCAGGGAGATAAATCTAAGTGGACACTAAGAGTTGACAATAACTTGATGGTATGTAATCAATCAATGCATGATTGCATACATAAATTGCTTTTGTATGGTTCAGACATATACTGCTTGCTGTTTACAGTCATTACAGAGTTGAGCACCATAAAAGTTTAAAAACAAGGTTATGTCCATATCTAAAAATTATAGCCCTTAAAATATTTTCCTTAAAAATTTTATGAATATAAAAATGTTTAAAAGTTAATAAAATTTGTAATTAAATTCTGTTTTATATACTGCTGCAGTTCTTTTTCTTTTACTTTTTCTATGCTTGCTCATTTTCTATTCCAGATATGCTGCATAAAATACTTTTCTACATAAGCATGTGATTTTTTTTGCAAATTTGTTTGTATAAACAAAAAAACCCCAAACTGTTGCAGACGTGCTAACATTTATATTATATCACTATAGAGATTCTTTAACAATCAGATTTTATGAAATGGACTCAGATCCCAAATATTTCAGACTTCCTTCAGGAAAGAAAAAGTAAAGATGCCAGGAGTAGAACTACTGTACAAACGCTGAACTACTATTCTTCCTACCATGTAGTTAATACTGCCTAATGTAGTTAGAAGCCACTAAAGTTATTAGTGCTTTCTGATTACAATAACATCTAAATTTCTCTTCAAATGCAGTATGCAATTTATCTATGGGATTTTTATTGATTAGATTTTTTTTTGTATTCCGCCTTTATTACTTTATAAGGAATTCAAAATGGTGAACTTACATAATACTCCTTCCTCCTTCTACTTTCGCACAAGTAACCCTGTGAGATGGATGGGGCTGAGAGAGACTAACTAGCCCAGAACCCTCAGTCGGAATATGGTAAGCTAACATTATTAATGATATTTCTTCTTCTTTTTTCTCCTTCTCCTTTCTCCAGTACAGGAGATGGATAATCCACGGATGGGTTTTCTCTGTCTGCCTGCTCTTGAGACCAAGTAGCCAAAGCTTGACACGCCCCCACTTCCTGTGGAGCCCATTCTTAACTTGGTCTCTGCTCGGAGAAGACTCGTTTTGGCGTGGCTCTCAGCTTATCAGGTTAGACAAGAAATCCATTGATTGATTATCCCTTGATAATTGGCTTCCCCTTCCCAAAAAATTTCCACCTATAGGAATTTAACCACAAAATTTTCTGGGGATCAGTCCTGATCTCAAACCTAAAATTAAAAAGGGGATTGGTGGGGAGGGAAATTTCCCCACAGATATCAGCCAGCCCCAGGGCTCTGGGGGGTGAAAAGGGGGGGAAGAAGGCATCAGCAGAGACTACTTGCTGAACCTTTTCCCCAACCACTAAGTTTTCCTTGGGATCATCCCTGATCCTATATTAAAATTGAAAAAGGGGGTGTGGGGGGGGAAAACTCCCCACGGATCCCAGTCAGCCCCAGGGCTCTGGAGGTGAAAAAGGGGGGGGGAAAAGGCATCAGCAGAGACCACTTGCTGAGCTTTTCTCCCCAACCTTCCAAGGGATTTTTTCCTCAAATTGGGGGAAAAAATAACAATCTCCAGGTCCGGATTCAAACTTGAATTCGGATCATCGGAGATTCCCTAGCAGCCCAGGGCAACCGCGGGCGCCATTTTAGTTGCCGTTTTCAGACAACAAAGGCAATCCCTGACTGGGATTCCCTTAAAACGTCACAGCGCGCCAAATTTAAATCCCCGGGCACAAGCAGCTTCTGGGAGGCTGCGGAGCTTATCTTCAGAGGGAAACGAAGCACAGGAAGGGAGTAAGCCAACCAAGAAACGGAGGCTAGAGAACCCTCCTGGGATCTGCAAAGCCCTTTTTCAGGGAGAAACGAGCTGTGGCTGCCATCTCTTGCAGAGAAAGGCAAACCGAGCTTAAGGAAGCTCTACATCATATCTGGAATCACTGATAGAGGCGGAATAGGAGCACACAACCAGCGCTCCACCCCCGATACACACATATAATAATAGGACAAAATATAATAATAATAAAAATAGATACATAAATTTTAAAAATAATAATAATAATTTAAAAAAAAAATTTTTTTTTAAAGCTAAAAATTAAGCGACTGCAGGGCCAACAGGCCTAAAGACAGAACACACAATATTATCATCATCACCATTATTGTTGTTGTTGTTATTATTATTATTATTTTATTATTGTTGTTCCTATTATTAGTATAATAGTAATAGTATTAATAAGAATAAATTCCGCTCTAGGTGACCGCCATTTGATACCTGCTGTGTATTAAGTCAGGCCTACAGACCCTTTTGAGGTCGCCACTGATATTTTTTGCCTCCCTTTTCCTTTTTCTACTGGTGCACGTTGCCTGGTCACCTAAGGCCTCCGGGCGGAACCCAAAGAGTGGTTCCAAACGTGCCTTCGGTACCTCCCTCAGCTACCGTGACCTTAGCCCAGAGAGAATATTTTTGTTGTGGTCGGGTGATCAGGGGAACAGTCCTGGTACTTGTTCCAATTTCGCTCCCGCCAATACTTGCCTGCCTGAGCGTCTTCTCAGTTTTTCTGGGACTGCTCAAGCGGAATGGAGGGACCCTCGTTGCCTCAATCCATGAGCACGACCCCTCCACCTCCCAATTACGGCTGCAACACACCTTCTGACCAGAAGGCGGCAGGCAAGTGCAAAGCGAAGACAAAACACTCGCTCAAGAGGCCCTCCAAGTTGGCGGAAAAGCAAGCCAGCCGTAGGCACCAGGCCCTGGAGAAGGAGTTCTCCAGAGCGCAGAGGCAGGCCCAATTGGAATTGGTTCAAATAGCGGCCACCGAGATGGAATTACCATTGGGTCCATCCACATCAACCCAGAGCGCGTGGTCCATTCCAGGAACACCGCAACCACTGGATCCACCATCTACATCAGCCCAACAAACAACCACGGCGGCAGGCACAACCACTGAGTCCAACTCTCCACCTGCGGTCACCACACCCAAAGGTAATGACATAGGGGACATCTGGGCAGATGGACGGCTAGAGGCCCTATTAACCAAAGTGGTGGACCGAGCCCTAGCACAGCGCTCCGCCCACCACGACCAGGGGCCCTCCATCTCAGCCATGCCACACTCGGAACTCCCCTCAGAGTCCTCAGGCATTCAGGAACCCGTCTCCCCGGCCCAGTCCTCCATGAGTGGTTATTCTTCACCACAAGAGGAGGATCAACCTGGGATCTCTATGTCAGAGGATGAGGAACTTCCCCCTGAGCCCCCCTCAGGGGGATTATTTAATCCCAACCGCTTCCTCACGATACTACGCAAGGCCACAGCCATTGCGGACATGGGGACGGATCAGTTTTCTCAGCCGCAAGCGACACCGGCCACCACATCCAGACCCGTATTCGTAGAAAAGGTGACAACGCAACACCATATACCTTGCCCCGCCATTTTCCTGAAAGGGATCAAGAAGCCATGGGACTCTCCCGCTTCCTTCCCATCAGTGAGTGGTACGGACAAAAAATTATACAGCACTGCCACAGACCTCAATGAGGCCTTAGAAATTCCTAAAGTAGATGAAGCCTGGACCCCCTTGGTCTCCCAGACAGCCATGGCTGGGGACCTAGTGGAGGCCCTTAAGGCAGATGACAAAAAGTGGGAACAAGCCTTTCGCAAAACCCACCAGACAGCGGCATGGGCCATTAAAGCAGCCACCTCGGCCTCCTTTTTTGTCTGGGCCACCCTCACCTGGTTGCAACAACTACAAACCATAGTTCCTATGGAGGACATACGAACACACCAGGACCTGGCTAAGATGGTAGCAGCCACGGAATACGCTGCAGACGCAACGTTCCAATCGGCCATTTTTTCATCCAGATCCATAGCATCCAACATAATTGCCAGGAGAATGCTATGGCTAAAACACTGGCAAGCTGACACCAAGGCTAAGTGGCGGCTAGCGACCGCCCCTTACTCAAGCAACGGTCTGTTTGGGGAGGCCTTGGACCCCTATCTTGTAGAGAACAAAGACAAGCGGAAGGTCATGGCACACTTGAACAAAAGGTCAGACAAACGTACCACACCTTACTTTCGTAGGCAGTCCTTTCGCCAACCGACAACCACGCCTATCAGTCAGGCACCCAAGCCATTCACTCCCAGGCAGAACAAACCGTACGGCCGCCCCTACGACAGACCGGGGTTCCAGCCCAGACAACAAAACCAGTCGAGACGACCCTTTCGTGGAACGGGTCGTCCGTACCGGAAGACAAAATGACTCCTACATAGACCTACCCATTGGAGGAAGACTAGCTCACTTCTTCCACCAGTGGGAGCAGACCTCCACGGACAACTGGGTACTACAAACCATCCAGTCCGGGCTGTCCCTGGAGTTCCTGGTCACACCCCCAGACCGACTCATCAACTGCTCGGTCTCCAGGAACCCCACCAAACGCAAACTCATGCAGGAGGCCATCCAACACCTGTTGGACATTCAAGCAATAGAACCGGTCCCAGCGGAATACAGAGGCAGAGGATTTTACTCCATCCTCTTCGTGGTTCCAAAGACTTCAGGAGGATGGAGGGCAATCCTGGACCTAAAAAACCTCAACCGCTACATCACATACAAAAAATTCAAGATGCAATCCCTTCAGTCCATCCTGGGAAGCATCAGAGAAGGAGACTTCCTGGCATCGATAGACCTCACGGAAGCCTACCTTCACATCCCCATCCACCCAAACCACCGCCGGTTCCTACGTTTCTGTTACGGGGGAAAACACTTCCAATACAGAGCTCTCCCCTTCGGTCTATCTTCGGCACCCAGGGTATTTACCAAGATACTAGCAGCGGTAGCCGCCAAACTGAGAAAAATCCCAATACGCGTCCAATGTTACCTAGACGACATACTAATCCAAGCAACATCCCTACAGACAGCTCAGGCGGACGTAAGGACCGTCATTCGCGTCCTCCAATTACACGGATTCTCAGTAAACTTTCAGAAGAGCCAGACAGTTCCCTCGTCCAGGCTGCTGCATCTGGGGGCCATGATAGACACAACCAACTGTATGGTCTATCTCTCCCAAGACCGGGTGGCCGGCATCAGGGAACTGGCTTGCTGGGTTCACAGGCAACGTTCAGTTCCGATACTAACACTTTCCCAATTATTGGGCAAGATGGTATCGGCCATAGCCATTGTACCCTGGGCCAGGCTCCACCTACGGGAACTACAGTGGTTTCTGCTCCCGTACCAACGGCAGAACACCAGCGCATCCAACCACCTAGTCAGGGTCACGGCACAAATCCGCAGGGCGCTACGCTGGTGGTGCTCTCGGGCCGTGACCAAGGGGTCACCCTTCAAGGAACCAGTCAGAGTTACCATCACTACAGACGCCAGTCTGTATGGTTGGGGAGCCCATCTGGACTCCCAGTTTGTACAGGGACGTTGGTCCGCCACGGATCTGAGAAACAACATCAACTGGCTAGAACTCAGGGCTATCCACCTAGCCTTGCAACAATTCAAAGACAGAATCAGAGGCCACCACGTTCTAGTCCTAACAGACAACGTAGCAGCCAAGGCGCACATCAATCGGCAGGGGGGGACCAGATCAAAAACCCTGATGACAGAGTCACGACTCCTATTCAGCTGGGTAGAGCCCAATCTGAAGTCACTAAAAGCGGAACACATATCGGGGGTCAACAACCAGCAAGCGGACTTCCTAAGCCGCACCACAGTGGACCCTTCGGAGTGGGGGCTACACCCGAACTTGTTCCTAGACATCTCCCGCAAGTTCGGGTACCCGATCCTCGATCTGTTCGCATCATCAGACAATGCCCAGCTCCCCAGATTTTACTCTCGTTACTTCAACCCGCGAGCAGAGGGGACGGACGCTCTGAGAACTCAGTGGCCTCAGGGTCTGCTTTATGCCTTTCCCCCACTACCACTCATACCGGCGGTCATCCGAAAGCTGATTCAGGAGCGGGCAGAAGTGATCCTAGTAGCACCATATTGGCCACAGAGACCGTGGTTCGCCGACCTGATGAACCTGTCTCAGTCGCCCCCATGGAACATTCCCCCTCATCAAGTGTCCCTACACCAGGGAACCATCAGTCACCCGGAACCCCAATGGTTACAACTGACCGCCTGGCACTTGAGCGCCAGATAATGGCACAGGAACTATTCTCTCCCGGGGCCATTACCATAATTCAAGCTTCACGCCGTCCGGCAACAAACCGCATTTATGACTCCACTTGGAAAAATTTTTGCCTTTGGTGCAGGGAACGGCAGTTTGACTTACACAAACTCTACATCCCTCAGATAGTAGATTACCTCTTGGAGGGACTAGACAGAGGCCTCGCCCCCGCGACCATCCGCAGGCAAGTGGCGGCCTTGTCCACCCTCCTCACCTGCACGGATTCGGTTCCCTTAGCTCACCACCCCAGGATCCGCGCCTTTATCAAGGGCGCCTATAACACCAGACCTCCAGTAATTCACAGGTACCCGTCCTGGGAACTACCGCGAGTCCTTCACGCACTCACTCGGTCACCATTTGAACCATTGGCGACCGTTTCCTTGCGACACCTGTCGCTAAAGGTGGCGTTCCTGATTGCCATCACATCGGCCAGACGAATTTCGGAACTGGCCGCACTGTCAGTCAGAAACGACCTATGCATTTTCCACAAGGACAGGGTGGTCCTTAGGTTAGATCCTGCCTTCATACCGAAGGTGAATTCACTCTTTCACAGGACACAGGAAGTAATTCTCCCAAACTTCTGTCCAAATCCAACACATGACCGGGAGCGGCAGTGGCATACATTGGACGTCCGCAGAGCCTTGCGGCGTTATATAAAGCGTACAGAACCCTTCCGCAAATCGGAGGCCCTATTTGTGTCCTTCCAAGCGGGCACCTTGGGGCGGAAAGTTTCCGCGGGCACCATTGGAAGGTGGATCCGAAGCTGTATCGCAGAAGCTTACAATGTATCATCCCTGCCGCCCCCAAGTCATCTCACAGCCCATTCCACCCGAAGCGCTGCAACTTCGGCGGCATGGGCTACCCAGGCGTCAATCGAGGAAGTTTGCAGGGCCGCGACATGGTCCTCGCCTTCCCCGTTTATACGACACTACAAGATAGACCGCTTTGCATCGGCGGACGCCTCCTTTGGTAGGAGGGTCCTCCAGCAAGTTGTCTCAGAGATCAATCTACCGGCCTTATCTGTTTCCCACCCCTTGGGACAGTGAGGCTTTGGTACGTCCCATCCGTGGATTATCCATCTCCTGTACTGGAGAAGGGGCGTTGGTCTTACCTGAACGCCTTTTCTCAGTACGGAGATGGATAATCCACACCCACCCCAAGGCCAGCAGGCCGCTAGTAGGGAGCTGAGAGCCAATACCTTGTCAATCATCAGCCAATTCGCCCTCGTTAAGAATGGACTTCACAGGAAGTGGGGGCGTGTCAAGCTTTGGCTACTTGGTCTCAAGAGCAGGCAGACAGAGAAAACCCATCCGTGGATTATCCATCTCCGTACTGAGAAAAGGCGTTCAGGTAAGACCAACGCCCCGTCTCCTTCTTATGGGGACTTTAATATTTACTATAAATATTCCAACTTAGCTACAAGAACCTTGATAAACTTGATATTATATTTGCCAAACAAGGTATTATTTCAAATTAACATGTTAATAAGAAGACTGTCAGTTTAGAATATTCTGAAGCAATGTTTTGTTTAGGCCAAGAACGCATGTGCCATTATTGATGCAAAATATATACAACAGTTCAGAGTTTGTAGGAGGTGTTGTCAGGAATTCAAGAGTATCCATAGCAGGACCTAAGATCTGTGCTTCCCATCAGAAACTGTGTAAACAGTGTGCAAATACTGCACTTTAAAGACAAACTGTCAGGATAAGTAGACCTCAAAAATGTGACCTACTTCTTTAACCATTTGCCTGTATACTTGCAAAGTAGATGGAGCTCCTTAGGCAGTTTTGAAAAGCACTTCAAAAGAGGTCACTAAAATGTAATTAATCCACCATCCATAACAGAAATTATGACTAGCTTACCACAGGCCACGTAGCACCACACAATCCCAACAGATATTTAACTTGTAGGTTTAACACTGCACATATAAAGGCAGGAAGGATGCTGAGTCTATCATTCAGCTTTTTTTTTACATGTCTTTCTTCAATAGCAATTTGCATGACTAACTTGGAAAAATATGCACATGCAGAAAACATGGAAGGGGAGTAGGAATCATTGGAGGTTCCTGGAATGCAATCTGGCCCAGGGAATAATCGCTATGCACGATATCATCTTTCCCAGTAACTGGGAAAGGATGGCCAATGTCACTGATCAGTCCCAGCATATTTTGAGGACCAACTCCCGAATACTGTCCCGACGTTCCTGGGACAGATAGACCTGGCATTCTACCGTGTCTATGATGGCTCCTAGGTGTAATAGCCTAGTCGATGGAACTGTCTGGCTCTTTTGAAAGTTTACCGAGAACCCGTGGTCCTGGAGGACCTTTATCACCAGCCTGAGGTCTGACTGGGTGGCCGGGAGCGACGACAACTGGATTAAAATGTCGTCCAGGTAGCATTGGACATGGACCGGCACCAGTCTCAGATGGGCGGCAAGTACCGCCAGGATCTTGGTAAACACCCTCAGAGCCGAAGACAGGCCGAACGGGAGCGCCCTGTATTGATAATTGAACCTTAGGAACCGGCGGTGGTCGAGAAAGATGGGAATGTGGAGATATGCTTCCGTAAGGTCTATGGACATTAGGAAGTCTCCCCTTCTCACGCTGCCCAAGATGGACTGGAACATCTACATCTTGAATTTGCGATATGCAAGATGGTAGTTGAGACCTTTGAGGTCTAGGATCGCCCTCCATCCTCCTGAGGTCTTGGGGACCACAAAGAGGATGGAGTAGAATCCTCGACCCCTTTGACCTGCCAGCATCGGTTCTATGGCCCTTATGTCCAGAAGATGATGAATGGCCTCTTGCATGAGGCTCCTCTTTACGGGATTTCTTGGTTGAGGGCAAGAAATAAAACGCCCCGGTGGACTGGAGATGAACTCCAGGGACAGGCCGTGGTGAATGGTGTTTAGAACCCAGGCGTCTGTGGTGGTGACCTTCCACTGGTGAGCAAAGAGGGACAACCTGCCCCTTATGGGAGGGACCGCCCGAGAGTCATTTGGACCTCCTGAATGGGCGTCCCCCCCGAAAAGGCCGTTTGCCCTGGAATTGTTGTCTGGGCCTGGGACCCGATCTGTCAGCCGGGCGATCCTGCCTGGCTGTGAAGGGATGGGAGGGTTGTGTATTGCTGGGGCTAGCTCCTGACCGAAAGGACTGCCTGCGGGCGTAAGGGTAAGGTCGTCTGTCAGCCCACCTAGTGAGGTGGGTAAGTACCTTCCGTTTGTCCTTGTCCTCAGTCAGGTATGGTGATAAAGTTTCCCCAAATAGTTTACCACCCTAGTATGGGGTCGCTGCCAGGCGCCATTTGGATTTAGCATCGGTGTGCCAGTGCTTTAACCAAAGCATGCAACGTGCTGATACGATGGATGCCATGGTACTGGAGGAAAACCTGGCCACGTGTAGTGTTGCATCGGAAACATATTCCGCTGCCGCCACTAGCTTGCTCAGGTCCTGATGTGTACGAACATCCTCCGGGGGAATCCTGGCTTGGAGCTGACGGAGACAAAGGAGGGAGGACCTAGTGAAAAAGGATGCTGAAGTGGCAGCCCTGATAGCCCACGCCGCCGCCTGGTGAGTCCTGTGGAACGTCAGTTCCCATCTCTGGTCCTCCGCCTTCAGCGCCTCAGACATATCTCCTGAGATCGTGGTTGAGGACAGGAGAGGGGCCAAGGGCTCGTCCACTGTAGGCACCTCCAGCACGTCTGCCAAATCTGGAGCAATGCTGAAAAGTGTCTTTGTCGTTCTCACCTGGGAGGGGGAAGGTGCCAGGGAAGACTCACTGTTTCCGGACCTCATTGAGGAATAAAGGGGGACAAGGTACGTGGTGCTGAGTTACTACCGGTTCGGTGAACAGCGGATCCACTTCTGAATCGGGTGCAGGTGCTGCCGGGGTAGTCCGATCAGGGCCGATGTGGGCCGTAGAGCTAGCCTTACGAAGCAAGAGTAGAAAAAGTGAAGGGTTGAAAAGCCCGCCAAATGGCGGCGGATCCGGAGGGGAGTCCTCCTCCTCCTCCAACCATGGGGTGTCTAACGGTTGGTCATACTCTGGAGGGGATGAGGCCCTGCTGTATGAAGATTGGGATGAGGAGGGAGGCCCGTGGTATCCCGCTGGTGTTGACTGGGGAAGCGGAAGGGAAATCACCATATCAGCCCTGGGCATGTACGATGACCTGGCCACGAGAGCTCGGTCCACCACCTGAGCAATTAAGGCCTGAAGGCAATCCTCAGGGGGGAAGGTGTCAGACTCGGCTACCCTGAGTCTCGCAGCCGTGGGGGTAAAAGTTGCTTCTGGAGCCAGGCGTTGGGCCCGCAGTACAGGTAGCAATTGGGGGTTGGCAATGCCCTGATCTGGTCCAGGTGGAGTAAGAGAAGCAGGAAGTCCCGCTGGGTAGAGGTTGAGAGACCCAGTGGTAAATCGAAGGAGAAGGCCTTGGCTTGTTCGGTCCCAGCCCTGGCCTGCTTCTGTGCTTTGGAGAACTCCTTCTCCAAAGCCTGGTGTCTCCTGCTGGCCTGTTTCTCCGCCAATTTGGAGGTCTTCCTCCCAGAGATGGCCTTGGCCTTGGCCGAGATCCTATCTGCTACCTCCTGGTTGGAGGACCTGTGCCGCTTCTGGCCCGAGGAAGGAGGACAGGCGTCCCTGGGTTGGGAGGTTGTGTTGTCCGCCATCCTTGTGGGAGTTATCTCAGGGATGTTGAGAGGTAACTCAGGCGGATCGATTGGCAGGTAAAATCAAGGGCAGAGAATAGAAATGACCACCCTGCCCCCCTGGCCACCCAACCAGTAGGAATCCTAGGGTCCAGTTGCGATTACGGCCACGGCAAAGTCACCGGGGTGACGACAACCAGCTTGCTCGTAAGATGCATGGTGTTGCCAAGGCCAGCAAAGCAATAAATGGCAACACGGTTTGCACAGCGGGGGGGGGAATCTGTGGGACGGTAAGAGCTCGCGTGAAAACCCACAGTCTGAATCACAGCCCGCCAAATGGGGGCCAGGGACAACACCAGATTGAGGCCTAAATTTGGGTCCAGTGGCCTATGCAGGGATTCAGAAAAAAACCTTCCTGGGGGGGGTGTGTGTGACCCAGATTAGCCATTCACCCTCAGTAGTACCCCCAAGCGCTGCCAGGAGGGACCCCCTTTGTATTCCCCCCAAAGGTAAAGTGCTATCCAGGCCTATGGATCACTGAATGCAATCGTGAAGGCCGTCCAAGATGGTGGCCGCGGCCTTCACTGGCACCCCTGTGCCACTTATATAGAACATGAGGGAGGACTAAGTCATCCCTCCCCAATGATCCAGGGCCCCCTTGAAGTACGAGAGCGGCCGCAGCCGAGGGGAATCCCCCCTCCTTTCCCCCTTCTCCTGATGTGTTGGAAACGAGACGGCAGCGTCCACACGGCCGCAAAATGGCGGCCGCAGCAATTAGGGCCAGTTCTCCAGTGACTCCTCGTGGTTCCAGCCCATGCCAATGGAGAGGGAGAGGAGACGTTGGAAGAAATGAGAGTGTAACAGCTCTCAAACGCTGGCTGCAAGACCCGAAGAAAAAGGTAGAAAAAAGGAAAACAACCCGTGGGGAAAGGATGGAGCCGCTGGAGCAAAAAAAACGCCCAATTCGGGCGTCACACGGGCACTGGAGCTGCAGCTGCAATCTCCGGCGAAGGAAGAGGCCTGGGAGGGAGAGGAGGGGGGTGTTTTTACAGCGCTGATCCCAGCGCTGTCTGTAGAAGGGAAGGGAGAATGGAAAACTCCGTTCTGCCCAAGACTGAAGGAGAAGGAAAAAACCAGCAGTCAGACTGAGGCAGCACTAAACCCAGCGCTGCCCAGGCGACTATGGAACTGTGGAAAATCCACCAATGGGACTCTGATCTACCTGCCTATGAACCAAACTTGCACGTCTGTCCTGGGCGAAGATCAAGTCGAGATTGGGAGGTCCTAGTCCAGGACGGGCATGGCAGGTTTAGCTGACTTGATCTGATTGGGCAGGAAAACAGAGAAAACCCATTGGTGGATTCTCCATCTCCTGTGCTGGAGAAAGTACAGTCCTTATCTCCCAATTCTCAAGGTGTTCAATATGTTATACAGAAAGAATTCAGGTTCCAAATTCAGGGAGAGAAATCCTAATGCATACATGAAATGGAGCCATGGCTAGTTAATATAAAAAAATTCCCTTATTTCTCTACATGAAAGGTGCTAGAATACTAAGCTAGCCATTTTGTTGGAGTTACACTTTTTTATTGAGATGTAATCGGATTCTATATATGTTTAAAACTACTAAATCTCTATTCCCCATCTATGGCTTTATCAATAGAAAAACAGTAAAAGAAGATAAAACTGTACAATTGACAAAATGGAAAGGGAAGAGAAGAATGAAAAAAAATCAAACAGCCATGTCTGAAAGAACAAAACTTAGTCAGCTAGAAAACAGATGAGTGCTCTGCATAGACAAGATTTGGGATATAAAGCTAATTAATTTTTTTTTTAAATTAGAAGCAGGATCAGCAAATGAGAAGGCCTGAACTAATTTTGTTTCTTTTACCTCCTTTATTGTTAAAGCCATTTATTCCAAAAAGGGAATAAGATATTTGTCAATGTTAAGATTTAAAAGAATATATTATTTTATAAGAAATTCACCTTTAAAGATTCCTATCGAAAAGACAGCAGAGTGCAAATCATTTGCACATTAATTTATTCCATATTTCCAACCATATTTCACCTCAAAATTCATGTGATCCCCTACATATGGGTGGAATCATGCTCATAACCTGTATATTACAATGGTTTCTATATTGTGAATTATTTGATATATTTATTTTCATGAGAAGAACTACTATATCAAAAGCAGCAGTGTATCTGGATAAACAAAGGAAGGAAGGAGGGTTGGTTTTTGGGGGGAACATTCAATATACTGAAGAATTCAGTAACATTTTCTATCTTTTAAATAATAAATGAAAATTAAATGCATTCCTATGTTACCATCTATATATTAATATATGCTTCTTTGAAATATGAAGAAAGCATTGGATATATAATATATAATAATATATTCTAATATTAATTTTGGTATAATAACTCTGTTTTCTAAGTATTATTATTCATGTAGTATGGATAATGCTCAGGTCAGTTAGCGATCTTGAAAAAGGCAAATCACAGTCCCAAGCATCCTAGAACAAGGAAATGAAAAATTACTATGGACATGGACATGTAGCTACAGAAATCAACTTCAACGTTAAGGAAACTTTCTCTTTCTCTTTTAATTTCAGATAAAAAGTCAGGGGAACTGAAGAAGCTACATATTGTGATGACAATGTGGCAGAGCTCATGTTGAACCAGTAACTTTTTGATCAGTCTCCTCTAGACTTAACAAGCCTACTGTTTTCCTACAGAGCTCTGACAACAGAAACTTCAATGGACTCAATGGATTTACAAATTACTTTGCTGGCAAAAGTCTATAAAAAGAGAATCTTGTTTATTTATCTTCCTACATCAAGCCACAGAAAAACTTCTATGTTCAGAGTAGTATAAATTCTGTAATAAATGTAGTTCAAGTCAGAGACCATAATATTTAGTAAGATTCATATTCTCCCCTTTGTCAATAAATTGTTAAGTAACAGTCCCATTTCCCCATCTCACAAAATCAATGTCCTTAAATTCAAGTAGAAATTATGGAACTAACTGCTGAACCACAATATACCAAGAAATGTTACATACATCAATTTTTGCTAAAGCTGAACTTTACCAACCTGTTTTTCTTTCTTCTGTATTTTCATTATCATCAATTTTGGGGTATATATTACTTCTGCAAAATATAAAACAAAGCTCATTCCAGAAATTCAAATACACAAGATCAGTTTGGGAAGTCTTTTAATATAAGGCTCTTTCAAAAGTGCTACTGTTCACTTAATAAAAATATTATCTGTGAAAGATGAGCTTCTAGAACATAAATAACAGAGTTCCTGTGACACCTTAAAAGGCTTGTTAGTGTACTGTGACATAACCTTTTAAAGTAT
The DNA here is from genome assembly GCF_016545835.1 of Crotalus tigris. Taxonomy (NCBI): domain Eukaryota; kingdom Metazoa; phylum Chordata; class Lepidosauria; order Squamata; family Viperidae; genus Crotalus; species Crotalus tigris. The sequence continues at coordinate 576,410 of NW_024099112.1, forward strand.
TTATTAGCTTTTTAAAATATAGAGGACAATGTTGTTGTTTTTTGTGATGACAGAAATCCAATTTATTCCTTTCACTGATGGGACAGGTTCATTCTAGAGAAAGAGAAGGAACATTTTATGCATTGGAGTAGAGGCAGAATTGTGGTTTTATTAAAAAATAAATAAATACAGCTATGTCCTAACCACTTTTGTTGGGCAACAAGCCCTATTAAATGAAAAAAAGCTTACTGCTGAACAGACATAATTGGGAATGCATTATAAATAAGTTGCTGAATACAACTACAATACAGTGTCAGAGATATTGACAAACAGCTCCAGTTTATAAATAAAGGCAATACCTTTTCAAAGGCTAAGGTATTCAAATTACTATAATTTATTATTCCTTGATGAAAACATTGTTACCCATAAGGATATGTCACCTCTAGTGCTCTTCTAGAGAAGGGCTTTTCAACCAGTGGTACGGGTACCACCTGTGGTACATTGGCACCTGGCAGGTAGTACGCGACCATCCTAGAAAGGTGGTAGTGGGGGAGGGGAATGAGCTGAACTGCACCGCGCATGCTTGAGCGAGAGATTGCTAGAGCTGCAGGGCTAAGCGGAAGCACCAGGATCAGTGCCACTTTCCAGCTGATCGGCGCTTCTTCGGGAGTGTCAGGGCTCAGTGGAAGCGCCAGGATCAGTGCCAGGATCCAGCTGGAACTCGGCGCTGATCCTGGAGCTTCTGCTGAGCCATGAAGAAGCACCGATCAGCTGGAAAGCAGCACTGATCCTGGTGCTTCTGCTGAGCCCTGAAGAAGCATCGATCAGCTGGAATGTTGCAGCATCTCCAGGGTCTTGTGATTTACATTCAGATGCTTGGCAACTGATTCATATTTATGACGGTCACAATGTCCCAGGATCATGTGAAGTGACCAAAACCTGCTGCAAGGACCCAGCAGATGGGGGGAATAAAAACCAAACACCCCCACCCCACCCCTGCTGCCAATCCTCAACAGAAATGCTCACAACAATGAAAACCTCGGACAAGAGGAAGAGCGCCGGTGGGCAGGCAGGCAGGTGTCTTGCTTGGCTGTGGCTTGGGGGGCACTTTTTTCAGTGCCATTGTAACTTCGAACTGTCACTAAGCGAACTGTTGTAAGTCGAGGACTACCTGTATTTCATCACTTTTTTCCTTTGGGGGGGGGTCATCAAGTTTTTGACACCTTGCTGGGTGACTGGTGGTACTTGGATATTGCCATATCTTAAAAGTGGTACAATGGGTGAAAAAGTTGAAAAGCCCTGTTCTAGAGAAATGAGACAGAAAAATAAATAAGCATGTAGAGAATTCCCAGTTCTTCTACTACAAATGGTACCTCCAGATGGGTTGGAATGTAAATCTGGATGTTAAAATCCAATACATTGAAGAAAACTCAGTTGAAAGAGGATTATCTTAAAAGAAAATGCTAAATATAAAAGTCATAGAAAAGTCAGCTTCTGCTTTCCTCAAGGAGCCCTTTCTCCAATCAGAATCTACCTATGTTATGTACTGGTAGGAAATGTATAGAGTTCCTATCTGTTAAATTAAAAATTTCATGAGTTAAATTGTTTACATTTTTGAATGTACACAGAAGCTAAATATCTACAAAATACAAGATCATGCACAAAGCACATATACACATCAACTAATGTTGGTTTTGATTAGTTTGTTCAGCTTTAGTTACCATGCACTGATGGTGATTATGATAAATTTTGGCTTGCATTTTAAAATTCAGAAACTTTCCTGTTGCTCTGATTCATTTGCTTAGCTTTGATGTGTATACTCACATCTAGAAGTTGAGTTTTCAAAATACTTTTAAGTGCAGAATTTTCTAGTTTGTAGAGCCTCATATTTACAGTATAGTATTTTTTTTATTTTATGGTTGTAATATTAAGATTATTCATTTAAAGATTAAGCAGCTGGAAACACCCCTAATACAAATATTACAGGCACAATACATGGACTCAGGTCCCGCATGGTTTTTCTCTATGTTGGCACAAGTGAGACGGGCAGGCTCCCAAAAAACAAATTGCTGAAACTGTGTGCTGAAACGGGGCGTTGTCTTACCTGAACGCCTTTTCTCAGCAGGATGATGTAGAGTCCAATGGATGGGTTCTATGACAGCCTTCCTGCCCGGCAGACTGGGTAAAAAACTTTGGCCACACCCCTCCTTTGGGCGTGACCCCAGTTTTGACTGAGGCGAGAACCTTTGTTGGAATTGATATGATAGCTCCTTGTCCAATACCTGCCTAGACCTGATACCTGGGGGGGCTTGGACTCTACATCATCCTGCTGAGAAAAGGCGTTCAGGTAAGACAACGCCCCTTCTCCAGCAGGATGGCTGTAGAGTCCAATGGATGGGACATACCAAAGCCCTCATGTCTCCCTGGGAGGGAGTGTCTAGGCCACTGAATCCTGAGCAGATACGACTTGCTGTAGCACTCTTCTACCAAAGGCAACATCCGCTGCGGCAAAGGAGTCTAAATGGTAATGCCTAATGAATACAGAAGGAGAAGATCAGGTTGCGGCCTTGCAAATCTCTTCCACCGACGCTTGTGTCGACCACGCAGCCGATGTGGCTGCGCTACGTGTTGAATGGGCAGTCACGTGTGTGGGCACTGGAAGTGCCTGCGAGACATAGGCTTGGGCTATACAGGCTCTAATCTACCTACTATGGTAGAAGATGACACCTTCTTTCCCATAGTTGATGGTTGGAAGGAAACAAATAATGCTTCCGTCTTACGGAAGGACGAAGTGCGCTTCACGTAGAAACACAGCGCTCTACGCAAGTCCAGCTTGTGCCATCTATGTTCTAGCCTATGTCTGGGTTTTGGGCAGAAATCAGGAAGAATCAGTTCCTGAGATCTGTGGAAGATGCTGTTTACCTTCGGAATGAAAGCAGGGTCTGGTCTAAGAACGACCTTATCCTTGAAGAAGGTACAGAGATCCTTCCTCACTGACAGTGCGGCTAGTTCCGAAATTCTCCTTGCTGAAGTAATAGCCACTAGAAAGGCTACCTTCAGCGATAGGTGATGAAGAGAACATGAGTCAAGAGGCTCAAAGGGTGCTGATGTCAAGGCTTGAAGAACTTTAGGCAACTTCCAAGATGGGTACCTGTGTATAACAGGAGGTTTAGTATTGGCCGCACCTTTCAAAAAGGCGCTAATCGCTGGATGTTGCGCCAGAGAGGTTAAGTTGTCACAGGAAAGTACAGTTGAGAGGGCCGATACCTGTCTACGGATAGTGTTGACTGATAGGCCCTTATTGAGTCCTTCCAATAGGTAATCTAGGATATTGGGAATAGATACTGAGGTTGGATCTAGGTGAAGTAGGACGCACCACCTGCAAAAACCTTTCCATGTAGCATCGTAGATCCTGTTTGTCAAAGGTCGTCTTGATGCTTGTATGATCGATATCACCCCTGAGGAATAGGATTGCTTGGCTAAACTTTGCCGTTCAAATGCCAAGCGGCTAGTTGTAGCCACTGCAGATCTGGATGCAAAAGTTTGCCCTGACTGAGAATTACTCGGTCCGGGGGAATCCTCCATGAGGGTGATATCGAAAGATCCACGAGGTCGGCAAACCACGGGCGCCGTGGCCAATGTGGAGCAATCAAGATTACTTCTGCACCTTCCAGGATCAACTTGCGTATGGTCGCCGGTATTAATGGCAGCGGTGGAAAGGCGTACAGAAGTTGCGCCGGCCACCGACACCTGAGAGCGTCCGTTCCCTCCGATCCCGGAGTCGGGAATGTGGAGAAGAACCTGGGGAGTTGTGTGTTCTTCAGAGTGGCAAATAGGTCCAGATGTGTCTGTCCGAACTTCCGGGAGATCTCCTCGAACAGAGCCGGATCCAGCCGCCATTCCGACTGATCCACCTTGGCTCTGCTCAGGGAGCCTGCCTGGAGATTCGTCTCCCCTGAGATGTGCTCCGCTCTGATGGAGCTCACATTTGTTTCTGCCCACCGAGCCAGAGCTGATGCCTCCTGCATTAGTTCCGCGGATCGCGTTCCTCCCTCCTTGTTGACATGGGCCTTGGCTGCTACATTGTCTGTTAGAACGAGAACGTGTCTTCTCGTTACTAGGTGGGAGAACTGACGTAGAGCCAGGTGAATGGCCCGAAGCTCCAGCCAATTGATGCTGTGAGAAAGGTCCTTCTGGTCCCACTGGCCCTGCGCTATCTGTGTTCCCAGATGGGCTCCCCATCCGAATAGGCTCGCGTCTGTCGTGAGCGTGATCCAGCTCGGCTCCCTGAATATACTCCCCTTGAGCATCATGGGGGATATCCACCAATTCAGTGATTTCAGTACATGTTCTGGTACCAAGACCCTCCTGTTGGAGGTACTGAGGGTCCTCCTCTGATAGGGGAGGAGGAACCACTGCAACTCCCTTGAGTGGAGTCTTGCCCATGGAACAATACCCATGCAAGATATCATTTTTCCCAGGAGTTTTGAGAGCTGTATCAAAGGTACTCTCTTGTCTCTTTGAATTTGGTGAACTAGCTTGGAGATGCTGATCTGACGCTCCTGGGAAAGGTATACCCTGCACTGAGACGAGTCTATCACCGCACCTAGATGCTGTAGTTTCCTTGAGGGAGTGAGATGGCTCTTTTCTATATTGACCGAGAATCCGTGCTCTTGTAGGACGCGGATTGTGGTCTGGAGGTCTACTTTTGCTTGCTCTTGCGAGCTGGACTGAATCAAGATGTCGTCCAGATAAAACTGTACGCGCACCGGCATCAACCTGAGATGGGCCGCTATTACTGCTAGAATTTTGGTAAATACCCTTGGGGCTAAGGAAAGACCAAAGGGTAGAGCCCTGTATTGGTAATGCCGGTGTGCGTAGGTAAATCTGAGGAATTTGCGGTATTTGGGGTGGATGGGAATATGCAGGTACGCCTCCATGAGGTCTATTGAGGACAGGAGGTCGCCCTTCCTGACACTGGCTAGGATGGATTTCAGGGACTGCATTTTGAACCTCCTGTAAATCACGTAATAATTTAGGCCCTTTAGGTCCAATATTGCTCTCCACCCTCCTGATGTCTTTGGGATCACAAAGAGGATGGAATAAAATCCTCTTTCTTCCTCTCCTTTTGGTACCTTCTCTATGGCCTGAATTGACAGGAGGTGTGCTATGGCCCAGGTTACCAACCTTGCCTTGTGTGCCTTTCTGGAGATGGGACATCTGATGAACCGGTTTGGTGGGGGAGAACAAAAGTCTAAGGTCAGGCCATGCCTGATCGTCTCCAAGACCCAGGCGTCGGTAGTGGTCTGCTCCCAGACTTCAATGAAATTCCCTAACCGACCTCCTATGGGAGTGTCCTGTCTGGCGTCACTTGGCGCATTTAAAGGGTCGGCCTCCCGATCCTCTAAAGGGACGCCTGGACTGAAACTGGCCTCTGGCTCCCATGTTTTGGCGATCCTGGGGACGATCCTGTCTCGAGTAGAAGGATCGTGAGCCTCTAGACCAGTCCCAGGATTGCCCTGATCGAAAGGGCCGTCTCCAGTCCCAGGAGTTGCTTGGGCGGAAACGTTGCCTCCGGAATTCCTGACTGCCTCTTCTGTCTAATTTCTTTGATGGATGGACTAGGATTTTTCTCTTGTCCCTGCTCTCGCTTACATGTGGATCCAGGATGGATCCAAATAATAATGACCCACTGTACATGGACGTCAAAAGACGCCACTTGGCCTTCAGATCTGTCTTTCAATTTTTGAGCCACAGTAGTCTACGAGAGGCCACTGTGGCCGCAATGGATCTTGCTGCATACTTGGTTGCGTGCAATGAAGTTTCCGCCATAAATTGTGAGGCCGCCAGTATCTTGGCCAAAGTTTGGTGCGCTCTGACCTGATCTGGAGGTACAGTGGTTTGCAGCTCCCACAGCCACATGATACAGGCCCTGACGAAGAAGAACGATGATGTTGCTGCCTTGGCCGCCCAGGCTGCAGCCATGTGAGAACGATGGAGGGAGTGCTCAAATTTTTTTTCCTCTGGTTTCAAGGCCTCCGCCATGTCTCCTGGAATCGCAGAGGTAGAAAATAGTGAGATCATGGGACTATCTACTGTAGGGACCTCTAGCATGCCCGAAAAGGAAGGAGAGACACTGAATAGCTTCCTTTCCACGCTATTGGGTGCAGGTGGACTTGCGAGGGAAAACCATTGTTCCTCTACCGTGGTGCAGAAGACCTCCGGACAGGGAATGTATTTGTCCTGTGGGACTTTTTTGGCAAAGGCAGGGTTTGCCTCCTTGCTTGTGGAAGGATTCTCCTCCTGGACTGAGGTCAAATTGACCGTAGAGATTGCCTTTATCAGAAGTGATTTGAGAAGCGCTGGATCAAAGAGGCCAGAGCTCGTCGCCTGCTCAGGTGCGGTCCCCTCATCCTCCGAGAGGGGCATGTCTGTCATGTCTAGATCTAATGAGTCTCCCTCTCCTATCTGAGAAGAAGTCTCAGAAGTGTTAGTAGGCGGAGCCTTATTTCGTCCCTTATGGGATGGTTGAAAGGCTACTTGGCCCTTAGAAGCCATAAACTGGGAAAAGGCATCCTGCATGAATGCCTGAAATTGGGCCGACCATATGTCCTCCTGAGCTCTGTCATTGGACGTAGCTACAGTGGGAGTGTGGTCTGGTGTAGATGCTGGTGAAGAGGAGTGGGAGGAATCCAACTGTTCGGTTTCCCCAGGAGGAGACCAAGTTCTGAGAACTTCCTGGGAAGTAGGTTCTGCCGTGGGGGCCACCAATGGGGCAGGGAAACCATGTTTGTCCCATTGGAGCTAGTCTTCTGGGCCCTGGCAAATTGTCTTTCTAGAGCCAAATGTCTCCTCGAGGCCTCTCACTCAGCTGTTTTGGATGGTCCCCTTTGGGTAAGGTGTTTTGTTTTCGCTTTCTTCTCCCCCCCCCACCTCAGATTCAGAGGATCTGCGGTTTTGCTGTTGTTGTGGGGGGGGCAATTGGGGGACCTGCATAGCTGAATACGAGACATTGTCTGCTATTGTGCCAGGTACCCCGAGTAGGCAATACCTGGAGTGGGGAACTGAAGTACGCAGATCAGTTGCAGATAATTGGGGACTAAGAGCCCTCTTCTGCACAGAAAACAATGGCCGGACAGATTCCTTTGGGAGGAAGGACCCTGTAGGGCAGTGACTAAAGGTCACAATACGGAACAGTTAGATAGAAATCAAATTCTCCTTACTTCTTTCACCAAGGTCAGTGGACAGGGATGTCCAGACCTAATAGGAATTCACTTGTAAAATTGATAAACTATTTTCCCCGATCTGTGGCTGTAAACACAGACCACGAGTTGTAAGGAGGTAGTTCGCTATTTCTTCCCCTCTCTCTTCTTATTACCACCAAATTATCAAATTTGTAAGGCAAGAAAAACTCCGGATGGTAGATCCACCTAAAATGGCGGATTAACTGTACCAGCCAAAATGGCGCCTGAGAGGAGGCCACGCCTTCCAACAGTTAACTGAAGATGGAGCCACGAAGCTCAAAATGGCAAATATCAAGTGTTGAGGCAATCCGCCTAGAGGCCCAGAAAAACGTGAGTCTTGCGATGGCACCCCCCCCGGGACCCGCAGGTATCCGCGGGTGACTGAAAGGCTTCTGGGGACGAGAAGGGAGAGGCCTGTGCCTATTGATCTTGCCTCCCCGAAGCGCCGATGGAGGAAGGCGGCTGAGCGGCCTTTTCGGGCCTCGAAGGCCTGCGCCTTTCAGCTGATTGGGGCGAGCGGTGCAGCGGCTCTGTCGGCCGAACGGGCCTTGAATTTCTCGTGCTTCCCAGCTGATTGGTGTACCGGAGCACGGCGAGCGCTCCTAGGTAATAGCTGGCTCGATTCCCCTGGACAGAATCTCTAGCCCCTGGGGATACTCTCACCACTCCGTCAATCGGCAATTTCCTCTGGAAACGGAGATCTGGTAATGGCTCCAGCAGAGTAGATTGACTTTCTGCTAGAACTGGCTAACTGAGAGATCTGACAGAAAAGGGGAAGAATTTCGCTCTTTCAGGTTGAATTTTTCAGGAGCTAATTTTTTAACTGCTACGGGCTTTGAGACTGAGTCAAAACTGGGGTCACGCCCAAAGGAGGGGTGTGGCCAAAGTTTTTTACCCAGTCTGCCGGGCAGGAAGGCTGTCATAGAACCCATCCATTGGACTCTACAGCCATCCTGCTGGAGAAAGCGTGCTATAATGGTTAAGATATTGGACCGGCATTTGGGAGAATATATCCATAGCATAATTGTCTTTTGGCCCAATCTACCTGATAGTACTATTGTGGGGAAAAGGGAACACTTGTACTCTGCCTTGAGCTGCTGAGTCCATAAATCAACAACAACAAGGTGGAATGATAATAATCCACGCTGATTGCTATCCCCAAACAGCGAAATTGGTCAAGTAGATAGCTTTTCATTTGAAAAAAAAAAAATATGAAGAGAAAGCTGAATCAAAGCAACAGAAAGAAACTATTTTCCATCCACTCTAGCAACATAAAAGGAAATGCACTTGCCTTTTCCAGGAGCAATACATTGCCTTTTTTTTTGAAGAGAAGAATGAAGCAACTTGTTCAGTTCAAAAATTGGAAACCAAAGAACGTGAACACTTCAAAGTAAGATCTCATCCATTTTTATTTCAGTATCCTACAAGAGCATAAAATAATCTTATTATTTCTTTCCTATTACAAGAAAACCATACAAGAGAATGAGTTATCACAGCAGCATCTTTAAATATAAAAACAAAACAGAGGACATTTATATGGGAAATGATGTTTAAATCAGTGACAAATCAAATCTATCTTATTCCAAAGACAAAATGTTTCATCACAGGTGACTTAAAAAGAGCCTAAACACTGCAAATGATTTCTTAGTTTTATTGTAATTTTAAATTTTTTAACCTAGCTTGCAAATCTATGTAGATAATCTTTAAGTTATTTGTAAAAATTATTAGTATTAATGATAATTAATTAATAAAATTAATAAACTATTATTATTTGCAAGTGATTACAGCTTCTGAAAAAACATCACAAATCCTCCAAAATCAACCTGTTTCCTAGACAGAAATGCAGTGCTTGCTTTCTCAGTGTTTTGTCCTCCAGATAGGTTGAGTTGGAAATGTTTTTCACATGGTTTGTGTCTTCTGCTTTCTTGATTCATAGTGCTTTACTCTTGTGGCAAAAGCCATGCAACAAAGAACCTCACAAGGATAGTATAGCAGCCAATTAGTGGTGCTTTTGCATAGGTCAAATTCCACCATGCGTATATAGTTTGGGATTTGTTACCACCGTTTTAATTTGAGAATGGGCAACTAGCAAAGGAACTAATATCTTCATCACTGGAGGCTTTCAAGAAGAGATTGGACTGCCATCAGAAATGGTGTAGGGTCTCCTGCTTGGGTGGGAGGGGGGGTTGGACTAGATGACCTGCAAGGTCCCTTCCAACTCTGCTATTCTATTATTTTATTGTCTCAAGAAGGTTAAAGAAAGCTGGATACACAAAATTTAGGAAGAACCTTTCTGGAGCAGGAAAGTTATTTTCTCAGTTTTCTGGAATAAAGCTCTCTCAGAACAGCACGAACTCAGAAACACTTGAAGATCAAGAAAAGTAATTTAGCATTATACAGAGGTATGGCATCTTATTTTAGAGATTCCAATGTAATGGTTCCATTAGGTAAAAATCAAATTTGGACTAAGAGCCATTGTAAACATTCAAGTACTCCTTACTAATCTCAAGAAATAAGAAAATTCTACCACCCGTGTACCTTTTATTACATCAAGCAGATATGGTTTTTTTCACTATCAAAGACCTAATGGAGTCAATTGGATAAAATAATTTGATTACAAATGAGATGCAGGGCACATCCTTTTTTTAAAAGTCCATATAAAAATATATATACATTTATACAAATGTTTACAATTGTTACAAAAACAAAGCAAAATATACATAGAAGTCCTACCATGTAGAAAACGAAAATAGCTTAACAATCAGTTGATTATCAGTTATTTCTGAAACATTTGCAATGAATGAGAGAGTAGTTTGCAAATTCACTGAGTAAAATAATTAAAATCTTTTGACTACATAAATTATATTTTTACTCTAAAAAAAATTGCATGATTACTATTCTGGGCTTCTTTCTTGTAAATCAGTATCTATGGGAAATGTGGAACTATCATGTCTATGCAGATGATTTAAAAGTTCAATAATGCCCAAAATAAGAGAATTTAATTGGCATTTTATTTGTTCAAAAAAGGCAAGTGCAAAATTGTGACTCATGTAGAACACATTGAATAGCTGGAGGTAGAAGGCTGCTTTTATTCCTACACTGAACATGGAAAGCTGAAATAAGGATTTTTAATAAAAGTATCCAAATAGCAAGGCTGGTTTTACCTGCTACACAATTTGATTTACCGAGTTAGATAAATGAGTAGAATTTACTGTTCGGCCACAGACATCAAAAATGATTTTCTTGTTGCAACTTGTTCTTTTTCAACTAGCAATTTCAGGATTTGAATTCCGGACTTTCTGCATACAAAGCACGTGGTCTTTTTTTAAGCTGCAAGTAACCATTTAGAATTGTAATATTAAGCTTCAAATGAATGAGTATAAAAGATAGGTAGCTCTATCATTTATACAACAAAGGTATTCAAGCTGTATGCTAATCTATAATAAAAACTGACAACCCCACATCATGAGGTAAAGTTAACTATCTCAAAACAATTGGCAGAAATAAATAAAAATAAAATTTGGTTTCAGCTTTAAATATTAGTGAAGACTTTCACAGTTAGATTCTAATGCATCAACTTTATTTTTTTAAAAAATAACATACCCAGGTTTTTAAAAACTGCAAAATTGCAACAAGAAGGAGCTATTTGTTCGCAGTCCTAACTAATCAGCACTGTGTATCGCTGGTTTCTGCTGCAAACTCACAAAACTGGTTTTCCCTGAACTCAATTCTAAGTTTATAAAAAAAATGTTCATTTGCAAAGATCAATGTACACTACTTGAATAATGCTTTTGTTCAACAGTCTGTCCCCAGATGGCCAATGAGATGCCTATAAGAGGCCCACAAGCAGGAACATTCTACTGTGAATATTTCTAAGAACTGTATTCAGAGACATACTAGATATACTGTATATCAGCCAATGCGACCAAATAGAATTTACCTTTCGTTGAATATCTAATCATCTTTTTCCTTCTATACTATAGCCTAGAAGCAAAATCTAACTTTTAATCTCCTTTCTTATTATAATCAGTTTTCTTGTTCTATTTTTTCTGCGTGACTGCTATCTCCGTCATCACTTTATACTTATTCTCCCAACTTCATCTTTTGGTAAAATGAATTTTATTAACCTGTGAAATAATATTAATTATTTATTAATTCATTGATGTCCAAAGCCTTTGTTTAGCAAAAGGAGGCCCTGCTTTTTAGAATACCAGCTCAAGACAGGCCTTTTTTCGAGGAAAGAAACCAGATATTAAAATTCCTTTCAAATTAGTCAAATTTCTAGTGACTTTACCTCACATGGTTTTCAGGCATCTCCAGTTCCCTATATTCTTTGTCTTGAATATTTGTTCTCAATATTTAATTATTCATTCAATTTTTATAGCTGTCCATCTCAACCAAGTGACCTTGAGCAGCTTACAATTACAAGCTTATAACATTTTAAATTATTACTGTACTGCAAAAGAAATGTTGTACTATAAACAAGTATGAAGGAATCCATCATGTATCTGCTGCAACAGCATTGTCTCTGAAAATTTACTCTAGATTTCAGCATGAAATCTGTACATTTATTATATTATATATTACATTATATCATGTAATTAATAATTTCTACTTCCTAACCGGCAGTCAACTAATGATGGCCAATGGTCACTTTTCAGATTATAGCTACTAATAAAAGTAGCTAAAATATATCTGCAAAATAATAACAATAATGTGTGAAGAACTTATTATCTATAACTTTACTATCCTGTCCTATTCTTGCATGCAGAACTTTCCAGCATACCAATTTCATGCATCTGATCATCTCTGTGCTTTGACAAAGAGACATGCTGAAATTCTTTCTCTGTATTTAAGTATCCAAGTAATAACATTTCTGTTTAATCTCAAATGAGACTGCCCAATTTTCTAAATGGTTTTATGAACATCAGAAGGTTCTCACACAAGCTCTGATTGATTGATTGATTGATTGATTGATTGATTGATTACTTGCTTGGAAATATACAGGTTTTATGTTTCTCTCAAGGATATTTTATATATTTTTTTAAAAATGGCTAAACATTTTATAAAACAAACAACAAAATCCACTTGCAAACAGTAAAAAGCTACCTCACACATGAACAAAAATGTTTCCAAACAAGTGTAATAATCCACTGGGTTTATCATAGGTAGTCTTTCTTTATTACTATTGCTGAAAATCATTTGCCTACTATACTGATCTCTTTGATTGTGTCATTTCTTAAGCATGACACATTCTTGAACAAAGCTTATATTATAATCTTAAAGAGTTTTTATATATTGGTGTATAAAACCCTTTCAGCTATCTATTTTCCCATTGTTGCATTTATATCATATAATGAAAAATTTTAGCCTACTTTATCACATTCAATTTAAAGAAAGGAATATTTGTAGCTCAGGATTGAACTATGGGGTCCTTGGTGCTTTCTGACCTTGGTTTTTTCTTGCAGAAATTTTATTTTCAATGGATAATAAAAGTGCTAGGACTGATGATGTTACCAAGTTGTGTAATGAAACATCTGTAAGCTTAGAGAGCACCAAGGATCTCAGAATTTTTCATTTATTCTTGTAAAATCCACATTGACCTTGACTTTGTCATACTACAAATATCTATTCCACCCAAGTCTCAGATCATGTTTTTTTAACTCCAAAAGCTTTTTGTTTCTCAGCAGCAGTCACTCCTTCATCCAAACCAAGTAGCAAACTGAAATGCAATTTCAAATCAGGTAAACCCAGTCCTCTGCATTTTGTAGCACTTTATGTTTAGCTCATGTTTTTTTTTCTTCTGCCATTGTTTAAATGGTATATCAGTTGTCACAACAGATATTTTATGAAACAAAAACATCATACCAGTAAAACTTCATTTTTATCAATGAAATTCTCCCTTACAATGACAACTGTAATTTCTCCAATTGTAAAGTATCTTTTTAAACTTCATTCCATACCTTAACATGATTATTTTGAAGTAACATACAGTTCACACTTGTCATATTTTTTTTCTTTTTCTTCTTAGGATTTTTCCTGCAAATGCGGGATCTGGTTGGCTTTTTTCAGATCAACCAGTTTGTCACCTGAGCCTAACATGATAGACTGAGAGCGACTGGCCCAAAGTCACCTATCCAATTTTCATGCCTCAGACAGGACTAGAACTGACAGAGTCCCGGTTTTTACCCTGGTGCCTTAAGTACTAGGATTCTTTACTCTTATAATCCTGTCATATTCAAATCGCTATTCAGTATTTCATGAACATTTGGTATTTCCTGAACAGAGTGAGTGCCACCACTCTGCTGAACTGTCTATGTACCCATTTTATATGTTTGAAGTATTATTATTGTCCTTATCTTCTTTATCACCTCTTATTGGTATTGTGATGATGATGATTCTATTGCTTTGCATGTACATTGAGAGTTTTTGTACCGAGGAAAAATTCCTTGTGTGTGTAATCACACCTGGTCAAATAAAGTATTCAATTCTATTGTATTCTAAAATAAAGAAGAGAGAGGACAGTGGGCATCCTTGTCTTGCTCCTTTTGTAATTACTGTGGTAAAAGCTTAATTTGTTGAGAAATATGTATCTTCTCTGAAGAATTTATTAGTTCTTCTTTTCTCTTTATTTAATCTAAAATAGCTTGTTTTTCTTTTGACTTTTTTAACTTCACTATTATGTTGTATAAAATAACCTCTAATAGAAACTTTACTTGCATCCCAAATCATTCTTTTATCATCTGAAGAAACCATCCTTAAACCAGCGACTTTACTTAAATTATCTTCAAAAAATTATTTTAGTTTCTTTTTACAATCCTCCGTTACAGGTAGTTCTCAAATTACAAATGTAATGTAGCCTGCCCACTCCATTCGTAACTCAAGAATTCATGGGTGTGAATCTAGTACCTTGAATGAGATCACTCCCTGCTTTTGCCCACACATTCGCTAATCGAATGCATGGGCGAATACGCGGTTCATTAAGTACACATGAGGTATCTCAGGGTGGGGAAAACCATGGAGGGCCTAGTGATGGAACAAGCCCCCAAGGCCTCCTTGACCCACTACGATAGCTCATGCTTCCCCCTCCCTTCTTGCTGTGCAGGACTCACTTACCTTGAAAAGATCTGTCTCCTCTCTGCTCAGTATCTGCCTTTGAGGGAGAGGAGAGTGGATAGAAGCTCCTGGGTGCCCATAATATCGTGCAAGTTCAGAGCCCAAACTCTTGCAGTGTTTGCGGTACCTAACACCTCCAAACACCTTTCCACCACTGCTGGAACACTTTTCACCAGGACGGAGACCTTGGGGCGACTGGAAGCTCCATCTGCATGCAAATGCACATTTAAAAATGGAGCGAGATGCTCCGTTTCTCAAACACCCCACTGGCAGGCAGACAGAGCTTCTAGTCTCTGTTAGGTCTCCATCCAGGTATAAAGAGTTTGAGCACCTATGGGGTGTTTGGAAACAAAGCATTTGCTTCATTTTCAAATGACCCATAGATGCTCAAAAAGGGTCAGTTTCTCAAGCGGCCCATTCCAGGCAAATGGAGCTTCCAGTCTCTGTCAGGTTTCCATTTGGATAAAAAGTGTTTCAGCGCCTATGGGTGCTTCAAAACCCCAAGCCACTGGCAGTGGCAGCCACCTGACCGGCCATGATCTCCCCTCCCAAGCCGCTACCCATCTTGCCTGACCTACTCCTTGTCTGACTGGCTGGCTTACAAAAGTCCTGACTGCTCTTCTCTTTGTCATCTTCCCCATTCAAGCAGCGGCAGTGTCTTGAGTTTCTCAATTCCGTTCAAGTAGAAGAAAGCAGAGATGCAGTAGGATTGTTCTCAAGAAGACTGAGGTGCACTGCTCACTCGCGGAGAAGAGTGGTGAGGATTGGCTGGCTGGCTGGGAAGGGAAGGCAGCAAAATTGGCTGCTGCCACCAGTACTTGACTCTGTCTGAGTGGAAGAAAATAGAGGCGCAGCAGCAGGATTGCTCTCAATAAGGCCCACACATGGGAATGAGCAGTGCACCCAAGTCTTCTTGAGAGCAATCCTGCTGCTGTGTCTCCACTTTCTTCTTTTGGGATTGAGCCGAGAAGCTCGAGGTGCTACCACGACTTCAGTAGGGAGGATGACAAGGAGACGAGTAGTCAGCCGGCCTCCAGACAAGTAGGTCAGGCAGGGTGGGTGCCTGGCTGGGGAGGGAGAATCATGGCTGCTCTGGTGGCTGCAACCACCAGTGACTTGAGTTTCTCTGCTCCGTTCAAGTGGAAGAAAGGGGAGATGCAGCAGCAGGACTGTTCTCAAAAAGACCCGAGTGCGCTGCTTGCTCATGTGCACCAGCCTTATTGAGAGCAATCCTGTTGCTGTGCCTGCATTTTCCACTCAAATGGAGCCAAGAAACTCAAACCACTACCGCCACTTGAGTAGGGAGGACAACAAGAAAAGAGTGGTCAGGATTTGTGCCAGCCAGCTAGTCAAGCAAGGAGTAGGTCGGGCGGGATGGCTGGCTGGCTGGTGAGGGGGGATCATGGCTGCTCTGGTGGAGGCTGCTGCTGCCAGCTTGGACACAAGTACAAGGAGCCTGGCTCCACAATGCCTCCCCACACAGTTGAAGGCTTCATTTCTACCCTCAAACCAAGGCTGACGCACATGAGTGAGCAGCACACCTGGGCCACGGACAGCATTGGTTCCTGTGTCTGGCCGATTTCGATTCCACACTTTGCTCCATAGGCATGCAAACAAAGCAAACATTCCCCCCCCCCGAGAATGGAAGCTTCTGGGGGCCATGATGTCTTTTGCAGGGAATTTGTACTTGAACTTGCACAACATTATGGTACCCAGGAGCTTCCACTGTCGGCATGAAAAGCATTTCCAAGCTGACTCTCCTCTCCCTCAAAGGGAAAGAAACTACAGCAAAGAGGAGACAGATATTGCAAGGTGCGTGTGTCCAGCACGGCAGGAAAGGAGGGGGAAGCAGTTGTAAGGAGTGGGGGGAATAGGGCGAACGTTGCAGAGCTTCTGCAGTCATCGTAAGGGCGAACAACTGCCGTGGTGCTGCAATATTTGTAATTTTGAGGCTTGCTCGTAAACTCTAGGAGGCGCTTATTGCGTAACTTCGAATGAGCGTTAAGTGAACACTTGTAACTCAGGGATTACCTATATTGCTTCTTTCTTTAACAACATTTCAGGGAATCTTCAGAGACACATCACACATATAGTATAGAGAAAAATGATTCTGAATCTGTAAAATCTATTTCAGTTTACTTAGAAGAGATACTGTCCACAATGGTCCCAGATTTTCTCCATCCGAAAATGCTATAGATTCAGGAGTCCTATAGACATGCTTAAATTTAATATAAATATTGTAAAATTAATAAATAAATATTCCCCCAAAATCTCAATGCTATTAATAATTTCAGTGTTGTAGAAGTATCCAAACCAAATTCCAAATGAAAAGATGTTTTGTTTAAGTATAGTCCTATTGCACAGTTTACATGATCCAAATTCCCTTTGCAATAGCCTAAATGGTTTAAAATTTTGATTGCAGTAAGTCATCCTAAAGAATAATTATCCCTGAAGAGATCATTAGTTATATTTTAAGGGAAGTTGATAACTTATTACAATTGTTTATACTTGTGATGCAGAGGGAAGTTATTCTTTATATATCTTTTCTTTTTCTTTTTTTTTAATGTTTCTTCTTTTCTGCACTTTTCTTTTTATTCTTTTTTTTAGTTTGTATTAGTTTTTATCTTTTTAATTGTAATGTTTAGTCAAATTATTATAAAAATGAATATTCCTGATGAATTCCAAAATAAAAATTAATGCAGTTTTCAAACTGAAATTATTCTTGTATAAATTTATCATGTGAATAAGTGTCAAAATTATAACGTACTTTACTTCCCATATTTTGCAAATATGTCTTGCATCTTTTAATTATGGAAACACAGCTAAATTTTAACTAAAAATAAACTTGCCCCTCCGAAGATATATGCCCATATAGTTTTATGTCTTGATCATTTGGAAACAAATGATACCACATTCCATAAACCTGATGTAGCCTCTGTAGTTGGTTTACTTGGATCCAAAACACTGGGTCAAAATGGTAACAATAAATAAACTGTGATTCAATTAATCAAGGCAAGTACTGTATATTGTGATAATATAGCCAGTGAAAGATACAGTTGCAGAAGGCCAAATAAAAAGCAGATAATGAGATTATCAGACATTCCAGCATATGTGTCCTTGAAAAATAGAAGTGCTAATTTAAGCAGATTCTAGCTAAAGGATACACAAACATTCATGCCAGCCAAGAAAATACTCTGTTCTCTCTAGCATTTCATTAGGCAAATATGCAGGTAAAAGAAGAAGTGATAAAACAGTGAAAGGGACCTTGAAAAATAACTTACCCTAAAATGGCAATAGAGAAAGAAATTTTAAAATGCTAAGAATGCAAGCTACATTTGTACATTAAAAAACCAAAACTGAATGAAACATACATTCATCCTTCTAAAGCTGGGTAAATTAGTGGCATCTAAGCTAGTGCTTTGGACTAAAAGTAAACTTAGCATATTTTGTGCTAAGCCATGGTTAGCTTTAGGATAAATTGGTACATTACTTGCATTCTACTAAAATAGATAAGAGTTACTTGGATATTTTCTTATAAGAAAGGAGGGACAGAAAATTAAGAAAATTTTGTAGTAAGTAGGGCAAGAAAGGAGTTGACTTTTAAAAGTTAAAAGAGGGATGGAAAAAGAGTTTATGAAGAGAGGGATATTGTCCTCTAAAAAAAAGTTGCCATTCTGTAAATGTACATCAAGTTCTGATAGTTGAAATCAAACAAATTATGTCTGTAGGTAGTCCTTGACTTACAATCATTTGTTCAGTGACCAAAGTTACAACATCACTGAATGGACTTACAACCAATTAAGTTAAGCTGTTGCAGCACCTCCATGGTTATGTGATCAAAACCTAGGCCCTTGGCAGCCTGCCCACATTTAAGACCTCAGGGAATGTTTCAACTTCTCCCACCTGCCTATTCCTTCCACCTCTATGTCCTTTTACCTCCCTGCACTCTGTAACCTCTGCTATACTAGTTGACTTTCACTGTCTTTTTGCTTCCACTGCTGACCAAGCATGCCTGGCCTGGTGCTGTGCAAAGCACCTTCTGGCCACACAATACTTTTTTCCCCAAGTGGTGGACGGCAGCTTCCTCATAAATCCTGGGGAAGATGGCTCTATATGCCCAGAAGCTGGCTTGCAAAGGGCCAGGCATATCTCATAGCAACGGGAGCAATAAGATGGTGACGGTCAGCTAGGGTGGTAGAGAGCACAGGGTGGCAGGGAATTAAAAGTCAGAGTGGTAGGGGTGGCTATAGCCTCCTGGGGCAGCTATGGCTTTGCATTATACTGCTGGGTGAGGCCTTCACACTACAAGGGCTTCACACTGCAGTTCAGGGGCTTTTTGCAGCCCAAAAAAACCCTTCATGACAAAAAAACACCCCTCTTTATGTTACATTGCTCAGCTGAGCTGGGGTGGTTGAGGCTTCCAGGGGTGGCTGAAGCTTTGCGCAATGCTGTGGCTTAGGGATTTATTGCAGCTCCAGATCTGCAGCTGTGCAGTTCTGGGGCTGCTTGCCACCCAACAAGGCAGGTGCAGGGTGGCCAAAAGGACAGAGATGTGGGAAGAATAGGCAAATGGGGTTGGGGTTGGGGTTGGAGCTGAAGGTTGGGGTTGGGAAGGACACAGCCTGAGGTGGGTTGTCAGCGAACGACCAGTGGAATTTTATTAATGATGGCAATGGAGAATGCCAGGATTGCCATCACTAAACAATGTGGTCACATAACATCATGCTTTATAACCATATTGCTAAGTGACACAAACTCCGGTCCCAACTGTGAGTGTAAGTCAAGGACTATTTGTATATTATTTCTTTATATAATATTATTCTTAATAAAAATTTAACTGCTTAGGAAAACTGATTCTCTGAATAAATGACAAGTCATAATACAATCATTCCCAGTCACCAGCCTTTACCAAAGTTTCTATACAATTAAGAAAAGAACTCATAAGAGAGAGAAAAAATAATTATTATAAAAATTCTAAATGTATCATATTGAGATGATGGCATGAGCTTTTTATTTATTCTCAAAATAAGTTCAGAAGTAATTAGGTCACCTGACCAAATAAAAAATAATTTCAATACTTGTTTAAAAATATGATTTGTTGAATAACTGTAATTGGATTAATTAATATATTGCACTAAACATACAAAGTATAACTTGCAAATCACAATGACTGAATATACACATCATAGCAATTAAAAACCAAGGAAACTATAGTATAAGTTATCAGTGTAGAACATTTTAACCTATCAATTACTATCAGTTATCTGAAATACGAAATATGAAATAAGTAAACATATATTACTTTATTCTGAGAATAAAGTAATATATTTTTCCAGGCTCCAAAATGTCCAGAAATTTTACATTTTTAGTCTATGCTAACTGGCACTAATATTAAAGAACATTTAGTGTGAACTACTACAAAAGTGTTAAAAACAATTAAATCTCCTTCTAAGTGAACTTAACTCTTATGGGACAAATATCACCCTGTCTCCAACCTTTTTCTTTTAGGGAAAGTTGTTCAGGGTGTAGTGAGGTATTCTGTAGAGAATACAGATTATATGGGTTGCTTTCAGTCAGGATTAAGGGCAATAACTGGAAACCACACTGCTTGTTGATTGATGACCTTTGCTGAAACCTCAATAAGGGAAAGATAAACCTTCTGGTCCTACCAGATCATCCAGTAGTCTTCAATACCATCAACTATGGTATCCTTTCAGACCGTATGCAAGGCACCGTGTCCAGTGATTCCACTCCTTCCTCAGTGGACAGTTCTAGTCAAAGGCTGTAGAGAAGGAAAAACTGATCCAGTGCGATACAACTCGGTTTTCTCCTTCCTATTTTTTACATCTACATGAAGCCACTCAGAGAAGTCATCCATCAGTTCAGAGTGTAGCAACATCAATACATTGATGATTCCCAGTTGTACATTGTCACCCGGATCATAGAAGTGATGCAGTCAAAGTCTTGTCCTGGTGTCTGGAGGCTTTTAGGATCTAGATGGGAAGAAACAGGTTGAAGTTGAAACTGAGTAAGATGGAATTGCTGGTTGTTCATGGAAGTTCTTTGTCATCTCTAGCATTGTCTCTTGAAAGAAAGGCACTATTTCTGAGTACTACTCTCCAACCAGGGAACACTCATAGCTATTATTGGATGGGCAAATGGCTGTGGCCAAGAGAACCTCTGTCCAATTTCAAATGTTGCAACACTTCAGATTGCAAGGATCTTGCAAGAGAAACTTGTCTGGTTAACACTTGGCTGGATTACTGCAATGTGCTCTGTGTGACTGCTTTAAAGACTGCCTGAAACTGCAGTTGATCACAACATGGAGGCTCATCTGCTCATTTTTTTTATATTTGCACTGATTGCCAATAGATTTCTGGGAAGAATTTAAAGTACTATTTTTATTCTATATGACTTTGCATTGTAGTATCTCCAAAATTTCTTCTCTCAAAGTGTGATATGAAAATTCTAAGAAAAATAGTATGGTGATTCCATGAAATCGGGGGGGGGGGTTTGAGATCAGGAGATAAGAAGCCCTCATGTTACTGAACACCTTTTCTCTGGAAGTCAAATTTACCTAACATCCAGAAACAAGTTAAGACAAGTGGCGCTCTTCTGGAGAGCCTTTAATATTGTTCTGTGACATTTTTAAATATTGCTTCAGTTTTAGACAGCAATTGTTTTCTGTTTGTATAATAAATAACCTATTTGTACTATAACTGTACCTTGAATATTTTATATTCTTTTTGTGTATTAACTGGGGTTTATAATTGCAGTGGTAAAGAAAGCTAATAAATGAACTATTTCCTGATGATTTTACGGATATTTCCATTAGGGGATGTTTTGTTAACTTCCCAATCTAACCTTCAGCCCTAAGATTCCTGGGTGGTTTCCGCAAAGCAAGAGAGAGATGGCCTTAAATATGGAATTCAACAACTATTGTGTAAACATCAACTTAGCTCAGATAGACTACAGGGAGTGAAGAAAAAAAAATCAAGACTGCACTCCTTTATTCATTTAGTGACAGTTCAAAATTACAACAGTATTGAACAAAGTGACTTATGATCAGTTTTCACACTTATGACCGTTATATTATCCCCATGGTCATGTGATCAAAATTCAGAAACTTGGCAATTGATTCATATTTATGACGGTTGAAGCGTCATAAATAAAATGGGGCAAACTGACTTAACAGGCAGGACAAGAAGCAACAGATTGGAAATTAACCAAAGAGAGAAGCAACCTAGAACTAAGGAGAAATGTTTTGACAGTTAGAATAATTAATCAGTGGAACAACTGATTAAGCGGTGAATGCTCCAACATTGTAAGTTTTTAAGAAGAGACTGGACAGCCATTTGTCTGAAATGGTATAGAGTTTCCTGCCTGAGCAGGGAGTTGGACTAGTTGACCTCCAAGGTCCCTTCCAACTTTATTATTGTTGTTGTTGTTGTTAAATGTTTCACTTAGCAACAGAAATTTTGGGCTCAACTGTGGTCGTAAGTTGAGGACTACCTGTAACATAAGTGTATTCTGAGAACTACAGTATTAAAAGTTTTCCTTATTGAATGCCTATTTTTTTAAAAAAAAAAAACAGTCGTAAGTGTGAAAAAGTTCATGTCACTTTTTTCAGTGCCGTTGTAACTGTGAACAGTCACTAAATAAACTATTGTAAGTCGAGGACTACCAATTATTTGCCCTCTAACAAAAAGAACTGGAATTCCAGTTCTTTTTGTTAGAGGGCAAATAATCGGTCAAGAGAGATCAATTGCAATTATATTTTAAAGTAAAATAGCCTATACAAGCTTCTTGGACAGTGATTTTAAAATGCTCTAAAGGTATTTTAAGGCAAAAAGTACAATCTTTTTAAAAATCTATTTTATTCTCTGAATCATAATTTAATTCAGTTAAAATTAAAACTTTTCCTAACGTAACTGTATGCTACTATGCCAAAATAAGCAAATAGACTTTTACCCGTTCCCTTGTGTTCCTACCATCACCTCTATAAAAACATGTACCACAAAGATCGCAACCACATCAACACTCTCAGATACATACCAGGCAGTAATGGCATCACAGCAGAAGCATACAGCAGAAGTATGGATGTAAAGCAGTGTTTCTCAACCTTGGCCATTTTAAGATATGTGGACTTCAACTCCCAGAATTCCCTAGCCAGTCATGCTGGCTGGGGAATTTTGGGAGTTGAAGTCCACACATCTTAAAATGGCCAAGATTGAGAAACACTGATGTAAAGCAATAATGTGATTTGTTTTAGCAAGCCACTGTTCTGACAGCAATAATTCAGTTTTAAACTATAGTTCTCACATATTGATAATAACAATAGTTTAGAAAATCTTTACTAGGACAAACAAGGTAGCATTATTCTAAAGTTTCGACTTTCTTAGAATGTGACAGTATCATTTCTGACTGACAAAACTAACTAATTATACACTGTGGCTATGTCCCAACTCGGTGCACGCCCCATTCACTGGATTTTGAACATCGTTACTAAGGACAGAATAACAAAAAGATTATGGGGGTTTCTTTGAGAAAGTGATTTGCAGTATAGCCACATATCTAGAAAATCTAATTTCTGAACCCTTTTGAGTGCTTTTAACTGTCTTTGTGTATTTGTCGTGCAAGTATATATTGTTCTTTCTCTAACTGCTGGTATATCATTATATGAAGCTACCAATCATACCTGACAATAATTGTAAAGTAAGCCATTACTTAAAAATTCTGGGTTAGCATTATGCAATAATGTAGTCAGTATTTCTTTATCTTCATTACCGTATTACCTCGAGTTTTTCTGGACCTTTACAAAATCTTATGAATAAAGTACCAATGCCTGGATACATACAACATACTAATATAAACATACTAAGATGGTAAATTTGTTTAAATCAACTACAGTTAACTCAGTTTGCATAATACAAATCATAAACCATGTTTTGCAAATACAATGGCTAGATTCACATCATATGATAACCTCCACAAAAAAATTATGCTTTACATACCCAGACAAAAATTTCTATTTCTCTTGGAAACAGGGTAAGTTTTGCTTTATGCCTACCTCTTTTCCACTTTTTAATTTATTCATTACATGATTCCTCGGCCAATATTTCTTATTTTTTGTCCCATATTGTTGTCCTATTTTCAAAACCAATCAGGTCACCATGGAACATTTCTAATCCCTATATGGATTAGTGGGTGGACATTTACTTTGGATGATACCTTATATATTATTGTAGAAAGCTATAGTGGCTAATAACTGAACCGATTCTAGATTCAACACTTTTCAAAATGCATTTAATTACATATCTGATAAAAAATAATAACGGAAGGACTTACACAAGCATGCTGAATTAATAATAAAAGTAACATACAAGACAATTCAGTATATTTATTGGAAAAATTCCAAATAATTGCTTCCAATATCATACTTTTAGTCCAGTGATGGCGAACCTTTTAGAGACCAAGTGCCCAAACTGCAACGCAAAACCCACTTATTTATCACCGGGTGCCAGGTGGGCATGGCCCACTGGGTGGGCATGGCTGTGGCGGTCATGGCAGACTGGGTGGGTGTGGCCAAGGTGGGTATGGTCACCTCAATGTTGCTCGTGGGGAGGGATGCCTGTGGGGGCTGGGCAGGGTTGGGTGAGATCCAGGGGATCTCTGGCAGATGGGATGGTGGGCAGGAGGCTCATCCTGCAAGATGAGGCGAGGCGAGGCAGGGTGGGAGTGCCCTTGTCGCAGGGCAAGGCGAGGCAGGGGCCAAGGTGGCTGCTGCCTGACACCACCGGCCCCTACACCCAGAGGCCAGCAAATGCATGGGGGCCGACAGTATCCGGCACCTCGACCAGCGCACTCTGCAGCCCGCCGCCAGCAGTTTAGAGAAGCCGCCTCTGAGTTGGACAGATGGCCAACAGATGAGAAGGCGATGCAGTGGGTCGTGCCCAGGAAAAGGAGAGCATGTGAGGCCAGGAGGGATGGGATGGGGGGGTAGGGAAACCAGCCAGGCTGGGATGTATCTAGCCACATGGGACCTCGGTGAGTTAGCGGGTGGCTGGTTGAAGAGGGACAGTTGCCATCTCCGGGGCATGGCATGCATGCCCACAGAGAGGGCTCTGAGTGCCGCCTCTGGCATGCGTGCCATAGGTTCGCCACCACTGTTCTAGTCTTTGGATACTTAAGTGTATTTCAATGAATGTAAAGACTTTAGTTTAACAAGTGCTCTATTTTTTTTATTCTGCCATCTTAAATCTGATAGCAGCATTCATGTAGTCAGACTTTTATTTTAAAACAACCAGCAAGGTATAATGATTAAAGTGCTGGATTATGATCAGAGAAATCCAGATTCAAGTCATCCCACAGTTCAGGGAGTGACTCTGGGCCAGACATTACCTCTCCACTATAATTAGTTTTATTCACATGGCTACTATTCTGAAAAAAAATATACCGAAGGAGGAAACATAATTGTACGTTCATTAATGCAAAAATGCTACCAATGGCATTATTGGCTGGGACAAGAGGGATGAAGGACAATGGGTTGTAAGGGTGTTTGTTTGTTTGTTTGTTTGTTTGTTTGTTTGTTTTGCTATGGGATCAATTCCAGGTTTAATTCAAAGTGCTGGTTCTTACCTAAATGGATTGGGAGCTGGAAATCTTATGAACTATTCTATTTGTATCATCCTTCCCATAGTGTGCATTCAATACAAGTTGACTTTGTTCCAAATTCCTGTTCATCAAAGTGCTCTAAAATCCCTCCCATTTACCTTGAACATACACTTTTGTTATGTGGAAAGAGAAACTTGATTTCTGGATAGATCTTGATCAGGTCTGATTTATGATTCAGAGCACTACTGCTTTCTCTACTACTCTTTTTATTGATTTGTCTTCTGTAATCTTTGTTGTTGTTACCCTGTACCTCTGTTTCATTAGTTTAAAATTTGTTTGTGATTTTCAATTTTCTTTGTCACCATGTGACCAGGCTGTCTGAAGGTGATTATGGGCAGGAAGTAGACTAATGAACTGAAGTTTAATCAAGACAACGACAGAAAGTCATTCTTTCTAGATAGTATTAACTTAAAATACAAATCCATTTATTGGAAGACATTATGTTGCTAGTTCGTAGTCTGAGAGAGCTCTGAGATCTAACTTTATTCCTACAGTATGCTCAGGAGTTACTGAGGCCAATTTAATCTTTGATCAGTTTAATTTAATATGGCAGCCACTATCTGCCTTTTCTGGGGACTAAACATTTAGCTCTGGAGGCAGATGGTTAGCTACATCATTTGTGCTATATCAGCGGTTCTCAACCTATGGGTCGCGACCCCATTTGGGGTCGATCGACCATTTCTCAGGGGTCGCCAAACAAGGCGATTCGCCATTTTTCCCTCGGGGGGGCGGTGCGCACATGCGTGCCGCGCATGCGCCGACGTCGCGCATGCGCACCACGCATGGGAGTGACGCCACGCATGGGGCAGCGCAGGGGGGCGCCGCGCATGCGCGCCGCGCCACACATGGGGGCACGCAGGGGGGCGGCGGCGCGCATGCACGGCACATTTGTGTGACGGGGGTCGCCGTCACACAAACGTTGAGAAGCACTGTGCTATATTGTCCACTATTTGGGATTTTCGTTTTTAAGAAAAGTATGAAATTGTAAATTGTTCACAACAATGGTTATTAAGAATATGAATTTCTTCTAAATTACTCTGACTTCTAAGTTTGTTGGCATAATTCAAAGAACTAGTCAAAGAACTAGGCTTTTTAAAAAAGCATCTACAATTTGGGACTACCAAACATTTCATTTAAATCTTTGTATTCATCAAGGTTAACTGGGACTCAACAGGCTTTAAAATTTGTTCAGCTTGTTCCATGAGAGAGTTTTCCCACTTATAACAGAATAACAGAAAGAAAAGCTTTCCCTCTCAAATACTTCATTTTACTGGATATCATACAGCAGAGTTCCTAACCTGAGGTACAGAAACCCCAGGGGTATATGAACTTGGATAGAGAACAAATTATGTTTATTTTCAGTAACCTCTAACTAATATGTAGTTTTTATTTCAATTATGTATACGGCAACAATAAAATTTATGGTCTCTAGACTCCAAACATGTTTGTTAACTTCACTAAACTTTAGTGAAGTCAACTGTTTATGGTATAATTATACCATAAAGAGTACTACCTTGTTATTCAATTAATGGATTAATAAAAAAGCACATCTTACTATATTATGTATTTATTATTTAAACACATTTTATTGAGAACGGGTTTGACAGTTCAACACAGTGATTCTCAACCTGTGGGTCGGGACCCCATTTGGGGTCAAACGATCATTTCACGGGGGTCACCAAACAACGCAGTCCGCCATTTTTTTCCCCTTGTCCTTAGCTGTGCTACTCCCTTTTATTCCATTGGCTTTTGAAAGCCAATAAAATAGACTCTCTTGAATAGAGTCTAATTCTATTGGCGTTCAAAAGCCAATAGGAATTGTCCAGGCTGTCTCTGTCCTGCTGAGCCTGCCAAAAGTCCCATTCTGCAAACGGTGCTGCACCAGTTGAGTAGTCCTCGACTTACAACCGGTTGGGGGTCGCGGCATTAAAAAGGTTGAGAACCACTGGTTTAACAAGATCCTCAAGAAAGGACTGCCACACAGAATGGTGCTTAGATGATAATAATGGTGGGTTTCTTTTACTGTTAGTAGAGTTACTTATAAACAGTGCTTTTTTGTAAAAAAAAAAAAAAAAAAAAAAAGGTGCCGGAACTCACACACATCATACAACCTGCCTTGCCTACCCTACAAGGTTCCATCCATAAAAGGTGCCAGAATTCTGTTCTGGGCGTTCTATGAGAAAAAAAAGCCCTGCTCAGAGCCATATTCGATTATTGCTCTGGCAATGGCAAAAATATTTTTAGAACTTTTGGAACTATGTTTTATTTTCTATTTATTAGACTTGTGAGCCACCATCTTGCCTAGAGGTGACTCTGGGCAGCTTACAAAAATTAAAAGCCAGTAAATATTTAAATAATAACAATCCATAGTAATAACAATAATTTTCAATAAAAAGATGGGGAGGAAAGGATCAAGATGCATATGGGAAGAAGTGGAATCTATGATGCTACTATTAAAAATAAATTATGACTATCTTTCTCTTTTTTTAGTCTTGTCATATAAATGTTTATACTTTAAAAATTTAAAATTTTAAAATAGAAAACTTATTATTCGCTTCAATATACTTTTTGAGAAATAAAAATATTTTTAAGTAAATTAAAATATATTAGTGTATTCTGCTTGCAAAAGAATTGAGGTACAAATTCTCCAAACAATAAACTGTTTGCTTACTCATAATAACTAGGTTTTATTCCTTATGAACTATGTACAGCAGAGGTCCCCAACCCCTGGGCCCCAGACCAGCACCAGTCCGCAGCCTGCCAAGAATCAGTCTGCACAAGCAAGCAAAGCCCCATCTGCATAAGCGTGGGATCCGGCAGTGCGTGGAAGCATGCCCCCCCCAGATCCATGGAAAAAATGCCCTTAATGGAATCGATCCCTGGTGCATAAAAGGTTGGGGGGCTGCTGATGTACAGGAACCTCAATACAGCCCATTATATTATACAATATGCCCAGTCTCAGGCTACAGGTGAAATAGAAATTGGGTCAGGTTAGTAGTTTAATGGAAACCTGCAGGCAGTGACAGAAAAGGTTCTGGAGATGTAATCAGATTGTTAATTAATATATACGCCTAGAAGCACTACCACCTGTCTTGTTTCTTTTATCAAGTGCCCTTCTACAATTCCCTGAAGTAAGCAAAGATGCACAGATAAAGCACTGGCAACCTACAAGAAAAGCCAACCTTATCAGCTTTTGTTCACAGCTATGGCTGCTTAGTTAGATACATCTTGGCTAGCAAAAAGGGCTGCAACATTAAAGCAAAGTATCTGTGGTGCAATCCAGAGGGAACTCAAACAACAACATTCCTGTGGTCTAAAGAGGAGTGGGAGGGAGAGATTTGCTGTGAAAGATGCAGCCAGCCATAAGAAGTAATTCCGTTGAGAAATGCCTCCGTCCCTTCCCTGGAATTCACCAAAATGTTTGAAAGGAGAGGGGGCAGGTACATTTTGCAGTGCTAGGAGAGACAATCCATTGCCTTCAAATATGAAAGAAGCAGACTGCTCCACAAATCCTTCAGCAAGTTCTATGTATGTCTACAATGCAGCTGCTGTGCGAAGGTGGGGGTGGTGAAGTGAGGTGCATTGACAGTAATGTAGGAATCCAAGCTGAAATGCCTCTGTTACTATATTCTATAAATACTAACAGTATATTCTTTCTACCAATTGACTTAAAACAAGCACCTGAATTGCACAGCTAGATCAATCAGTGGTGGGATTCAAATATGTGAATAACCGGTTCTCTATGTGGATGCTGCTTCCAGAAGTCCATTCTGGACCTGGGCAACAAAAAATTAGCTACTGGTTCTGCCAAAGTGGTGCGAACTGGCTGAATCCCACCACTGGATCAAATGATAATAAAACTAATAGTTCTACTCAGAGAGTATTATTATATATATATTATTAGATATCCAGTTTACTAACAACGGTGCTCAACTGTTTCAAAACTTGTTGAATTTGGTATTTCACTAAATACTAGGCATTTTGACACAATAGTGTTGTCCCGGGACTCATTGTTTGTTTGGTACTCAAGGCAAAAGTAAAAGGGGGCTGGCTGCGGAGAATGGACAGAAAGTCGGCCAGGTTGGGAAGATCGCTGCAAAAGAAAAGGGGAATGGCTACAGAGGGCAGACAAGAAGTTGGCCATGCTGGGAAGGTCGCTGACATAGGAAAAGGGACAGAGAGGAAGTCCTTCCCGGCTGAAACAAAGGATCACGTGGTAAGTCACGTGGTTTGTTTGGCATTTGTTTTTAGTACTTGTCACATCTCCCGGAACCAGTTAATGACAAGTACTAAGGTATCACTAAAGATTTAAACTACAGTGATACCCCAGTACTCATCATTAATCTTATTTTAAAAGAAATCAAACAAATAAATTAATATAGAAAACAACACAGGGACATTATAGGACAAAAAGTAGAGCAGCAATAATAACAGCAATAAATATTAGCAATAAACTATAAAACTGCAATAATTAGAGAAAAAACATACAGTGAGCAGTAGAAATGCTGAAATTATTATTAAAATATCTGAAAAAAATAAAAAGACTTGGGGCTGAAAGAATCACAATATCGTCCCCAACTTATGACAGTAATGGGAATCAGAATGTCCATCATTAATTCATGCAGCCATAAAACATGACTGCAGTGTTTAGGGGTGGCAATCCCTGCAGTCCAAGTTGCCAGTGTTACTGATTATAGTGTATCGAGGAATGCCATGTGGATTATGGAAGGTGTGTGGGGATAAGGTGCAGGTCAGGGAGGATGCCCAGGGATGCATGTGTGACCTGTGCAGCACAAGTGGGAAAGACTTAGCTCATTCCATGTTGGCTTCCCTATTGACTTTCTGGAGAAGCCAGCAGGAAAATTTGCCAATGGCAATCATGTATATTATATTGTATATATACTAACAGTTTATTTCTACCATTTTGACCTAAAATTGACCTTATGGGGCACTTGACAACTGGTCATAAATATGAATGGGCTGCCAATTACCCCAATCACAATTACATGATTACGGAGTTGCTGGGATGGAAGGAACTCCAAGGACTGGTTGTTACTATAATTTGTTCAGCTGACCAAACACTCATTGCTCAAGGACTATTTGTACATACCTTTATCAGTTGGGTAGACAAAAGAACCATTCAATTACTGATATAAATGTAGTCAATAAATTACTAATTAAAAAATCATGATGATTAAATTATGATAATACATAGTCTTTTAGTATCATGTTCAAAATATGTAAAGTAATCAGTATGGTTCTTTCATTTCTGGCTATAATAAAACTATCAGCACCAACATAAAAAGATATTTCAATTCTTGAATAAATCCGTTTATTCTACACCAGTGCTTCTCAACGTTTGTGTGACAGCGACCCGTCACACAAACGTGCCGCGCATGTGCGACGGTGCCCCCATGTGTGGCGCGCATGCGCGCCGGCGCCCCCCCAGGGGGAAAAATGGCGGATCGCCTTGTTTGGCGACCTCCGAGAAATGGTCGATCGACCCCAAATGTGGTCGC
This sequence comes from Crotalus tigris, assembly GCF_016545835.1. Classification (NCBI taxonomy): domain Eukaryota; kingdom Metazoa; phylum Chordata; class Lepidosauria; order Squamata; family Viperidae; genus Crotalus; species Crotalus tigris. The sequence goes on from NW_024099112.1 coordinate 606,942, forward strand.
GACCCATAGGTTGAGAACCGCTGTTCTACACTATCCTTTTTTTCAAAAAAAAAAAAAAAAAGAGTTCTTGCTATCTTCGCCAATATCCAGCAAATAAATGTACAGAATAAAACTGCATATAATATTAGTTAACAGTCTGATTTTGGGAACCAGTATTTGCAGGGCAATGGCTTTTTATCTTCTTAAGCTCTAAGTCTGCATATACACATTGAATTAGGACAAGATTCCTGAACAAGAACAGACATATGAAGACTGCAGTAAAGATGCAGAAACAGAGTCTGCAATCTTCCATAGATTTTTAAATGTAAGACACTTGTTAATATACTAAATTTGTACTAAGAAATACTATGCTGATTATTTTTTCAAATATCAATTAGGAACAATTAGAAATGGAAGCCTTGCTTGTTTCAAACTTGCTTAGTCTGCAAGAAGTCATACATACACCATAGTTAAATATGAAGAGGAAAAGTAAATTAGCAGCATGTGCTTTCTAACCAACATATGTGGCCTGGTATATTGGCAATACCACCTATTTTTTATATATTAATGATATATATCACACATCAGTTTATTGTTATTCTGAAAGTTGCAGGTGTATACTTTAGAAAATAGAAAATAAAATTAATGTCTCTTAATTTTGAATTCATTATAAGTTTTCAGTTTCTTCATTAGAATTATAACTTATTTGTTATACCAACATGACATTGTCATGGCATATTTCCTTCAATAATTAAGGATACTGATTTCTTAGCTATTCACAACATTTTTATACAACCCCTCCTTCTCCTACCACCACTCTTCTATAGGCAAGGAAAGCTTACAAAAATATGATTTTGACCCTTGGTAGTCAATATTTTAAATGTAGGATCAAAATCAATGAAATCAATTTGTACATTTCTAATACATACATTTGCCATTAAAATTTCAAATAAAGGGCAATACTTTACTACCGCATATGTCGGCGTACAAGGCGACCCGGCGTATAAGACGACCCCCATCTTTGTCACCGAGCCGCATTCCTAGAGTGTCGTCTTATACGCCGGAAACTACCAGTATTTCCGGCGTATAAGACGACCCCCGTCTTTGGCGCCGATTTTAGCGCTTGCGGAAGTCGCCTTATACGACGGCATATACGGTATATTTCTCATCTTCAAAATTATTATACAGTAAATAAATAATAATGCTTCCCTTATAGCTATGGTGGCGAACCTGTGGCACGCACCATTGCCCCACTCCTAGGACTTCAGCGGGGTTTTATAAAACCTTTTCGCTTTAGGCCTCTGCCGCCATGTGCAAAAAAAATTGGTTCAATCAATCAATCAATTTCAACTCCCGGGGGGAAAAAAAATCTTGCAAAGGTGGAATTGATTGATTGAACTTTTTAGTCCCACCCAGTCTGCCGTTACCACTGCAGCAACGCCCACCCAATGGGCCACGCCCACCCGGCACCTGACGATACATAAGTGGGTTTTGGGTTGCAGTTTGGGCACTCGGTCTCTAAAAGATTTTCCATCACTGCCTTATAGGATTAAAATAGTGTATTTTTTCTTAAATGCTGTCATTCTAAAGAGAAGCACAGTAAGGACAAAAAAAAAAGCAAGTTTGTGGAAAACTATTAGCCCAGGAAAATTTAAAATGTACCAACAATGACATTTAAAAAAACCCAGTAAGAATATGATGTATAAACGGAAGAAAGTTCCACCATGCTTTTATACTTTGGATACAAAAAGATGGAGGCCTAAAGAAAACTGGCCCAGTATTTTGCTTTGTCAAGTCTGAAAGACAGGAATGGACTACAGCAGTTCCCTTACTCAAGATTTAGTTAATGACATTGAAAACTGGCAATGAATACTAATCAGTTCTGTTTAAAATTGTTTTTAAAAGGCGTCATAATTTTTTAAAAAACAAAACATTAAAAAAAACCAGTGCTGACTCTTTTAGTTACATTCTTCAATCTCACATGATTAACAGGACAGAAGTCTTTGTTTTCATACTATATTTTATAATCATATCTGATTGTAGTTTTCATTCACATTCCATCTGCTTAATTAGCTTTATTATACTAAATTAAGTTTTGTTTTATCTAATTATCTTTATGTCTTTGAAGATATTCCCTTGTATATCTCAGGAAATCTATTTCAGGGATACTGCTGGTCCAGCTGAAGGAGCTACATTATGCAATTTGTCCATATTTAATGGCCCGTTTCAATTTGGATGAGTTACATAGGTAAATTTGTGCTATCAACAACTTTAGTCATCCTAATAATGCAAATGGAAAAATTTGACATTTCCCTCAATATGTTAGTAATCTCTGATTTACGATCACAATTGGGACTAGAATTTGGGGCACTAAATGATGCAGTTGGTAAGTGAGTCCTCAGTGACTGGATCCACTTTTACAGCCATTTTTACCATGGTTGTTATGTAAATCAACTGTTGTTGATTGTTAAGCAAATCCAGCTTCTCTCATTAACTTCGCTTCTCAGAAACTATCATGTGACCACAAGATGCTGCAGCTATGTAAATGTGAGCTGGTTGCCAAGCACCCAAATTGCCAAAACAGCCAACGTCACTTTTTCCAAAGCCATAGTAAATTATAACTAACAGACTTAACCACCGTTAAGTCAAGCACTAATAGTATTTGTTCTAGTATATAGTAAGGTAATAAACTATATTAAATGAAGAAAAGTAGTGGTATCTCACAAACACAGTTGTAAACTCCTATTATATTACTTTTATAATAGCACACTTCTCCCTGGACAATCAGCAATGAACTAGGACCGCAATGGATGATATACATACTGTACACGAGATGTGTACAGTAACTGAACATGTCCATACATAACTTTTGCCTTTTCAATACAAAAGATAAACCACCTCAAACCAAGAAATTTCTAAGATATTTCCTTAGCATATTTTCATTTTGTTCAAGTTTTCTTCCAGTAGTAACATTTCCCCCATTCCTTTTCCCAACTCCATTTGTACAGTAAAACAGTCAAGAATAGTCAGGTACAGGTAAGCCTTAACTTTTGACCATTCATTTAGCAACTGTTCAGAGTTATAATGGTCCTGAAAAAAAATGAGTTTTAACTGGTCCTTGCACTTACAACCATAACAGCATGCTTGCAGTCCTGTGATCAAAATTCAGTTGCAGCATCCAAGATCATGGGATTGCCATTTGTGACCTTCTCAGATGGCTTCTGACAAGCAAAGTCAATGGGGAAATAGAATAGAAGGGGCGTTGTCTTACCTGAACGCCTTTTCTCAGCATGATGAACGGAGAATCCACAAATGGGTTAACTGTATCTTCCTGCCCAAATTAGACCAAATCAGTCAAAGTTGCCATTCCCGTCTTGTACTAGGTCACGCCCCAGTTTCGAATAGGGCAAAGCTAATGACTGCACGACGTGTTGGCTCCCAGATCCCTAACACTGGACCTGACTGCGGATAAGGGATGGTGTGGATTCTCCATTCATCATGCTGAGAAAAGGCGTTCAGATAAGACAACGCCCCTTCAGCATGAAGAATGGAAAATCCACGAATGGGACATACCAAAGTCCTCCTGTCCCTATGGGGGGGAGCAGACTGGGCCTGTGTCGCCGTCACCAGCACTATCTGCTGCAACACCTATCAGCCAAAGGAGGCCTCCGCAGAAGCAAACTTATCAAGCTTGTAATGTCACACAAAAAGGGAAGGCGAAGACCACGTCGCCGCCCTGCAAATGTCATCTATGGACACTTGTGTAGCCCATGCCACAGATATAGCGGCACTACGAGTGGAATGTGACATCACATAACTTGGAACTGGCAAAGAGCGTGTCTGATACACTCCGGAGATACAGGCCTTGATCCACCTGCCAATGGTAGAGGCAGGTTGGGATGAAACAAAAAGGGCTTCCGACCTACGAAAAGCAGCCGTCAGCTTGATGTAATAGCGCAATGCCCTGCGGATGTCCAGAGTGTACCATTGCATTCCAAGTCATGAGACGGATTAGGACAAAAGTCCGGCAACATGATCTCTTGCACCTTGTGAAACATAGTGTTAAACTTCGGAATGAACGAGGGATCCAAATGCAGGACTACTCTATCTTGGTGAAAGACGCATGAGTCCTCCCTGATGGAAAGAGCTGCCAACTCCAAGATGCACCTAGCCGAGGTAACTGCAACCAAGAAGGCAACCTTGAGAGACAAGGACTGTAGGTTGCAGGTCCTGATGGGTTCAAAGGGCGACTCAGTAAGGGCCTGCAAGACCCGCGGTAACTCCCAAGTGGGATACCTATGAACTACAGGTGGTTTGCTGTTCATGATCCCCTTGATAAAGGAGCAGATCCTGGGGTGCTAAGCCAATGGGCCCCAGTTGTCACAGGTAAACACCATGGATAGAGCCGCTACCTGCTTGCGGATATTGCTGGGCGCTAAGCCCTTATCAACGCCTTCCAACAAATAGTCCAAGACCCATGGAATAGTCACATCCGAGAGAGCCAAGTGATTCCGTTCACACCATTGACAGAAATTTCTCCACGTGGAGTCGTAAATGCGATTCGTCGCCAGCCTTCAGGAGACTTGAATCATAGAAATTACCCTTGATAAATAGGAATCCTATGCTAAGAACTGGCGTTCAAATGCCAGGAGGTTAACTGGAGCCACTGGAGCTCTGGGTGTTGTATGACTCCCTGTAAGAGTATTATCTGATCTGGAGGGATCCTCCACAGAGGAGCCACGGAAAGGCTGACGAGGTCTGCAAACCACGGATGCCTCGGCCAGTGTGGAACAACGAATAACACCTCTGCCCGTTCCTGCAGTATTTTCCTGATGACTGCCGGGATCAGAGGAAGAGGGGGAAAAGCATACAGCAGACCCCCTGGCCATGGACTGCGAAGGGTGTCCGCTCTCTCCGCCATCAGAGAGGGGAATCGGGAGAAGAACCTTGGGAGCTGAGAGTTCGCCAGAGAGGCAAACAAGTCCAGAACCGGCCGACCAAACCTCTGCGATATCTCCTTGAAGAGGTCCGGGTGCAGACGCCATTCTAAATGGTCCACTGTCGACCGGCTTAGATAGACCACCTGTCAATTCACCTCTCCCAAGATGTGTTCGGCCTTCAGGAAGAGGAGATTGGGTTCTGCCCAGGATCCCAACAACTGGGCCTTGGCCATGAAAGATCGGGATCGAGTACCGCCTTGACAGTTCACGTGGGCTTTTGCCACCACATTGTCCATGAGGACGAGCACATGGTGCCTCGCAACCCTGTTGCGGAAGTGATGAAGAGCTCCAACCAACTGATATTGTGCTTCACGTCTAGCCGGGACCACTGGCCCTGAGCCAACTGAGATTGGAGGTGCGCTCTGCAGCCAAACAAACTAGCATCTGTAGCTAGGGTTAGCCGGACGGGTTTCTTGAATAGCGACCCTTTGGCTACCGCTGGGGAGGTCCACCACCAAAGGGATCCTAGGGTCTGGGATGGAACCCGTACCCTTTGGTTGGAAGAGCTTGTGCCCAGCCTTTGAAATGGAAGCAAGAACCATTGAAGGTGTCTGGAGTGTAGTCTGGCCCAAGGCACTATAGCAATGCAAGATATAATTTTTCCCAATAGTTGGGAGAGCATAACCAGTGTCACTACACGCTCCCTGCGGACCTTGAGGACCATGGCTCGAATGCTATTCTGACACTCCCGAGACAGATAGACCTGACAAAGGTCTGTGTCTATCACCGCGCCCAAGTGTAAAAGGCAGGTTGAGGGGATCAGCTGGCTCTTTTGAAAGTTGAGCGAGAATTCGTGGTCCTGAAGTGTCTTTATAGTTAAGGTCAGCTCCGCCTGGGCGGTCAGAGTAGAGGACAACTGGATTAGAATGTCGTCCAGGCAATACTGAATGCAGATCGGTACTGATCTGAGATGTGCGGTGAGCACCGCCAGGACCTTGGTGAAAACCCTAGGAGCCGATGAGAGGCCGAACGGCAGGGCCTTGTATTGGTAGTGGTTGTTGGAATAACAGAACTTGCGAAATTGTCGGTGGTTTGGATGTATGGGAATGTGGAGGTATGCCTCTGTAAGATCTATTGATGTCATGAAGTCTCGCCGTCGGACGCTGGCCAGAATGGACTGGAGTGTTTGCATTTCGAATTTGCGATACGATACGAGAGGTGGGAATTTAGGCCCTTGATGTCGAGTATCACCCTCCATTCCCCTCCCTCGAGGCCTTTGGGACAACAAAGAGGATGGAGTAAAATCCCTTTCTTAGTTGACCTGCTGGTATCCTCTCTATGGCTCTTATACTTAACAGGTGCTGAATGGCATCTTCCATGAATCCCTTCTTTAATGGATTCCTTGACGAGGGACAGGAAATAAAACGTCGTGGAGGCCTTGTCACGAACTCCAGACATAGGCCGTCTCTGATGGTGCTGAGCACCCAAGAGTCCGTGGTCGTGGTCTCCCATTGGTGGACAAAGCAAGTTAGTCTGCCACCTATGGGAGAGGTCTTCCCCGAGTCACCTTGACGTACGGAAGGGACGGCCTCCCCTGCCTTGAAAGGACCGCTTACCCTGACCCTGTTGCCTGGATCTGTCCCTGTAGCCGGACCGGTCAAATGAATGGTCTGGCCCTGCAGGAAAGGGCTGGGAGATGTGCCCCGAGGCTGAATCTGAACGGCAGCCTTATGGGAAAAAACGTTGGCTCGACCTCCTAGAGAAGTGGGAAAGTACCCTCTGTTTCTCCCTGTTTTCCACTAGATAGGAAGTGAGGGCCTCTTCGAAGAGACATCCGCCCTGGTACGGGGCAGCAGCAATGTGCCATTTGTGTTTGGTATCAGCTCTCCAATCCCTGAGCCAAAACAATCTTCGTGCGGCAACGTTGGAGGCTATGGCACGAGCTGAGAATCTGGCCGCTTGAAGAGACACATCTGCCATATACTCCAAGGCTCTGAAACGGAGGAGGGGGACCAGGTCTGCCCTGCCCATCCTCCGTAGCATGGCAGTCTGGCTCGGGAGGAGAGTGAAAGGGAAGGTCATCCAGCAAGAAATGGTGTGGTTGGGGGGGGGCTGAAGTAAGCAGAGCAGGGCGCATGGGGCAGCTCCCCCGTCCCCCACCTGCCTTGCTTCGTTGTGGTGGCAGTGGCACAATATGCTGCGTGGCTTCTTGCCACGAGTGGCCACAGAAGTGGGCTGGCAACCATGCAGGCCCCTGCTGGACAGGGCTGTTGGTGCCACCACTGCGAGGCAAGGCAGTTATCACAAAAAATATAAGACATCCCCCAAAATAAGATCTAATGCCTCTTTTGGAGGCAAAAATAATATACAAGACTGGGTCTTACTTTCAGGGAAACACGATAATTGGAAAACTACTCAAATTATTTTATTTAATTAAAACACTTAGAGCCTGGTACAGATGCATTTTTCTTCAAACAATTATACAGTTTGTAATGTACATAGATTTGCAAAACAATTGGATAAAAGAATATTCCTGAACTTTGTTTTATGATTTATCTCATGGTTACTGTGAAATTGTATGAATGCATCAATGCAGTGCATGTTATCTTAGCTTGCAAAGCTTGGATTCATTGAACGAGTTTACCAAAAATGTAAATATTGCAAAATATACAGCCTCATGCTACATAACCAAGCTCCATTTCATGCTGAATAAATTAAATTATTAATGTATCTTAAATAGAAAAATATATTTAGATAGATGTTTACTCCAAAAGCATTTTATTAAAATAAATTTGATAAAAATAAAAAAAATCCAATTTTTAATTTATTTATTTTTAAATCATGATTATCCACGCTGTTCCTTTACTAACTGGCTGGGCGGGTGAAAAATGTTCTAATTTCCTTTTATTCTCTGTGCTATTGCTGATTTATCCAGAACCATGAACTAGAAATGGACTACAGTATTATTAGATCTTCCTGAACTTGAGATCTGTCTCTTCAGACTCTTTGCAAAAGTAAACTCTTCTGCCTTTGAATTTGTACCATGTGTTGTGCTACTTTGATAAAAGATTTACAATTGCAATAAATATCATCGATCTATATCAGGTAGTTATGAGTGGTTGGCAGCACAGAACAGGGAGGTCAAAATGGCAAATGTAATTGGGTAAGCAAAGCCCCATTCATTTTTATATACAGTAATTTGATATACCTTAAAAAGGGATGGAGCCTCAATTGTCCCATCATACACTATTTTAGCACTGTTAACTATCCCTAAAGAGTGACTAAGGTAACTGCAAATATCCTAAATTTCTGAAAGAAATGAGAAATTCAAATAAATCAAATGTAGGTGGTTTGATTTTCGTTAGGCCATTTATTGAAAAACTGCTTTCATACCATTTTTATACAGTGTTATTGTGTTATTTGTTCGTTAACTTAATTTTTACGTTTAGAAATATGCATTTTTAGAAATACTTACTGCATTCTTTCAGCTGTTGTATATTTATAGTTTTCTGTTCTACTTATAGTATTCTTCTGCTTTATTCTTTTTTTTTTTTTTTTTTTTTTTTTTATTAAAAGTTTTATAAATTTTACAAAAAAAAAACAAGAACAATACAGAACAAAAAACAACATATACAAAAGAAAAAAAAATTAAACAATACATATAAAAAAAACCCCCACCCCACACCCCTCCCAAAAACCCTCCCTTCCCCCCCCCTGAGCTTCCCAGAGCATAATATAGGCTTAAGAAATAATAATAATAAAAAAAAAAAAAAAAAAAAAAATAAAAATTAAATTAAAAACTTTATATTTATATATATAAAAAAGATATCTATAATATATATAAAAATAAAACTTATGAAAAAGCTATATAATATTTTTGTATACCCCATCTAAATTGTATAAATTTTATCCATTTGTCCCAGATAGCAAAAAACTTCTCTTGCGTTTGTTGCTTTAAGAAAGCCGAAATCTTTGCCATTTCTGCCAGATAAGCTACTTTAAACAACCATTCCTGCAATGTAGGCAAAGATTCCTTCTTCCAATATTGTCCAATTAACAGCCTCGCGGCTGTGATCAAGTTTAACATCAATACAACCTCCTTTGTATCACAATCTGTAACAATACCTAACAAAAATAATTGCGGAGTGAATTTTACCCTCCTTCTAAAAATTCTCTGGATATTCCACCATAGTTTGATCCAAAATGCTTTTATCTCTCTGCATGACCACCAAATATGATAATAGGAAGCCTCCTTGTAACCACATCTCCAGCATTTAGGTTGCACGTCAGGGTACATATAAGACATTTTTTGTGGATCAAGGTGCCATCTATAAAACATTTTATAAAAATTCTCCCTTCAATTCTGTGCTTGAGTAAATTTGACATTTCTCACCCAAATAGTTTCCCAGGTGTCCAATGAAACTGGCTCACCAAAGTTCTGCGCCCATCTAATCATACAATCTTTTATTAGTTCCGTTTCTGAGTCCAATTCAACTAAAACCCCATAAATTCTCTTAATGTGGGTTTGTCTTTGATCCTTCAGTTGCTTAATAAGATTTTCATCTTCTCTAAGAAAACCCACATTGCAATCCATCTTCCATCTATCTAGTAGTTGCCTATATTGGAACCAAGAATAAGTAAAATTTTCTTGTACTAATTCTTCCCGTGATTTTAATTGCCAGTTTTGTCCATCCCATTTAAGTAACTGTCTATAAGACACCATGTCCATTTTAACCCCTCTTTTTATTCCTTCTATCGCATGCCCAGGTATAGCCCATAATGGTACTTTAAAATCACTTTTATAATATTTTCTCCAAATCCTAAGTAAAGAAATTCTTAAAATATGAGATTTAAAAGCCCAATCTATTTTTTTATTAAATATTAAATAGGCATGCCACCCAGAAAGTAAATCCCATCCCTCTAGATAAAGTATCTCAGAGTTTGTCAAATTTACCCAGTCACTAATTAATGTTAAAACCACCGCATCATAATATAATTTCAAATTTGGTACCTTGAGTCCACCCCTCTCACGGAATTCTTGCATAATTTTGAACTTAACCCTTGGTTTTTTCCCTGCCCAAATAAATTTATTGAGACCCTTCTGCCACTCATTTAAATTAATCTCATTTTTCAAAATTGGTAACATTTGAAACAAAAAAAGAAACTTGGGTCGAATCTTCATTTTTATCACTGCAATTCTTCCCATGAGGGATAATTGCAGCTTTTCCCATTTCTTCAAGTCTTTCTGTACCCCGACCCACAACCTTTCATAATTGTTTTTAAATAATTTTGCATTAGAAACAGACAGCATCACCCCCAAATATTTTACCTTATTAACAATCTCAAAACCCGTCGAGTTAACCAAAATCTGCTTCTCCTGACTCGACATATTTTTAGGTAAAATTTTAGTCTTATTTACATTAATCTTAAAACCCGAGACCAAACCATAATGGTGAATCAACTGTAATAAGTTTACTACAGAATAGTCAGGTTGCGACAAAGTAACAACCAAGTCATCCGCAAAAGCTCTCAACTGATATTCTTTTTTATTAACATATATTCCTTTAATTTCCTGAGACTCTCGAATTTTGATCAATAATATTTCCAATGTTAAAACAAACAACAATGGCGATAAAGGACACCCCTGGCTAGTACCTTTCTCTATTGTGAAAACCTCCGAAAGACCTCCATTAACAATAAGTTGTGCTGTTTGTTTTTGATATATTACCTTAAGGGCTTGTAATATGTTTTCTCCAAAATTCATTTCTTCCATTACTCTTAGCATAAAATGCCAATTCAATTGGTCAAATGCTTTTTCAGCATCTAAAAATATGAGCCCTGCAGGAACTTGGTTGTTCTTATCTAAGTATTCTAGTAAATTAATAATTTGTCTAACATTGTTTTTCATATACCTTCCTGTTATAAACCCTGATTGATCTTTATGCACAAGATGATGCACCACCCTCATAAGCCTATTTACCAAAATTTTTACAAATATCTTATAATCCACGTTTAAAAGAGATATAGGCCTATAGTTTTTTGGTAAAGTAAGATCTTGATCCTCCTTTGGAATCAATGATATAAAAGCACTACGCCATGAAGGAGGAATCTCTAAACCCTGTAAGATACCATTAAAAAGATCATTTAATGGTTGAATCATCTCCTCCATTAAGGCTTTATAATAAACAGCTGTTAACCCATCCGTACCCGGTGCTTTCCCTAATTTCAATTGTTGAATTGCTGAGGCGATTTCCTCCTTAGTAATTAAACCATTAATTTCATATTTCTGATCCTCAGTCAGTTTAGGAAAACTTGCCTCAGCTAAATATTTATTTATATCTTACAGTTGTACATTAGTAGATTTGTATAGGTTTTGATAATAATCCAAAAAAGATTTTTTAATTAATTCCTTCTGAGAAACTAGTTTACCCTTATAATTTATTTTCTCTATTATTCTCTGTCTCTGTTTCTTTCTTAATCGATAAGCCAACCATCTCCCCGGCTTATTAGCATTACAAAATGTATTTTGTTTCATAAATAATAAATTGGTTGCAGCTTGATCTGCTATCAACATATTATATTGTGACCTTAATAACTTTACAGATTCTTTAGTACTTTCATCAGAAGGATTTAGAATCAAAGCCCTTTCTTTTAGTTTAATTTCATCTTCAAGTTCTCTACGTTTCTGAATCTGATTTCGCTTATAAAAATTATTCATTTTTATCAAAACACCGCGCGTAAATGCTTTACCTGCATCCCATACCATTGACATTGAAGTCCCCTTGTACATATTCAAAGCAAAATAGTCCTTTAAACACTCCTTTAGTTTTTGAACATTCTTCTCTTGTCTAAACAAATTTTCCTTAACTCTCCAGGATCTTCTTTCCTCTTTCTCTTGAATCAACTCCATCCAAACTGGACTATGATCCGTCAGTGATCTAGGAAAAATCTTTACATTCTTTCCTTTATTATACAAATCCGTGGTAATCAAGAAAAAGTCAATTCTTGAAAAAGATTGGTGTCTGTCAGAAAAAAAAGTAAAGTCTCTCTCCTCTTGATTACGTTCCCGCCCATAGTCCCTTAATTCCCAGTCTTCTTTCATATCAAAAAAGGCTTTAGGTAGCCTTGCTTGTTTAAGAAAAGGAGAGGAACCTTTCTTATCCCTGTGTGTGTCTAAGACACCATTCCAATCACCCATTAGTACCACTGATCTATAGTCAAGCAAAGTTATTTTTTGGTGTAACTGTTTATAAAATTGTTCCTGTTGTTGATTTGGAGCATAAAGTCCAACTATAAGTACTTTCTTACCATAAATACCAAGTTCAATCATCACATATCTCCCCTGGGGATCTGATTCTACCAGACAAGCTGGCAGGTTTTGTTTGACATATATAACAACTCCCCCTTTCTTCCCAGGTGCAGGAGATATAAAATGAGATCCCAAACGAGCATTAACTAAATATTTCTGATCTTTAAGTAGAATATGAGTTTCCTGTAAACAAATAACATCATTGGTATGTTGCTTCAAATAATAAAAGATTTTTTTCCGTTTCTGAGGAGAATTCAATCCATTAACATTCCAGGTCAAAAACTTTGCCATCTCCCTTGGCACGCAGCCTGGAGAAGACACCATCAAACTCTGACAGAGCTGCATGTGTTGCATAACTCTTGGGTCTTGCTCCTCCCACCGGCGGTGATGGACTTCCAGGAGAATTCTCTTTGGGCTCTTTTTTACGTTGCTCTTTCTCTTTACGCTTATAAGCTGCACGAGTCATCCTCTGCTCTTTAGCCTCCGTTTGGCGTTGCTTTGCCACTTCTATCATCCCTGCGGAAACCAAATCTAGTGCCTCAGATTGCTGCTCAGGTTCCTTAGCACTCAAAGATTTCCGACCAGATGAAGTTGAGCCTGCACTCAGGACCGAAGTATAGAAATCTCTAGCTTTGTCAACTGTGTTCAATCTGTAACGTGTCCCAGCATGGCTCAAAACGATACCCATCGGAATTTCCCATCTGAATGGCATCGATCTAGCTTTAAGCTCATTAGTTAAAAAAGCAAAATCTTTCCTACTTCTTAAGATTTTAGATGGGATTTCCTTTAGAATGATGACATCTTGGGCGGCAATCTGAAATCTTTTGTTGTAAAAAGCTTGTATAATCTCATTCCGCAGGGACTTCTTTGTAAAGTAAATCACCACATCTCTGGGCAAATTCTTCTGCTTAGCAATCCAGGAGTTGAGTCTATAAATTTTTTCTACTTCTCTCTGTAATTCTCCTTTATCCATATCCAAAGCCAGCGCCAGATCACTAAGAACCACCTCCATCAAATCTTGATTCATATCTTCCTTGAGGCCTCTAATCCTCAGAGCATACTCCATCTGTCTGTACTGAAACATCAAAATATCTTCTTGTGAGGAGTCCACCTTCCTTTCCACGTCTTGAATTTTGTCATCTAAAGAGTCAACTTTGTCTTCCACTTCCTCAAGCCTTGCATCGAGCTTAACCACCACAGTAGCCAAACCTGAAACAGCTGCCAGTATATCTTGTCGTAATTCATTATTATTTTCTTGCAATTTAGACTTTATCCCCGTTATCTCTTCTTTGAGATCAGATTTAATTTCTGATTTAATCTGTGAAACAAATTGAGTCATTTCCTCTCTCATTTGAACTACAATCTCTCCCATTATACCTCTAACCTCTTGCACTGAAAGTCCAGGTAAAGGAGGGGAGGGTGGTGGCTGAGCCGGTGGTGCATGTTTAGATTGTTGTTGTAGCTGTGCAGTGGAAGTTATAGGAGAAGAAATAACCTTGGGTACTGAGGAAGGCTGCTGCCTCTTTGAAGCCATTTTAAAAAGCACAATTGTCACTTCCCTTTCCCCTCCAGCCAAAAAGGGAGGAGGAAAAAAAGAAAAAAAGAATTTTTAAAAAGAGACAAACTATAATCATTAAAAGTCCAGAATAAATCCCAAGAATAAGTAGTAAAAGAGCAAACAATTCAAAAAAAAAATTCTAAGCCAAAAGCAAAAGCAAAAGCAAAAAACAATCCTTAAAAAGGGAAAGTAAAACAAAAGAGAAAGGAAAAAAAAACTCCGACACTTTCAAAACGCCATCTTAAGTCCTTTCACTAGTATAACAAAGAAAAGGAGGAAAAATAGTAAAAATCAAAAGATAAAAAAAATAAACACCTAAAATATAACAAAAAATCCTTTAAACTGCTCCGTCCGTTTAAAAATTACTCACCAAAATGCTGTAAACACGGAGATAGAAGCGGCGGTTTCTTTTGCTTCCTAGGAAGCAAAAACAGCTGGGAGGCGGAGATCAGCAAGAGCTCCGAGGGAACACTCCTTTCACCCCCTCTAGAAATAAATCCAGAGGGGGTTCAGGGGTTCTACCTCTACTCTTGCGTTCTCTATCCCTTCCCTTTGCCCGGGAAGGGATTTCCGAGCCGCGGGCCAGCTGATGCGCGCTGCGCTCCGCGGCTCTGACACTTCCCCAGCTGGACGGCTAAAAGCTAGCCGCCATCGCCGTCGCCTCCCACCGGAAGCTCCCCTGCTTTATTCTTAATATATTGATATTTCTGATGAACAAAGAACCAAATGCTTCATTATTTTTAATTGATTTTTCAAAAGTTGAAATATTTCTCATTTTTAATGTTTTCCAGTTATATCATCAAAAGATTCATAAAGATGTAAGGTGCACAATTCAAAACATACAAAATAAGAAGCTCTTTTGGAGACAGATGAACAAACCTGAGGTAATTTTACAACCTCTTAAAAGTAAAATGCATGTCTTATTTGTAAGAAGATTTGGGATAAATGAATAGCTTGAATTTTGAAGATTTAGGGTTCTTTTAAACACATTTTTCATGCCAGATTATTTTATGCAATTAACCCTGGATTCACACACTTGGGTTATATTTGTACTGGCCAGAAGATTATGCTCTACTTAGTTTAAAGCACCATCGACTTAAGATGACTTTGACTATACTCCATGTATTCAATTAATTTAACCATGATCAAGAAAGCTTATTTTCTTTAATCAAACTGTACTAATTATAGGGCAAATTCTATTTAAAATGAAAAATAGAATAGTTCCTTTCCTCAGTTTCTTTCCTCAACCCATCTAATTTGCTAGCCCCATTCTTCCTCTGTCACACTCTGTCGAGTTTGTGACAATTATCTAGCACCTTCTTTGTCACTTGGAGCTTGGAAGAGAAATTCCGCTTGAGTCTACACTGGTGTAGCTGGTGAGCAGTATGTCTTTATATAAGACACTCCTCACCAGCATTTTAACTCTTCTTGGAATAATGCAGAATGGATTTATTGATTTTTCAACAACTTAAGTCAATGTTTGTATAACTACAGAGTGTACAGCTGAGGTGTGTTCTTCTAATATTCAGCAATAATAATAATAATAATAATAATAATAATAATAATAATAATAATAATAAAGTTGGAAGGGACCTTGGAGGTCATCTAGTCCAACCCAACCCCCCACTCAGGCAGGAAACCCTATACCAGTGATGGCAAACCTTTTAGAGACCGAGTGCCCAAACTGCAACCCAAAACCCACTTATGTATCATCGGGTGCCGGTTGGGCATGGCCCATTGTGTGGGTATGGCCAATTTTGTAGCCGTGGCCCATTAGGTAGGTGTGGCTACCGTGGTAACGGCAGACTTGGTGGGACTAAAAAGTTCAATCAATCAATTCCAACTTTGCGAGATCTTTTTTTCCCGCGAGAAGTTGAAATTGATTGATAGATCGATTGAATCTTTTTTTTTTGCACCTGGCAGCGGAGGCCTAAAGCGAAAAGGTTTTATAAAACTCAGCTGAAGTCCTAGGACTGGGCCAATGGTGCGCATGCCCACAGAGAGGGCTCTGCATGCCAGCTGTGGCACGCGTGCCATAGGTTCGCCACCACGGCCCTATACCTATGGTGGTGAATCTATGGCACGCCTGCCACAGGTGGCATACAGAGCCCTCTCTGTGGGCACGCGTGCCATCTCCCCAGTCCTAGGCCTTCAGTTGGGTTTTATAAAACCTTTTCGCTTTAGGCCTCCGCCCCCATGAGCAAAAAAAAAAAAAGGTTCAATCAATCAATTTCAACTTCTCACAGGGAAAAAAAAGATCTTGCAAAGTTGGAATTGATTGATTGAACTTTTTAGTTTCACCCAGTCTGCCATTACCACTGCAGCCACGCCCCACCCAATGGGCCACACTCACCCAACTGACCACGCCCACCCAGCACCCGACGATACATAAGTGGGTTTTGGATTGCAGTTTGGGCACTCAGTCTCTAAAAGGTTCGCCATCACTGTCCTATACCATTTCGAACAAATGGCTGTCCAGTCTCTTCTTAAAAACTTCCAGTGATGGAGCATTCACCACTTCTGGAGGCAGGTTGTTCCACTGGTTATTTGTTCTAACTGTCAGAAAGTTTCTCCTTAATTCTAGGTTGCTTCTCTCCTTGATTAGTTTCCATCCATTGCTTCTTGTTCTGCCTTCACGCGCTTTGGACAATAGCTTGACTCCCTCTTCTTTGTGGCAACCCTTGAGGTATTGGAACACTGCTATCCTGTCCCTCCTCGTCCTTCTGTTCGTTAAACCAGACATACCCAATTCCAGCAACTGTTCCTTATATGTTTTAGCCTCCAGTCCCCTAGAGAAATAGGTGCATTAATTCCAGTATAGGAGAGCCCTTTCTCCTCTGACAAGTCAAAGAAGGCAAGCAGTGATTGGCTCTCTTCAACTTGATGCTAATCAGCAGAGTATACTTAGTACATAAACTAGAACAGAATGCAGAGAAGAGTAAGGATTAAAACACTGAGAACCAAGTCTTAAGAGGACAAAATAGGATACTGGGTACATGTAGTTCTGTCACTGTTAGCTTGGGATCCAAGCAAAGGCACAGTGAACACAGGAAGGTGGCAGAGTCTCATTTACCAAAGGGAGCTTGCCAGCCCTGCCTGGGGAGGAGGCAGTGGGGCTGAGCCAGCAATGGAGTTAGAGCAACAGGGCACGTGTCAGCTCAATGGGCAAAGATGGTAGCACTGTGAAAGTTGCCATAGGAGCCACAGTCTGAACCACCAGCCTTGTTTCTCCACTGACTCCATCCCAATGCCTCCTCCACATCCAGGTCTATCAAAACTTCCATACGTCCCTTGCCCAGCACCTGGATCTTGTTGTACAGTGTTGGACTATGGAACCATTTAGCTAGAAAGATGGTTGTCTCTCTTAAGTCAACAGCCATCTATAATAAATACCATAAATTGGATTCCTATGTGAATGGAAAGTTGGATTTGATGGTATAAACGGCCCCTTCCCATTCTATGATTAGAATCATAGAACTGGAAGGCCCATTTATTTTTTCACTCTAAGTATTAACCCACATGGAGGCATTTTAACAGAAAATAAAAGCCTGGGAAAGGATGACATTGGCCACCCTAAAGTCTTAGTCCTGTCTGAATACCTTGCAATATATTGTAAATATTTCCCAACACAAGACAGCTTCATATTTCACATCTCATGTGTAATAGTGATAGTAATAGTCCAGCTTTCAAAGCTTGATAAGCAGGGATGCATTCTCCTCCCAGAGGTCCAATGTATTTCGAGTGCACTTGGTTATAAATATATATTTTATGTACACAACTTATGCCATTTGACAACTGAAAAAGTCAGTAGCTTTTCTGAAATAATAAGCTTCTACTCCTCATACTGTTAAGGAATTTTTTAAAGTCTGATATTCTGAAAGCTAGTTAAACCAAACAAAATACCTGAAAATGTAACTGAGAGTGCAGCTTATCAATTTTTAATTAATTTTCTTATTTTAACTGGGGCTAAAGGTGAAAGTTGTTTAGCAGCTTTCCATTAGGATTGTTAAGACAACATAAAGTCCTGCTTCTTAGTTTTCTTTTGGACTAAAAGAAATTCAGTGCCGACAGGCAAAACGCCTGTTTGGTTTTATTCTGGGTTTATGGATGCTCTTGATTTGCAATACTTAAGAATGCTTCATCTGAAATATGAACATATGAAACTGATTCCCTTATTCTAAATTCAATCCAATCTATTCTGACTACTTACTTGGCAAATTACTCTGGCTGTATTACGTGTAATACTGTAATCTCCCACTTGGGTTTTATTTTTATTTTTGTTTACTGTTTTATTTGCATTTAATTGGTTTTATAGTATGTTTTTAATAGTTTTTTTTATCTGCTCAGAGTCACTTTGTATAAGATGAGTGCCCATATAAATGTGACACAGAAAATGAAAGTAAATAAATAAACCAATATACTGAAAGGAAAGATGAAATTTAGTTTACTCCTGATGTGTGTTTTTTATAAGTATTGTATTTTTGCATTGATGGGCATTGTAAACAATGGCCCAGTTTATTTTCAAATCATTCAGAACTATTCAAAGGTGAACTTCCTACCCAACAGATAATAACAGGGGAAAAAATAGAACAATCGAATAATAAGGCAAGGTAAAAAACCATTACTAACAAATAAACAAATGTTTTTTCAGATCCTGACTTTAACAGCTAATTTTAAAGCTACTATCAGAATTGGTAACAAATGTTAAGAACGTTAGGCTGGGAAGATGTTGTAGTATGACATTCATATAAGATAGAAACAACTGGCTCACATTGCTAACATAACTAGAGAAAAACATAGTCTCTGCAATTCTTATGTAAACTAATAGTGGAATACATAACTAATCAGCGCATTGATGATGTCACCTAGTCAGGTAATGAAATGTCTGCAAACAACCAAGTTCAGGGAGCATCAAGGACTCCACAGTTTAACCCTGAACCACATATATTCTCTTCTTTTGTAAATTAAGAAATACATTAAAATCACAATTTATCTGCAATATTTCCAATGCAAATTTTATTGAGACAAATGAGATGTGCCCAAATAAAGACTGCACAGAATCAAATGTACAGATGTGCAATTTCCATTCATCTTAATATCAATAATCTTGCAGTAACTTTGTAGTAAGTAGAAAGCGAGAGCTTACTGTAATTAGCAGTTGATTTCCAAATCACATTGAATTAGTAGTTCTACTTTCATTACTGATCTTGCACAAATACATCTTAAAATATATATATCATGCATGTTAACTGGGAGCCTCCCAGAGTTGGTTCAAAGATGTTTTAGGAAATAAATGAGCTTAAGACCTGAGGAGTAGCAAGAAAGATAAAAAAAAACACTGAGAGACCATGACAATATCTTAGAAATAATTTCAGCTAAATTTCCAAAACTATTTAACTGATATATAAGATTCACATAACAATACTGAAATGTGCATGTCTGCCCAGAAACAAGTTCCATTCTTCTTGCCTTATTATGTTTAAGATTTTTTTTAGTTCATTTTTTGTGAGAAAATACAGTTCCTCTATTTCACGGGTGTCAAACTTGATAGTGTCATGTGACGTATCATGACTTTTTTGCCTTTGCAGAGCTGGGTGGCGTGGCCTGTGCATGACGCATCTGGCACGTAGGCCGCCAGTTTGACATCCCTGCTGTATTTGTAAACTAAAAAATTTATACGGGGGGGGGGGGAGAGAGGAATGCCTCTTCATTCTGCTGAGTTACTGGACTTCAGGTTTCTTTGCAGTGACAAGATCTCTCAATCTCTATGCCAAATTAAATCTGGAGTTGCAAATAGGCTCAAACCTATTCCCTGATCTGCCTCATTGTTCAAAGTCTACTTCATCCAAATCTTCCTTCTCCTCTTTTCTATAGCATTTTTTAATTGAAGTTTCCAAACCCAAGCTGTGAAAATGCTATAGACAACTTGTGCTGATTCATATATGTATGAAAGTGGCAACTGTCTAATTAAGCTGAAACAAAGAAGACCAATCTCTAAAGCAGGGGTGTCATGCCAAAACCGCGCCCATCCCATTGCCGGCAATGAGAGAAAAGTCACAATATGTCGTGAACATCACGTGACATCGCGAGTTTGACACCCGTGCTCTAAAGTAAAATATAAAATTAAATAAAATCTCTAAAATTAAATATAAAGTTAAATAATTTTGCCAGACACGAAAGCTTCTATAGTACTTTTAAAGAAAAATATTCAAATAGAGGCGAGATGTTTCTTAGCAAATTCCATACCAGTTTGTATGCATTCATTTTATCATTAACCAAACAGGAGCTCCAATACTTTAAAGCTATCAATGAAGTAATTACAAAGATTTATTCATCAAATGTCCTACAAAGCTATCATATACTGAATTTCATCTGGAAAATCATGAATGTATTGCTGTAATGAGGTAATATGACATCTAAGTAGCTGCATTTTGAAAAGATATTGAAGGAGAGTGCCTATCCATAAAGATATAGGAAAATAACTTCTAACTAATTTAAATGCCTACATTTCTAAGTTCTAATTATAAAGGATCTGTTTATCAGGATTTCTGTCAATTACTTTGACAGATCCTGAGAACTAGGAAGTAGCAGCTGATTTAAGAGGAGCAAATGTACCTTTCTGCAGGAAAGCAAAAGAAAAAAAAAAGAGGATTCAGGCATTATTGACCAATGACCCTAACATGAAACCTGCGAAAATGTTAGAGCCAGTAAAAAAGCAGCCATCTGTAAGAACTTTGAAAGCCAGGTCATGGTTACTAAGAGCCAACATGGCTTTGTAAAAAAAAAATATCAGGTAATGTAAACATTGTCTCTTTCTTTGATTTAGTAATTACTCTAGTAGACAAGGCGAATACTGTGGATATAATCAATCTTGATTTCAGCAAAGCTTCTGATAAAGTTCCATAGGCATTCTCACTAACAAATTGTTTAAGTGCAGTTAAGTGAAGTAGGAATTAGTGAGATTCCACAAGGATACATTTTCGGGGCGGTATTATTCAATATTTTTATTAATTACTTCTGATGGCACTAATGGACCGTTTACCAAATTTATGAATGACATACATTAGAAAGACTAGAACACCCCATTTGACAAAAAAAAATTGTAGCCAAATCTGGGCAGGTTGGAAGTCTAAGCTGAGAAGAACAAAATATTTCTTAACAGAGAAATATGTAAGGTATTATATTTGGGGTAAAAAATATGTGACATATGTACATTCATGGCTTGAAAAGCCTATTTCTGAGACAGACTTTGATGAAGTTATTGACAACAAGCTAAACATAAGCTAGTAGTGTCAGACAGCTGCTAGAAGGGCTAATGCAATTCTGGCCAGCATCAAAAGAACCACTGTCATTATTTCTTTCCAGTTGGCATTGGTGACACCATAGCTGGCATACAACTTCAGGTTTCCCACTTACAGAAGGATTGTCAAACCCCGTGGGCTCAACACATACCGGTGGGGGGAGGAACTCAGCAGCCAGCCGCAGCCAAGCAGCCGATTTTTGCCACACGCTGCCAAACTCCGGGGGATCAGCTGGCCATCGGATGGGCCAGCTGGGTGTTGGAGACACCACCTACAGCTGCGGAGCGCTGCCGGAAGCCGGAAAGGAAGCTGGCTGCTGAACATGTCAGCTCGGTGTCGGAGACGCCGCCGGATGCTGCGGCGCACTGCCGGAGGCCGAGGAGGAAGCCAGCTGCCAGGCGAATCAGCTGGACGTCAGGGGCACTGCCAGGTACCTCCACGCGCCGTGAAGCATTACCGGGGCAGGGGAGGAAGCTGGCTCATGAACAGGACGCTGCCAGAGATGCCAGTTGCCGACCTGGGCGGATAGTCCCGCGAAGGTCATGTGGCCTGGGGAGAGCGCTCGACGGAATGGCTGGAATGGCAGAGAGACGGCGGTGCACAGTCCGACGGGGGAAGGGCAGAAGAGGAACTGCGGCTGTTATATTCATGGACCGGATGCTGGCTTGTTGCTTGGGGCGGGGTTGCAGGGCAGGGAACTTCTATGTAAAGCACTGGGAGCAAACCACTCCCAGTGCTGACTTTAACTTTGTATGGAATAAACCCTGCTAGTCACCTTGTTCCTGCATTCCTGGATTCTGTTTTCTCAGACGACGAAGGACAGTTTGCAAGGATATTGACAAGTAGTAGATGGTTCAAAAAGAGGACAAAAAAGACAACACAGATACTTCAAGATCTGCCCTCTGATGGCCAGCTGAAGGACCTTGGATGTTCATTATGACGATGACAAGGGAGAAATGTTAGCTGTGTTAAAGTACATAAAAGGAAGCTACAGGAAAGATAGCATGAACTGTTTTCTATGGCAACAGAAATTAGAAACAGAAATAACAGGTATGAGTTGCAGCTACCAGGATTTGATTTAAATATAAGGGAAAACTTCCTGATAGTAAGATCTATAAAACTACTAGAAGGTTCTTCATCTCTGGAAATGTTTAAGAAGAAGCCAGCCATCTGTCATGAATGAGTTAAACAGTTTTTCTGTATGTTGTGAAAGGCTGGACTAGATTATCCTTATGTCCCTTCAAACTTTATAATCCTACAATTCTATGATACTGAAATAAGCTCAATCAAAGCATACTTTCACGTCTGGCTTTAATCTATTAAAAATGACAACATAATAATAAATACATAAAATACTTAAAATATTGGCAAAACCATGAAAACTAGATTTGCATTTTTATATCCACTGATTGTGCAAAAGGCACAACTACAATAAACATTATTTTTTATTTGGTTTCCAAGCAAATATGCCATGACTGCTTTGCATGTCAGAGAATTAACCCCAAAATTATGTGTGGTATCCAACAGCATGTTCAAAAAATTGCACTGAATCAATAGGAAGAGGATTTCCCACCATTTAAGTATGCTCAAAGTCTGTTTTAGAGAGGTTCCAGCCCTATTGGGCAGTTTTTGAGGTTGCACATGACATGTAGGTGAGGGGAGGACAAGGAAGCTGCTAATGTGAGATGATTCTTTCTCACATTATTCTCACAGAATTTCTTCTAGAGTCCTAAAGGTAGTATAGAAATATGGTCTGTAAAGACAAATCATATTAATGAAAGAATTATCGTAATAGCAAGGTACCCCAAAAACAATTAAATCTATAACTGATAATAACCCCAGAAATTATTTCATTATACCTGCCTGCAATATTAAAATACCACTAGAGGACCACCAACAGTCAATATTCCTATCCAGTTTTGACCAACAATATTATCAAATTCTGGGTGATCCCCAAAAGCTAAGTAGGGTCAGACCTGATTGTACTCGGATAGACCACCAGGAAATTGCATTTCTATAGTTTTGCTTGGAAAGTCATAAAACAATCTGAAAAATCTATATGTGAGCAAGGCTGCTTAAGAGAATAGATTAAAGTCACAATGCTTCTACATAGGGTAGGAAAGGAGGCAACATAAATAGTGAGAGTCTAAGAATCAGAATTAGAACATCATCTGGTTTTATAGGCTAATAAATACTGATTGATTTTATCCCATTTTAATTTAAATAGGTAAACTAAATGTTCTCCAAGGCATTCATAATAACATACATGATTATAAGAGTCCCATTTTAACCTTCCAACAGATCAGTAGCTTAAAGATCAAAGATTGTGACATGTCCAGTCTATTCAATGCACTATGCTGGCTCTATTTTGCCCAATGATTCAACCAGCAATCGCATAAATATAAAATACCTCATCCGTTTCCTATCTTTCCAATTTTAAGTTATAAAGCAATTGTCAGAAAGTTAAATCAGTGCAGAGAAAATATTTGGGTTTACATGAAAAGTGGTTCCACAAACTTCAACTCATATGATTATTATATTCCTTCTCTTTATATTATTAGCATGCAGGCTTACTTCTGACTTCCTATACAGTTTAGGCCAACCAACGTATTGATCATTACTACTCTGATTATCAGAAAAAACACTTAGAATAAGAAATAAAGAATTCCCAAAGAAATCATCAACATGATGATGATTAAAGCTTTGTAATCCAACTACAGGTTCACTAGGAAACAGCAGCAATAGAATGGATGAGAAGTTACTTTAATGAGACTTGTCATGCTTTCTGTATCGTGAATACCACTGCAAAGTCACAAACAATCTGATTTGCACCCAGCAAAAGAGGAGGAACAGATGATCTGGCAATGATGATAGTTTTGTCCACAGCTGCTATTGCAGTACAGAAAGCCCTACTCATTAACTGCTTTCATTAGCAGCTTGGTTTCTGTTTTTTAATCATTTCAGGATTAGAAAATGTCCTTGCTTGCTCTGTGTATAAAGAAACCCCGAGAGATGATTTTGTAGATTTTAAATTGTGTTGCTGGCTACAATGTTACAATACAAAACTATAAAAATATAAAATATCTTAAAATCACAGCTTTTATTATATACAATTAATATTTGAGTGATACCACTGTGTTTGGGGGATTTTGTTTTGTATCAGCAGTATTTCCCAAATAATTATTTGGAACACTCATTTCGTGTAGATTCCAAAAAAGGGGATTGGGAAACATTTTTAACTCAACTAAAGGCTCAACTTCAATATACACTCCATCACATTACATCCACACTATATAAACTACTAGTTCCCAAGGTCACTTTTCCAAGTCTATGGGTTTTTTTCTGCATAAAGCTATGCACAGGCTCTTGTTTATTGTACGGAATGTCCATAAATTCTGGGATGCTTAATGAACATGGTCCTTAATATATATATTGAGGCTAGAACTCTAAAATTTTCCAATCAGCATGGGTAACAGCTACACTGGCTGGGGATTCTGGGATCTCCCATGTTTGGAGAGTACAAGACAAGAGGTTATCATGGAATGTCTCATAATCCACCACTGCAATGTAGTAGTTTACAAGAACACTCAAGATACTGATTTGCTCTTTTACCCTTAAGTCTCAGGAGTACTAGCATCTCGATTTTTTCAAAATGTGCAAATATTTAAAAACCGTATTACAAAATAATACCAGCTCTTGGTATCGTAATGCAGAAGATGGCAATGATGCTGGAGAGCGCACAAAACAATGCAGAGAGGAGTGGACGGGTTTCCAACTCTCTATTGATGCTACTCTGTCTCTAGCCCCCAAATTGCACCAAACTTGGTCATGGTTGCAGGAATGCACATGACTCACGGACGTTCTGTGGATGGATCTGCAATCGAGGCAGGTGGGCAGGACTCTTGTGTTTGTGTGTCTGTGTGAGCGCGCGTGTGCCAGAGCGCCTTGAAGTGGGGGGGGGGAGGGAAAGCAAACTGCAGTGCGTGGGGCCAGACTCGAGGAAGTCGCAGCTGGGGTTGGACGGCGCATCCTCCTCATCGCCACCCATGCAAAACAGTGGGCAGGCGCAGACAACTTCTGGGGGCGAGAGGGTCATCGGGAGCCATCGCAGCCGTAGCCCTCCGCCCGCCTGCCCAGAGAACGAAAGGGAGGAGCTGCGGGTCGTCTTCCCTCCCCCTCCCCCAGCCTTGTTCTTTTAAGAGAGAAGGCTGGCGCTACAAGGGGCATCGCCGCTCGCTGGGTCGAGACGGGCATCCTCCTCCTCCTCTTCACCCGCTGAGCAAATCTGCGCAGAGGGCATCACATGAGCCATCCCCTCCCTGACGCCCAGTGCCCGAAGGTCCGCTCCCAAGGGCAGAGCCTCCCCAACGCCATGACAGTGCCTGAGAGGAGAATTAAGCGCTCGGCATGCCCCCTCCAAGCTGAGTTCGGGCCGCCTGGCCGGCCGACCGACAGACTGACCGCCGGCTCTTTGGCTCTTAGCGCCTTGCCGGCTTTGGCCAGGCAGCCCAAATTCATTCATAGCCAGTCCCCGGGCCGGCTGGTATACCCCGAGCGCTCCTGGCGAGCGCACGGCGCGCCAATAAAAAGTTCAGAGCACAACTTACCTAAAATGGCTCCTGCAGCAGCCAAAATACAAACAGCTATTATTTGGTGAAGTTTAGCCCAGACACCCTGCAAGGACAGCCTAGCCTGACACCGGCACGCCCCCACATCGCCGCCACTGGTTACCCGTAGCCCCCCAGCTCCTGCCATTGGAGCGGCAGCCCGTCAGCCAAACGCAACCCGCTCCAAGCTTGGCTGCAGTGTACTTATTGCCAGCTCCATTGTGCTCCTATTTGCATTGATGTGATCGCTGCTGGGATTGGCTGTGGCAGAAGCAGTGCAATTTCCCCCCCCCCAACACCCCCTCAATAATTCCTGGTGCTTCCCGGATCCGCAGTCCCGGTGCTTCTCTCCCCTGCCTCTCTGCCTCTGGCACCTGAGGCAACTGTGGATGCAACTTTCTCAAAGCTCGGAACGGCAAGATAGAACCCCCCCCCGCTCACCTCCAATGAAGGGGGGGTTACTTACTTCAAAACGCATTAGAGAAGGAGGGAGGAAGAAGAAAGGGAAAAACCTCTCCCCCTTTTGCATTCCACGTCTTTGCTCGCTTGGTCGTTTCCCGGATGTGAAATTTCCTGCATTTAAAACACCGTCTGGAGGTGGGACGTGCAGCCTCCGAACTGGACGCTGCAGATCTTTCTTTGGTGCCTGCGAAGTAGGAACCCGGCGTGATACTCCGAGGATGTCAAGTTGCCTTGGTTTAAAGAACCGCTGATCACGACTATCCTTACAAGCTGTTCATCCGCAGAGCTGCTCTCTCCTCCCCACCGCCACTAAAAATTCTGTTGAGTAATTATGGCTGCAGTGGAAATGTATAAAATACATCCTGAACCACCACCAACTCCTTTTTTTCCTAACATAATTTAATATCTTTTATCAGTGATAAACTAAACCCTGCAATTGAAATACTATTTGAATCATTCTATAAAAAATATTAATTCCTGGAAAATTTGAACTAGATTATATACTTTCTATCAATTTTTTTTTCCATACAACAACTATGATTGGGGTATTACTCCTTGGGACATATGATCAAATTGCTTGTGGCACTAGTTGAATAGATTCATGTCAAACATCTGTATATAGAGAATCATACATATGCTGGAGCCCAGTTCGCATGACATTTGCTATCTGCTGTTTAATGGAACAGTGATGCAGCATTAGAAATCTGTAGGCAGATTTATACGGTGGAAGGACTCCATAAAAGTGTTTTTGTTGTTGGATTTTTGTTTTGCTAAACCAACCTCCTCTCAGTTTTCCAACCATTGTCTATTTTGTAAACAATTTTGAGATATGTTAAACATATCTCTGGAATTTGTCAAGTTAGGAAAAGTTGTCATACATATTAATTTACACAACATGCTGAATGATAACCTCCTAAGCTCTACTGTTAAGATAATAATAATAATAATAATAATAATAATAATGATGATGATGATGATGATGATGATGATGATGATGATGATGATGGACGGGGCAGTGCCTGGAGACAGCAGAATAGACGAGAAAGAACTGGAGAAGATAACAAACTACAAAGACTTACAAATAGAAATAGAAAGACTGTGGCAAAAGCAAGCAAGGGTAGTACCAACAGTAATAGGCTCCTTGGGTGCAATCTCAAAACAACTGGAGCACCACTTGAACACCATTGGCATTGACAAATTCGCTATTAGTCAATTGCAAAAGGCAGCCTTACTAGGAACTGTTTCTATCCTGCGACGATATCTGTAATACGATCAAACATCCACATTGCCTATCCCAGGTCCTGGGTAAGGACTCGATAGGTAGACAAAATGCCAAATCCAGTCTGAACATCTGGCTGACTGTGCGATGATTAATAATAATAATAATAATAATAATAATAATAATAATATAAAGTTGGAAGGGACCTTGGAGGTCATCTAGTCCAATCCCCTATACCATACCACTTAGCATGTTATGTGAATCAATCCCATATGTAGCCAATACATAATTTGATGAGTCATAAATTTAAGTGACTGACAGAGTAAATCATATTAAGTACACTTACATATTGTGCAAATGCTGCCTGTACAAAGATGGTTATGCTTTGATGACTTGGTGGTAAAGCTTGGTCTAATGATAACCCATGCTAGCTGCGAATTCAAAGAACTGACATTTACAAAGATCTGGATTACATCAGATTGAGGGAGATTATGTTAAACTAACTATACACCCAGCTCTCGTTTTTTCATGAATTATAGCATCATTAGTACCAGAGTAGTTATAGTATGGGCTGTAGAAGCTTTAGAAATTGAAGTTTTGGTTCAAAGAGAAGAGCAGAAGTATACAGTGAAAGACATGTCAATGGAGAAATGTGCATAAGGAGAAATTGAGCCAACTGCCATGTAAAAGCAAATGATGCTCCCTGCAAAAGGGTGACATCTCTAATTAAAAGTTCACTGGAAAGTATCTTGGTAGTTAAATTTCAGAGTATTTCTATTATACAGTATAATAGCTAATTTCTAGAGCAGAGAAGTGCATTGGACCTTAATAGGCAGAGTGGAGAGTGGATTTTGAACATAGCTTTGCCAATTAATCATTTAAAGATGTTGGGGAAAAACAATATTCGTCCCCCTTCCACACAAACAGAAGCATTCATCTATAGAGGATAAAGATGCAGGTAAGCTAAACCAGCAGGTAAAATATCAGCAGTAAAACAAGATCAGTTAAATGATCAATTTAGCCTTCTGAAGTTTTATTAAACTACAATTTTAATATGCTAATATGTATAATCTATACCTAATATGTATTATTTATAAAGTTATCAGTGGATCAAAGTTCTCAATGAACCTGCATTGGATTCTTTGTGTTCTCCTAACTAAAATTCTTTATCATATTCCACTATACCAGTGCTTCTCAATTATTTTCTGTCATGCCCCCCTAGGAAGAAGAAAACATTTCGCGCCCCCCGCGCGACTGTAAAAAATTTTTTTCTGTACAGAGGACCGATTTCCGGGTCTAAAAGTCACACGGGCGGGTTTGGCCAATCAGGATAGAGCATCATGTCTATCCAATCGGGTCCTTTGCATGTGTCACGTGCATTGGCGGTCATGTTGTCCTCCGCGTCGGGCTGCCGCTTGCGAGTGAGTCAGATGATCCGATCTAGAAATCCAATATGACAGTATTTGCCGAGGTCAAACGAGCCCCCCTTTACGGAGCCTCGCGCCCCCCCCGGGGGGCGCGCCCCACTATTTGAGAAGCACTGCACTATACAAATGGAAGACATAGTAACATCTCACAACAAAGTAAATGCTATGGTTGGCAAAAACATGACAGAAAAATTCAAAACATTAAAAATAAAAGTTTTTCATTTCTTTTAATAATATTAACTTGTCTGATATTCTGTTGCAATAATTATTTTTTCTTCTTTTACAGTTATCAAATAGTCAATTGCACCTATAGCAGTGATGGCAAACCTTTTAGAGACCGAGTGCCCAAACTGCAACCCAAAACCCACTTATTTATCGCCGAGTGCCAGGTGGGTGTGTGGCCCACTGGATGGGCATGGCTGTGGTCATGGCAGATTGGGTGGGTGTGGCCAAGATGGGTGTGGTCACCTTGATGTTGCTCGTGGGGAGGGATGCCTGTGAGGGCCGGGCAGGCTTGGGAGAGATCCAGGGGGTCTCTGGCAGGTGGGCGGTGGGCAGGAGGCTCATCCTGAGGGGTGAGGCAAGGCGAGGCAGGGCGGGGGGTGCCATTGTTGCAGGGCAAGGCGAGGCAGGGGCCGGGGCAGCTGCTGCCTCGCACCATTGGCCCCCATATACAGAGGCCAACAAGCACTTGGGGGCCAACAGTGTCCATCAACAGCCATAGCCTGCCGGCCCGTCGACCCGTGCACTCTTGGGTTCCGCAGCCTGCCACCAGAAGTTCAGAGAAGCCGCCTCTGAGCTGGACAGCCAGAGTTATTAAGTGAAACATTAAATTATTAAGTTAATAACAGGGTTGTTAAGTGAATCTGGCTCCCGCATTGACTTTGCTTATCAAAAGTTCGCACAAGGTGACCACATGACCCTGTCATAAACACATGCCAGTTCCCAAGCGTCCAAATTTTGATGATGTGACTATGGGTCAAAAGTGTGAAAAATGGTCATAAGCCACATTTTCAGTGCTATTGTAACTTCAGACAGTCACTAGACAGATGATTGTAAGTCGAGGACTACTTGTATTACATTATGGATGGTTCCCAAATTTTTCCAGTGGCGTCCTTTTATCCATACATGATGGTTTTCACGAAGAAAGATATTCTGTATTTTGCCTTCAAATATTTTTATACTTGCTCTGAGTAAATAATTATTTCAAATTGTTGTGTGATTTTGTAGTCACTTTATTGAAATCTACAGGCCATTTCTCAAGAAATTTTCGGAGTGTCCTGTATCATCACCTGACTTTTGGTAATGTTCATCCCTGAAATCCACATGGCCCCACTCTGTTCTTATTTAGAACAGTCATGAAGACTTGTGTCTTTATCCAGGAGAATTAAATCCCTCCTATAATTGCACTTGCTACCTTTTATTTTTTATTTTTTATTGATTTTACTGAAATTTCTTTGATTGTTGTGATTGCCCAGAATCATTGACAGTTGGATAATATTACTATTATTATAAACAACAGTGTGAAATGATAAAAATGTCACACTCAATCTAAACATCTAATTGGTCTAAACCAATTATTATGGTCCATCACACATTCAGCCAGATGTTCAGACTGGGTTTGGCATTTTTGTCCTCCTATTGACTCCTTCCCAAGGATCTGGGATAGGCAGATGTGAATGTTTTATAGTGTTACAGATATCTTGCAGGATGTAAGATGTTCTGTACACTAATATGTGAAATCACAACTGCCAGTTCTTTAGCCGAAATTGACCATGTAATGTTTTTCCTTGCCAGCATTCTGTTCATGGTTTTATTACTTTATTTTAACATAATTTCAAGCCATCCAAAGTCATGGTGAGATGGGTAGCAAACAATTTTAATAAATAAATATTTATGTTTTGTTTCCTGTACATTCAGTAAGTTTCCATTTTTAATTTGCGTCAATAGTTAATGCTGGCTAATCAGTCAATGCATATTTTTTTTCTTTGACAGTTGAGGTAAATCTCTGCCTCCATTTCTGCAGTGTAAGTATAATCTATCAATATCACTACAGGGATGTAATGCACAGTGAATAGTCATCAATGTTATTGATTTTCATTCAAAACTGTTCAGTTCAATTTGTATCCAGTTAATACTTCCATCAGTGTATTGTGTCATAGATATGGCTCAAGTACTGATGTTTTGTTGATGTTTCCATCATCCAATGTTGTCTTTAGCAACTTTCTTACTATTTGGATCTATTCTTAACTAATCACGTTTTTAACTTGTCCATGCTGGATGTTATCTAACTGCAAAATGCCCAGATACTTGTAGGCTTCATGTGGATATCTCCTGATGCTTTGGCCATTAAGCATTTCAATGCTATTACTATTCATGACTTTACCCTGATTTATTGCTATGGAGCATATTTCTCTAGGACTAATTTCATTGCTATATCTGTGCTAAAATACTTACAGTATTTGTTAGTGAATAGAATTTCAATTTCTGATTTTCCATAAGTTTCTGATCATCTATATAAAGCAGGTGTGTGATTTTATTAACAGTTTTTACGTTTGATAGCCATGATTTGTTTGCTTTAAAATCCCTGAAAGTTGGATCATAACAATAACAAATGTACCTAGCTGCCAAGTTTTCACTCTTGACAATAGGTAGTCCTCGACTTTGACCAGTTGCTTAATGATCAAAATTATGGTGGACTTAAAAAAGTTACTTACATCCTATTCTCTGCAATCACATGATTGCATTTCAGGCACATGGCAGTCAGCTCATATATATGACTGGTTGCAACATCCTGTAGTCATGTAATTATGTTTTGTGAGCACAAAATGGCAAAAAATACCATTGGATAAGATTTGGATTTGAACTTACGACCGTGTGATTTGCTTAACAATCACAGTGACCTACTTAACAACCATTGAAAATATGGCAATGACTTACAACCGAAATTTTGGGCTCAATTGTTATTGTAAGTTAAGGACTGCCTGTAATAAGGTTGATAATGAATAATCCTAGACGATGCTTCTCCTAATGTTGACAAGGACATATTTTTCATTTTGCACCACCAATTCTACTGCTTCTTTATATTTTTTATAAACATTCTAATGTTTTTGCTGAAACAAGATGTTTCCAAATATTTGATAATCCAATTCTATGGTAATGAATCGAACACCTTTTTATAATCAACCCAGACCATATATGAACAATTGGGGGGGGAGGCTTATCCAAATTTCCAAAATCATTTTATCAGTCAAATTTGATCTTTTGTACCCTCACATTTCCTTTTATATCCTTTCTGTTCTATTGAAAAATGTTATTTTCTTCTAAATAATCTTGGATGTTGTCCACTATTATGCCTGTGATTAAGAAAAGCAGTTTCCTGGAGTTGTCCCTTTAACTCAGAGATGTCAAACTCGCAACATCACGTAACGTGTCATGACGTATTGCGACTTTTTTGCCATCGCCAGCAATGGAGTGGGTGCGGTTTCACTATGATGCATCCGGCCCATGGGCCGACAGTTTGACACCCCTGCTTTAGCTGGATCTTTTTGAATCAGATATATTTTGCCTGTTATTAACCAGTTGCAGATGTCTCCTTTATGTAATACTTCATTAAGCCTTTTATTTATAATTAGATGTAAGCTAGTCAGATATTTGAGCCAAAGTCTGATAATTTCCAAGAGATGTCCTGTTTTAAATCTTTTTCGCTAATTTTTTACCCATTCTGCTGTTATTATTATTTATTCCAACAAGCTTCCAACAAACAACAACCACCCCAAGGTTTTTATCAAAGCCTGGCACCGTGACTTCATGGCCCCACTATGGTCATTGCAAGACCTCACCTTGACCGGGTGCCATATGACTCTGGTATGGCGTTCATAAATCTAAAACTTTCACAGCGAGAAAAGTTTGAAACTATACGAAGATTCACATACACCCTCTCCCTTATTCAGTAACCAAGAGTTTAAAAAAAAAACACCCAAGCATGTTATCTCAGAATGAGTTCCAAACTTCTAGACCAGTGGTGGCGAACCTATGGCACGGGTGCCACAGGTGGCACGCAGAGCCCTCTCTATGGGCACCCACACCATTGCCCCAGTCCTAGGCCTTCAGCTGGGTTTTATAAAACCTTTTCACTTTAGGCCTCCGCCACCATGTGCAAAAAAAAAAAAGGTTCAATCAGTCAATTTCAACTTCTCGCAGGAAAAAAAAAGATCTCACAAAGTTAGAATTGATTGATTGAACTTTTTAGTCCCACCAAGTTCTGCCATTACCACTGCAGCCATGCCCACCCAACGGTCCATGCCCACTCAATTGGCCACGTCCATCCAATTGGCCATGCCCACCTGGCACCCAAAGATACATAAGTGGGTTTTAGGTTGCAGTTTGGGTACTCAGTCTCTAAAAGGTTTGCCATCACTGATCTATTTCTTCTGATTGGTTGGGTGCCTGTAATATACACCTATGGTAATGTTACTTTTTTTCTCTTTTATATTGACCCATATACATTCTGGAGAGATTTTATCTTGGATCATGTGCATTTCTGTAGATATGTAATATATAGTGCAACTCCCCCTCCTCTTTTTGTAAACCTGTTTCTTTTGAACAGTTTGCATCCATCCATCAGTCCATTCCATTGATGGGTTTCGTCCCACCAGGTTTCTGTAATGCCAACTATGTCATACCCTCCCTCATGTACTATTGCTTCTAGTTTGGCCTGAGCATTTGTATATAAGCATTTAAGATTTTTATGCCTGTTTATTGGTATGTTTCCTGCATCTCTTGATTGTTGTTTGAGTTTTTCTTTTTTCTCGTCTCTGCCTACCTCATTATTTGATTTGTTTTCTTGGGATTTATGATTGGTTTTGGTTCTAGAGATTCTAAAGATAAGTCACCCTCCCTCCTCATTTTTAGATTAAAGCCCTCCTGGTGAGTTGGATCAGTTTTTTTCCAAGTACATTTTTCCCTGTTTTCGTGAGGTGCAGCCCATCCCTTGCCAAGAGTCCTTCACATAGGAAATGCCAACCCTTTATAGCCAATAGTTTATTTCTAGAATTCTTTTTTCCCTCAATGGATGTTGGCCTTTCATTGGGAGTACCGATGAGAACACTACTTGTGCTCCTAGCTTCTTAACTTTATTGCCTAGTTGTTTGTAATCTCTCACTATTGTACTCAGGTTGTTTGTTGTGTCATTCATCCCAATGTGGAGGAAGAGGAAAGGGTAGTAATAAGTAGGCCTTTTTAATTATTTTGGTTAGGTTCTCAACCACATCTTTGATTTTTGCTCCAGGGAGACAACATAACTCCCTGGTTTGTATGTCCAGTCTGCAGATGGATGATTCCATTCCTTTGAGGATAGAATCTCCTATTATCAACATTCGCCTTCCTTTTTTTGGGAGCTGCAGTCTGGGGTATTTTCCTGTTTATCTCTGGTGTGTTTGTTGATGTGACTTTTTTAGGGCTATTTGAAGTTGTTTCTTTGCCAGGTGTCTGCATGTTTTCTTTATGTGTGAACTTATTTGGTATGATTAGTTCATTGTTCCAGATGTTGTGCCATTCCCAAGAAGTGGGTTAACCAAGGTATGCTTATGTTAACCATAAGTATGTCATGTGAATATAGCTAATGTACAGTTGAAAGCAATCTGGATTTGCTTGAAAATGTTCAGAATACTTATGTGATTTGCATACATTTCCTAGCATTTCCAGAAAACAATTTAAAGTTGCTGTGTTCTACTATGAATTATACTTTATCTTGGTAGTCTAGACAAGTTGACCAAAAGATGGTTTTATCCTGTTACCTGGGAATTGTTTGATCCTGTGACTCCTGAGGAAATGGATAGGATCGTCAAGCCTGTTAATACAGAAACCTGGGTTAGATACATGTCCCTCCTGGTTAAGGCTTCCCAGAAGGTTAAAACATGATTGGGTCCATGCAGTTGTAAATTCATACTTGAATAATGGAGTGGTACTGCCTACCTTGCAGGAGATGGTGGGCCCTTTCTTCAGGGCTCCAGACAATTTTCATCTGGTCTCTGGCTGTCCCTTTTTGGATCAAGTTGTTGAGAAGATGATTGGATTGCAACTGCAGAAGATTCTGGAGGATGATTATCTAGATTCACTTCATCCAGGTTTCAGACTGGGTTATAATATGGAAACAGTATTGATCTCATTGTAGATGCCCTCTATCTATCATGATTTCTGAATCAATTATAGGGCCTGGGAGGGATATGTTGTGATTATTCTCATCCTTTCTCCATGGCTCGTTCCTAAGTTGATAGATATGGAAAGGTGAGGCCCCTAGTTTGTAAATTGTGTTGGGATTCAATGCTCTTGTCCCTCCTATTTAACATCTACATGAAACCACTGAGTAATGTCATCAATCAATATGAAATTAGGTTTTATTAATACAATGATGATGTTCAACTGTTGATTGCTGGTTGAACAAGTAATGTAGTCAATACTTAAGAAATGTAAGTTCTTAGAATCGTATTTTTAAATAAATCAAATACAGTAGCACCTACTTTTGGGTATGGGGGATGTAGTGAAACAGGTGTCTGTGAATCTCTAAGAGCTGGTTTTACTGTATGACACAACCTAAAGTCATTTGCAGCCCCACATCATGCATTAGGATGGTTTAGCCAGAAAGCAGACAACTATATCAAAGATTGCCTTGCAAATCTATATTTGCACAAAATGCTTTCCCATGGTCAATCATGGTTTACTCAATAAATCAATTTTCTGGGTTTGCATAACACTGAAACATAAATGACTACATGGCTTGAGTTTACATAAGATGGTTGGCTGAAATATGGTTGGCTAGTCAGTGCATCATGCAAATAGAGCCAGACAGCTTGGAGCCTCAAAATAAATCTTAGAAAATCACTGAAGTGATTCCTCTTTGGGATTTAACATTACTTAAACAAAAAGCAAGGTGGCATCTTATATGACAGGTATGCATAAACGCATAATACAGGGCATAAGCACAGTTTGGTCTAAGATTTGGAATGACATTGCTTCAAATATTCAGTTAATTAGTTAAATTTATATATCTGTCCTGAAGAATGGTCTACTACTAGAACATTTGATTATGCAGAACTTATCCCTTAGTACAGTGGTTCTCAACCTGTGGGTCGGGACCCCATTTGGGGTCAAACAACCATTTCACGGGGGTCGCCAAACAACGCAGTCCGCCATTTTTTTTCCCCTTGTCCTTAGCTGTGCTACTCCCTTTTATTCTATTGGCTTTTGAAAGCCAATAGAATAGACTAGTGGTTCTCAACCTGTGGGTCGGGACCCCATTTGGGGTCGAACGACCATTTCATGGGGGTCGCCAAACAATGCAGTCCGCCATTTTTCCCCCCTTTTCCTTAGCTGTGCTACTCCCTTTTATTCTATTGGCTTTTGAAAGCCAATAGAATAGACTCTCTTGAATAGAGTCTAATTCTATTGGCTTTCAAAAGCCAATAGGAATTGTCCAGGCTGTCTCTGCCCTTCTGAGCCCGCCAAAAGTCCCATTCTGCAAACGGTGCTGCACCAGTTGAGTAGTCCTCGACTTACGACCGGTTGGGGGTCGCAGCATTAAAAAGGTTGAGAACCACTGCAATAGACTCTCTTGAATAGAGTCTAATTCTATTGGCATTCAAAAGCCAATAGGAATTGTCCAGGCTGTCTCTGCCCTGCTGAGCCCGCCAAAAGTCCCATTCTGCAAACGGTGCTGCACCAGTTGAGTAATCCTCGACTTACGACCGGTTTGGGGGGGTCGCAGCATTAAAAAGGTTGAGAACCATTGTCTTAGTAGAAGCTACTGAAAATATAAATACATTTAGAGATCTGTTGATTTGAGATACTGTATTCAGTATGATATTTCTCTATGATAAGTAGAAATTGCTGTAAAATTTAATACAAATACTGTATATGTATTAAATATATATTTAATATGTATCAGCCTAGTTTATTATTTCATCTGAATACCATGCTGCATTCCACATGTTCAGAAGCTTTGCAGTTCTCAAGAGACTGTATATATTCAGCAACACTATTTTGCATCTTGGAAAGAATTCTTGAACTTTGTTGTGGCAACCATCCAGACATACTTAAGATAACTAAATGGAATTCAATTTGTCATTCTAGGTGAAGAATTGGGCATTGGCTATCCAGAAAACTACTTTGGTTCCTTTTGCTTTCACTTCCAGAAATCTATACAGTACTCAATGGTTCTGGAAGATACTGGTAACAGATATTGACTAATACTGAGATAAGGTAGTCCTCAACTTACGACCATAATTGAGCCCCAAAGTGAAACATTTGTTAAGTGAGTTTTGCCCCATTTTATGACTTTTCTTGCTACAGTTGTTAAGTGAATGATTGCAGTTGTTAATAACTCACTTGTTAAGTGAATCTGGCTTTCCAGTGACTTTGCTTGTCAGAAGGTTACAAAAGGTGTTCACATGATCTGGGGACATTACAACCATCCTAAATATGCCAAGCATCTAAATTTTGATCACATGACCATGGGGATGCTGCAATATTCGTAAGTGTGAAAAAAGGTCATAAGTCACTTTTTCCAGTGACGTAACTTCGAACAGTCACTAAATGAACTGTTGCAAGTTGAGGACTACCTGTACTACACACACTGAAGAGATACGACCCATTGAATACAATGACATAGTTTTCAATAAATGCATATGTGCTTACAATTAAAAATAAAATTTGAAAGCAAATCGCTAATCCATTCTGCTTGATATATTCAGCTTTGGTTATAACTAATCAAGATAAAATTGGTCCAGATTCAGATCTCCATGTAATTCTGGCATATTGTAATATATTGGCCAAAAATTCAAATTTCTTCTCCATAACTGCTTCTTGTTTTGTGATTAAAGAAACAGAGAAAGAATAAAAACAAACAAATCCCATATGCTAGTGATATAAGATCCTGGTTTATATATCATAGTAAGCCACAAGTGGATAACTAGAAGCTGCAATCTATATTTCTGGAGGAGACGGTGGAGTTAGATTACATTGGTGGGGAGTTCCTTTTTCCATTCTTTATGGGAAGGATTTTGTTTGAGTTATATTGACCCTTATTTTGCAAATTTCAGCTTATTTACACATTTTGTGAATTTTCTATCTCAAACGTCAGGAAAAATAACTCCAATTGTGAGTCAGAGGGGCTCCAGAAGAAATAAAAAGGGAACTTTCATACAGACCTGATGCATTAAGAGGTTCATCCTGTACTGAGCCGTAGTTTAAGCATGGCCTAGTGGATAAATCACAACTGTTAGATTTATGTGCCATGCTATTTACATATTTAGAAAACAACAATGCATTATGGCATGACACAATGTATGTACCCAATGGGAAAGTGCAAACATAGGCTGCCTCTGATCAGTGTTATAGTTCAAGACACCTTAAATAAGATGGTATACTGCTATTCTAGAGGAGGCTCAGTGTCTGTAAAAATTAGAAGACAGAGTAATGAAATAGATAAATCTGCCTGAAATGGAAAAAAAAGAAGTGTACCTTCTTATCTATACATAGATTTCATTTGATTCTTTTACTTCACTGTTGTTTTCCTCAATTATCTTTTCATACTAATCTTGTCTGTCTTTGCATTAGAGAATTTGTATTTAGGAATCTAGTTTCACCAACTTGCTAATGTAACTTCTGCAATGTTGGGCCAAAATAATTCTTCAAAATACTTCTGCATAATTACAAAAGTGTATTTTTCTTTAAAGCTTGCATAACAAGCAAAAGATCAGTGGAAGAATATTTCTAGGTACGATGAAAAAAGTTGAATTTCTTTAATGAGCGAAATGTTCTATCCAGATACAACCTTATATAAAGTAAATCATGACGTTTGCAGATGTTTTCTCTGTTCCAATTATTTGCTAATACCATGCTTAATAAAATGAAGTTTTTTGTTTCCTCTAAGCAATTTATCTTTACAATGGAAGTGTCATCTTGATTAGTTTAAACTATAGAGATGGAGTACTTTATTTCTATTTATTACTCCTTTTCAGAGATAATCATCTTAAATTCAAG
The DNA here is from genome assembly GCF_016545835.1 of Crotalus tigris. NCBI lineage: Eukaryota > Metazoa > Chordata > Lepidosauria > Squamata > Viperidae > Crotalus > Crotalus tigris. The sequence goes on from NW_024099112.1 coordinate 645,785, forward strand.
TACCTTTCCTTTTTGATAAATATGGTTCAGTCCAGTGCAGATTTAAGTAGAAGCAAATTGTATTGAATTCTACTTTACCCACTTTAGACTGTAATCTACTTTTGTACAGTAGACTGTAATCTAAATTAAAAGAAGAAATGAAAAACCTATTTTTAAAAAATTAATACCTTTTTAAGCAGACATCTAAACATTTTCTAGAAAGTAATATAATTTTCAGTTATAATTCAATTATAATTTGAATTTGAATTTATTTTAATAAAAAATCCTAAACACATTTTCTTGCAGTATAAATCTGTTACTCCAGGATGCTTCTTTTTTTAATAACCCACAATTTTGAGAAGCCACCAAAGCAGGGCTGATGGTGATATGTCTGTCCCATGACTGCCTCTTCATATGGAGCTTCTGCATGGCTGTGTACCACTGATAACATTAATTTGATCAGGTATTTAATTGCTTGGAATATTTCTACTCTACATTGGATACAGGATTTGAGTTTACAACTGCACTGCAATATTTAGGAGAATTTTAGTTTATGTTTAGTTTTCAGAAAAACACATTGGCTGAGTTGCATTAATATGTAAACCAACTAATTCCTCATTTGTCATGGCATAAAGCAATTCACTGTTCTTTTCCCATTAGATTTCATTGTTTAACTTTTCTCAGAGTACAGTTTGAAGCTGTTACTATTACTCTTTTCTTACATTATCCTTTATATTTACATTTGTATGTTTATTCAGGAAAGAGAAATAAAGTATATATAGGCAGGACTCACATGACAATATTAATTTTATTTTTAAAAGTAAGGAAATACAAAAGCATTCTTCTAAGAAATGTGTTCTTGTGGCTACTCTTTCTATTATGGCTGGAAATAATAGGAAATGTAATACAAAATAGCTGGATATCACAGAATTGGAAAAGACTGACAAACATAAACAATAGAACTGTAAAAACAAATAAATGGTGTACTATTCTGTATCTTATTTTCTAAATAAAAAAGTAATTAAGCTTGAAGTTATTTAATGCAGTGTTTTGAAGATTTATTATAACCAGACTGATTTATGCAATTAACTGTTTTTTTAAGACAGGGGATTCTAGTTCTTGTAGTTGTCTTTGAAGTACAAAGCTACATGCATATTGTGACATTTCTCAAATAGCCAACAATAGCAGCTGCCTCTCAATCTTCTCTGCCAGACTGAAGAATTTGATGAAAAGTAGGAGGGAAGAGAAAAAAAGAAAACTCCCATTTTTATTCTCTGCTGATTTCAGAATCCAGATGTTCCTTTGTTAAAAACAGGCAGGAACCTTTATACCCCAAGAATTCATTAAGCAATTTTGGCTAAAAAGGATAAAACCAAAGTCACTAAGGTATCAATTAGTACCTGTTTGTTGCTGAACTCAGGGCTAATATAGAGAAAGCAAACTTGTCTTGTTCACCTTCTGATTAGGTTCCAAAAGGAGACCCTTAGACTGAAAGATAAAACTGAAATTAGGTTTCTCACCTTGAATTAGATCAGATATATCAAACACAAGGCCTGCGAGCCAGATCCAGCCTGCGAAAGGCCCAGATTTGGCTCTCATGGCTGTCCCAGAAATGGCAAGGGACCAGCCCCCACGGCCTCAGCCCTGGCGCACCCAGTCCGGCTGGGCACACCCCCAGCGCATGCATAGGAAACGGCGAGCGCTTGGGGGCTGGTGGTGCGCAGCAGCAGCTGCAGTTCATTTGCCTCACCCTGCCCCTCCCCTCCCAGCCTCACTCCATCACGCCCTGCTTTGCCAGGTCTCTCCTCCCAGCCATGCCTCACCACGCCTGGCCCCACTTTGCAGGGCCTCACCTCTCCTCGCTTGGGCTGTGGAGTTCTGTAAGCTTAGCATCCCAGGGCATGCCCAGCCTGTGGGACAAAAGGCAGGGAGATGGGAGCACGCAGTGGCACAAGCCGAACTTCGGCCGGCTCCTGATCGCCCTCTCTGCCACATAGTAGGGCCGGAGTGTTTGCCACATTCCCCTCTCCAGCCCTACCACATGGTGGAGAGGGTGCCCCTGGAGCCAGCCGACTAGAAGACCTCTAAGGCCTCTTCCCACTCTGTTATTCTTTGAGAGAAGCGATGCCAACCTTTCCCCCTCCCCTCGTCCCTTCCTGGGCACAGAGAGAGGGAGGGAGGGAAACAGGAAGAAAGGGAAGGAAAGAAAGATGGGAATGAAAAGGACAGAGGCAGGGAAGCAAGAAGGGGAAGGAGGGAGGAAGGAAGGAAGGAAGGAAGGAAGGAAGGAAGGAAGGAAGGAAGGAAGGAGATTTGAATGAGAGGGAGAGAGGGTCTGAAGAAAGTCCTGCCTTAGCACTTGGCCAGCAGCAGCCCTGTTGCCCTTTCATCATCCCCTGGTGGTCTCCTATCCTATTGCTGAAGATGCTTTGTTTACAAAGCCAGGTCTCCTCGCATGGAGAGGGAGTGGGGTTCCCTCTGACCCGTGCACTTTGCCCTCCTGCACCCACCATGAGCAACCTGGCCAAGGAGAGCAAGCACAGCAGCAGTAGCCTCAAGGAGGAGGTAAACGCAGCTGGGTGCCTCCTTGGGGAAGTGGGGCTGGGCTAGGCTGGGCTGCAGGGTCCCAGTGCCATGGGAGCTTGAGGGCCAGGCTGGGCTTTTGACTTCCGCTGCCCAGGACTCCCCCTGCATGGCCTGAGAGGGATGATAAGGCTCCTCCAGTGGACCGTACCCAGCGCTCATCCTGGTCCCACCCCCCCTGCTGCAGACCTTCGGATCTGCCGCAGTCCTGCCCAGGCCCCCACAAGTGCCCCTGATGTGAGTGACGTCAAGCTGGCCACGCCTACCCAGTAGGCAATGGCCACACCAGCCACACCCGCCACACTCATCCAGTAGGCTGCACCCACCCCAGTCACACTCACCTGGCCCCCTAAGGGCAACCGCAATGCTGATGTGGCCCTCAATGAAATTGAGTTTGATATCCCTGAATTAGATGGAGCCTCTTTTAGAGATTAGGATGAAAAAACAGAATCAAATGCATGCATAGATACAGAATTTTCAGATTATTTTTAGGCAAACCAGCAATATTATTTAGAGTAATGAAAGGGCAATAAAGCCACTATGGCCAGCAATATGTGTGACATCAGTAAAGGCACAGAGTCACTTAGAAGAAGAATATAGAGTTAGGGTATTTTGCTATTGAATTAAATAAGAATTTGTGCCAGGGCTTTTTTTGTTAATATTTTTTAACTGGAACATAAAAGAAGGATGTAATGGGATGGGCTGAGTACACATAGCTGGAAAGTGGAAGATTGGTCCCTCTGACTCTCACCAAGGGTGTCTGAATTCTCCACCCCCAATCTCTACTGCATTCTTCCCGCCACTCCTGGGAAGAACCTATTTGGTAAAGATGTCACTACTTGTATCCAAAGAAATATTCTCTGAGGCTGGAGAAGCTAGAGTGAGTGCCTTTTCATCTGATTTCCTTCTTTAGCTTAACCAAGAAGGAAGAGTCTTAAATTTGTTTCTGAATGAGAGTCACCAATACATAAGAATTCAAGACTTTATTAAATAAAGAATTAGGAGGAGCTGTATAAACAAAACAAAACAAGTGAAAGAAAAAGACAAATTTCAGTCATCTTCTGTCCCACACATATATCTGCACCCACCTAACAAAATCTGAACAGCTCAGATCAATCTAAGATATAAGAACTAAACAAAATCTATATCCCATCTAGCTCCATTGGCTCATAACTTTTCCAACTCAAATTTCAAGGGTACAGATTTCTTTTTATATCCGGCATTTAGCCAGTCCCAAGAAGAAATGCTTTTATTGCTTCTGAAAAAGCAAAATGAAATTAGCCTTCTGTTCTTTTAAGGATCATTTTTGATTTTGATCGATTTTTCTGGGCTTTGGATATCTTTATCCATTTACCTGATTGATAATTCAGATTTGATTGACAGTTCCAGTATAAATTTCTTTTAACTCTTTTGTGCACAAACTCCTCGGGATAGGCTTACTTGCTAATCACAGGATACTTATAAGGCAGACTTCTTAAAAATTGTGCTTTTTATCCCTGAACTATTTCCAAGTAAAATAGTTATTTGCTGTGCTGACTGCATCATTTAGGGCAGCGGTTCTCAACCTATGGGTCGCAACCCCATTTGGGGTTGATCGACCATTTCACAGGGGTCACCAAGCAAGGCTGTCCGCCATTTTTTTTCCCCTTTTCCGGCGGGTGCCTTACCTCCCTTGGGCTGGGCCAGCTGGTGGCCCAGCCGGTGGTCGGCCTGCTCCATCTCTGCCGCTTGCCAGCTACGCCTCGGCTGGCACAGGGGGCGGCACCACACATGCGCAGCGCTCCCGGGCAGGGAAAGTCCTCGACTTACGACCGGTTGGGTAGTCCTTGACTTACAACCTGTTTAGTCCTCGACTTACGACCGGTTAGGGGTCGCGGCATTAAAAAGGTTGAGAACCACTGATTTAGGGAAACCTCTTTTTTTCTGAATAAACCTGTACTTCTAGCTGCAATATTTTAATTTATATCCTTAAGTGTAGATAAAAAAAAATCCCACTTATTTTGTATCAATTTAAATGTTAACCTTCAAAAATGTGAATTTTGTTCCAGACTAATTTGCTCTCTTCATGCCTGAACTTCACCAACATATTATGTGGAAAAGACATTACAATTGTAGTTCAGTTGCCCAAGGATACTTGTCCAAGACTAGTGAACAGAGACCATTATTTAGAGTAGATTAGCAAGGCTGTGATTTAATGAATATAAATCCTAGATTAGTTCCATATTTCAGGCATGCTAACAAGGCACCAATGTACAGCTATTACTCCAGACAGGTGTGCAATAAGTGTACATCTGCACAATGTTGAGAATGATGCTAACACTGGATTTTCTTATGTCATATTTCTTTCTAAATAAAGAAGTTCAGCCTGTGTTTCTTCCTATTCCTAGCTTGCGAGTGCCAAAAATGAAAGATGATAATAGACTGTGCTAATTGTATGGAAGTTGAAGACCAATACTTCTGGGCAGTGCTTTTTTTCTAAAAAAAAAAAAAAGATGCCAGAACTCACACACGTCATACAACCCAGCTTGCCTACCCTACAAGGTTCCATCCAAAAAAGGTGCCGGAACTCCGTTCTGGGCGTTCTATAAGAAAAAAAGCCCTGCTTCTGGGGGGTACTAACAAGCCATGAAAAGTGGCTTTGGCTTTTACAAAACAAACTGTTCAGTGTATTTATTATTGTAATAATTGGACTTCCTCCTGATGAAAAGCAAGAACAGAAACTGAGGAATTATTAATTAAATAATCTAGAAGTACAGAGTTGAAGCCTTCACAGGTTGATGCATTACAACTCTTATTACTTTGGGCTATTGGCCATTTTGCTTAAGTCTAATGAACATTGCAGACCTGCAACCTTTGAAGGACCATAGGTTCCTTAGTAACAGATCCTTGAAACTGATCCTATCTGAGATGCAATACTGAATCTCAGCACAGTTAAATATTAGAAAACAGGTCTAAATCATGTATGTTCTAATATAACACATTGGGATATGGCTTGTTGTCATTCAGAAATATGTTTCTGATAGGATGACTGCACATTTTGACGCTCTTCTTCTTCCAGTAGAGATTGTTTAAAACAGTGTTTCTGAATCTCAGGAATTTTAAGATGTGGACTTCAACTCCCAGAATTCCCCGGTCAGAGTTATGTTGAAGTCCATACATCCCCAAGTTGCTGAACTTGAGAAACAGTGGTCTAAGAGATTTCAGCAAGTTTTCTGAGTGTGTAATAAGGCAAATTGCCTAAAAAGTAAGCCTATTTAGTTATAAGGGAATCTATGGTCTAGATTTGTATGAAGTATTATTTCAGTTTTCCAAAACATCTGATATAACATTTCTGATAATAACATTGATGTTCTGATTCAAACTGAAAGCTGATTTATCTGAGAATATCTGGAATGTATACCAGCCACAAGGTGTTGGTTGTGATACAGACATGATTTCATTGTTGATGGGAAAAAAAAAATACCTGGCAGTGAAACTGATTGAAGATGCTTGGAGCTGAATACGAGAAGCAGGTGCTGGAACAAGGAGACCTACTGTTCTGTCATTTACATTTAATTGGCTGCCTAGATGCTGTATCAACCTGGTGATGAGCCTGATTGGATAAACTACCATACTGGTTTCAACCAGCAGGTGTTGAAGCAAAAACTTTCCTGATGGCCACCTGGATTATAAATTGTTTGCTGAACATAGTGTATCATAAAATGTTGAGGTTTTAAAAAACTGCTTTCAAAGATACAGGCTTTATAGGAAGTGTTTCATTTCTATATTAGAATTTGTTGTAATTTATTGAGGTTGCTTTTTTCTTATTAGAGAAAGGCAAAAGAGAGGAAAAACATTTGTTGATGGATATTCTGAGATACTTGAAAAGATTAATTAAAAATGAATGTGTATTAGGGTTAGTATTATACTTATATCAACTTTGAACATTAACTTATTTATTTTTCCATTTTTCATTAAACCAACATACAAATCTCAGTGAGATGAAATAAAAATGTGAGATTTCTGAGCAACAGCTGAATTGGGCCAACTTTAAACAAATTCTAAAGTTCAACTTTATTGAATGCTGCATATAAATACTGTATTTTCCCACAGTATTCTAATTACACAGTGAGACAATGTAAGTACATTTTCTAAACTTTAAATAGCAGCCAACACTGCTAATCAGAGAATCGGTAGGGCCACTATTGCTGTGAAAACAATTGGAAGGAGCCTCTATTGGAATGGGAAAGGGTCCATTTTATCACTATGGCTACAACCTCTTCAGGCTTTGAATTAGTCCTGATTGAATACAGAGAAAGAATGGGTTGGATTCCAGAATCCATAAATGAAGAAAAACAGCTACTAGTAAAGTTCTGTACATGTAAAACAGCATACGGTATATCCTGCACTTCTTGTGCTTCTGTTTCCTCTTGTACTAATCTAATGAGAGACTATTTTTAAACTGAATTTTATCTTTCATGTCCAATGGCCTAATGTATATTGTATATAGATATAATCTTTCTGAAAGAAAAACCTTTCATATTCAGGAGGAAACTTTTGGATCCAATGCACAGATTTTAAAATATACTGCATATTCTTTTAAATCAAGAAACCAAATTTCATTAAAAAGCTACAACCTATCAGAAAGTACAGTTGTTTGGAACAGGGGACAAGTAGGAGTAAAATCTACCGGGAATGTAATGGTCATCTCCTCAAAGTCTTTTCATGTTGCCATCAAATGATGAAAATAAATGGCGTTTATTCAGGCTTCTCTGAGGAGAGGTTTCGGTAGACATGGTGCCATGACAATGGAGTTTTCTCTTAGTATTTATTACGACCATGTGGCATTTTATATTGGAACAGATTATGTCTTTCAATTGTTATACAGATCCTAGGCTGGCTTGCCCAATAATCATGGAGGGTATCAAATCAATGGCAGACTGATTTTTTTCATGGGTCATTGCAGTCCTATCTTTTCTTTTTCTTTTTACCATTCTTCGATTGCAGTTTGCTAGTAATACTGTATGCACACATACCAAAGGGGGGGAAACATTGTATTTATCAATTATTAAATGTGAGCCCCATCTTTTCTATAATGAGATCATCTGCTCATTTTAGCCTCACAACAAAATTGAGGGTTGAAGTAAAAGAAAGTGACCAGCCAAAGTCACTCCAAGAAATCAAGGGTCAAATGGGGTTTTACATTAAATCTGAATCATTTTCACTATAATTATCACCCCCAAATGGCAATCTTACCCTCAGGGTTTGATCCCTATAATTTGTGAAATTTAAAAGTCTAACATTTCTTTTAACAGCATGTGATTTCTGAATCTTAAGAATAGTTAGTTGACAAAGCAAGTTTCTTTTTCTCTTTCATTTTCTCAAAAACTTATTCACAAAAACCGTGGTGCTATCTACTGGCAATGCTCAATACTGCATTAAGTAGAGATTTTGCACTCTGATTATGGTGTTGCCACCAGTATTGTCTCTCAGTACACTAAGAAAGATATGCAGTACATCAGGACACTTCCACCTAATGTAAAAAAATATTAATTGGCAAAGTCATATTATGATGCATCTTTCAGACTGACTGCGTTTGAGAAGACATTTCCAGCTCTATCAGATGCAAATCTTCCTTCATGTTTCACCACAATGCATTTGTAGTGACTGAAAGACCCACTGATTTCCTCTGAAGGAAGAGAAAGATGATGGGAATCACATTTCTTCCTGAATATTTTGGGGCAACCAAGTCAGTTTTAATAGTCCAAGAGATCCAAATCTGAAAACTTTATTTTAGCCCCTCTTCTCTATCGTATCTGTGAAGGTTTTTCTTTTCTTTCTTTTTTCTTTCTTTTCTTTTTATCTAGAATTAGCAGTCCAGGAAATGGGAATGTCCAGAGAACTCCTAAACTGAGGTAATTATATTTTTAATGTATTAATTTAATTGAAAAACATTGATCCATCTAATCTGATTATTTTAAGATATCTATCTATCTGGGAAGGGGAAAATGCTTTTTAAACCCCCCCCCCCACATGACAGGACCTTGATTTGCTAAAATGGTACCATCAGATAAGAATACAGAAGCATAAACATTAAGTTGCCTAAGACTCCTTAAATATAACTCAAGTCTACTGGGAAACTCAAAGGAATGCCCAGCCTCTTATATCTGCATATAAGAGAATAAGAGATGTTAGGCATTGTGATGCGCTATTTCATCATACTATTTATAGAAGCAGTCATCACTAGCATACACATGTTGATTCATTGGAGCTCCAGCTATTTCAGCATATCTGCCTCCAGGATGTGCTTATTTATTTCTTTTACTTTGCTTCTGCACCCAGCTTACCTGATTAAATCAAGAATAATTCTTACTAAGTAAACATCTGACACATGGACTTGTGCAGGTAACATTGTCATTTTGTCCCAATCTTCTCTTTTTGACAACTTCTCCAAAGCAGAGCTTTGGTGCTTAGGTGCTTTAGTGACAGCTTAGAGGAAACAGCACTTTGTGTCCTGGAGATAAGATCTTTCCTTCTGGATTTCAGCAAGTTTATCATTTTGTTTTTCTAAACAATTGCAAGATCCAATGTTTGTATCAGAGCTCAGAAAATGCAGTCATTCATTTTAGACAGATCCATTCAAAGTAATATAAATTCCCTTCTTCCTTGGTTTAAGCACGTTCTTTTTGTTTTGGACTGGAACTGTCCAAATTAGGATACCGTAAAAAGATATTGCTGCAAGGATCATGACTAGATTTTTTTTCTCAAAAATAGTATTGTGGCACTGCAACATTCTTTTGTTAAGTACTATTTTATTAATGTGTTAACCTTTTTTGCAAAATAATTGCCAGAATAATATTTTAAGGGGTTATTAAAAGTGCAGTGAAAAGAGATTTAAAAAATTGCTTTGAAAAGATTAGAACTGCTGAATGCTGACCTGGGACAGACCCATTTATCCTGCCAATATGTTATTGCTTCATCAAAATCATACTTAAAAAAATAGAACTAATTGCATATGCAGTATACCTCTGGAGGTATTCTTCTGTACTTCAAACAAAAATATACACTTCTCAGAAAAGTTTGCAGAAAAAAGAAGAGAGACACCAACTTTGGGTTACAAACAATGATGAGGTCTGAGGGATCAAGTCACTCGGGAATTCACACTTATTTATCAGTGTTGAACCAGTTTTAGACTGAAAAAGCTACATATTAATAATGTGATTCTTCATAACTTCATTGATATATCTGTGTGGCTTTCTTGGCAACAATATATGTAAAAGTGACTTTCTTTTTTTTAATTTTTATTTATTCTTTTTTCACTATACAACAAAAAGAATGAAAAAAATACATTTTTTCCTTTAACAAAACTGTGTTATACATCTCATATATATTATTTACAATTTATTTATATCCGTAATCGTATCTTTTTCTTTCTCTGTTCTAGCCAATTATAACATTTGTTCCATATTTCATAAAATTCTGTGACTTTCTATTGCTTTCTTCATGTTGCTGGGCCAACTACCAGTTTAACCTTTCATTCTGATATTCTATGTAACTTCCTAAGACCTAACTTGCTGAGCATCTAGCTCTCTTGGTGTAGCCGCCTATGCTAGGTTCGTTTGTTATATTCAGACAGGTGCTGCATACTAGAAGAAAGTACTGTAATAATTGTCTTCATTCTTACACTGGGACAAAGAGACAGTCTTTGCAGGGGGAAAAAAAAAAGAGATGTGCTTCCCAGTCCCCTAATCCTAGGCAACAACTCTAGGAATGAATCAGAGTCTCAGCTGCTACTACTTTCAAAGATGAACAAGAGCAGCAAGGAATGTCCCATGGTTCTGCTCACTGAAATCCTCATGTATACGTTGGTTCATGTATGTGTTGGTTCATTGTGCTGTATTGTTTTTGTATAACTATATTTTGATTGAATTAATGTTATAGCAACTTAGTATAACAACTGAAGATGCACTACAATGTATGCAAGTATTTTGAAGAAACCAAGAAAGCCATCAAAAACCCTCACCATCTTTTGAGGTAGCAAAAGTATTAATTGCAATTTTAGAGGAAGACCTTTCCATTCTTTACAACACAACAGACTGTTAGAAAGGAATTTTGTAAAGCTACTCAGGATGGACTGTCTGTCAGCAAGATAACTCTTTCCAAATTAGCAGAAGAAGACCAATGAGTAAAGCATCTCTTGAAGGAGAAACGTGGTTTACAAAAATGAAATACAAATAAATAAAATAAATGAATTAGCTGCTATTTGAAGAAGCAGTGGCTTTCTGCTGACTGTTGCATTTTTAAACCCCCACCCCCATGGTCCTGTGATCCAGGCCAAAGCTGCTATTAAGGTGCTGGGAGTAAAAATCCAGCAGCCCTGAGTGTTTTCAGAAATTTGCTGCCACTCAGTTCCAATTGCTCTATTAATGGTATTTGGAAGAAAGGGGAAAATACTTGCTAAACATTATATAATACATAATATTGCAAGCTCTAGCATTTTCTTTTTTTCCCAGTATTCTTCTTTTTATATATTTGTATCACATGGCTGGCAAATTGAGTGTAGTTGAGTACCAGACCATCTTATTTGTCTCTTGAGAAACCTATATGTGGGTCAAGAAGCAACAGTGAGAACTGGACACGGAACCACTGATTGGTTCAAAATTGGGAAAGGAGTCCGGCAAGGCTGCATACTGTTGCCCTGCCTATTTAACTTATATGCAGAGCACATCATGAGAAAGGCAGGGCTAGATGAAACAAAAGTTGGAATTAAGATTGCCGGGAGAAATATCAACAACCTATGGTATGCAGATGATACCACTCTAATAGCAGAAAGTGAAGAGGAACTAAAGAGCCTCTTGATGCGGGTGAAGAAGGAGAGTGCAAAAGTTGGCTTGAAATTCAACATTAAGAAAACCAAAATCATGGCATACGGCTCTCTCAATTCCTGGCAAATAGATGGGGAAGAAATGGAGGTAGTGACAGATTTTATTTTTCTGAGCTCCAAGAACATCTCAGATGGGGACTGCAGCCAAGAAATTAAAAGACGCTTGCTCCTGGGGAGGAAAGCTATGGCAAATCTAGACAGCATACTAAAAAGAAGAGACATCACCCTGCCAACAAAAGTGCGTATAGTCCAGGCCATGGTTTTCCCAGTTGCAATGTATGGATGTGAAAGTTGGACCATAAGAAAGGCTGAGCGACAAAGAATTGAGGCCTTTGAACTATGGTGCTGGAGAAGACTCCTGCGAGTCCCTTCGACTGCAAAGTGTTCAAACCGGTCAGTCCTAGAAGAAGTCAACCCTGACTGCTCTTTAGAAGGCCAGATCCTGAAGTTGAAACTCAAATACTTTGGCCACCTAATGAGAAGGAAGGACTCACTGGAGAAGAGCCTAATGCTGGGAAAGATTGAGGGTAATAGAAGAAGGGGACCACAGAGAATGAGGTGGCTGGATGGAGTCACTGAAGCAGTAGGCGTGAACTTAAATGGACTCCAGAAGATGGTGGAGGACAGGAAGGCCTGGAGGAACGTTGTCTATGGGGTCGCAATGGGTCGGACACAACTTCGCAATTAACAACAACAACATCACATGGCGAGGTTTTGGAGAGGAAGTGCTTTAAATACCCATAATATCATTTTTCAGGTGGGATAGTCAGAACTTGTTTTTCTATACTATAGATGTGTAGAAAAGCATCTGGATAACGTCCATTTTATATTCACTTGTTTTTCTTATTATTCCTAATTTTAAATCAATGAAAAGAACTTCAACATTCATCTAGGGCAAACCTTGCAAGCTTTTTATACCTGGAGTCTGAATGTAACAATCCCCTGGGGAAATGAGAGACGAGATTGTGAAGACAGTGATGGAAAGGGATGCAAAAAAAAAAAAAAATTATTTTTCTGAGATTTTGGCTTTTCCTATCTTAAAAACAAGAAAGAAAAAAAATCAGTGGAAAAAAAAACAAATGGTGGCCCCTTCTTGATCTGCTGAGACAACCCCCCCTCACTATTTTATTGCTAATTGGTGATCATTCAACCTCTATTTCATAATAAAAGGGCCATCATTTTCTAAAGCAGTCTTTCCCACTGTTAAACAGTTTCTGCTTTCTGAAACCTGTCATTTCTGCAGCAGAAAATAAATGTTTTCTTCTGTGTTTGTGGCAGTTTTTCTAATATTTAAAAATGACAACATGGCAATGTGTTTACAATTTGACTTATTTTCTTATATCTGTGGGGGGGGGAGTGCATATTTATATCCACCCTGTTTGATTGGTTTTTCTTATCCTTTGGTTTTCTTTTTTTCTTTATGCATGTTATAACCAATAAAACTATCATTAAAAAAGGAATGGTTATATTTCAATCAAAATATACAGCAGTAAGGAAAGCTTAATGATATAGGAGAGGTTTCTAAATATAATTTCCTTGTCAAGGAAAACTGGGTTAAAATGAACAAGCTGTGAATGACTGAATTGGTATTATTTATATGGCATAATTGGACTACTACTTAATTATAAGGAATTAAATTACTGAGCAGGAACAAGTCCAGCTATTAAATATGGATTGAAGACATGGATAAAATTATTCTCACAGCAAACTAAATAGCTAACACCACGCAAATAAGTGGCTTTGTTAAGGGATGTTTTGTAATACAATTAGATCATTAATGATTGGCTGAAAGACCACCCATTCAAATAGTTTTAACAGAGTGCTTTGAGAACAAAGAAAGTATTTCATGTATGAATGGATATTTTTTTAGAAAATAAACCTTGCTGGTCAAATGTCACTAGGCAAATATAGCCTCCTTTTATATTATACCATATCATTTTAATTCAGCTGAAGTGTGAGTTCTAATCCACATTTTTTGTTCACCTTTTTCTTCTGCCCTTCCTTTCATGATGCTCAGGGCAAAGGGTAATTTTGGGATGAAAAACTCAAGTTGTAAATCTGAAGCCCATTGAGAGGAAGGTAGACAGGCATGAATTAGCATCTGGCCTGCTTAGGCATTTGCTGACATATTAAGTAGCTGCCTCTGCAAGTCTCTGTTTCAGTTCTTGTCTAACTCCAGGATTGGAATTTCAGGGACTTATGGGAAATTAAAATGGCAGCTCCAGCCACAACTGGTATGTTCCTGCTATTTAAAGGATACAGTCAACCAGCCACCTCAGCATCCTCATCTCCAGTCAGTTTAGCAGAAATCCAAATCACCCAGTTGTAATTAGCAGAAAATATGTTTGCCTAAATTTCACTAGCGAAGCTGTCAAGCCTTTATTTCACATGGTTTTCTTTCCTTTCTCACTGGGCATCATCTCTTGGTGAGTGAAACAAATAGCAGTTGCTCTCCTTAATATGTGATGTGGAAGGTAAGGTGAGTGTGCTTGGAAAAGAAAATATGTTTACCCAGGCAGGAATATCTATGGGGAAAGGTACAAAAAAAAATGAACAAGGCAAAAATAATTGAACTTTCTTACTGGCCTGCTCACAGGCTGCTGCAATCTGCATGAATTGCAGATTCTGAACGGTCTTCAAAGGCTTCATTGTAGTACTCCTGTCTAGTAGTGATGAGGTTATGTTTTAACATTGCCAGGGTCTCCTGCTTCAGGTAGAGGACCAAATCATATTATGAGCAGGGAAAGTTTATTGTTCTTTTTGTCCAGAGTCATGATAAATTAGGGCAGTCTATAATGTAATTAATATATTAATATATAAATAAATAGCATTATCTTTTTCAGAGGAGATTGATTAAAAATTATAAAACTATCCCTGATTATCAAAATTATTTAAGCATACTAAAGAGAAAAAGGAAATGTGATACAAAGTGTGCATCTGACTTCAAAACATCTAAAACAGTGGTTCTCAACCTGTGGGTCGGGACCCTATTTGGGGTCGAACGGCCATTTCACGGGGGTCGCCAAACAAGGCTGTCCGCCATTTTTCCCCCTTTTGTTTGGCCACGCCCCTGGCATCCGGTGATGTATAAGTGGTTGGGGGTCACCACAACATGGGGAACTGTATTATGGGGTCGCGGCATTAGAAAGGTTGAGAACCACTGATCTAAAAGTACGAGGAGAACCATGAATGTAGCATCAGCTAATATGAGTATGAACCTGTCCATCAATTAATATTAGCACCCTGCCATGAAAGATTCATACTTAATTAAAATTTTGGATTTCTTCCTCCCTGCACATCTTTGTGTCTGTTTGCAAGATATTGTTCTTTGAAATTCACCAATAAGAGTTACATATCTTCTGAAACCTGCAAAGCACTGCTTTAGTCTAGAAATACTGTATCTTCCATATGGAAGATGAGACCATAGATAGTTTTCTTGGAACAAGAAACTAGTTTTCTTGGAACAATTTCAGTTCTTAGTTGATCTAAAGAAGTGGTGATGTTCAGAGAGGGTAGGGGATGGCAGAATGAGCATTTCAGATTGAAAGCAGTCCCATATGCAAGCAGCTTCTTGATAGGAAGAGCTTATAGATTGTGATGCAGGTTTTTTCTCCAAAGGTTTGTCTAATCCAGAATGATCAGCTGGCAAAATTGAACACTGCATTTTAAATAGTGATGGTTTCAGTGGGAAGGGTACTGATGCAGAACAGATATTGGTGTGTCAACAAGTAGATGGACTCTGATTGAGGTGTCTCTTATTTAAGATATCTTTGTCTTTTGAATGGTGTTCCCAATCCCTGTTACTAAAAAGACTGAGATCACAAAAATAATAATAAAGCAACAAGTAACAGCTATAACAAGAAGATTAGCAGATGCAAGGCACATATTATACATTATAGGCAGAACATTCAAGTTCAGTTGAATCAGCAGCAGAGAGCAAATGCTACTTCTGCAAAAAAGCTGAAGAGACAGTAGACCACCTTGTGGTTACTGCACAGTGGTGGGATTCAAATATGCGAACAACCGGTTCTCTGTGTGGATGCCGCTTCCAGAAGTCTGTTCTGGGCCTGGGCAACAAAAAATTAGCTACCGGTTCTGCTGAACTGGTGCGAACTGGCTGAAACCCACCACTGTTACTGCAACAAATTCACACAGAATGACACAAATAATGATGTGACAAAGTAGCATATATGATGCATTGGAATACCTGCAAGAAGTTCCATTTGCCTGAAAACAAGAACTGGTGGGACCACAAAAGAGAGAAAGTCAGAGAAAATGAAGAAATTGAAATGCTCTGGGACTTTTAAATTCAAACAGGCAAACATCAGGTTCACAGCACACCAGACTTCATGTTTGTAAATAAGAAAAACAAAAAAAGTTTAGATAGTGGATATTGCAGTACCTGGAGACAGAAGTAAAGAGTAGGAACCTTGGGTCCCTATCACTATTGGTGATAGTGCTCCATTTGGACCTTTGGAGCACTATTTGAACATCATCAGCATTAACAAAATTATCATCAGCATTAACAAATTTACCATCAGTTAATTGCAAAAGGCAGCTTTATTTGGGACAGTTTATACCATGTGATGATACTTTTAACACTATTAAACAACAACATCTGCCTATCCCAAGGTCCTTTGAAATGGCTCAATAGTGGATAAAAATGCCAGAGCCAGTCTAAAAATCTGGCTGATTGTTATGATGAACCTAATAATATAATTTGCCAAAACCAAAAATTAGGTTAAATCAGTAAGAATTATAATCAAAACAAAGAAGCACAAAGGGGAAGAGGAATATATACACAGAAAGAAATGCAATCAAATTGTATCTAGGCTATGTTAACAGCCCTTCTAAAAAGCCAACTGTAGGTCTTATCAATAAAAAGCTTTTATTAGATAATAATTCATGGTTATGAAAATACAGATATATAATATAAATAATATAATATAATATAATATAATATATATAATATAATATAAAATATATATAAATATATATACAAAAATACATGATTTTTGCTGCAGGTTGAGAACAGATTCATGTAGTTAGAGTTAACTGTTCTTTCTTCCAAATATTTATGAAAAAGACCTAAACCCATGTGTTGTGTTCTCCGTTCGCATACGAATGATGAAGACACATGGTGACAACTAACAATGCTTTATTCTCCTTCTCCAAGCAAAAAGCAAAAGGCACGCAGGCCTTTTTATAGGGCTTGAACCCCGGACAGAGTGAACCAATAAGAGTTCTTCTTCGTTCGCGCCTTGCGCATGTGCACAAGGCTGGCGCCACTTTGTCTGGTCCCGGGCAGCTTTTAGAAAAACCAGGACCATTTGCAACAATTCTGGGTCTGCTGAGTTTCCTCATCAGGCCCAGGACACAATACCTCTCCCCCCTGGATAGAACACACACAATTCCAATTTCTTTACAATCATAATAAAATAAATTAAAAGAAAATAATAGTCTGCTCATATGCAGATACCCTTCTTCTACTAACAGAGTTAGCCAACCAACCCACTCTCTAATGTGGACCGTGTGTCTATCTTCTACCCCACAAAGGTCCCATCTCCTCAATCTAGACCTGTAAAGTCCCTTGTACTGACAAGAACCTCACATATTCGCTTAGATGCTTAGGAAGGGCCTTAGCCCATTGTGACCTACGCAAGATTAGGGAGGGTGCCTGGCCTGTCAGCTCACCTGCCCAGCTAGGCAGACCAGGACTTGTTCTTAAAGGCGCCTTGCCTACCGGCCCATCTGTTGGGCTCGCTAGACCAGGACTTTCATGCACAAGTTTTGCAGGTGACCCTGGTAGAATTGCCAGAGCTCTCCCCAGGCTCCGTGAGAGCAGCTGAAATTCCCCAACCCTCTGAATTGGCTGAGGATTCCCCAACTACCCTGGATGGCTCCAGGGAACTTAGTCCCTCGAGCCCGCGACCAGTCTCGGACGTGACCTGCATTGCAGATGTGCCCCAATACTCCCAGTCCCCTGTGGCCAAGATGCTAGAGTCAGGAGCCGCCTCAATGGCAAACCCCGCCTGAGGTGAATTCCTGTTTGGAGCTCTTGCAGATACGCATGACTCCCTGTTCGGCGCAATAGATGAGCTCTGAGGATGTCCTTGCACCTCCCCTGGGAAATCCTTAGCGACCTGCGGTATGTCCCAGGAACAGTGAGATTGTGTCTCATAAGGTTGACCTGAAGTGTGAGATTGTGTCTCAGGAGGTTGACCTGAAGTGCGACTTAATTCCTGGGCCCCCTTCCCCCCAAGAGCGGAGGCAGGGGCAGAATCCACAGAGGACAACCGCCAACGCAGTTGATCAATGTGATGCTGCAGGACGTGGCCATCTCCCAAGGTCACTTCATATGATAGAGGTCCAGAGATCTTACAGATGACAGCAGGAACTCACAGATGACCAGGAGCATAGTTCCTAGCCAAGATTGGATCACCCAACTGTAGTCTCCGTGGTGCCCGTGGATGCAACACCTGTGAAGCTACCCGGTCTGGGTGCAACCTGTCCAATTTAGTAATTATTCTGCGACCCTAGCAGAGTTCAGCTGGGCTCTTCCCTGTGGTTGTGCAAGGTGTGGTGCAGTGTGCAAGAAGAAAGTCAGCTAACCTGTGATGCCAGTTACCATAAGTCAGTTTCTTGAGGGCATCTTTGGTGGTGCGCACCATTCCCTCTGCCAGTCCATTGGAAGATGGGTGGAAGGGAGCTGATGCTGCATGCCGGATCAGGTTGGCCTGAAGAAAAGCCTGGAACTCAGAAGACGTTAATTGAGGGCCATTATCAGAAACCAGTATATCTGGAAGACCGTGTGATGCAAAAATTCCTCTCAACACCTGGATGGTCCTGGCAGTAGTAGTGGAGGAAACAGGAACAACCTCTAGCCACTTAGAATGGCTATCAACGTCAACCAGGAAGAATTGCCCCTGAAAGAGCCCAGCATAATCTATATGCACCCTAGACCATGGGGTTTGAGTTTCCTCCCACCTATGAACTGGGGCCTGAGACATTTCAGGCCGAGACTGTTGGCACACTTGGCACCCGTGCACCTGGGCCTCGATGGCTTTATCGAGCCCAGGCCACCAAAGATGGCTGCACGCAACCGCTTTCATCCTGACTATCCCAGGATGTCCCTCATGCAGAGAGATCAAGATTCTAGACCTCAATGAGGCTGGGATGACTACCCTTCTACCCCATAAAAGGCACCCATTAAAGGTAGACAGTGCATGTCTCCTTTGCCAAAAACTTTGAAATGTTGCATCTGGACACGAGTCAGGCCATCCTGACAACACCCATGTCAGCACGTGTGTAAGCGTGTGATCAGTGGCAGTTTCAGCAGTCATGTCCCTAGCATTGAGGGAAGATTCAGGCAACTCCTGAATGGAAAGAATATTTATGGCAGGAGCAGGGTCTGCTTCTACCTGAGTTAAAGGCAATCTGCTTAGGCCATCTGCATGGCCCATTTCTTTTCCAGGTTTGTGAACTAGAGTGTAGTCATATGCTGACAGGAAAATAGACCATCTCAGCATACGAGGAGAAATGATATGTGGTGTCTGTTGTTAGTAGTAAACAACCCTAACAGAGGCTTATGGTCTGTATAGACCGTGAAATGGTGGCCATATAAGAAATCATGAAATTTCTTTATGCCAGCCACTATGGCCAAGGTTTCTCTGTCAATCTGAGCATAATTCCGCTCTACAGATGACAGAGTCCTTGAATAATAGGCCACAGGGATTTGTGTCCCATCAGCCTTCAGATGGCTAAGTACTGCTCCCACCCCATAAGGAGATGCATCACATGCGATGCAAACAGGCAGTTGCTCATTGAAATGCACTAAAACAGCATTAGAAGTGAGCAAGGACTTAACCTCATTGAAACTCTTGTCATGGACTTTAGTCCACTGCCAAGGAGCCTGCTTGTCTAAGAGCCTATGTAACGGCTCTGCCACTGCAGCTTTGTGTGGGAGAAATGCATGGTAAAAATTTAAGAGCCCCAAGAAGGCTTGCAGCTCACTCTTGGACTTGGGGCTTGGGGGCCTGTTGAATAGCTTGTAGTTTAGCTTCAGCAGGGTGAATGCCTTGGGCATCAATCCTGAAACCTAAGAAGTCAGTGGAAGTGACTCCTATCTTGCATTTATCCTGCTTTAGCTTAAGGCTTGCTTTTCGAAAACGAAGCAAGACAGCCCTTAATCTTTCTGCTAAATTTTGAGATGACTCCCCAGCAATGAGGACGTCATCGAAGTAGGGACAGATCCCAGGAATACCTCGAAGTGTGCTCTCCATGACACTTTGGAATATGCCAGGGGCTTCATTGACCCCAAATTGCAGTCTCTTGACCTTGAAGGCCCCCGTGTGAGTTACAATAGTCTGGGCCTCTGCAGCTGCCTCATCAATAGGTAGCTGTTGATAGGCCTGTGCCAGGTCAAGTTTCACAAAAATGCGCCCCCCTCTTGAGGGAGGCCAGGATGTGGCTTACAACAGGGACTGGATAAGTGTGCTGTTGCAATGTCTTATTCGATGTACACTTGTAGTCTGCACATATACATATTTCCCCATTAGCCTTTAGAGGCATTACTATGGGAGTTTCCCATGGACTAGAATCCACAGGTTCTAAAATGCCCTGCTGGAGCAATTTGTCCAGGTCAGCATCTATCTTACCTTTGAGGGCAAAAGGTACCCTTCTAGGCATAACCCTGATGAGCGTGATGGTTGGGTCTAATCATAGCGAAATGGGAGACCCCTTGTAGGATCCTAGCTCTGAACTAAACATATCTGCAAAATTTTTGCAAACCTCTGCAAGTCCCAGCGTTTGCAAGCTGTGCAGCCCAGTTACCTGGATTCCCACAGCCTCGAACCAATTGTGTCCAATAAGACTTGTACGATCACTCCCAACAACCACCACATCTAGGGAACCTTCAAAATCCTTATACTGTACTCTAAGGGTGGCCTCCCCCTTAACACACACCATAGAATTTTGAAAGTCAGTGAGTATTAGATTCGATGGCCTGAGTTTAACTCGAAGGCCACTACTGCTGCAAATCCTTTTAAAGGTATTAATTGAAATAATGGAAAGAGCAGACCCTGTGTCCTACTCCATTAGTAAGGGAACCCCTTGCAACCTTATGTTAAGGGAAAGTTTCTTCTTAAGGGGCTTGTGTGTCCCTGTTTTTAGAATGCTCCTGTGTGATGCGCAGAAACCCACCCTGTTTTGGCTGGGGACCCTGGTACCTTTCTGAAGCAATTCTTCCCGAGGTTAAACTTCTGGCGACCCAAACAGATGGATGCAATGTGGCCCTGCCTGCCACACACCCTGCAGATGGTGGAGCGAAACCTGCAGTCAGCTCGCTTGTGGCGTCCTCCACACCCAAAGTATTGAAGAGATGCTGGGGCCTTGACCGGACATCTCTTCTGCCTCCTCTCAGCTGGCTGGTGAAGTCTGTCAACCTCCTCTTCAGGATCCACTTCTGATCCTTCTCGAGCGTCCTCTTGATGGACGGTAGCTGTTTCTGGAGGATTCCTGGCGAGGCGCAAGGCCTTCACAGCCCTGCCTGCTGCTTCCTCAGCTGCCACCTCTCGCAACGCATCTTGGAAGGAGACATCTTCTTTTGCAAAAATCTTTTTTTGTAAGTCTCTGCTCCTTAAGCTGCAGACAAAGCGATCTCGCAGCCTCTCTTCCATATCCTTGAACTCACAAGGTCTGGCTGCTTGCCTTAAGGCCGTAATAAAGTCTGCAGCAGATTCACCCGGCCTCTGGTCTCTCTGCTCGAATGTGTGCCTCCAAGCAATGACGGATAACTTCGGCTGGAAGTGTTCCTTCAACATTTTCTTCAAGTCAGCATATGTTACTGACTCCAGAGGTGCAGGGGCCACCAGATTTTCTGCGATGTCAAAAGCTTCTTGTCCACAGGCATACAAAAGAGTTGCTGCCTTCAGGCCATCTTCTCTAATCTGATTTACTCTGAAGTAATTCTCCACCTGTGCTACGTAGGAATTCCATCTCTCTGGGTGGGAGACATCGAAATCAGTCAAGCGGCCAATCTTCGACATCGTAACTTTACGACCTTCACCACTCACTTTCTCTACAAGCTGCTGTTTGGGGAAAGGGTCCTTTAGCCGAGCTCACCCTTCAGCGACGCTATACTGGCAGGCTGGGACGCTGATTAAGACGCCATCTTCCCCTCTTCAGGACTTCCTGGGTAAGTCCTTAAATCTTTTTCTTCAGCTTGCAAAGGATCCCACCTTCATCGCCAGTATTGTGTTCTCCATTCGCATGCGAATTATGAAAACACATGGTGACAACTAACAATGCTTTATTCTCCTACTCCAACTCCAAGCAAAAGGCATGCAGGCCTTTTTATAGGGCTTGAACCCTGGACAGAGTGAACCAATAAGAGTTCTTCTTCCTTCGCGCCTTGCGCATGTGCACAAGGCTGGCGCTGCTCTGTCTGGTCCCGGGCAGCTTTTAGAATGCCCGGGACCATTTGCAACAATTCTAGGCCTACTGAGTTTCCTCATCACGCCCAGGACACAACACCATGTATCTTCAGCAAACTGTGCTGTCAAAATAAACAAAAACAGATAAATGCAGAGCAAACAGAATAATAGAAAGGGTAAATACAATTTTTCTGTGCCATGACAAATGTATTAATTACTTTATCTTTCATGTTAGCGATGTATCCAGCTGAGTTATATATTTTCAGTTTTGTAAAGCAAGTTAATTAGGATTAATCATCATTTATTAATAAATAAACAAGATTTTCAAAAGCCCGTTTTTCAAAAGAAAGAAAGATGTTTAACGGGAACATACACTAATAAAAACCATATTTAAAGCTATCATAATATTTCTTTATTTGCACAGAAAAAAAATAACATAATAAAAGATAATTAGCAGCATGTGCACCAGCTCTACTACTCAACTTCCTAAGCTTAGATAATTAATTATTGTAGTGAAATGCATCATTATAGCTAATTTTAGAATATCCAACAGCTGCGAGGTCATAGTGGTAACAATCTGAATGTATAATTGGAAAAAAACATGAAAGCCAGTCATATAATTTTTATTAGATAATAATATTGAATCAGGCTCACATATATAGTAAGCACTTTAGATAAAATTAACTGCATGATTTAAAAATATTACCAAATAAATGTCAGCCATGAAAATTAAGTTTCTTTTCTGTGGTACTCTTGGCAATGGATCTAGGAAGCATTGTACTACCCTTACCTAAACATTGTGGGAATTTAGAACTATTCATAGGGGTGGTATATGAGACAAATGCAATATCGTAAAAAGTAGTACTGTTTCCAATAGAAGAAATCAGTGGTCATCATTTCATATTGTTCCCAAGAAAATTCCATGGTAATCCATGTTATTAAGATTTGAACTTGACTCAGAGAATACTTTATTTAAACTTTTATAAATGTTTTAAATAGTAAATGCATAGGGCAATACTTGGCTATTTAAAAATGCACTTTGTTCCTTCTGTATTCCCCCCCCCTATTTTCCCCCCTGAGATAACTGGATGCTTCCTAACTTAATTGACATATTCCTTTTATGATTCTTGCGGTAGACACGGAATTGCAAACTTTTCTTCCAGTGATGGAAGGATAAGAAGTTATTACTTTATACTGTACCCTGATGCTGAGACTCATGGATACAGGCAAAGATACAAACAAGTTCTGTCTATTAAACTTAAAGATAATGAGTGTAGGCAAAATCTCTAGGGTTATAAATAGAATTATACCAACATGAATCAGATCAAAATCCATTATATATATATATTTTCTAAAATTGTGCACTTACATGCTTCTATTGCTTTTTTACACAATAGGTAGTCTGAGCTATGTTTGCCTCCAAATGTTATTGATTTACTTCATTATAATTGTTGATAAAACAAATTTCCATGAAGATATTTTTTAAAAGAAAGGAACTGTTATTCCTGTTGATAAATTTAACAGATTGCTTTGAAAACCACTAAGAAAGGATAAACCTTGTTAATATTAGAGTTCTAATATCCTTATCATTACAGAACAGTCGATGGATATTTTCTTGCAGAATTGGCCATGTGGAAGACATTTGTTTATCTGCCATTTATGAATGCCATTTTCTAGACAACCTGATATCCTTTTTCCTAGTCATTGTTTAGATAGCCAAAATAAAATAAAAACACGTTTCATTTTGCATTTGCTCCAAGGAAAAACATTTTTCTAATCCATTTGTCAATCTGCTGTCATCCAAAGGTGTTGGACTTCAGGTCCTATAAACATCCAATTAATACGCTAACAGCTGACAGGAGATTGTGGAAGTTCAGTTTATTCCATTTGTTTCAAGTCATCCAAATGATTTGTTTCTCCATTATCATAAAAATATTTGTTTCTTAGATACCCCCACTTTTTAGCCCATTTTACACATTTGGTTTTACAGCATTTATTTGTATAGAAATATGCTTGGTTTATGAACTTAATATAAATATTTACCCGGCACAAAATTTATCTCTGATGCTGACTACACAAACTATCTTATATAACAGAGTTTATTATATATCACATGATGTACAACATTTTACCCAGAAATATGTTGGAATAGATTTATTTTGGGAAAAGGTTTATATCCCATTTTTTTCCTTTTTGGGAGTAGTACAATTACTTATAGATCTATATAATGTTTGGACTATGGTTGCTCTTGGGTTAACACAGTCTGAAAAAGCACAGATAAAAGTTGGGTCTAAGAATCTCTACTATCAGTTGTAACTGGTGTATTAAATGCAGCATCAGGATCTAATTTCAGTTATCCATGCTTTCACTTTTTTCATACTACATTATTTTGATATATGATAAGTGGTTCTGTCCTAAAGATGATTCATAAAGTTCCATTCATCCAAAATGTATTAATTTTATTTTTATGCTCAGTTACATTAATTAAAACATTTGTAACTAAATAGCAAGCTATTAATTTTCTGGGATATTGAAAGGGAATATTTTTTTAGTAAAATAAATATATATATGGGCAAAAATATTGACACTACAAGAGATTGCAGATTGAAAGAATTTCCTACTGAACAATATAGAATCTTCATAGATCTACTGGAACCTATATTATTGGAGATTTACATCAATAATTTAGCCTTTCTATATGTCTTTTATCCTTCTATTAAGTTCATATTAAAGTAATATTAAGGCCTCAGAAAGATCCTACAAGTTATGCAAACTATAGAGTTAGAATTAGGGCTGGGTTTGTGTACTGAATATGCACACTAAAATATTAATGGCACTACACTACACTAAATGTTAACACTAAGACACTACAGGAAGTTATACCATCTAAAATACACCCATCTCAGTCTGGGTTTATTAAAAATGACAAGAGTTTGAAAATATTTGCTTGTTGATTAATATTATGGCTATGGCTGCAATTAAACTGGAATCAGCCATTCTAATTTCATCAGGTGTTGGAAAGGCTTCCAATTCAAACTGAATTTATGAAGTGGATTTTTAAAAGATACCAGTTTCTGTTATCTTTGTTTACTGGATTACAATTTGATTATCTTCACCCCATGGCTAGAATGATCACCAGTAGATTTGTCTTTCAAACTACTGTATTAACTTACATTATGGCACTTGACAAGGAAGTCCCTAGTTCCCCCTAATCTTCAATATATTCTTTGAACTATTGCCTTTTTCTTTTAGCTAGTCTCAGAATATTAAAGATATACTGATACTCAATACTGAATACTGAATATATATTCATACAGTAGTTCTTATATGCCCTGATATTCTATTTATTGGAATAAATATAATGTGTTGCCTTCAGGATATACAATATCTACCTTTATTTTTTTAAAACAATTCTCTTTTCTATTGGTTATTTGGAATAATGACCAATAGCAATGATGTCAATATTAATGTTAGAGCTTTAGTTTTTTAGTTTTTCTTAAGATATAATTTGATGTACTAGTTCTATATATTTAATTAATACATTATTAAATTTTAAATGTTATGATACTTGTAAATCCTTTGTGTATTAATATTTTACACTTCATTCACTATATCTTTTTTCAGATTTTTCTCTGAAAAATTGTTCTTTAAATGTTTTTAAACACATTTTAATATGATTTTATTAAATTTCAAAACATGAAAAAGTAAACAAGCAAGAAAAAATAAAGTAGAGAAGAAAGAAAGTTATTACGTGAACACACTTGGCCTGGATGCTTTAGTTCCCTTTGTGTTATCTGCAATTCCAGCCTTTGTCTAAGATATTGTATATTAGATTTAAAGAGAAACTATCCATTGAATTTTATAAAGTATTAAAATACGAATTGCAAGTTAGTCTCAATTATACATTTGACATGTAGAAGCAAAAATTGAAAAAGCAATAGATCTAGGTGTTTAAAAATGTGAAATATATTTTGTATCATTTAAAAATTAAATTAAATAAACAGAAATTGTTAAATTGGATCTATTGAACCCCTCAAAGAATATTTTGAAAGGAATGACCATAAATTTCCTTGTGGCGATGTAATATTTTTGATGGTTCTTTAACTCACATGATTTGCTCTTGTTCTGTTATAGCTTTGTTTTGGTTTTCAATCAATACTTAAGTTAATTTAATTTTGGGAAAGAGAAATTATCATTATGGATCTCAACATAATGTTGAACTATATTTCTAAAACATGGAATTTGTTGTTAACGAAAAGCTTTGGCTATATTGAGCTTGGGGCATGGGAAAGAAGATAATTCTATGTAACTGGACAGAAAGTCATTATCCAGATTTTAAGAAATGAATCCAAGATATGAGTTTGTTGTTTAATTTTTAAAAGCCTCTCTGTTATAAACATGAGATGACATAAAATTGTCTAGATTTAATTAATAATCTAACAGTTAAATTAAGCTTACATTGCTATGCATAGTTACTATCTGGATCTTGATTTTTGATAATTGAGGTGAAGGTACAGTTTAGTTATGTTTAGTTCATTTTAATTACCATATTTAGAATTTTTTTTCTTAGTATAGCCATTATTTAACATAGACTTTTCTTTTATATTTCACCATTTTAGCAAGCAAAGCTAATTTTAAAAAATGGCAGTGATCAATAGAATATACCACCAAATTCCACTGATGCAAATGTCCTGTACATGTTGCTAATCTAAGGCTGAACATCTGCCTAATTTCTTCTTTCATTTCCTTGATATACATTTGAGTAACAAAAGATCCTCCTATACTGGGCTTTTGTCAGCTAGATTTTGATGAGGCTAATCGGACAGGGCTGAGCAACGCCTTCAGAAGAAATGCTTGGAAACGAGCAGTTCAGACAAAGCATCTCTTTTCAAATAATCAAACTAGTGGCAGATTTTTCCAGGTTGTGTGGCAGCTCTGGATACTCCTCCTGGCAGTCCCCACATATCTCAGCACAGCTGTTCTGTGGTGAAGAATGTAGAGTCAGCCAGGAGCAGAGCCGCATGAGCCTGGGAAAAGATGCAGCTGTCTTGGGGATCTGAAAAGTGATCTTTCATATGGGTACTCTGAAGCCATTTTTAAAGGACATGCACAGTAAATGGTGTAGTCTACATTTACAGTAACTATTGGTATGTTTGCTTGGATAGAAAGGCTGAGTCAGTAATCCATGTACTGTTATACTGTACCATTCATGGTATCCGATAAACCTGATTGTCAGGATTGTGAGGTCTCTCTGATCAAGAGAGTATTACCTTCTTTCTGCAACAACTAACTTTGTTAACCACTATAAAAATTGCCAAGTTTGTAGCAATAACCATGACCAGGCAGTTAATACCTTCTTCTCATTATTAATGATTTCAGCTTTGGTTTTTCTGTATGTTAAATTCTGAACCTGTGTTTTATTGTGGTCTGGAACTGTAAATAAATGATTTGATTTAATTTAATTTGATTGATTTGATTTACTGAGCAGGGCTTCAGTCACATTCTTGTGGCTACTTTCATGGCTTTTTTTTTTACACTCCCCCCCCCCCTACAGATGTCTTTCTTAATGTCCTTAGTTCATGCCAATTTATTCTAACCTTCACTTAATAAAGTGAATCAATTCAGTGATTAATTTGAGTGTATTTTATTTTAGCTTGTGTAAATCACATTTAATAAGCCTAAATTTGATTATGGGGGTCCTCATCACAATGGGAGCATGTTGTATTATGCTATAACAAAATGGATGTTCAATGACAGCATAAATGTAGAAAACACATGGAATTCCTATACTCTAAGATATGATGTAGGGAAGCTTGGTACAAATAATCCTCATTTAGCAACTGCCTCATTTAGTAACTTTACAACAAATCCTTGAATTTATGACCTTCAGAGGTTTGTAAAGCAAAGCAAAGCTGAAGTAAAATCTTATAAGCACAGTTGCAATTCCACTTAGGGACTGCTTTGCATAACAGTCCTTTCTCAGGTGTGCTGCATTAAGTGGGAATGAAAAGTACTTGAGATTAAAAGAGGGCAGTCATTCAGAATGATACCATCTGCTTTATCATGCAGTTATATGTTTATTGCTTTATAAAAAATTAATCCACAGAAAAAAATAAAATCCCAAAGCAGGTTCTTTCTTACATTATCAGTTCTATTTGTTCATAGTTTCATACTGGGCACCTTTCATCCTTTTAGGAAAAGAACAGCCCATTGTGCAGTACATCCATTACTAATAAATGCATAAATACATTTATCTCATGATAGGATGCCATTTAGAGGATTTGTCAAAAAATATTATTTCTTCTTTCTTAGGCACATACACCTGCCCCCTGGAGGGCTCATCTTACATTAGTCATGCTGACTTTGATTTCTAAGAACTATATTTCTGATCCATAAAACAGTTTGTTCTATTTTGTATTAGTCTTGATATGCAAATATACAAATATCAAAGAGCAACTTTAATCTACTGGTTAAGGCACCAGACTAGAAAGAGGAGACAATGAGTTCAAGTCCATCTTAGCCACAAAGGGCTACTGGGCCAGGCACTCTCTCTCAACTCAACCCACCTCACAGGGTTTTGTTATAAAGAAAATAGGGGAAAAGAGTATTAGGTATGTTCACTGCCTTGAATTATTTGTAAAATATAAAAATAATAAAGGCGTGATACAAATAAATAAATAAAATATATGAATTAAATGGAATATTAAAACTTCTCTCCACAGTTATTAAAATCCTTCCTATCAAATGGTATCTAAAAAGCCAGTTCTAATTCTAACAATTTCAAATTGTGGAAACTTTAATACTCTCTGAGCTTGGTCGGTTGTTTGCAGATGTTTCATTACCTGACATCATCAATGCTAGTTAGTGTTTCTTCCTGTTTATATAGGGCTTGCCCTGTCAGTGTTGGGGGGGATGTGGTTTTCCCTTTGGTTGTTCCCTCAGTAGGACATTATGTTATGCCTGCTTGTTTATCTGATATTAATCCCTCCTTATCTGAGGGTTAGTTACTGAAGAGGATGTTTTCTGGTCTTTTTGTTTCTTTTTTAGTTTTTTATTGTCTCTTTTGAATAACGTATAAATGTGGTTTATCTCTATGTGTCTATGGATGGCTAACTTGTCTGAACGCCAAGTTTCCAGGATATAGCTTGGTCTAGGTTGCTGACAGTTGAAACTATGGTGGAGTCTGTCCATGTGTGGCTGTCATCCTGTCTTCTGATTAGTTGGTGTTCATGGATGGGCTTTTCTAGTCTTTTACCTGTCTGTCCTACATAGTGGATATTATAGTCCTTATACCGTATGTTATTGATTGTTCTTGTTTTTTCCTCTTGTGCTGTGGAGTCTTTTACTTCTAAAATTCTGTTTCAAAATAATTGCCTAATATTTTTTTATCAGCTATTAATACATTCTTGCAAAATAGAAATGGAGTTTTTTAAAACCTTCACCTGATATTTCAACCTGGCTAGGAAATATTGTAACAGGAAGACTGCTCTGGTTCCAAACAGCGCCAAAGCCTCATGCCTGACTCCATTAGATAAGCCTTCAAGGCAAAAGTCTTGCCATTCCAATCCTGTTTCCATTCAACAAGAAATAATGCAGACCATAATGTTGAGGGTAGTCTCTTTTTTAAAGACTAAATCAACAACTCAGCTGGAAAAAAAAGGATTTCCTTCTAAAGTATCATCAGTATTTTTAAAAAACAGAACAGCAACACAAACACAAACAAGCAGGAGAAGTTCAGAGATCTTTTTATCTGATTAAGGTTGCTAAGCGACAGCTTTCTCGGGTCTCTATGTGTTCCTGTCACATGATTTCTATTGCCATGGAAACGACTCCCTTGATATCCATGTGCTCAGCATGTGTATTCTACTTTGCCGCTGGCTCTCTGAGAAAAAAAGGCAGTGATGCGGCATGCAATGAACGCAAAAACAAAAAAAAAAACAAAAAAAAAATAAATCAGGAGAACAGGAACAGAATCATTTCTTTAAAAACTGGCTATCTTCATATTTAAATTAGCTCTACATAGAAAAGAAATTGTTGGTGACTGATTCTGGTTTCTGCACACTTGAACCATGATGATGTAGGATCCAGAAAAAAGGTTGTAATGTTTTTAAAATGAAAACTGCTGGTTCTTCTTTCTCCCACCCCTGATTCAGTTACCAGACCAGGAAAAGGGAAAGAAAGAATAAATGACCTCAAAAATAACTTATATATCTAGATTAATGCTCAAACTGTTTCAAGATTGTGAACCAAATGAACATTTCTGTCATGAAATGTATACTTTTGCAGATAGATTCAACTTAGTTAACTAAGAGAGCTTCCATTAAACCTTCTACATGTGATGACATTAGAGGACCTTCAAATTCTGTAATGTAGTATGCTTAGCCAAAGTGATGTTCCCTTCCAATAATTAATTCTACCTACCAGTAACCCATCAGTAAAGAGAAGCCAAACATTAAAAGTGATATATTTCTTTCTTTCATGGCAGAAGAGAGTCTTATTGAACAAAGGCCATTATGCACAAGGATATTTTAGAACATTTTCATTAATTACATTCTAAGAGAAATCTGATGCCACAGGCTGGAAAGTAGTTCTTGACTTTTTAACAATTCTAAAGATGAGATTTGATGGTTGTGAAGACATAATAACACTGAGAATTAGTTCAGAAGCTCATTTTACAGTTAAGCTATTTTTCTGATAAACATAGATGTTCCTTCTGCTCTATCAAGTTACACATATGTTTCCCCTTGCAGCAAAAGGAGAAAGGCTAGCAATGGCTAAATGATGATTTTATATTTACTAGTATCAAATTTAGAAACCTCAAATTACATGTATTTTTTTTAGTACAATCTATATTTGTGGTATTATAGAATATTTGCGGGATATAAATTGATCAGCTGGAAAATTCATAGAGAGTTTTATTTTCAACATTTTGGCAGATTATCTGAAACCGTTAGTAAATTATCATGTCACTTTTACAAATATGCAGTAATTAAATTCTGCAAGGCTTTTACTGATGGCATTGGCTTGCCTTACACTATGATCAGATGTTTATTCCAGACACAACTAAGAATACCACAGCTGCCCCAAACCGACCTAATTCCATGGGGACAAACAACTTATGTGAAGGGGATTAGATGCCAAACTACAAAAGCAAGCCATTTGAGCCCTCTATGAACTAAATTTCTATTATGGAAAGCAAGCAGCCTTCGGTTCCTAAAGACACATAGGGAATTGGTAGAACTCCAACTCTTGGCACTTAGATTAATGTTACTTTGTGCATCACTGGATACAAGCAAAGGAAAAAATGGGAGTTGGCTACATGGAAGTATTTCTCCCCCTTTGATTTGTCAAGACAAACTGTGTGCTTCCTACAGCACTGCAGAGATCTCTTCTCAGTGTCTTTCTCTGTGCAAATTAATTTGGGAAAAAATGGCTCCATACAAAAAAGTTTGTCCCTGGTGATCCTTTCATGTGCTATTAACTAATCTGATTTCTAAACATTCCTAGAATTTAATTGTGTGTGCCTCTTACACAGCAGAATAACTATTTAAATCATCTGCAGTTGGAATGGTAGTCAGAAAGAGATAAATATTACCTATAGCCACTGGTAGTCAGGATACTGCAGAGCTGCACATTACATGATTTGCAACATGAGATGCAAGCCAAACTGGGTTAAATCCATGGTCGAGAAGAAACTAAAGTAGACTCCTGTCTCAAAAGAAGCTAACATTGCATTTGCACTCAACAGAGCGTTAGTGAGAAAAAAAAGCATCCTTTCTCAAGTGAAGCAGGACAGACAAATCTGCAAAAGATTTAAATAAAAAAAAAAGTCAGTTAAAGTAATCTTATGGAATGTTTGGTTTCTGACATAATAATGTAAGGGAGATTGAATAAAACCCGGTAGCAAGGAGATATTCTGCTTTGCTACAGAATCATAATCTGTGTAAAAAATCCTAGTATAAAGTGCATTACATATAGCTTAATTGAAAAAAATATAGTATATATGACAAAAGGATTGAAGGAAGCATTCATACCCTGCAAGTACTATAGTCTGTTATCAATATTTAATAGCTATATGTAAAGCTTCTAGCTTTGGGGACAAAAAGGAGTACTAAAAATTGGAGATTCACAGAGCAGAGCTCTTTTCTTTGATTGCTTGTTCTTGCCTTCAAAATTCATGATTTCAAGTTAGTCCACGTGCAGTATGAACTATATAATGGCTCAGAAACAAAGGAAGGAACATGACAGCCATCTGCCACACCAGCAGACGCAAGATATACCTAGTAGCTAAAGCCTACCTCCTGCTTGTAGCTTTTCTGGTAATGAGTTGGTAAATGGTTATGGTTGAGTTAATTAAACATTAACTGTTGAGTCTGGCTGAGATGATGTCAAGTTGCTTTCTAACAATGAACATAAATAATTTAGAAGAGTGGGAGATCAGTAGCTAAGGTTTGCATATTAGAGCTTTGTACAATGTCTGGAATCAGCCACACAACTACACAACATTAAAAAAGCAGCTGTAAAAAGTACACTTAGAAGGTTGGATTTATCTTCTATTAGATGGGTATGCACAGTAACTTCCAACAGGCTTGAGTCAGACTGAGAAAGAAATCCAAGGCATGGGTCATGCAGATATATGGACCATATAGGTAGCAGCAGTTTTAATTTCAGTGCTTTCTATTAAGATATAGAGAATAAAGCAAGCAGATTGAATCCTAGACCTCTGGATCCTCCTAGAACAGGGTTGTTAAACTCAATTTCATTGAGGGCAGCATCAGCATTATGATTGCCCTCAAAGAGCCAGTTGCTGTTCCCTTTTCTCCCATAGGCTTGCTCCACTGACAACTCTCATCTCCTCCCTATTGCTTTCTCTCCCCCCCCCACACTCCTCCTCCTTCCTGCCAAAACCTCTCCTTTTTTATCCTCTCCTCTCCTCCCCCATACTTCCACTCACTACCCAGCTGGCCTTTTCACACAGCACTTATCAGCTGGAGCTGTGTGCTGATTCTGGGGTCCCCGCCAATCCCTGGCAGCCCCACAGCTTCAGCTCTGCATGTGGTTGCCAACCACCTCCCGAGGCCGCCAGAAGCCCCGATCAGCTGGAGCCCTATGCGCCAATCCCAGAGCCTCAGCAGAGCACAGCAACATCACAGCTCCAGCTGACTCTCCCCCAGACCTCTCTGGCATTGCCACTGCTTCAGCTCACCTCTCCCCACTACATACTTAATCACCTCCTCCTACTAGTCTGCTTGCAGGCCATGTCTGTCCTAGAGGGATAGGTGTACCCTATGTCTCAGTGGGAAAGATATAATGCCTATGTTGAGCTGGTTTGCTAATTGTGTCCTTTTCTGGAATGTGTGGCCTTGCAGTATTTATCCATGCCTTCCTCACATCACAGACTGACTACTGTAGTTTATTTTTTGCAAGCCTGCCTTTGAAGACTATATTTAAAGATTATCTGAAAGAAGCAGTACCGAATCCAGCCTGCTTATTAGTGGGCAAGTGTCATATAACACTATTATTGCTAGTTCCAAAGTGCAATTGCAAAATGTTGCTTTTAACCTAATAAAAAGTCCTTTCTACCTTAGAGCCTAGGTTACCTGCTTCAAGAAGAATCAACCCACCCAGAAAATTCCCTCCTGCAAGAAGATCAAAGGGAAATTTCGAGCAATTGATTGTTTGGTTGTACCTTATCTCCTCTCTGCTTTGCTTTTGGAGTTCAGATGGCTCTCCCTCCCCTTTATAGTGTTTTAAAGAATAACCAAGACAGAGTTCTTCCATGGAGCATTATTAATTAATTTAATTAAATTATACAATTTTTGTCCTGCTGCAATCTGTTTCACAGATTTCAGCCTCTTCAAATTTATGATTACTCTAGTCCAGGGGTGTCAAACTGCCGGCCATGGGCCAGTTGAATCATACAGAGGCCATGTCCACCCCAGCTC
Organism: Crotalus tigris; assembly: GCF_016545835.1. Taxonomy (NCBI): domain Eukaryota; kingdom Metazoa; phylum Chordata; class Lepidosauria; order Squamata; family Viperidae; genus Crotalus; species Crotalus tigris. The sequence continues at coordinate 679,588 of NW_024099112.1, forward strand.
CAGCAATGCAAAAAAAGTCACAATATGTCGCAACACATCACGTGACGCAGGGAGTTTGACACCTATGCTCTAGTCTGTAGATTGCACGATTCATCATATATTTCTGTAAAAATTTTGAAAGCACATTGTTATATTTTTTATTTTTATTTTATATTTTTATTTATTATTTATTAAATCTATATTTAATTATTTATTAAACCACAAACTAGAGTGGGCAAAAGATGGAATAAAAATCAATGGCACTTATTTAAATCACTTAAGATTTGCAGATGATGTTTTCTTCCCACAAGACCCAGAAAAGCTACAAAGATACATACAAGAGCTGCACGAAGCAGGAGAATCATTTGGCTTAAAAAAACAAATTGAAAAAGACTCAGGTTATGTTTAATAAAAAAAGAATTTTTTTTATATCTGGAGAAGAAGTAGACATAGTAGACCATTACATATACCTTGCCCAACAGATCTCAATGGAAGGTGATACAATAAAGGAAATTGAACGGCGGGCTAAATGTGGTTGACAGGCATTCGGCAAGCTAAGCATAATTTTCAAGAAAATGTCTGAAGAAAAAACTTTTTGATCAGTCTATGGTACCTGCTCTAACATATGCCAGTGAAACATGGACACTAACCTCACAATCGATACAAAAGCTACTAGTGGCGCAAAGAGCCATGGAAAGATACATGCTTGGCATTACAAGACAAGACAGAAAGACCTGCACAAGGATTAGAGAACAAACAAAGTATACGATATAATCAAGAAAATAAAAGAATTGCAATGGAAATGGGCTAGTCACATAGCAAGAACTGTTGGCAGGTGGACCATGGCAATCATAGAATGGATTCCACTTGACAAAAAGCGTCAACGAAAGAGACCTAAAACAAGATGGATAGATGACAACAGCAAATATTGTGAGCCCAACTGGCAAAAGACAGGTCAGTACCATGTGGGTTGGAAATATGCGGAAGAGGCCTCCATCCTGCAGTGGATAGACAATGACTAAAATGATGGTGAAATCTATATGCCACCTATCTCACTGTATTATCACTAGCATACGTTCTTGAAAATAATATTTTCTTTAAAAGATATTGCAATAAGAAAACTGAATTTTTCAGTTCAAAATGCACCTTAGATAACTTGATTTAAATAGGGACTGAAACATGAGGAAAGCATGTCTGGGCTTCAGACCATGGTATAATGTGGAGAGAATGTTGATTGCAGTTGTCAAATGACTTGTAGCAGAGTCAGAATAGGGGTGGCACATTCATCCTTACATTCCTTGATTTCTTTCAGTTCTGCCAACAAGTTTCCTTCTGGGGGTTGGGGGTGGGAGGCACTATGCTGCAGTGATTCAATTCCTCAGTGCTCAATTCCAGGCTGTGTTGATGGGAGAGATTATGCTCAAGGCTGCACACTTGTGGGGTGCCCCAGGGTTTAACATATAGATGAAACCACTGGGTGAAGTTCATGATTCAGTACCAACAGCATGCTGATAATACCCAGATTGATATCTGTGCCAGCTTTGCAAGGAAAGCTGTTGAGCTAATGACCCAGTGTTTGGAGGTCTGGATACGGAGGAACAAACTTTAACCTGAGTGGCTGTTGTGACCATAGCCTGAGAGATCTCCATCATTGGTCTTGAACAGAGTTGTACTTCCCCCATTTGAGAAGAGCAGATAGCAGCTGTGGCCAGGAGGGCCTTTGCACAAGTATATCGTATATGTTAGTTTGGTCCCAGGCCTGGAGTTACTTTGATGGGAGAGAAGGTTGTAGTGCTTTTTAATGTTTTTGTCTGGGGTGTTTTGTTTTAAATTTTTAATTGTTTTAATTTAGTATTATAGAGTGGATGGCTGTATTAAATGTAACAGCACTTAACACATCTTGGCTTACATGTACAGGTCCTTGCTGAATGACCAGGGGTTTTATTTGAAGTTACAACAGCCATGGAAAGGGTATTTTATGGCCTGTAAAATAACCTTTGGCTGCCATAAATGGTTGCACTGACTCCTGACTCAGCTTTACAACCACTTGTGACATTCTGCTGTTATGTAACCACAATGTGTTTTGCTAGTTTCTGGAATTTTTTGGTGGTTTCATTTAAATAAATGGGTTTGCTTAACTATCACGGCATTCACTTAATGGCCCCAGCATTTGCTTAACAATTGCTTCAAAAAAGACTGAAAATGTACTTTTATTCACATGGTCATAATTATGACCATAATTCCAGGCTCTATTATAAGTTGAGGACTACCTAAAAACCTCCTTGGACAAGAAAGATGCTTGAAATCCAGAAGGAATCAAATTTAAGACTGCAACACTGAGCTTTTAGACTGCTGTTACCTGTAATGTCTTAAAGCACCACCATTCTACACCATTTCTATGGGAAAGATAATTTTTCCCCATGGGAAAAAGAGCACATAAACTAAAGACTGCCAGTTGAATACATAAGAATATCTTTAAAATTTATTTGACTAATTGTGTTACATTCAGTATCTGATGTGTTTCTTCTGGACAAGGAGTTGGCATAAATACAAACAAGCCTTTGTGCCTTCTCTAAACAAGAGATAAAATACTAGAGACAGAGGAGCACAGCTTCACATCTTTGTATTTACAGTCTACCTTTACAACTTAGTGCTAGGATTATTTACAGAAAATACAGCAAGAACAAAAAATCATGTCTTGGCAACATATAGAACTTTATACATAATTGTACATGATTTTAAGCATATGGTATCTAGGCCATCTCTTTCAAAGCACTTTGTCAAAGATACCCTCTTATGATTGTGAACTCACAGTTATTTTTGTTCCCTGTTCATCTTAAGTTGTAGTCCTATAATCCTCCTGTGCCAAATATTCAGCTGCATGACAATTGTATGCTTCCTGACTGGGAAGCCATTTCACATATTGGACAGTCCAATTCTCAAGACATTCCTATCTGTTCACGACCCATTGAAGCAAATAAGGTTCTGAGGATTGGAAACAAGCTTTCTTTCCTACAGATGTGTCCCAGCTGCTCTGCATATAGATTAGCTACTTAGTTCAAACATGATTCCCTTCAGTTCCCTCCTTATGCTGTACATTAATAAACACTTGAAAATCTGCTGAAGAAAAGAGCTTTATATTTCTTTAAGTGAAAACTTTTTGTTGAAGGTAGTAAAACAGACAGCTTTTATATGGAAGTGCTATGAAGATTGCATTTTTTTTTCTTGCTCAACTTATACCAATAATAATGTATCGAAAGGATGGTAAGCACAACATTTTACGACAGAAGTAGACAGGATAAATATGTGTAGCCCTAATATTGTATCTCATAAAGAGACTGGAATGAAAGTATACAAAATGAAATGATAATAGGAAACAAGCAGCGGTAATGGTAGGAAAGCCATCTGCTTTATAAACTTACATTCTTTTTAATTACCTAGTGTAATGGTATTCAAAATAAAATTTTGAAATGTAATGGCTACCCTGAATGTATTTATATTAAACAACTTTCTTCAAATTAATGCCCTCCAGAAGTGTCGGGATTCCCAGAATGGGATGTCCAGCAATATCTGGAAGTACCTTCTATCAGCTTGAAGAAGGTTAATGTAGGATGTCTGAAATCTCAATTGATCCCAAAATTAAATTTTCAAATGCAACTATTTTTGAGAGGTCTAGACAAAACATTTTATTGCAATCAACAGCTCTGCACAGAAAATAGAAAGTTACCAGTGCATTTGGAAGCCTTCTCAACTATACATGGAAAACAGACAACCAGCATCTGTACAAGAGGACCACATCATATGCATTATCTGAGAGAATGCAGTGAAAGTAAGCCCTTATACATTTCTTTTAAATACTCAGTGCTGTTTGATGAGATTTCCGTTGCATATTCTGCCTTACCATTTTTATCAGCAGTATCACACATAGGCCTTAACACCAAGACCTTTTGTATATGATAACAGATTTAAATAAGATTTATGCATGTAGATTCAGGGCAGTTTGCCTACTTGAGAGCTTTCTGAAGTCTAAGTCAAATCAAGCCAGGGGATAAATTCAGACATGCAGAAGAAAAAGAAACTTGGGGGGGGGGGGGAGGAACCCCTTTATAAGCAAAATGTTTCTTGTGGTTTCATAGACGAGTCTAACAGACTAACATTTATTTTACTGAGCTATAGATCTTTAAATCTGAATGAATAGTTTAAGGCAACTTATTTTAAATCACACCCTGTTTCTAATTAGTTTAAAAGTCATTGTAGATTTCTTTTACCTGTTTAATTCAAGATGATTTAACAGGTCATTAGTAATCATATTAACTAATCGGTTTGTCCAGAATACACATATGATTCAAGCAATTATAGCTATGTCAGCAATTGATGTGTATATGCAGACATTCAATTGTTCAACGCTTGTTATAGGTTTTGTGGTAGCCATGCATTGGTCATGCCATTTAATCTAGGAAATAAATGTGACTGGTCAATTTATAGAGATAAACAGTATCTAAGCAAGTCTACAATTAAGTTTAGTGCTCATGCACTGCATTAATATTGGCAAGTCTTCAGTATCAAATATGCTATATAAAAGCCTATATATTTCAGGATCCTCACTAGCCTTGCTATTTGCTGTTCTAGTCCTGCCTTAGAACCACAAAACTTGCCAAAATTTGCAATTCATTTTATTGAATGTCCTTATTTTCCAATAGATGCTCCTGGACCTACCAAACAAAAAATAATCACCCTGTTAATTCAATGCAGCCATCTTGTCCATTACTCAATCTTGTTCAAAAACTATTATTTAGGATTACTTTTCTCTTCAAAAATGCCACAATTTGTAACATTAAAGGACAAATTATCCCTCTTAAAAGAATATTGAAAAGTGAACAATTCTCATTACCAAGTTTGTATACCAGCTGCAAAGTAGGTATTACGCACACAAATACACAGTCATCATAGCTAGAAACTTTTTCATATTCTCTTTTTGCAAATTGGTCCACTCTTGGATGTTATTCATTCTTTGGCATAACCTTACTATAAAGAAAATAAAAGAAGAAATAAAAGACTCCCACTATTATTTTTGTCCCAAAATGCTTTTCCTTGGAAATTTAGTAGTTAAAAAAATAACTTTTGCAGGCAAACTGGACGAGTACAGCTTTGCTGCACACCTCCTCCTCCAGAAAGTATCTCTTTACATATCAATATTTAGAATGATATGGATCAAAAAAGGAATCTTCATATGTAACTTCATTATACACATGTTTCCTTTTAAGTCTATGCCATGCACCCTGGTATAACTGGATATAAAAAAAGGAAAGGCACAACTTATGAAGTGTTTTGCAAGAGGTTTAGCTGTTGCCAGCAAGAGTAAGAAAATCAATATTCATATTTTGTTTACTTTGTTGTAGGAAAGGAATTTACCATAATTAATTTTAGAATGGAAAGTGTCTAATGATATAACACATAAAGATTCACTTCCTAGAGATGATTACTGGCCATTTGTTCATCAAAGTAAATCAGCAGACTATTATGTTTAAAACCAAAATATTGCATGAGCTCCACATTAAGTTTCCAAGGCATATTACGGTTCTTTATTTAGATTTATTCTCTAAATCAAATTTGTTCAATACAGAGAAAGAGTTACTAGACTGTTAATCACCTTTATATATAAGTGACTAGTCCTAAATATTCTGGGATAATTATGAAGTTAATCCAGTGACTTTGTGGCAAAGTGTTTAATTTTCAGCTTCTGGTTCTATATAATTAACCACAAATATTCTGATTTATACTCTATTATGATGGTTGAAAAAAAAAGGAACAAAACAAAAAGCTCAAAGCACCAAATTATTTTGGAAAATCAGGAAGCGAATTCTTGCTGGCCTAAATATCTCCTGATATATTTATTAAGAGTTACATTCTATTGAACCAATCGAAAATATTTTTAAATCCAAGTTCATAGAATCTTTTTGATTGCTTACCCATACTCCCAAAAAGATTTGTCCCTGAAGTATTCTGGATATTCTCTGGGGAAAAATATTTCTATTTACAACATGTGTAGGCTAATTTTTAGATATGTCAACAAAAGTTATGTAAAAGCATTTCTATTCTACCCTATGTCTACTTCAGTCATTTATCATCGTCAGAATTATGCAAAGATTTTCAAGGCTTATAGACATTATAAGAAATTCATTCTGATATCCACCAAAAATTGTAGGTCCTGTTAACATCTAGAGTAGTATCAACACAACAGTCAATGCAAGTGAAGGAAAATAATCTTTCAACCATCATGCAAATGTATTCTGTACAAATAGGTGTTATGAGGTTACTAGGCCGGGGTAGGAGAATATGTTAGCATGAATGCTCAGTTTCTGACAGAATCATCTCTTCTAATGTCAATTTTTTTAAAGAGTTGTAACTCTTCTGAAATACGTAGATAGCCTAATTATTTCAACAATTTTATGACTTCATATTAAACATGTTTTTTATTTCTGTTGTCATTAGATAGGGAATGCCTGCCAAGTCCTGAATTCAATTGAAATGAGTGAAAGCATAATTGTAAAATTTTTAATTTAGGTTTCAAGTACCAGCTTGTTTTCGTGTGAGTGTATGTATGTTTACACACATAACATACATCCAACTGTACCAAATTCTATAACAAGGGTTTTACTTGTGTCTCAAACATTGTAGTGGATAGCTCAGATGTCACCAACACATACACCAAGGCATATATTTCAAAACCAACCACTGAGCAAAATGTGCCATTTTACTCCAAAGAGTATTTTTGCTTCTCCCCTCTCTTAAACCAAAAGTTTAAGGGTTTTTTTTTCTGGACAGATCAGCAGAAGACATAGACATTAACAATTTACAAAGATAAAACATTTAGCAACCAGTCCATGGCTCTGAAAGTAGAGGTCAAGATCCAAATATAATTTTCTGGTTAGATGCTCATAAAGGAAAAGCAAACCGAGCAGACAAATGCACAAATAGTTTATCTGAAATAATTTGCCCATACGTCTAATCTGCTAGAGAAACCAATATGAAACCATGTGTTAATTCTATGCTCAGAATCCGGCTTTTTTTTTTTTCCCAAACATGGGAAATCATGAGAAGTGTAGTTAACCTTCTATTTGCTATATATCCATTATATTGTCTATTAATAAATAATACTTCATTATCAAAGGTTCTCCCACTGTAGCATCTGAAGGTGTGGCGATGTGCTCAGAAGGACTGCAGGACTGGAGCCAAAAGCAAGTCCTCTTTATTTTCTTGCAGTAGAAGCAGAAGTCATGCTGAGAATGTGGTTTGTTTACACAAGAAGTCCACAAGTGGGAAGATTTTATTTCATTGTTGCAGATACCAAGCTGCAATTTAATTGTTCAAAAAGGGTCCTGGTTTAAGGATTACAGTTTTTTAGTACAACCTCTTGAAAAAGAGAGGTATAAAACTCTGGTTCCAGCTGTTTGTTCCTGTATTTATTGACAATATCAGCTATTTTCTGTTTTCGACGGACATGAGGGGGATTGTATGAGTCACTTTCCAACCTTTTTCTTCGACAAATATTTATTACTGTCTGTCTCACTAAAAATCCTTAAATAAAAAAGGAACAAAGTTAATATTTCACTCAGGAAATATATATATTCTTCCATTTTTATTCTAACAATTTGAATGTCTAGCCAAAACATCAACAATAAATAACAGACATCATTTTGTTTGCTAGAAACAATGATACGTGTAGGAGGCTTAAGATGCAGTATGTAACTGTTTCTTTCCATTACAAAATTAACAATTTCAATGTCTAATTATTTCATTCTCAATACAGATTTATCTTAGTTTAAAGGGGCTGAAAATAAGGAACCTGTTGCCCTCTTAATATTGCTGACCATCAATATCCAGCAATCATGGCTACCATGACAAGAGGTAAAATCCAGCCCTGGATTCTGTTTCCATATCATCCAATTCTGCCACAGTAGGTTGTATTATTATGATTTAATATTTATTTATTAAACCCATATATTGATGGGATTATGCTCCCATACTTGGCTAATTTTTTTCCAAGATTAGGAATCTCCAATACTGCAAAAACCTAAGGAGTAATGAGGATTAAGAGGACCAGGATGGGAAGGATGAAAGATCTGAATCCTCACTGCTCCCAATTCTGTTTACATTTAGATTGCCTTGCACATCTGACTTGAGGTTGTACTTTGGACAGAAAGTTGAGTTTATTGGAATACTCCAGTAGATATCTTACTATCAGAAGATCTTATCACCTTTTTTAGGAACATTATTAGTATATATACCTGTAAGCAATAGATCTGAAAAGTATTAGTACAAGTCCAACTTGATTGTCTTTTATCACTTTACTCCACATCCCCTTGGTAAATATTTCCCAAATACTAGGAGAAAGGATATCCAACGTGATATGAAAGTATACCCCCAATATGTTGTTCTTCCAACTAATCCCCCATAAACAATGAAAACCTGGCTTTGTTGCTGGAATATTGCCTAAAAAAGAGGCTTGAACACAAGAAGGAAGAATTGATTTTTTTTCAAATCAGGTAGCCTAATGCTAATGTAACAGGAAGCTTTAGTAATAATGCTGCATTCAAAGCTAGTAAATTAATAGTCAAATATTAATAGAAGACGTACCTAGAGCTCTTCTGCTAACTATCATGCCATCCACTAGAGGGATAACCATATTGAATTTTCCAGTAGCTCCTTGTACTTTTACCCTGAATAATCCAGTGTTGAGGGGATGGATGAAAATCACTGGCACTTCTTTTTCAGGAATAGCAGACCTTAAAAATCACATAAGTAGCTAAAACCAATGAACATTTAAATGTATAAACAAAGCAATTGTGTGTTGATGCCAAATTTTGAAGGATTCAATTTTTAAATAATAAAAAAATAAAACATTTAACAAAGATGTCAGATGTCTTTTATTTCTCTAAGCTCAGCTGGAGACCAAATGTAGACAGTATTCTAAAACGATGCCAGCTATACAGCAAATGGATTGGCTGGCTTAATATACACAAATATCAACAGGAAAGTTGGAGTCAACAGAAGCAAGCTGCAAATCTAAGAACCAGAACTCATGTGTGGCCAAGGCACAAAATTATTAGGAAGAGGTGTTAACTACAACAACTTTAAATGTCATTAGGGAATAGTATTTTGCTCACACCATGAAAAATATAGTTGGAAATGAAGTAAACATGCTTCCTTCCATACAGGCTTGACTTATGCCTGTTTATCACAATTTATTTATTTATTTATTTATGAGGCTTATATACCGCTTTAAGTGCAAGCACTCTCTGAGCGGTGTACACCAGTAAGCAGTGTGTGTGTGTGTGTGTGTGTGTGTGTGTGTGTGTGTATATATATATATATATATATTTACATTGCCCCCAACAATCTGGGTCCTCATTTTACCTACCCCAGAAGGATGGAAGGCTGAGTCAACTTTGAGCCGGTAAGATTTGAACCGCTGACCTGCTGAACACAGTCAGCTAAAGTGGCCTGCAGTACTGCACTCTAACTGCTGCGCCACCTCGGCTCATTGGTTGGGACTTATTGGTTGGGACTTAGATGTGGTAATGCCTAGCTCACAAGTTGCATATGAACAGATGTGAACTATGTCCACATAGAAACAGTGTCACCAAAAAGGTAGAGAAATTAAGTCATACCTCAGCGAAGTGCTGCTATTTGTTGTAGTTTCTACTCCAGTGCTAGTCTCTGAAACAAAGTCAGAGAGAGGGAAATTCTCTGCAAGACAAGGATAATCGAAGGTTAAATAACAACAATAAATACATTTTAAAATTCATAAAAAGTTTCAAGAGAACACAAAAATAATAACTGGAAACTACATCAAATTTGTAATTGCAAATAATGGTAGCTAGTTAATTCTAATTTCAGAAAAAATTAAGAGGACTGGACCTGATGAGAATTTGGATGGGAAATTACCAGAAAAGCGGAAGGAAGGAAGGAAGGAAGGAAGGAAGGAAAGAAGGAAGGAAGGAAGGAAGGAAGGAAGGAAGGAAGGAAGGAAGGAAGGAAGGAAGGAAGTTCTCCTTCCATATTTGTAATAAAATTCTGAGATTCACATACCTATGTCATCATAGCGTTCAACCCAAACCACATACACCTTGGTTTCAGGTCCCATTGGGGGAATAGCCCGACCTTGTGGAAATTTCTTTGATCTGGAAGTTGGACTGAGCTATTGCATGTATAAAAACAAAAACAAATGTTTGCCTATTAATTAAAATTAGCAGCATGTATTCAGCTCTAAGACTCTGAGGGAAATTAACACATTTCAGCAACATATAACTTATTATGAATCAATTTACTAGCAATAAACATCTCTGTGAAACTAAGTTCTTCCCAAGACTAATTTATGTTATATCCAATTGGCTACAAAATATTGCACAAGATATTTTCTTATGATAAATAAAGTGTTTGGAAGAAGATAAAACCTTGGTGCCATTATTATGATAAAATTACAGTGGAAACTTGTATCTATTAAATTCTGTGGGAGACTGTGGGGGTCTGGATGGAGAACCACAAACTTCAGTTGACCCCTGGCAAGACTGAGTGGCTTTAGTTTGGAGGCTTTCTGGTTCTAGGACATTATTATCTTTTGGGTTGCAAACAGATCCTGTGCACAATCTGGGGAACTTCCTGGACTCGTGACTCTTTCCTAAGGAGCAGATGACAGTTGGAGGGCCTTTGCATAACTGCACATCATGTACCAGTAGTGCCAGTTCCTGGATCAAGGGAACTTACTCACAGTCAATCATGCCCTGGGTCATCTCCCAGTGGGGGGGAGAGGGGATGGTTTTACACAAGCAGGGGGCACAAATGGAACGTGCACACACTCACACGCTGCTTTCACAAGTGCACGTGCATGCGCTCATACACCACTTCCATGACCAGGTTCCAAACATGGCTGGGTAGTAGGCCATGGTTTGGGAACCCGTCTCACCAGATCCAACAGAATGGGTGTAATATTGGTTCTATCATCAAGGGAGCTACACTTGGCAGGCCCTAAGTGGTGGGCCCTTTTTGCTGTGGCACTTCATTGTGGTATCTTCTCCCCAACAGAAATGAACAGTCTCATTACTCCTGACCTTCTGAAGGTCCCTCAAGTCCTGGATATGCCAGCAAGCTTGGGTGCCCCAGGTGATAGATGAATTTGTGAGTTGGCTCTAATATTATTTAACATCCCTCCATCTATTATTTTCTTTTCTTATTTTATAGTTTTTAAGATTCTTTTAATAATTATTATACAATAGTTTGAAGTAATGGTTGTTTCATTTATTACTGTTTTATTGGATTTTTGTATGCCACCCAAAGACACTTCTCCAGGCTAGAAACCAGGAGATGGTTAATTCTACTACTGCCTTAGATATAAAAACCTTGGGCCAGGCACTCTTTCTCACCCAGAACATCAGGCTTTGGCAAAAAGCTGGTCAGTCAATTCCTAAAACAACCAACTGATCATCATTTGATTGATATGGGGAGAAAAACAGACCTTGCACCTGCAAGAAAAAATGCTAGGAAAAAGAAATATATAAAAGCTATAACATATTTAAAGTTCACAGAATAAACTTGCCCTTTGTGAAGTACTGAGATTGTCTGTATGATTGGGAAAGAGCTCAAGTGTCAGTGCTTGCTGCTTTAGTATCCCAGGAAGGAGATCCATGTTAGAATCACTTTCTTGGTCTGAGGCATTGCTTTCCAATGAATCTGCTGAAATCCAAAAGAAAGAAGTTTCTTAAAACAAGAAGGTCATTAACTCCAAATCCATTCTGAATGTTAACAGTGGTTTTCCAGGTAGCTCATTCATTCAAGTGCAGAAAGAATCCACAATTTTGGAGCTCTACAATTTCCCTAGTCTCCAACCAATAGCGATTTCTGATTCAGTTATAATTGTGCAAATAAAATGTGAATAGAAGAGAATGAGAAACTTTTAATGATCCAGTTCAGTTGTCTCAATTTTGACTGGAAACAACTTGACAGAATTTTAGGTAGAAGACGTTCCTGTAACTATCTGGAAACATTTCTGCATATATGCTAACTCTATGTGTTCCCTAAAAGAGACTTTGTATATTACTGACATGCCACAGAACTTTAAAATAAAGTAGCCTAAACATTTCTATTCCATATTTGAATATTTTATGAATTCCCTTAAAATATATTTAATATTTCACACGAGAAGTGGGTACATATTAAAATCATATGAGATAATGACAAAAGGTGGCAAAAGAAATGGATGTTGAACACAGGAAAATGTATCAGTATGCTAAAAGCACTATGGCTTTCTGCAGCAGGGAGGAAAATAAATTAATTCTGTTCCAGTTTAAGAGTGACAAAGTAAAATGAATTTATCACATATTTTTCATATGTGTCAAGTTCTTCTGCAGTGCAGTAGGCAGTTCTAATCAAATGCTGAAATATTTCTCAATCACTTATAAGAACACAGACATAAGTAGTATACTTACTTAAGGACTCCACAGGCGAAGGAACAACAAAAGCTATTTCTGTAAGAGCATCTGCGTAATACAACACTTTTCTTTGCCCATTGAAAATATTTGCTCCCATGTCTTCTGAACAGATTACTTCATCTGAGAAGAGGAAAAAAATTAAAATCAAGACCTGTTCTGTGCTTTATTAAAAGAACTATGTCCTCTTAATATTTTGAAGATTAACTTGTTTTTTGAGTAACTAAAAATAATTTATATGCTGTATATGCTGCACGTAAAGTTCTATGGACGATGTACCTATCTCAACATAAGCACGAGAAGAGCAATTGTCTCAGGACACTCCAACTGCTTAAATCCATGTGCGAGGAAATGGAGTAATTCTGAGCTTCCCAGGTCACTGCAAAATGATTACTTTTGCCCTCCACAAAGAATTCTCTGCTAAGATTATTCAGTCCACCTAGACCTTGCTAAAATGGAGATGATGGGGGAAGGAAAATTGATCTATTTCAGTAAGTCACTCTGTCCTGGTCCTAAGAAAACACCTCACCTTGCTCTGATCCCTCCTCATCGCAGAAGCTATTAATGGACCAGCTAGTTGAAACATGTCCTGTCCATCCAGGGTGCTTGCCCACATCAACAGACCATCCAAGAGATAGCAAGAACTCTAGGAAGTGTGGTTGAACATTTCTGGAAGACTCTACGTTCTTCAAAATCTGGGGAAGAAAAGACCAGTATAGCAGAAAAAACCCCAAAAGATATAGAGGCAATTTCTTACTAACACTATTGTGGAAATCAGCACTTTCTTTTGCATTTTTAAGATATCCAGGATAACTGCCTTGAAGAATCAAGCAATGTGGCTGGTACAATAAATAAGACAATTAAGACTAGCTGTATATGTGTACTTTGTATCATCCAGAGATATAGACTGGAATGATTTATGCCATCTATTGAAACTACAAAATGTCTAGAGCAGATATAATTATGCCCATGGAAGCCCCTTCATATGCCCAGTCTCAGCACTCATATCAGTTAATTAAACCATATTTCTCATATCCTGGTTTGATATGATTTCCAAAGGTTTGATGTTTCTCAGGACCCTGAAAGAAATATTGGTTTAATGAAACCACTGAAGCTAGAAATATTATGGGAATGCAGAGACCCAAGGCTTGTTTTGGCCTAATAAATCACAACTTGTTCAACTATTATAATATTGATAATATTATACAGAATTTAGCTTCCTGAAAACAGTTTTGCTTTTTAAAGGAGTTTCTGTATCTTACAGTAGTTAAGAATTGTCAAAGAAGTTCTAAAACACCATTTCCAATGTCCCACATAACCTCTTTCCCTGAATAAGTAAAATTAGGGTAGGTTAAGAAAGAAAGTTTAAAAATTGTGGAAATAAAATAAGGGTTATGTATAATTTTTACAGTCTGTAAAATAAACTTAAATTATTGTGGAATAAAATCTTGAATGATTTCATTTCCAACTGAATTCCAATTATTGTTGAACTCTTCAGCACATTCTTATACTTTGTAGCTGGTGACAAGCTATAAGAAATCAGCCTATTACTTACTTCTTGGCTTGTTTTTTGGCCTGCTTTCATGTAGAAAATGAAAACAGTATCAAAAGGACGACAGGGCAGCAAGTCCAGGTAACCAACATCATCAAAAAACCCGGGCAGAGAAGAATCAAGTGCAATCAAGTGAGGAGGTAGTCTGCTATTAGCAGGTTCCTAAGCAAAAAAGTACAGATGTTAATGCTAAATAACCCCTCCAAATACTTATGAAGTAAGATAAACTATTTTAGCTTGTTAATGAATAACTGCTTTGATAGTATATGAAAACAAAATCCAAAATTGTACAATGTCCATCAACCAAAACGGCACAAAAAGTTTACTGTGTGGTGGCACAGTGGTTAGAATGCAGTACTGCAGGCTATTTCTGCTGACTGCCGGCTGCAAGCAGTTCAGCAGTTCGATTCTCACCGGCTCAAGATTGATCCAGCCTTCCATCCTTCGGTAAAATGAGGTTGGTAAAATGAGGACCAAGATCGTTGGGGGGCAATGTGTTGACTCTGTAAATCACTTAGAGAGGGCTGTAAAGCCCTATAAAGTGGTATATAAGTCTAAATGCTATTGCTATTACTATTAAGTTCTTCAGAATTTTTTATTAGCAATATTTTACAAAACAAGCAGGGAAATGGGAGGAAAAAAAATGCAGATCAACCTACATCAATCAAGAGACTCTTTGCTTCTGTTCTGGAATTCCCAGAGACACCTACTGTAAAATTCTGCTAATCACTAATTTCACCAGTATGTTGTTTTTTTTTTTTTTTTTTGGAAAAATAAATCCTAAAAAAGTGTTTTAAACTTAGAACAGGCTTAACATATTATTTTGCTTAATCTATCAACTCCCTCCAAAGAACAAAACTTCACAGTTCTTCCCATCTGCTCATCACATTACTGTCAGGATCTTTCCAACTTGTAAAGTTCAACATTTTTTAATGTCTGGCTGCTCAATTCAATTGGAGTAATAAAAATCAATTGCATTAACATAATAGGTAGCAATATCTCCCACACAGACAATATAGAGCAAGACCTTAATATACATTATGAAATATGACATACGTTTCTACTCAATAGTACAGTTTTCAAGGTAGGAGTCTTACACTTATAGATTTTTTTTTTCAATAATACACATGAAACAGTTAAAAAAAATTACTATTCTATTCCACTTTATAAAGTTCTACCTATTTTATTTTATGCCTTATTTTAAAGCACAAATCATTAAAATCAATGGCTTTATTCTAATGATTGTGCTTGAAGCAAACTAGATAATAATCAAGTTTTCAGTCACCTTCAATGCTTCTAGAGATAGAAATCCAAAGTGAGAAAGGAAGAGGCGGGCTGTTTGAAACTCCTGTGCAGGAGGTGATGGTTTACACTCTGTGACTGGATCAGGGAAGTTTTTCTTCCTCCATTCTTCTTCCATTTTCTGATCTATAGATTTCTCATAAAGCACTTGCTGATCCATTCCACTTCTCAGCTTCTCATGACGTTCTTCCAGCTGAAACATATTTAGCAACTTCATCAGACCTCCAAAATTGCCAAAAGTAGGATCAAGGTGTAGTGCAGAGTTTCTCATGATTTAAAGAGCAGGTGGCTAAAAAAGCTGCTGCAATTTGCTATAGCTTTCTATTCTATCTAATAAAATTCTGATTACTGATGCTCATCAGTTGCCGCATTACAAAAATTCACCTGCTACTCAGCCCCTGCATGCCGTTAAAGAATAATTACAACCAATGTTAACAGAAACAACATCTGTCCTGACTTCATATTTTCACAGGATACGGAAAGAATAAGGACAACAGGATATTCCATTCCAATGGCTTCCTGAAAAATGATGACTGACTTACTTTATATGTCTAGTAAGCAGAGAAAGTTCTAATAGATGCAAAGATGTACAAATACATTATTTTGTCCCAGAAAGACTGATATGAATACACGCAAGAGAGTAAAAAGTAACTGCGAAGAATTTAAAAAGTTTTTTTGTGCAACATGAAATAAATCAGAAATTATAAATTTCATACTTCCTCAGTAACTATCTCATGCAAGTCTGGAATGCTCAGGTCTGCTTTCACGAAAGGAATTTTGTCCACTTCCTCAGGAAATGGGCGATGTTTCACACTATATTTTAATCCAACATCATTTTTAGGTGCAGGTCGGGGTTCTGGAACAAATAGCTGTTGAAAAGAGAACAATCAATCTTAACATTTACTTTAAAAGGTTTAATATTTTGTTATTGTAAAAGCACTGAAACAGATTGAAATAAATTTGGGACTGGCAGCACTCATAATTCATTAGAAAAGTAACATTTAAATAATTATTTATTATGCCTTCCCAACTATTTTTTACTTGAAATGAGAGAGATCGCTTTAATTTAGTAGTCTACTGAATTTAGCTGTAATCTAAACAAGGTGAAACGTTACAGTCTGATAGTCAGTTTTGCTTTTAACTTTTTTGTGTATGTTATCAATGGTCATGCTGGAAGTTAACTGCATTTATATAATTGTGTTAACATGTTTTCTTAGATTACATTGGGTACACAGGTAGATGTTATAATCTAAGCAGTTATATGACAGAATAAAACCTCAGATAACAAAGTTGTGGTTAGTGAAAACCTGAATCTTCAGAGAATTAGGTTCAGAAGAGAACTGAAGAAAACTGAAAAATCATTCTCTGGTGTGTGTTTGCAATTTTCACTATGGAGGAAACAACATGCTAAAAAACTGTGACCACGTTACGTTAAACTTAGACTCTTAGAATCAGGAGAACTTGGAAATTCATATTGATGTGGATGTAGTAAAATGATTGTTGAGTAAAAACTGTGTGCCAAAAATCAGAGTTTTGCAAAACTGTTTACTACAAATATGAGCAAGACTGGAGACAGTAAGATTTATCTGTATCTTTGGATATGGACATACGTTCATATGGATGTAAATATTATTTCTAAATAATATAATGATAATTTAAACAATAATCTGTCAGCTATTATTTCTGGTACATAATTTTGATTTGTGATAATTGAGAATATCTATAGTTCGGGTGTAGGATGAGGGTGGAGGTTCGCTCTCCACCCTCATAATTTTGATTTATTAGAATATGATTAGTTCAGAGAAAAAACAAAGTACCAGAACAAATACTGAATCTTCTGGAATGATGAACACGGATACCATAGTTATTTTAGTATTAGTAAATAAATAACTTTGTGATATCTTTAAATGGAATTTTTAATATTAATTGATATATCACTAAAGAAAACAGTATTTGTGCTAAAAAGATTCTAAGACGTATTTATAACTACCGCTAGATTAGTAAAGGACAGACCATAACTATTGCCCTATTATAAAATGTTGCAATTGTTAAATGGAAGATATGAACCACACATACTATATATATGGATGAACATGATTCATTATCTCTTCATTTCCCAAATTTGGATGGTAATAGAAATAGTCTCTAAGTCAATAATCAGTTATTTTAATTTTTAAAAATGTAATCCTTGATAGATCTCTACAATAAATAGGAGAGGAAATAATCCATGGTTAGTTTGGAAGTGAAACTGAAAGGGGCATTAAAATCAGTAATTCATTGCACTAAGGGGTAGTGTAACATTAGCACGGTTTACTGAACATTTTTCAGTGCTCCTTGGTTTTTATAAGAAAGCAAATTAGTTCTACCCAGAACTCTGACAAAAACCTTTTGATTTGATTTGGCTCCTTTTGGCAAAAGACAAAGTTGTTGTGCCCACGCATGTCTTCCAGACATCCCACGGATTAGAATGGTGAGTGAAGGAAAAAAGTCATCTGGGGAAGAGAAAGACTAGCATGAATAACCTCTTAAAATAATAATGCTGAAAAAGATTACATTGGGCATATGTAAACAAATTAAGGAACGAAAAATTTCAGTAACACAATTGGCAGAGCTAGAAATTCAATAGACAGATTTGAAGATAGAAGCATAAGCTTGCTCCACGTGCAGGAGCTACATACAATTACTGGAAATAAACTAATTGCCTCCCCCATTATGTCTGTAAATAAACTTGGACAATCTTAATTTACCAGAGGAATGAAAGCAAGAGGAAAGAATAAAATCAAATGGGTTATAGCATACCCATTACTGAGTGACTCAAAACAAAAAATATTCCTCTGAAGTGCTATATTTTTATAGATAATCTGCAAGACTTATTAAAATAGAAACAGACTTAATTTGTATTTAACTGGCTTCTGTTTGAATTCCTATACTACAACTCAGTTTTATCATGTGTTCTGGAGGCTCCAAGATCACAAAAAATGAGCCTTAAGAATCCAGTTGAAATGTCCTAATAATGTAACAGCCTGCTGGATTAGACCAAGGATTCTGGATTCTGTACCTGAATGGTACTTGAATGTCTATAGAAAACCTATAAATCAAACATAAATGGCACAATGTTTTCTACACATTCCCCAGTAATTAGTATTAAAAGATTACTTTAATAATAAATGTTCTATGATGATTACAGCTTTATTTTCATTTTTATAACGTAATTCAGTTTGCAAACTTCTTCATAATATGTCCCTTTGAAATACCTTTTTATAAGGGTATGGTACCTAAAAGCCAATCTAAAAAGAAAATTTCAATTTTTTTACAACTTATTCTAATAAAATCTTGCTCCAAAAATAAGCTAGTAAATGAAGAATACAACAAATAAAACAGGCAAAGTCCTAGTCATCAGTTTTGAAACAAACCAGGATGAATCATCTTGAAACTGAATTATCATCTCCTTAAGTTGAGCTGCATATCACATATACTTCCCAAATTTAATATGGCACAATTTTACAATATTCTACAGTTCAGCACAATACTCTATAATGCAGGAGACCAGTTTAATTAACTGCAAACACATATACACATACATACACGAAAAGATACACAATATATTTACTCACTTTGTTCATTCCCCAAGGGCTGCTCTAACATTGCAAGGATGACACTGTTATCCAGGACAAAATAGCGGAAGCTGTATTTGTTTATAGAAGGCAGCCGAGCATATTTAATTAAGGTGATCTCATTTACTAAGCTACAAGGAGAAGCAGGACCACTGGGTGAAGGAAAAGCTCCAAGAACTTGCATGATGCTGTAAACCAAAAAAATGATTTAGTCAAGACATATTTAGTAGAAATGCTGGAAGAATGCTGTAGAATGCTGGAAGCAGCATAAATTGTATCTATGACATTTTTTCTAGTGTCTTGCTGTCAAAAAGCATCAAACAGCCTACAATTTTAAGTAACATAATCAAGCATATTTTAGAGGAAAATGCTGACACTGAAAATGTATTTTTTAATTAAATACTGTATGTATTTCTAAGATTCTTCATTTTTAAGCAAAACACTGTTTTGAGCAAATTCTCTGTGGAAACATTAATCAAGCTAAGAAAAATATACTGTGATTAACAGGATTACTTTCAATAATCTTTCATACCATGTGAGGGTAGCTTCAGCTGCATCCTTCACTCTCATGGAAGCAGGATTTGGCTCCTTATCTCCTTTGTACTTAACTTCTTGTTCACTACTTCTGGATTTACTTCCTGAGATTCCCAGTTCCACAATCTCCAATACTTCTTTTAAACAATCCTAAAAAAGGAATGCTGTACCATTCAGCTATTTAACAAAAAAACACTTTAATAAAGAATTAAAATAACTAAGTTAATTAAGACCTTAAACTACTCTATAAATATTTAGAAAAATATGAGGATGAATGTAGAATAAAAATGAATAAATGGAACAAAACAACAATAAGATAATGAGATTTTCAATAGAACAAGGAACCAAAAGAAGAATTCTCCATCTTTGGATTGGTCCAAAACAATTCAAAGGATTAAGCAGAAGCTATATTTACACTTGTGGTATGTACTGTGCAGGGCTCCTGTCACATTCCTGTAAACTCTGAAAGAGTCTCAGAGGGATTCTGAATAAGTAGATAACCCATATGTGTGAATCACAGAAATTTTAATGAAAACCTTTTACAGTGTTTCAACTTGCTACAGATTACGTTTTTACTAATTAGCTTCTTACATACTTTGCACTATTAGTTTATTAGGGCAGTCACTGTATAGTTAAAAGATCACTTTCCTGGCATTGGTTTCATTTGGATAGTTTCAAGAAAGTTTGTAATTTAACAGATCTTTTAGGAGCTAGGAGTCCAAAACAACCTACTACTATGAAATCTATAATGATAAAAACTCTAAGATGCTTTTTGCTTGCTGTTTTTAAAACTCAGCAGTACTGGATTTAAAATGATATATAGTCATTTTGATAACTAGATTTTGGAGGGGGAGGATATATGATGCATATATGTGCATCATATCTTTTGTGATTATATTAAAAACATTCAAGAAAGAACATGCAAGCTCCTTTTACTTTACCCTATCTCCTGTAGTTTAACTGAGGCAAATGTCATCATTTGTTGTGGACTGTATATTTTGAAAACAAACTACAGGATAATTCCTGGGGCAATTGTTAAAGGGTGGAATGTGATTTTCCATTGAAAACTTTACACTCCTATTTGTACTGCTTTTACAAACAAAACATGCAGACACAGTTTAGATATATAAGTAGTCCTCAACTTATGACCATAATTATGCTCAAAATTTCTGTTGCTAAGCAAGACATTTGTTAAGTGAATTTTGCCCATTTTAGGACATTTCTTGCTACAATTATTAAGTGAATCACCACAGCTGTTAAGTTAGTAACATGGGTGTTAAGTGAATCTAGCTTCCCCATTGACTTTGCTTGTGAGAAGGTCACAAAAGGTGGTCACATGACCCCGGGATACTGCAACAGTCATAAACATGAACCAGTTGCCAAGCATCTGAAATTTGATCATGTGACCCACAGGGCTGCTGCAATAGTTATACTGTATATGTGAAAAATGGTCATAAATCACTTTTTTCAATGCTGTTGCAACTTCAAATGTTCAATAAAGGAATGGTTGTAAGTTGAGGACTACTTGTAGTTGTTATCACAAATAATTATGCTTATATAGAGTGGCATTTTCACTCACCTTTTCATCAAGGATGTCTGGATGTTCGGTGAGCCAGACACAGAGACACTGAAATGCTGCGACTATCATGGAATGGAGATCTCTAGAATGGAAAGGAGCTGGACGACTACACTGATACACAATGTAACAGCACACAGAGCTAATTGCTCTCTTCCTATCAGAAGAGTCAACGCCAACCTTCACCTGATATGAGAAATACAAAAAGTTGCTTAGCTTTAGGAAATCACATTAAGTTAAAACCCCATAAAAAGACAAGTGAACTTAATATACCCAACTATAGAATGTAATGCAAAAGCCCCATGGATAGTGGAGTTTTATACTTACCTTTTTGACTTACTTTGTTTTTAATTAGTTTTATTTCATGTAATTGCTATTCAGTTCAGCTTTTTTGTAGCATTTTTTTCCAAGTGGAAAAAAATATTAGATCCTAGTATAGAACAAGTTACATTGCCGGCTCTGCCATTGCCAGGAAAGAGATTTTGGTAAAGAAGTAAAGGAAGATGAGTACAAATCCTCCAGCCTAACAGAAACAATTCTCAGAAGACTCCCTAAAGCTCACCTTTGCCAAACCAGAGAGAAGCTCTAATGCAGCTAGCGAGATGCTCATTTCCTGTCTCCACTGTGTGTTGAGCCTCTGTGTTACCAAATGAATGCTGCGGATCAGGAGTCCAGCTGCAGTATCTGTATGAAGAGCTAGGATATAAACCCCAATACCACACACCACAGGGAGGGAAAACAACTAAGCATTAGTGACAATCAGCAAAGCAGTCCATCAGACAGAAGCTAAAGCAGCCACAATACACTCAGGAAACAAAGTACACACTCCTCTGGGGAAGTAAAACATTCAACAGGAAGTAACTTAGTCTCTTAATGTTAATTAAGGTAGCTAGGTACTGATCTAAAACATTGGTTGATGCTGCTAATGAAATCTTGGTAAATTTGGCTAACTTAAATTTTCTCTGTGTTTCCAACCTTTTCCATTATATTTTTGTGATAAATTTTGAAATGCCTCTTTTTAGCAGGAAATAAAACTTGAACAAAATATACAAATTGCTGTTAACAAAAAAGGATATGTTACGTGTGTATATGTGTAATGTTTGGTGTGCTTTGTTTTGTTTTGTTGGTCTAAAAAAAAGAGAGAGAGAAAAAAAACTTGAACAAAATAAATATAACATTATTACAGTAGTGGCCAAAATTGTGGAAACCTTTTGGGAAAAGTGTACAGGAGAAATGCCACCTTTGGTTAAGTTTCCACCAATTTTTCCTAATTTCTTTATAACTGTAGCCTTGTTCACTTAATAATATTATTTTACATCGCTTTCTGGGCAACCAGTCAGCTCTTTGCACCATTACTTTAATTTTATTATGTTTTACAAGCTCACTAAATGAAAGGAAAAAAAAACTCCAACCAACTTGATAGCGATCACATATCACACTGACAAATGTCCTCCTCTCAGCTTCAATACATGACATCAATAACTGAATCCTACTGTGTTCTGATTGGCTTGTTGCCAAAACAAGATGACACTTGATTGGCTCTCTAAACACTCATGCTCATTGGCTACAATCAGAAGAAGGAAATTTATCTAATAACAACCTAAGCAAGTTGTGCTTCCTTTTTCTGGTTATTTGGCTATAACTTTTCATAGACTACAGTACAGATAATTGAACAAATTATGTTGCATTACATTCTTGATTAAATTATCTTTCCATTGATATATAATTTTATGGTATTATTAGCCATCAAACCTCAAAAATACACTTTTCCCAAAAGGTTTTCACAATTTTTGGCCACTACTGTATGTAGCTAACAATATCCTATTTTTAGTATTCTATACCTAAATATTATCCTTTTCCAGAAATGGAAAATTTTCTGCATTTGAGAAATGAATAGTTCAGGATGACAAGTTAAAAAACTCACCTTTCCCCAACCAACCTTCTCTGTTGCAAAATCTGGTTTTTAGTTGGCAACATTATTGTTCTGATAAAAACAGAAAACTTTTCCATGCCTGAGGCTTACTACTTTCACAATTCAATATTTTCGAAGTCTATTACCTTACTGCAGTGTTTCCCAAACTTGACAATTTTAAGGCATGAGTTGAAGTCCACATGCCTTACAATTGTCAAGTTTGGGAAACACTGCCTTACTGAAAGCATAAACTATTTCTAAAGCACAAAGTAAAATATAATCTGGAAGTAGATGTCTTTTCAAAAAATATAACTGATTTATCCAGGTTTACCATGAATGAGAATTTTGGAATGCTGAATAATAATTTTTATTCCAATTGGAAGAAAGTCTTAAGACTGGAAAATCACAGTGTGGCCTATCCTAGTTATTAATTTATGTATATTAAAGTAGAGGTTCCCAACCTTTTGGACACTAGGGACCAGTTACACAGAGAGAGATTTTTCCATGGACCAAAGGGGGTGCGGTTTTGTGTGCTGCCTGCATCCTGCAGATGGGCCTTTGCTTGTTTATGCGGCCTGGTTGCTGGCATGCCACGGCCTGATACCAGTTCACAGACTGGGGGTTGGGGATCCCTGTATAAAGGGATAAGGCTAAGTAATCGATTACACAACACCTCCTGGATCTAGAATTGAAGTTTAGTCCTCTGCTCCACTTTGATGGGAGAATCACTGCATCTTATCTTTCTACACTGGTCTATCCTACGTATAATTGGGCTTTTCAATGCCCTTCCCTCTGCGTTCCTGGAAGGGGAATACTACAATATTTCTTTATGTTGCCCAGTTGGCCTTTGTGGTATGGAGAAACTATCACATGTACACTATTACAGTGCCATTTGGGAGGGGGGTTTACATTAAAAAATGATGATTTCTTTTCTAACAATGGCTCCAGGGGAGGCAGATGATTACTTAGCTTTTGTACCAGCTGCCAAAAATGTCCAGGTCATTTATAATGCCGCTAAATTTTGCCACTTAGCTTCAAGAAGCTTCCTAGAGCTCAACTTCCACTCACATAAATCTGGCTTGTTCTTTGTATTTTTTTCTATACATTTCTTTGTTAAGGTTAGTCATAACAGAGTTCTGCTGATTAAGCTGGGAAGTAAAATTCTGCAACCTCCTATCCAATCAATAACATCCATTATGTAGTCTTGTTTAAGTACATTACATAAGCCCCCACTCACAAATCACTAATTAAACAAGACTGGTTAATGTTATAATAAGCTGAAAAGTTAATTTCACTTAACTTAGCTACCCTGAGGCTATGAAATGCGCTCCTTACTATGCAAGTATATCATGACTACTAATTTCAGGAAGGGAAAGCAAGAGACAGGAGGCAGAGTCCACAGGGAAGACTTCTCAATGATTGTTCTGTACATGTTGTATTATTAAGGCTTTATGCTACTTTTTATTATTATTCTCAAAATAGTTTTTAGTCACTGGTGTGAGCCATCTTAAACAAGATAAAAGTTGCTCCAAGCATGACAACAGCACTACATATGTATGAAGAAAATTAAGAATTTTAAGTTTCACAATCTTTTAGGTATTACAAGTCTTGCTATCATATGATTTTTGTAAAAAAAAAAATCTTTCACTTTGATCTCTGGGCAGTAATCTGTATCACATTTCTCTACAGAATGAAATGTTCTAATAAAAAAAACTACTACTGGCATAGTTAACATTACGTGACTCCTCTGATATCTTGGGAGGGATCTGGTTTCACTTTTCCTAACAGTTCCATTGTATTAGCTTCATCATAGAGCACAAAGCATATTTAAAAGCAACTGAGACCAAAATATAATTTAAAACTTATGCTCATAAAATATTTATATTTTGAGATAATTCCAGATCAAAAATATTTGTTTTGGTCATTGGAAAAATCATTTTATTTTAAACTACTGAGTTGTTGAAAGAAGGGTTGCCTAAAATTGCTAAATGCAGCACATTTAATTAAAACATATTTAACACCAATAGCATCATTGCTAGGTGAACCAGGTGGTTGTCAAGTGAATTCAGCATATCCAATAGGTGTTTTTGCCATTTTCTGCCTAAAAACAACATAAAATGTTGTAAATCAGTCACATGACCACAGGACGCTGCAACTAGTCGTAAATGTGAGCCTGTTACCAAGGGCCTAAAATATAACTATGGGATGGAGGGCGGGGCAGGATAACTTCAAGGGTAGGTCATAAGTAGCTTTTTAAGTATCTTTTGTAACTTCAGAGTTGTTAAGCTCTGAGAACTATCTGTAATGGAAAGAATATTATTTCATATACTTTTTATAATGATTTTTTATATAATTTTTTATTATCCTTTTTCTTTTTAGTTATTTTCCTCCTCCTCATTCATACATTAAAGTAATGGAAAAATCACTTTAAAAAGTATACACGACTTCAAAGTTTAATCTGATAACATCCTGCATTTCTCCATAAAAACATGGAACACTAGTCTACCTCTGTGAAATAATTAACTGTCTTTCATAAGTCATGTAGTAAGAGTAACTTATCTGATGCTTTACTTAAAAGTGATGGTTTTATGCTGTCATTAATGGTAGAAAGGGATTCAGATGGCTAATTAGATATACAAATAGTTGCCTGCCTGGTGAATTTATTTGGAAATTCATTACAAGTGCCTTCTGGGTCCTTAGGAAGGATGACTGGGATTTCTAATTTTATCAAAGAAGCTGATCTTCAACTGGTATTGGTTTATCAGATTCAGAAATCTGTAACCTCAGATAACAATTGCTTCTTAATGCCTATGAAAACAAGCTTTTCTAGTCAAAAGAGTCATTCCGGCTTTCAGTTGCCACAGAAAAGTATGACAGAATGTTCTAAATGAGACAAATATGTACTATTCTGACGGGTCCTGAAGTGAATTCTACAAGGAAAAGAGTTAGGTAGAACGATGATTTTTAAATGTAATGGACACATACATAATAACACACATATTTGCGCACATATAATATTTTATATACATCTGATTAATATTGATTAATGAATCTTGGGTTTCTCTGACTTGTTTAAGAACACAGTATACATTTAGTGTGATAAATACAAACAGAGGGAGTCAAAAAGCTGAAATCAAAGCAACATCTAGTGAAGTTATTTACATTTTCTCCCCCAATTTCAACGACATCAGATCATTCTGACACAATATATAAGGCCACAAAAATTTCTCCATTCTGAAAATCAGACTCAATATTATATATACATTTAGTAGCATTTGGAAGGCTGTAATTAATAATTAGAATAAAAAAAGTAGCAATAGTGAAAAGATGGGGAGGGGAGAAGCTACAACAAGGGAACAGATAGAAAAACTATTATAAAACAAAAAAGCTCCCAAATCACCTCACAGGTGGTTTATTATATAGTTTATAACACAGATTTATATACTGCACAAAGACACCAATTGTTACCCAATATCTTTTCCCCTCTGTCTCTTTATCATAACAACATTTATTAGCTTCATGTATATCTATATCTACCCTCTTCCAAGACTCAAGTTATTTACAGAGTCATAAACTAAAAACATATATTAAAAAGTTATCTGTATAATCACAAAACAAAATAAAGTAAAACAGATCTGCTGAAAAGCAATCATTACCTCTTTCATCACCCAAACGCTTGCTGGAATACACACACACACACACACACACACACACACACACACACACACACAGAGTGCTTTTTTTCTAAAAAAAAAAAAAAAAAGGTGCCAGAACTCACACACGTCACACAACCCACCTTGCCTATCCTACAAGGTTCCATCCAAAAAACGTGCCGGAACTCTGTTCTGGGCATTCTATGAGAAAAAAAGCCCTACACACACACACACACACACACACACACACACACACACACACACATCTTTTTTTCCAATTAAAAAGTGTAAATTATTCAAAAACTTTCAGATGCCACTTTAAATAAAATGGGATTTGCAGACTAGGTTTTTTTTTTTTTGCAAGTATTAAGGTAGACAATCATACCATAATCTCTCAGCAGAGCTTGTGCAGGTCTCTCACTGTCAGGAGTTGTTGGTTCTGTGCTTCCTCCACTTGCCGTGCTAATGCCACTATTAGTGCGACTGTGACTTTTCAGGACAATATTCTCACCATCATTCTATTAATTCAGAAATCTTTGATGAGAAGAGGAAGGCTATTTTCAGAAAACTTTTGTGCTTATACGATAATCTGCTTTGACTCACCAAAGCATCTCTTCTTAAAAATGAGAGAATCTTACCGTTTCCATCTGGCAACCAATGGCCTCTAGAAGTGCTGAATCTTGCACAATGTTCAGCATCGCAGCTGTAGAAGAAGATTTAAGATATGACAACATTTTTTCAGTTAAAGTCTCTGTCTGTGTGACATTATATCTAATAATGTTTTTTGCACTGGAAGGCATTGCTCCCAATTTTTGAAAATTAGAAATTTCTTTTCAGATCCACATTTACCAATTTCAGGTCAATTCTACTACATTCATACTTTTTTTTGGGGGGGGGGAATTATCCATCATTATTTTTCCTTTGAAAAAGGAACTAGAACTATAGATAGTTTAATGGGAGTTAAACATCTGGAGAGCATAATTTGTCCATCCAGAATCGCACCAACATATGCAATGGAGAATTTTTTGCACTTTAGAGTTTCAAGCATATTTTGGACATGTGAATATATAAAGTCAACGCAGATATTAATTTTTAAATTATGAAAACAAAAATAAAATAAATTTTATCAATGTCAAAGCTTTGCAATGTCTTTGTACTGCCTTAAATTCCTTCGACAAAGGAATTTCTAAAGCACACTAGCCTTTCCCATGGTAAATTTTTTTTATACTGCTACTTGAAAGATTCTCCCCCCTTTTTTTGTGTTTTCAGAGACTGCCCTTTATTTCCTACTAAGTATATGGTAAAAAAAAAGAAAAAAATGTATTTTGGGGGAGGGGATCGTTTAAACAAATAAATAAAAAGATGTGTTATAAAACAACTGAATATATACATCTGTCAAAAAAAATTGTAACAGTTTTGGAAAAAAATAGTTTTTTCTGTATGCTATCAGAGGAAAGTATATTTTGAGTTGTTTGTCCAGAAATTATACCCTCTTCCAATGAGCCCCCCCAATATTATTCATCTGTAAGTGCAAATAAAGTATAGAACAGCCTGTGGTTTTTGCTTACCATCACAGTAATATGTATCAATCACTTAGAAAGTCATTTTTCTTTCTACTTGAACATCATTTCATTTTTAATTTCCTTAATTAATAAGATCAAATTGAAGTCATCAGAACAATACAAATATTATAAAAACACATTCACAAATTTTGAAGAACAGTTATTTATCACTCTGGCTCCTAATACCAGATACCAAGGAAACAAAAAAGTTAACTGTTCATAATCTCCAGTAACTGGAATCTGATCTTATGATAACTCAGGTAACATGCACAAAACTTTTTTTCAAAAGCAAACATCTCATGGATCAAGTAGAAAAGCAACCTAGTATCATCTGTGTATTGTTAGGGTCTGTTTCTGTCTGCAGGGCTCCAATCAATATGTTCACAAGTCTCAGTTTCAAAGAAAGAAAGGTTACTGGTTTATCATAGGATGAACTTTCATCATTGCTGAATTTTCCTTCCAGAACAATCTGAAAAACAAATTTGAATATAATCTTTATTCTCTTTCATGCGTTTAGCACGTATCTAATCAAAAAGGATGTTATCTTACTTTCCCAATATGTTATACTCCTACTCTGAACTAAAGAATGCAACACAAAAATATTGCTCAATAGAGCTATTAAATGAACTATAAAGCTGTAAATGATACGAATTAGCAAAACTTTAAAAAATTCAGTCTATGCAGATTGAGGAAATATAATTGAAGTTTCAGTTATATGCAGAAACTTGTATTTATAGAACTATGAATCATTAAGTATGAAACTCCAAAGGAATGGAGTGGTAAGAATACCAAGGAGATGTCAAGAATCTGTCTGTATAGTAAAGGCCAGGACTGACATTCACTTAACAATCACATTGTATTACCAGCTCAAGATGCAAAATATGTATATGATCCTGTCTATTTGAAATTACAGTGTGGTATATGAATGTCAAAAGTCTTAAAATATTTTATCTTAATGAAGTATTAATTGATACAAGAATATTTATAATAAATTCATGCATTCTTATTCATTTTCTGAATTTATTTCTTTTTTATGTAATAATAACATTTTTTGCAACTTGGAAGTATCCTATACTAATTGCTATTTGGTTATGTTTAGACTATTTTTTTTTTTAAAAAAAAATCACTGAAAACCCCTAAAATCCATTACCTCTGATTTGATTGTTCCAAAGTGATGAGGAAGAGGCAACAAGGACAGTAAAATATTGATAGAGGCCCTTCTTAGTTCTGTGGGATTCACATATGTTTTAAATTTTGAGAGTTCCCTGGATAAAAAACAACAACAAAATAAGGTTTTTTTTAAATCTACAACTTCTATTTCAAAGCAAAAATATCCTATTTAAGTGTGCAAGTGTAGCATTAAATGTTTGCTCAAGATTCACCAAAATGTCATGGTTTGACGGTAGAAGACCCCAATGGAAAAATTGTAGGGAGAAAATATTGGAATTCTTATTCAGCTTGAATACAGGTGATTTCATGTCCTTTATACCTGAAGCTAAGGGCAGGATGTTCAACTCTGTTGAAATACTCAGTGTTCTACCTCTGAGTATTTTAGATGGGTGGCTGCACAAGATCTTTTGGAGAACTTAGCATCTTAGTCAAATATAAGTTAGTACATTGTTAAGCAGAAGGTCCTGGTTTCAATCTCTAGCATCTCTAAGTAGGACAGGAAAAATCCCTATCTGATACTTGCCACAAGTTAGTGTTCACAGAACTGAGATAGATGAACCAACACTTATTGCTATGCTTCTGTATATGATGTAAAAATAATTTGACTCTCAAAACAATCAGATTTATTTTTTAAACTTTAAAACATGAATAAAGAAGCCATATACATAAGACAATCCTTTCTTTAATAAGTCTGCTTTAAAATCAGTGCAACTCTGTTTGCCGGATGTAGCTAATAATGAAAGCTACTTTCTCAAAAATTAGTTATTTACGCGGTCTCTCTATCAATAGTAAAAATCAATAATAATTAAAACAGAAAAATATTATCTAGTATTCCCAACTCTATCAATTTCCCTTATCCATTTTTAATGGGATCAAAAGGCATAACACAGAAGAGCATATATTTTTGTAAACATTCATATAGTATTATATATGTATGCTACAAGTCATTCAGAACATAACAAACCACATCAATAATCTTTCCCTTCCATTTTGCCCTTTGATCTGTTTTCTGGGTTAATACAGGTAGTCCTCAAATTATGTCCATAACTAAGCCCAAAATTTTTGTTGCTAAGCGAAACATTAAGTCAATTTTGACCCATTTTACAACCTTTTCTTAACATAATTGTTAAGTGAATCACTGCAGTTGTTAAGTTAGTAACACGGTTATTAAGTGAATCTGACTTTTCCATTGACTTTGCTTGCCAGGACACAAAAGGCAATAACATGACCCTGGGACACTGCAACCATAATAAATATGAGTCAGTTGCTAAGCATTCAACTTTGATTCATGTGGTGGTGGGAATGCTGCAAAGGTTGTAAATGTGAAAAACGGTCATAAATTATTTTTTTTCAGTGCCATTGTAATTTTGAACGGTCATTAAATGAACTGTTGTACCTGTATTCTTTAAAATACAGAAAAACCTTACTCAACCAGATACTTTTCATATTTGCAGTTTGTAGAATTCTTTGACAACACGGTAATTCCATTTATGAAGTTTTGAAAATATTCAGCAGTTTAAAAAGTAGTATGAATGTTATCAATTTACCTGTCAGGTAAGATAGTTTCAAGTGCTGAAATGAAGTAAGGAACCAAGACATCAATCCCCTTCAGGTCACAGCAGAACAAGGCAGGGGAGTTTAAGATGACACTAGCCAGAACTGGGTGGCAAACAGAATCAGATATCTGCAGTCCCTGAATTAAAAGCATGTAAAACCTGGCAGAAAAAGAAAAATATAAACAGTTATAGCGGGGGTCCCCAACCCCTGGTCTGTGGACCAGTACTGGGACATAGCATGCCAGCAACCAGTCCGCACATACAAGCAAAGCCCCGTCCGCGAGATGCAGGCAGCACACAAAACCACGGACCCTCTGGTCTGCGGAAAAACCTCTCTCCACAGAACCAATCCCTGGTGCCCAAAAGATTGGGGACCTCTGAGTTATAGGAAAGAAGCATTAGCAAACCAAGATTATTTTAGATGGTCAACAGCAAAGAGAAATTTGGCATTTATGGTGAGGCCTCATGAGCATCTAAAGCATCTGCTACATTTTTCTGTTTCAAATTAGCAGTTGAAAATTATCATGCTGTTCAGTCTCGCAGATGTTTTAATTAGTTATGCTGAATTAAAATATCAGTTATTTATTGCATTTATTTATTTTTCTTTCCATTCAATCGTGTGCAATTCTCAGTGACTTCCCTGCAGTTTTCTTGGCAAGATTTTTCAGAATTGGTTTGCCATTCCCTCCTTCCTAGGGCTGCAAGAAAATGACTTGCCCAACGTTGTCTGGCCGGCTTTGTGCCTAAGACAGGGCAAGAACTCATGGTCTCCAGGTTTCTAGCCTGGGGCCTTAACAACTACACTGAACTGCTTCTTATATTTATATACCACTTTTATTTATATCCCACATTTATTCTGAGACCTCAAGACAGTTTACATCTTCCTAACAACTATGAGATGTTGGGCTGAAAGAGAATGATTAACCAAATCATCCAGGATGACCAAATCATTCTTCTCCTAGCTAAAAATGTAACCACCAGGGCTTACTATGCTGAGATGGCATGGAAATCTTTTAAATACAATGAGTAAATGACAATTTATTTATTTATTTATTTATTTATGAGACTTATATACCGCTTTAAGTGCAAGCACTCTCTAAGCGGTGTACACCAGTAAGCAATCTGGGTCCTCATTTTACCTACCCCAGAAGGATGGAAGGCTGAGTCAACCTTGAGCCGGTGAGATTTGAACCGCTGACCTGCTGAACACAGTCAGCTAAAGTGGCCTGCAGTACTGCACTCTAACTGCTGTGCCACCTCGGCTCATATTTAAACCCAAAGGAATATGTCTTATTTAGCACATCATGACCTACTTTTAGAATACTAAAACTAAAATATAAGTGTAGGTTCATCTGATCTGAAGTCGTTTACTAATCAGCAACATGAAGGAGTAATTTAAAGTATAATATTTTCTTCACACAAAAAGACTATTTGATTTAGGGACTGACTTCTTATACTTCTGTCCTCCCTGTAAAATAAGACTCTCCACATTAAGCTATGTGCAGAATTACATATCACAATTAAAGCAAAAGCACCATTACAATTGGAACCCTGTGAATGAGAGCTTTTCATCTCTCCTAGTAGTTACATATATTGTGTTATCTGTTTCTCACCTATTATAATCAATGATGCCAATTGCATAAACATGTCAGTAATCACAATATGCCACCATGTATTACAAAAGGACAATGGGAAAAAATGAGTATTCATTTGCTTTTCATAGACACAACCATGACATCTGAAATATGCAGTCTGGATTAACAGTTTCACAATTCAAATAAACATTTTTTCTTATAAATGATATTAGAAGAGTTTCTGCCAAACAACTGAAGAATTGCTACTTGCCTTGAAGCATTCTTAAGTAATGGCAAAAAGTTATTTGCAAATTTGTATGGCAGGATTAAAAAAAAAACAAGAATTAAATATAAATTGTTGCAAGATGCTAAAGAAAGAGGTGGGCTAGGATTATCTGACTTAAATCTGTATCTTGCCTATTGTATGGATGAAAGACTGGATGACTTTGAGAAGTGGAAGGTTATTGGAGTTGGAACAAAATGATTTGACATTTGGGCAGCACAGCTATTTCTGTTATGACAAGTTAAGGTCAATATAGATTTTAAAAATCATTTTATTAGATGAGCCATATAAGGGTTTGGAAGAAGTATAAAACAAGATTGTCTCCCAAAATCCACACCAAGAAGTTTTTTTTTAGAAGAGAAATGATAGTTACACCTAATAGACCTATGCTGGTCAATTTAACTTTTCTTGAAGGAAAACCTAAATTAAAAACAAGAGAAAGATTGGAAACAGGTCACCCTTGTCAATGGTTTGCTTATGCTCAATTGACAGAAAGATTTAAACTGGGCAAGAATTACGATTTTATAAATGAGTAAACTGATTTTGAATTGGTTTGTGTTCTAATGATGAGCATGTTATTGATAAGATGTATAAACCTTTATTGAAATTGAATATGGAAGATGTTAAAGACTGTATGATTAAATGGGCAATTTTTTTGGATACGATATAATGCTTATGCAATGGTAGAGTATGAGGATTAAAGGATTGAAATTTACACTGAATTATAATTTGAAAGAGAATTTTTATAAGATGACGTACTTTTGGTATTTAATACCTGATAAATTGTAAAATATGTATAAGGTAGTGTCAAATATACGTTGGAAATGTAATCAATGTGAAGATACTTTTTATTATCCTTGGTAGACATATAAGAAAACTAAGAAATATTGAGATCAGATACATAGTTTAATTCAGAGAATTCTTAAAATGAATTACAATTATAACCAGAGGTTTTTTTTTAGGCCCTGATGGATAAACAAATTGAAAAATATCTCGTTTTCATATATCACAACAGGTAAGGAGATTTCTCTATGCAAAGGTGGAAGGACTTACAAATTCCTACAATGTAAGAATGAAGAGTAAACTTAATGGCAAATGGTTGAGATGGCAAAATTGATCCAACAAAAGTCTTCTCTAGCATTGTTTCTACTTGGAAACCACTTGTGGACTTTTTGTTGAAACTGAATTAAATGAAACTTTAATTTTGGAATTTGACAATTAGAATTGCTTATGATTAAATAAATAGTATGGTTAATTTCAGAGTAAGAGGTTAATATATTTTACATTTGTATCTGTATCAAAGAAAATTGGAAGTCATTCTTTTTCTAATTCTTTTTTCTTTTCTGCACTTCTGTTTTGTTCTCAATCTTTCCTTTTTCCAATCCTTTCTTTTCCATTTCCTTACATTGCATATTTTGTTGAAGCCTAATAAGGTTTATGGGAAAAAGAGAAAAGAAAAAATTTGCTACTTTCCTTATTGTTATCATTATTACACCCTCTTCCTATTAACATTTTCCTAAAGTGGTGTGGGAAGCATATAATGAAGAAAACTGTATTTTATTTGCTTAAAAAATGGAATCCAGAATATTGTGTTTTTACATACCCAAATGTCAAAGATATTATTCTTGAAATCTCAATTGATAGAATGTGTATTAATTTAAAATTATTTAATTTAAAATCCAATATCTGAAGTGGCCAAACATTAAGAAGTTGGAAAAAACCCTTCATGGGTAACAAAGGTATATAACAATATATTTGAACAATTCAAAATGTAAATCAGTACCGAGATAAGTAGGCTGGCAGTATATCTTCTCCAGTTTTCTTGCTACAAAATATTCTACAGAGTGTTCCACATGCCTCTGCTCTGCCAGATTCATAGTTGTCAGAAAACTCCCCTGCATCAAACATAGGATTGGAAGCCACCGTCTCTGCAGACATTTGTGAACCTTTCCTGCGAAACTCCATATTTGCTTGTGTTGCTATAGCTAAAACAAAAACAAGAAGTACAGAGTTTCATTACATTTGCAAGCATATCCAACAGGCTCATGGGATCCTGGACACAAAGATCATGTCAAATTTAGTAATCATAAAAAAACATTAGTTTGCTGTATTTACGTT
This sequence comes from Crotalus tigris, assembly GCF_016545835.1. NCBI lineage: Eukaryota > Metazoa > Chordata > Lepidosauria > Squamata > Viperidae > Crotalus > Crotalus tigris. Next base: position 714,458 of record NW_024099112.1, read on the forward strand.
AATGCCTCTGTTTATAAAGCATTTAGGGACTATGACTTTTATAAGAAAATTATTTTCCTTTCACCTTCACACACAAGTAAATCATCTCCTCCTTCAACAATCCATGCTACCCAAGCACAGAAGACTCTGCTCCATTCACATTCTCAGCCAGATGCATCAACAAAATCCCCTGAAACTTGTTTTACAGCGATGTCATTAATTTTCCTTATCCGCTATATAACTCTTTTACGTCCTCAAAAACTTGACTTGGCCTTTTAACTATCCAGCAAGCTCTTGGGTTCCCAATTACTTCTCCTTTACCTTTTGCCACTATTGTGAACCTACACTGGAACTAGAAATAAGGGTGCAGGCAGATGGCAAATTCCAAATCATGTCTATGGAAAATTTTGCTTCAAAAAAGCGAAGAGATATATTTCTATAGCACCAGAGAAAATGCTCAGAAGGAAATGCCTTCCATACACTTCTCAATTTTTTTCTTCTACTGTTGTTTCATCTTCATCAAGCCTGCTTTCCAGAACTATGAGTCGCTTTTATGAGATACACAAGGGATGGTATGGCAAAGGTGGCCTGAGTGCTGAGATGGAAATTCGTGCATGCCTATAAAACTTTTGGTGGCATGGATCAAGGGGGAAAAAAATCAATATAGTTTAAAGTGCATCAGGAAGCTACAAGGAGTTCACTCTTCTCTTCCTGTGGCTATATTTTTCCCAACAGGCATCAAGCATATTTTATTCACAAATTTCTACGGTCATTAATGCTCTATGGAAACATGTAACTGTTCAGTTTTTTCTAGCTCTCAATCAGATGTTCCCTACCCAATTCCTTTTTTCCAGATATGTTAGATGGATTCTAGCAAATATGAACAGTTTAAAATCATGCAAATGGATGCTCACAAAAAAGAATAATTCCAGTTCTAAAAAAGCAACTGTTAGTCCAACTCTACCTTATTAGGGAAATGGAGAAAGATATTTTACAGCATAATCCTATGCAGGCTTCCTCAAAAGTCTCACTGAATTCAAAATTCAGAGTTACTTCAAAGAAAGCTACGTAGGATGCAGCCTATGTCAACTACAGTCTTACAAACAGAAGCTCTGCCCATGCACTGAATGTTTATTACTAATAGATTGGTAATTTAGAAGAAACAGGTTAAGATAAATTTTATTGTTTTTTTTTTTTAAAAAAAACAATTTCTTCACTAATTTTATTTTGGTAACTAAATCCAAATCTTTATGCGTCTTCCCATGAGCCATTTTTTATCCTGAATAAGCTAGCCAGCAAAATGTTATATTGGGGCGGGGGGGGGAGGAGGAGGGAGGAAAAAACTACATGCAGAATGCATACAAATCAAAACACTAGATCTGTGTAAAAGAAGCTTTATGGGAAAAAAACATGGTTAGTGCAAAGTCCTATAATTCATGACATGAACACAGACTAGAGTACGGAAAATGATGGGACTGATTTCAGGCAGATTTGCTTTTGCCAACAATCTTCCCCACTTAAAAAAGCACACACAGCTACTTGTCTTTCCCATGTAAAGAGCAAAAGCTACATGACAATGATACAAATTTTAAAAAATGGGATTATGAAAAAAAAAAGAAAAAGAAAAAAAACATGACTGCAATTAAAGAGAAGCTACTAGTTCCTACTTACAAGATTTATAAGAAAGAAGAATTTGGATAAAAGATGCTGCAAGATAATAGAAATAAAATGGAAATAAATCAAAGGACAGCAATAGTTATAAAATACTTTAAAATGATGAAACTGTAATAACAAGTTAAATAGTGTTTAGGGTTTTGAAACATATATTAAAAACTTATGATCTAAGCAGGCTGGTTAAACACATAGGAAATTAGCATTACGGTTCAAAATTATGATTTCATGCAGAATTTTGAAAGATTTAAAATACTGTCATGGGTTTCATATATTGTACATTTAGTTTTACAGTATTATTCAGAAAGCAATTTGCTTTTATTCATATATCAGCAAATGAAGATCTACACTATAAGGAAATCATAAAGAGACGGAAAGAAAGAAAATTTATTATCTGTTTATCTCACATCAGATCAGTTTATTTGCAGTTTCCATAGGGATGGCAAAACATTTTAGTGATCACTCAAACCCTTTCTTCAAAAAAAAAAAAAAAAAAAAAAGCAACAGAAGAAACTTTAATTCAAGGTTACCTGCACTTGGTGGAAAAGTGGAAGGGGAAAGAATTACAAATCATCTGGGAAAAAAACAGACCAGGAAGGGGTTCATAAGAAATCCCTTTTAATGTAAATGGTAGTTAAGAATCTTATTTCACTCTGAGGATCACACTGGAATTAATTAATTTTGTAACTATGAAGATTTGTGTGGGAATAGTAATGTATTGTTTAAATTAAAGCTGAAACAAATCCAATCATTACTTATGTGCTGTGAAGGTATATTTGCATAAAGTAGTGCCTGCATAAATCAAAGCAGAATTAATTATGCCATCATATCCACTGATAAAACAAAAATGTCTCCAACCTTAGAAAGCCATTTCCCATATGGCTTATTACTACCACAGCAATCTCTCATTTTAGATAAAATGTGAGGCAACACATCTAATTTCTCTGCATTGTACTGAGGGCTGCTTGAAGCCCTGAGTAATGACTTAATAAAGAAGAACTGAGGCAAGAAAAGAAAACTGTTCAAGCTTTCTCTTCAAGGGTTCTGCAATCTGTAGCTGCTATCAACAAGCATGCCTTCTGCACATTTGTTCTCTTACTTCCAGGGCATTTTTAAAGTAACCCTTTATCCATGTTCACGTTGGCATTTTTTGCAACAGCTATATATATGTTCAGATTCAAGACTATATAAAAATAAGAATTTCCAGCAACCTATTTGCTTTTCTAATATAGAAAAGTTTTAAATGACAAAAGACTTGAAGCAAAGAATGTTCCTTCCACAAAGTACATGTTTATGCAAAGGACTACTTTCAGCAATGCTTCAAAGTAAAGAAATACTGTACTGTAATTCCAATATTGGCTATGCAAATTATCCAGAGTAACTACAACATAGAAACAATCTTTCACCAAGTCAAAAGATTAAAATAACATAATGTTTCTATTTTAAGAGAAACAGGAATAGTAAAACATAACACACAACCAAATGTAGCAAGCAAGGCTAGGAAAAAAAAAGAATAGAACAGGGGAAAATGGTTCTAAATCAGACTCAAAAATTTATTTGAATCTTTATTAGTTTATACTGCATAACATGTAGTTAAGCCTACACAAACAGGCACATGACACTTGAACGTTGAGAAATTACAAAAAGGACAGACACGCCTTCATTTCTTTACAGTACCTCCTTGAGTGGCCAGCAATTCCTCTTGTTCAACTACAATTAATTATTCACTCAGTTAGTGCAACTCTTCTGAGTTTGTCTATCACTTCATAAAACAAACAAATTACACTATCCACTGATCCAGTTTTGTGTATTTGAATTTAGCAGCAGCTCTGTAGAGCTTTAAACAAAGTTCTTTCTCATTCATCTGAAATACACAGATTGCCCACTCCCACGCCTTGAAGGGCTTTAAAGATTAAAAGCAGCACCTTGAAGTAGACCCAGAAGCAAACTGGCAACCAATGCAGCTCACAGAACAGAGGTGTAACATGCACTGCTGTAGGAGCACATGTAACTGCCTGCACCACTGCGTTCTGTACCAACTGAAGTTTCTGGATATTCTTCAAGGGCAGCCCCACGTAGAGCACATTGCAGTAGTCGAATCTGGACTTGATTAGGGCATGAGTGATTATAAGCATGACCTGCCTCCTCATCATCAGGAGCAAGAAGATAGTGGAGAAAGTCAACTGGGGTGGTGGAGTGCAGGGAGGCAGGAATCTTGGGAGTGCAGGGTAGCAAGGGACTGGGATGGCTGTGGCTCCTTGGGGAGTGGCAAGCAGCCCCAAAGTCGTCCAGTTCTGTGCCGTTTGCCATTCCACAAAGGCCACGCAAGGTGAAGAGTGGCCAAAAGAGCAGAGATGGGGGCAAGATAGGGAGATGGGGAATTTGGAGGCAATTTCTTACTATGGCTCAGGGCAGGGATAGACCAAGCTGGGAATGGCTTGGCTTGGGATGGATACTCAGCCAACAACCATTACATTCACTTAAGGACAGTATTGCTGGGATTGCAGTGGCTAATCAATTGGTCCCCAATGGAAGAGAATATATGTAGCTCAGGGCTGAACTGTGAAGTCCTGGGTGCTCTCTAAGCTTTGTTGCTTACTAGGTAATATCTTCAGTGCTATAAGGGAACAGGGTTTGCTTTCTGTTTATATACAGTAGTTTGCTGTATCAGCCCTCCCAGAGAAACCAGACAGGAGATACAATTAGATGACCTAATGTTATTTTATTGTAAATAATAGAATCTTGCAAGTCTGAAAGTAGAAACTTTCTGCCACTTTTAACTGCTTGATTCATTAGGGTGGGTCCTTCCTAAATTTCTTTCTCTGACTGTTAAGCCACTGGGAGCTCCTGCCTCTCTTGTCTGATTATTTCCTAGACAGCATCTCTACACCCTGTCAGTGGGAATACTGTTTTCTTTTGGGTACTTTCTGGATTATGCTATTGTTTATTGCTTGTTTACTGCTAAAAGGAAGCAAAAATACCAGAAGACTTCTTTGCCAGCAGTCAACAGCCAGATAAGCAAGGATATATACTAAAATTAACACCAAACAATTAAGCACTAAACAATACTCTAATCAAGGAGCTATTACCCAAGACAAACAATCATATGTATATGTATATTTTGTGGCTAAGATAGGAATAGAAATAATGGTCTCTTGGTTTTTAGCGGGGAGGGAGGGAAGGAAGGAAGGAAGGAAGGAAGGAAGGGAGTGAAGGAAGGAAGGAAGGAAGGAAGGAAGGAAGGAAGGAAGGAAGGAAGGAAGGAAGGAAGGAAGGAAGGAAGGAAGGAAGGATACTACAGGTAGGAAGACTAAAATAAGTAAAATGAAGGCCTTGGGATAAAATGATACAGAGCAGCAATATGAGGTGCTGAATGCAAGCTTTAAAAAAGTATTAAAAGAAAAATGAAGAAATAAATTTGCATTCAAACTCTGTATGATACAGTTGCATCCAAAAATGAAAGGCAGCTACAGAATCTCAATGGTTGCTCTATAAGAAGTGAAATTATATGAGAATTGATAAGGCATACATGGAAACAACTTAGTTCAAAAAGACAAGTAGGAAAATCTTAGCTTAAAACAGGAAAGAAAGATGGCAAGATATGAACACAATAATTGGGGTGATCAGTGAGTGCTTGAACCATTGGAAATTTTGAGAAAAGTCCCAATAATTTTGAGAGAATTGATAATGAAATTCTGATCAAACACCTAAACCTGAAAAATGAAGGGTTCTAATGACAGTGTGCCAAGTATTATAAAACCTATACTCCAAAAGACATGAGGGAGAGGGCAGACACAAAACAAAGGTATCAGGAGGAATTAATGTTGCCCTTTTTGAAGGGTAATTTACTTCAAGACAATATATTTCCTAAAAAAAATCTAGATAAATAAAAATATGTCTGAGATTGTCTTATTGATAGGACAAATTGGTAGCTATAGGTAGTTCTCAAATTTTGCATGTTGCAGGGCAGAAGCCCTTCACGTATAGATGTTATATAGCACATTTTAAAATTTTTAGTGGTCCCTAAATTCTTGTTCCTGTTGCCTATATCAGAATACAGAAAAATTTCCTCCCATTTGAGCTCCTATTGATTTACACTAACATATACATGGAATTTTATTGTCCTGATATAGAAATTATTTGTTATTGCCTTTTTCTAAAACACTTTTTTCAACCTCCCAGTCTAGCCTATAGCCCTGGACGTCTTAGATAGCTTTCCCATGCAAGTACTTACCAGTTTTGCTTTCTAGATCAGCCAAAGTCAGCTAAATATTGCACAATGCAAATTAGACTAAGTGCTAGGATACCAGCAATATGAAACATATGAAAAAACAAACCTTTTTCACTTACAAATTCTTAGCATCTTAGTATTATATGTTTAAATATCAATAAATGCTATGTTTAAAGATCAATAAATACTAATTAAATTTACTACTACTAGTAAGGGCTTGAGAATTTTACAGTGAGGGTGGAGTCAGTGGCTATATTTTTCACAGAATACATAATAACAAGCTACTACAAAATATTATGCAATGTGATTCTGAGTTATATCAACATGATGTATTCTTACTGAGCTAGGAAAAAACAATGAGCCAAAAGTTTCATTCTATTACTGTCTGGAACATTATTATACATTATTTCTCTTATGTCCAATTTTATATGTAAATTTAAAAAATGAGGAAGTCAGATAAAAAATTTGAAGATTAAAGATTGAAAACTACAGCTTTACAGAACCCTTGAAGCTAAAGAATTTAACTAATCATTGAAATAGCAATTCTGGGGAAAAAAACAAACAATAATGAAATAATGCAGGCACATCCTATTATAGGGCTTGCAGCCCATCCTAATTAACTGCTTGAAATAATTCAGTTAGGAAATTTAGTTTTGAAGTAATGCTACAAAACTTTCTCTTAGCCAATATGTTGCAGAAGACATCTTTATTAGTGTCAGTGAAAATAAGTGACCTAGTTACAAAATTTTACTTTTAACTGTTACAGTCCCTTAAGTTGCCAATAAAATCAAGATGTTATTTATAATAAATTAATATAATATTTCACACTGACGTAAGTTAATATTATTTTTCAGATTTTAATTTTGGTTAGCCAAACCTGTTAATGGCAACAAAGAGGATGAAGTGTACAAAAAGGGTGAAAATATTTACCAGTCATACTGCTGTCCCTGTTTATTCCATTATGAAGCTTACAATGAACAAAGGCTGCATCAAACAGCCATGATCCAAAGAGGTTCAAGATACTATTAACTTTTGGCCTGTGAGGAGCAGGTAGTGGTCGAGGCTCACAACTAGTCTGGTTTGGGCTAGACAGCGGAGAAGTAGAAGATGGCTGGTGTTTGGAAGCATGAGCAGTGTTAGCCTATTTGAATGAAAGAAAAAGAAAAGCAATTATCATCTGCATTATAAGAAATATCAACACAACATAGCTGTTGCTAAGGGTAAAGACTTACTGTGCTGTTTTTCATTGTTGGCTTATTCACAGTTACAGCACGATGTCTTCGATTATGAGGTGGGGTTGTATTAACAGCTGCAGTTTGGGGCATGCTCAATCTATTTACTGGTGTAGGTGGAGCACTATCAGCCCGGGGTCTTGAAATACCTAAAAAATATAACATCAATTTCAACCTGAAGTTCTTCCTAAAATCAATGGTAATTTTTTAGAAATTAGTTTTTTTTACTAAGACTAGAAAGAAGTGAAAGTTTTAAAATTATATATTATTGCTTCTTAAAACATAACCAGAGCTGAATGTATACCATGAAAACAGAAATAGAAGAAAAAAGAAAGTTATTTTTTACCAAATTGGTTAATAGTCATCTTCAAAATTTTAAGAGAACTATTAATCTCTAACATAAGTAATAAAGTTAAATGCACAGCTTTCTTATATCTAGTTGAACATTCTTCAGAGTGATAAGCTAGAGAAAATCAGTGGGGGTGAACTGATTAGTTCCGTACATGACAAGAGGCTCAATGAAACAAATCTACATAAGCGTTTGCAGTGATATGATGCTCTACTTTTGAAAAGTGTGTAGCATGCTTTTGCAAACATTTCACTTATGTTTGTATTATGATATTAAGAGGCATTTCCCCCCCCCCTCAAATAATTAACTGTAACTTGAGAGAGTCAATTTTACAATACTGGTCAGAACAGAAAAAGCTGTAATAGTTTAGAAGCATTTATAAAGGGCATTTCATTATAGGCCAACCAAGCACCCTTTTTGATGCATTAAATCAATGATGTGTTCTGATAGGCTGAAAAGGTGCACCAGTTGCTTCAAAGGGTTTTCTTAGTATCTTGAACAGGTAGCATTTCCACTGGAACTACCAGCAGAGTTGAGACTATGGTTGGTTTAAATGCTTCAGTGAGTGTTTTGACCCCTTTGAATACTTTGGACAGCCCTAGAAGTTGTTAAAAATAAAGACATGTACAAGAGATCAGTGATGAGTTGTCAGGACACCACTAACAATTAGTCATTATTGAAGAAATAATGAGTAGCTTTCTATTAGGTTTTTTCCCCTATCCTGCTCTTTTTCTTCCTTCTCTTTTACATGCAGTTACCCCTTTGTTGTATTCCATTTCCCTGCTTGTTTTGCTATTTCTATAAGAAATAATTAACATAACAGAGCTCCCTATTTTACAAAAAAATAAATTTCAACTGTAGCTATTAATACAACTAATAAGATGTTTTTGTCTTACTCTGCGTACATTTGGGATTGTGGCTTTGTGGAGGTATATAAACAGATGTACACATACCCACATATATATACTAGTGTGCCACAGGCACACGATTACTGGGAAATAAAAACTTCTCTAATAAAGGTTTCAGCCGGAGTTGGCAGCTGAAGCTCAAATGTAGCTTCCAATGACACTACTGAAAAGAAAGGTCAAAATTTCATGTTGTTTTCCTACTTGTGGGAATACAACTTTCTGTTAAGGGATGGGTTTAGGAATCAGAATAAAAGCATTTTATCTCATGCAGATATTACTGTCTCATTCCTCCTCCACAACACTGCCCTTACACTACAAAATTAATTAGTTAGTTAATTAATTAAAAAATAGCCCTTCGAAAATCATCTTGTTGCGGAACTTTGGCAGTTGGATTTCAAGATATCCTGGGGAGCACAAATGGTATGCCAGGAGCTGCAGGCAGCCATTTGCCCCACTTGCCCACTCTAAATATACAGCTTACAAAATATCAATCTAACTTAAGGCTTGAAAATGCAATGTTTAAATTTATTTTTAAAATACCACAGAATTCAACTTTATTGTAGCAAATATTAAAAATTATTAACATTGGAGCCAAAGTTTCACTCTTCCCATTTTAGAAACAATATGTTGTTTGTTTTGTAGCAAAGGTCTCTTGTATCAAAATATAAATTGCTCATGAACATTTGCCAAACTATTTTAAGGGAATCTCATTTTATATTCATAATCTTCAGAAATCAATCTTGCCACAATTTAGAATAGAATAGAGCTGGAAGGTACCTTGGAGGTCTTCTAGTCCAGCCCCCTGCTCAAGCAGAAAAATCTATATCATCTCAGACAGGTAATTGTCCAGTCCCTTCTTAAAAATTTCCAGTGATGGAGCGCCCACGATTTCTGGGGGTAAGCTATTCCACTGGTTGATTGTCCTCACTGTCAAGAAGTTTCTCCTTAATTCCAGATTCCTTTTCTCTTTGATCAGTTTCCAACCATTGTTTCTCATCCTTCCCTCTGGTGCTCTGGTGAACAACCTGAGCCCCTCTGCCTTGTGGCAGCCCCTCAGACACTGGAATATTGCTATCATGTCTCCCCTATTTCTTCTTTTCTTTAGAGTAGCCAAACTCAAGTTCCACAGCCATTTTTTCTGTTTTGTCTCCACACCTTTGATCATCTTAGTTGCTCTTCTCTGAATTTTTTCCAAATTCTCAACATCTTTTTTGTGTTATGGTGACCAAAATGGGCTGCAGTATTCGAGGTGTGGCCTTACTAGGGCTTTATAAAGCGATACTAATACTTCACGTGATCTTGATTCTATGCCTCTGTTTATATAACCCAGGATTGTATTAGCTTTTAAAGAATAAGGATAGGAAAGCTCCTCAGCTTTTCTCATAAAATTATGTCCTTGTTTTTTTCTGTTTTAGCTATGGTGTTGGAGGATTTAAAAAATGAAGAAGAAAAGAGGCCCTCAATAATTTTCTGAACCTTTGATAAAACTCTTGATGGCTGAGGAATATGGTTGCCTCAAAGTGATATATGAGCAGTCAAATTACATGGAAGTCTAATCTATAAGTATAGAACAGCTGCTTCCAACAAAACTAAACTCCATGTTTCTCTAGATCAGAGGTCCCCAACCTTTTGAGCACCAGGGACCAGATCTGTGGAGAGAGATTTTTTCACAGACTGGAGGGTGCATGGTTTTCTGTGCTGCCTACATCTCATGGAAGGGGCTTTGCTTGTTTGTGCATGCCATGGCCCTGTACTGGTCCATGGACTGGGGGCTGGGGACCCATGCTCTAGATCTAGGGTATAGTACAGATGTTCCCAAGCTTTGTCAGTTCATGGCACCCTAAATAGCTCTGTAATTTTTTCATGTTGGACCTAAGCCAAAACTGTGAACTTTTTTGATCTGGTAGTTCACAATATCATAGCATCTCTGTAAGTTCGTTGTGGCAGCCCAGGGAAACCAAGAGTATAATGTATTTTTTCTGTATCAATGTGATCGTGACTACTACATTTCTGGAGCTTACTATTTTGGTGTCATTTTCAAATCTCAAATGCAGGACAGAATTCTTCATTTACAATTAAGGGAAGACTTTAATCCACAGATAAAAGCATAAACAATTTGCAAGTGAGTGATTGACAGCTCTCTTCCACATGCCTTGGTACCACAATCAGCACAATTGAAACAGATCTGTTTGTCGTAGTTTAACAAAGAGAAAGAAGCAGTATTCTGTTATTAAACAGCTTTTTATGAGTTAAATTAACAAATAATTCTAAGATTGATTTTAATGCAAATTCTGCATTTGACTCATGATTAAGTGTAGCTCTCTCACGCTGCAATAAATTTTAAATAAAATAGCATTCTGCAAAAAAAGTCCACATAATTTAATTATATTCTTTCGTAGTCTATTTTAATTTATTGAAAGATGTGACAGTGAAGTAATTCATTAAAAGATAAATACTAAAATGGAATGACTATAGTTGATCTGCTTATTTTCAAACTGTGTTATGTTACCTATTAGTACACATCATGTTTTTTTCCACTAATAGGCATAACAGACTTGCTGGGTTAGCTAGACTAGGAATCTATATGCACAGCAGCCAAGCAGATGCCAACAGGAAACCCATAAATTAGACATGAGTACAATATCATCATCCGGCTTGTACTCCCTATCAGCTCCTATTCAACAGTATTGAATATTTATCTATTCAACCTCTAACATTGCAGTTATGATACATAGCCATCATAACCAATTATTTGAATGCCTTAGACTCTGTGTATTTATCTTCTTTTAAATATAACTAAGATTTATATTTGGCATATTCTGTAGCGGCAAATTCCAGAGCTCATTGCAAAGTAATCTAATTTTATTTGTCCTGAAATTCCCATTCTTCTTTTTCATTCAATGAGTACTTCCCAGATTTTTATAATTTATAAGCCATCAATAATTTTATCAAAGAGTACAGATCCCATCATGATGGAAAACCACTTCTTAAAAATATATTTGAAGTTATTCTGTTATAATATTTATAATTTTGGGTAAGTTTTAAGTTTTCACTCTATACTTAACCTCACTAGTCCTATGCATCAACAGCTGAAAATTATTGCAATAGATGATTTCATATGCTGGTATTATCACAATATTTTTATCTCCAAGAATAACTTGATATACCTCCATTACACCTGTTTTTGAAGCTACAGATATCTTTTTCTCAAGAAAACTGGGATTAGGCAAACCATCTTTTCTATATTTTTTGTTACACAGTATCATAGTGCAAACACTAGAGGTATACATCATACAAAGTTAGCAGCAGCTTTAAACTACTTCAAAGTATTTTACTAGTAGTAAACTTTATAGTTATCCTAACATGGGAGCTGCATTCTCTGGGTTTTTTTTTACAGCAGACACACATTGAATTCATATCATAACCTTATGACTTTCACATTCAGTTCCCATTACCTCAATGGCTATCAGCAAATATCTGAAGTTAGGGATTTTGCCTAATATGAATCATTCTATATTTATCTGTTTTGAACTTCAGTTGGTATTTTAATATTAATTTCTGCCACCAATCTCAAGTTTGGCAACATACACTGCACTTTTGAAATTATTAAAGCATTCTATTTAATGCCCCATAGAAAGAATCCTTCCCCTTTATTCAAGCAATCCCTTCATGAATTTTTCAAAAAAATTAATTTATGAGATATTTTCCCTATTTCTCAATAATTAGAAATTTTAAACATGTCTTAATATATTCCAGCATGTATGTAAATGTTATTTGAATAAATTAGGACTATAGAAAAATTATACAAAGAACTAAATACACATCTGTGGAATTGTTAACAGTACAGCTGGGTTTTAATAGCAGGGGCAGACCAATGTCATAAACAACAAGACCTAATTAAGATTCCATTTAACTTTTTCATTTATAAAATGGTTAAAATTATACAATTTTGGGACATCACATTAATTTTGTTGCAGAGTGAGAGAGAAACTTAATAACATGACCGAAAGATCTTAAGGAATGGTAGTTGTGTATATGTCTGTGTGTGTGTGTGTGTGTGTGTGTGTGTGTGTGTCTGTGTCTGTGTATACACATAGACACAATTTCTGGAAATACACAATCCACAGCAATGAAGAAAAGCCCAATTTTATAGCAAAAAGGAAATCTATGTAACAATTTTAAAAATTAAGCACAATACTATATTTTAAGTATTTTATTACAATGTTAATATATCAATTTATACTAAGAAACCATCATAACAGAATACTGCAGCTTTCTAAAATTTGATTCAAATCCCAACTACTGTTAAATCACCACCCATCGGCTGAGATTCTTGTCACCCAACAGAGTGCAACAAGTTTTAATACCATATCTGGGTAATCTTTCGCACACACTGGTTGTAAATGCAGCAACTCCTAAAGAAGAGAGAGAGTATATTTCTGATACATTATGTGCCATAATGGAAACATTTCCAAAAAGCAGTTCCTGAGAAAAATGACATATTGTATTCAATTTTTACTGAAAGTTATGGTTTCATACAAAAACAGACAATTGTTTTAGCTAACAGCAAAACCAAAATCCTAAAAATTCTTGAAATTATTCAAGTAGAAACCAAGAAATATTTCAAGCATTTTGCTAAATATGTTAATAATCTATTTTTCAGTACCTATTAGCAAGACTACAAAAATCTGAACAGAAAAAGACTTGACTGGTTTCCTGAAAGACATTATGATCACCCAAGGTTTTGCAATGTACCTTCTAACTTTATATTTTAGAAATAGTTTGTCTACCTTAAATTTTGTCTTTAGAAAATGTACGTAGGAGAGGCATATCGGAATCAGAGGTGGAAGATGAAGCTCATAAGACTAACAATTGCCAATTATTTGAAATAAAATATATTTCAAATGTGCTGATAATATCATCGACACATGTGCAATTATAGTCCTGCAGCACATAACTGTAGTGTTAAATAAATGAATATAAAATGTTGATGAATGTTAACTATAGCACAAAAAGAGGAAAGCAACATCTTATCAGTTAAAATACTTTACCTAGAAATGCATCCACTAAGCAACTAATCCCACGCATAGCACGAAAGAATATTTGAGGCAGATGTTTAAGGCAGGGATACTGATTCAATTCCTGAGCCATTCCACTCACATTTAGGAACTGTTCCTGAAATTTGGGGGTAGAACTTATTATCGCTGGATTACTCAAATCCACAGGATTGCTACAAAGAAAAAGAATATTATTTAATCAGAATAAACTGACCTGATGAAGAAAAAACCCTAGAATACACTGAGTATTTTTATTCTTTAAAAAAGATTATTTTAAAGAAATTAAAAGATTCCATCATTCTTGAAAGTCTGGAAACATACATCATTCCTTAAGTTTCTAATACCAGTGGACAAATGTATCACAAAGCTTGTCATCTATAAAGTGCTGCATGAAGAACTGATTTCTGTTTAAATATGTTGTGAAGATGAAATGTTTAAAACTTAATAGACCAAGAAGTAACAAACAACTCATCCAATACTTAGCTAATAAAGATGACAAGGAGTTTGGGGATTTAGGTTTAAAAGAATATTAATTATGATCATCTAGGGGCACATAACCTTTGTATGCTGACGTAAATGCAACAGTGTTATAAGAAAATGGTACAGCTATATGAATGTTTGGTATAAATGCATTAAAATCGTAGAGGAAGTGGAGGATTATTAGTTTAGTATGTAGGGCAGTGTTTCTCAGCCTCAGCTGCTTGAAGAGGTGTAGACCTTAACTCTCAGAATTCCTCAGCTATGTGAAAGGAATACAATTAGCAAAACACTGAAAAGGTAGGAAGAATTTCAGAAAAACTTTTTTCTACAGCAGCTAGAAAAAGTTTTGAGTCAGAACTGTACAAAAGCTGTTCTGAGGACAACTCCAAAATACCAAATGCTCAGATTAAGTCAGATGTTTCCACAGGTTAATTTATTTCCTGAATGAAATATATCCATTCAGTAAGTAAACAGGATTGGGTTTTTATTTTATTTAATTACTAGGTTTGAATATCTGGATTCTAAACTATTACAAAGCCACTTCACAACAAGGCCAACATATTTCAATAAACTTTGACTCAAAAAGACTCATACATAACAGATCCAAGTAAACTCGCTAGTAACATGACATGATTTCTCTTCTGTACAATACCTCAGCATATGTAAAAAGCGAAACCAAGTTTGGGCAACACATTCGTTATCCATTTCAGGAGGTATCAAGTTTGCATCTTCATCAGGAATTTTAAAAGGTGGAAATGAAGGTCCATATGTAAAACGCAACAATCTAGGAACAAAAATAGGCTTTTTAATGGTTTCAGAGTTCTGATTGATTTCAGTACATATATTAGTATCCATATTTCAATGGAGGCATTTGCTGAACAAAATCCTTATAAATATCATGTAAACATCCAAACTCTAATCAACGTAATTATATTTTAACACTTAAACATTTCATGAAGTACTTCTTTTAGACCAAGCAAAATTACAGTTAACAGTTGATTTGTACTCCAATGAAAAGGAAATTTAAACAAAGAATTAACTGATTATATAGTGACATGAAACATCCTTGCTCAAATGGTAATACTCATACAGTGCAGAGTTATTTTTTTTATTGAAAAGTTTTACAAAAAATTATAAAATATACCCCAAACCCACCCACCCTACCCCCCTACCCCACTTCCCAGAGCTGAATACAGGGTAATAAATATAATAATCATAATCTAACTAACATTAACCAACTATATAGGTAAACAAATATAATGCGCTTTAACTCTCTTTTAACACAAAGTAAACAATTTAAGAATAAACTTAATCATATAAACAAATTAAATTCCTAATTTCTAAACAACACAATATTATAAAATTTCCACTATACTAAACTATTAATAATAATAACAATAATAATATTCTAAAATTTATTCATAAAATAAATGGAACTTTTTAGTCCCATATTTATTCTGAATATAATCTATCCATTTTCTCCAAACCGAAATGTATCTTTCTTGTGAATAATCCTTCAAATAGGCAGAAATCTTAGCCATTTCTGCTAAATTTGACACTTTAAGTGTCCATTCTTCTATAGTAGGCAAACAATTCTTCTTCCAATATTGCCCTACCAGCAGCCTTGCTGCTGTTATTAAATTCAACATCAAATTAATTTCCTTAGCATCAAAATCTACTATAATACCCAACAAAAATAGTTGAGGAGTAAACTTTATCTTTCTTTTAAAAATATTCTGAATGTTCCACTAAATTTTAATCCAAAAAGCTTTTACATTTCTACAAGTCCACCAAATATGAAAATAAGTTGCATCCAAACTACCACATCTGCAACATTTGTGCTGTAAGTTAGGATACATACAAGACAACTTTTGGGGATCCAAATGCCACCTGTAAAACATTTTATAAAAATTTTCTCTCAAACTTTGAGCTTGAGTAAATTTTACATTTCTAACCCAAATTATCTCCCATGTGTCCAATAGAATCGGCTCTTGAATATTTTGTGCCCATTTTACCATACAATCTTTAACTAATTCCGTTTCAGAATCCAATTCTATTAAGACATTATAAATTCTCTTTATATGAGCTCGAGTTTGATCTTTAATCTGTTTTATCAAATTCGCATCCTCTAAAGTAATACCAACCTTTTGATCTAAACTCCACCTAACTAACAATTGATTATATTGAAACCAAGAGGGTACAATATTTTCTTGCTTCAACTCAGCTAAAGATTTTAGTTGCCAGTCCTTCCCTTCCAAACTAAGTAATTCCTTATAAGAAATCCTATCCAAATTCACTCCTCTAGATACCCCCTCTATCACGTGTCCAGGAATCCCCCAAATTGGAATTTTATAATTTGACCTATAATAATACTTCTTCCAGACACGTAATAAAGCATTTCTTAAAATATGAGATTTAAAAACCTGATCTACTTTTTTATTATAAATTAAATATGCATGCCATCCATATAATAAATCCCATCCCTCAAGAAGAAGTATATTTTTATTTGTTAATTTAAGCCAATCACTAATCAGAGTTAAAGCCACCGCATCATAATACAATTTTAAATTAGGCGCCTTTCCCGTGCATCTTGTATAATCTTAAACTTAACTCTTAGTTTTTTCCCTGCCCAAATAAACTTATTAATACCCTTCTGCCATTCCTCCAAGTTGGCATCTTTTTTCAAAATAGGTATCATTTGGAACAAAAAAAGAAACTTTGGAAGAACATTCATTTTAACCGCTGAAATTCTCCCCAACGAAGATAATTGTAATTTTTTTCCAATCATTTAAATCCTTTTGCACTTTTACCCATAATGTCTCATAATTATTTTTGTATAATTTAACATCAGAAGCTGTAATATATACTCCCAGATATTTAACCTTTTTCACTATTTCAAAACCTGTTAATTTAGCTAACATATCCTTTTCCTTCATAGACATATTTTTCGGTAATATTTTAGTCTTATTGTTATTAACCTTAAAACGTGAAACTTTCCCATATTGGGTTATAATTTCCGTTAAATCCCTTACCGAATCTGTCAGTTGAGATAATGTCACAACCAGATCATCAGCAAAAGCTCTCAACCTGTAATCATTGTTTTATTTTTATTCCCTTTATTGTAGTTGATTCACGAATTTTAATTAATAAGATCTCCATTGTTAAAACAAATAACAATGGGGATAATGGACATCCTTGTCTAGTATCCTTTTCAATTTTAAATGCTTCTGTTAATCCTCCATTAATTATAATTTGTGCCGATTGCTGTTGGTATATAGCCTTAAGAGCATCCAAAATTTATCCCCAAAATTCATTTTCTCTACAACTTTCAATAAGAATCGCCAATTTAACTGATCAAAAGCAGAATTATTCTTAATATTGCAGTGATTATGAAAAACAAAGAAGATCTTACAATAATAACATATACAGCCTCTCCATACACATAAAAAGTCTTTAAGATCTATCCATATATTTTTTGCAAAGTTTTTGTGGTATGATAGTTGACAAAGGCAGAAGAATATGCCTAGCACCCATTCAGAATCCTAGCAATAGGTTTCTTTTTAGAATAATAACAATAAAAATGCTGCATTACCTAATTATTTTGCATGACTCTTCATGACAGGACAATTTTCTATTTCAAAAAAAATATATACAAAATAACAAATAATGGGAGTTCTGATCTGCATTCTGCTTTGTGACCACCCAGAACCCAGTTTACTCAGAGAAATTAAATTTAAGAACAAATTCAAAAGTTTACATATACTAATAATTCAGATGTAATAATTCAGATGTGGTAAAAGTCAATTTGAATAGAAAGAGCAATGCCCAAGGGAATCTCCTGAAATATTAATATCAACTGCATCATTTAGTAATGTCAAACTGAATAATGAAAAAAGAGGTAGCCTACCTAGCAGTAAGTGCACAGATGACTTTACTCCACTGCTCTACCACTGCAGAATGGTGCCTCCAATTTGCTACCATCTCTTTGGCAGTTTTCCAATAAGGTGGTGTAGGAAAACATCGAGAACAGGCTAGCAACCAGACTTCAAACAATACACCAATCAGTTTTTCAGCTAGATTTTCAGCAATACCACCTAACAAAGCAAAAGCTATTTTAAAAATCTTTCTTGGAAGGAATCCTCTACTATTTTTAATTTAAGAGATAATTGTGATCCATCTAGGTACTAATTATTCGCATTGTATACTGCCCTATGACATAGTCTTATGATCATATACTAGAATAGTCAGCTTTATTTAGAACTATATGCAAACTTCATGTATATATTAAATACTTGAATAGGTTATTTCCAACAATACTAATATGGAAATAAAAATACTGAAACTTTTAGTATAGATTGATTTGGATGTTAATGGATATATTAAAATGTTATTAAATTTGTAGGATATAATTAATACTATTAAAATGAATACATTCCCTCTTCTGAATAATGTCTTGAGAGGTATCCCATTGTTAATTCCAGATAAATATATTTGTAAAAATGATATGTTATTCAAAAAACAGATATCCATGAATCTCATTAGCTAAATTGAGATTAACATTTATGGATGACTGTTTTAATTTACCGGACTTTCAAAAATATAATTGGGCTAATATTTCATCAGCCATAAATATGCACAATAAAAAATACTCCAGTGTACATGAAATACATTTATGGGCCTTACTGGAAAGTTATTATTTGTCTCCATTAAGGTTAGGACAAGTTCTTGGAATTAACACATACAAAAAACAATGTTTTATTTCCAGGATTGTGGATATGAGAAATCTTTGGGTCTACTGCAATGTAAATTAGATTTTGATCTGAGACTCAGGCATAACATCGTGAGTCCTTCAAAACATTATATTGATATCAACAAATTAGTGATAAATATTAATTCATCAAAAAAATACTTTCAGTTTTCTGAATATTAGACAAGTCTAATATTTCAACATCATTTTAGGATAATGATGCTTTAAAATATTAAAATAGTAAGAAAAACAGGATGATGTTCTTAATTATATAATCTCTAGCTAAAAAATTATTTGGAAGTAATAAATAAGAAAAGCTGTGTCTAACCTTGTACTGTTGGAGGTGCCAGTAGAGTATCATTAATCTGCAGTAGAAACAATAATAAAACTTCCCATGTTTCTCTAGCCATAATGGTTGATTCATGAGCCAATTTCTGGACAGCTTTCAAAACTTGCAAACACAATTTAATCTGACTGGAACCTTGATCCTGCCTATAAGGAAGAAAACATACCTTAACAACACAAACTGCAAATAGTATCTGCAAAGACTGAAGTTGGGAAACAAGAGGGAGTATTTCAACAGCAAATTGATATTACAATATTGGGGAAAGGATACATAAAACTTCAGATTTGTATTTGAGGAAAAACAGATTCACTTAACAAATTATTTCTTAAATGAGACTGGGAGTTCTGTTGAATTGATTTCTAAACTTGCATTTCCAAAATTCTCTATTCTAATATCTTATTTCTTGACATTAAACCTGATTAATGAAACTCCATATGAGTCTTGTTCCCTAGTTGTAATATACTGTCAAGGGTCTGCCAGCAGGATTAAGAGAGGTTACTCATAAAAACGGTTTTCAAAGTATCTAAAGCAGCGGTTCTCAACCTATGGGTCGCGACCCCATTTGGGGTCGATCGACCATTTTTCGGGGGTCGCCAAAGAAGGCGATCTGCCATTTTCTCCGCCGCATGGGGGCGCGGCGCCGCGCATGGGGCAGCGCCGCGCATGGGGGCGCAGCGCCACGCATGCACAGAACGTTTGTGTGACAGGGGTCGCCGTCACACAAACATTGAGAACCGCTGATCTAAAGTCAGCAGTCAATAGAGTAATTTGAAATCTCTAAGCCACCTAGTTGAATTCAAAATACCTGTTAGTTCTTCTAAAAATATACCATTTTCTGAGATGCTGATTATGGAAGAAGAGCTTGAAACACATAGGGCATTATATTTTTACCTTAAATATTTTACTTCAACTGCTGGCAAATTTGTTGCAGAGTTTAAGATATTGCAAACAAATGTTAAAGAATAATTTTTTTATTGACTCAAAAACATAAATACTAATTAAAACACTTTTCTAAAACAGACGTTACCAAGATTTTTCTACAATTAATGAGTAATCTAAAACAGGGATTAGCTATAGTTTTAAGATAAATGATGGCTGATTGTATGGACTATTATATTGTATTGATTAATAATTATAGAGGCATAAAATTATGTGGTCTACATTACTTACCTAGGTACAAAGAGGTTCTGTAGATGTTTGAGAATGCTCTGAACATAAAGATTTGGTTCTTTAATAACAGGTGGAGGAATTGTATCTTTCGGTATAACCAGAGCCATAATCCAATCTGTATATACATCAACACAGTATTTCACTGTCTCACCATCCAAAGGGAGAGTCAGCCCATAGCAAACCACCTCCATTGTCCATTTTACCTAAGGAAATAAAAATACAGCAGTATTAATATTAGCAGTAGCAAAAATATACGTAATCAAGTCTGAAAAACAAAATCCAGTTCTTTTTCAGCTATATTCAAAATACGTGGGTCTAGAAATATTATGTATAGCAGTGGACTACAAACTATATTGTTTGTATGTTTCAGTGAATAGAACTTAATATGCCTGTACATGGTACAAAGTTAAACATGACATGGTTTTGCAGATTTAAATATATACTTATTATTTACATCCATGTATTTACAGATTCAAAATAGTGGTGATATGTGATGTGCAGAACTTTGAAAAGGCTTCTAGTTGATTTAGTACTTTTTTGTTCTTTTACTTCTATTTCACTGTAAAGTTATTAATAGAGACCAAAAGGTGATTGATTCACTAGGTCTACAATTAATCAGGTGAATAAAAAACTATTGTTACTTTAACTCTTGAGTTCTGATTGTTGCTATGTTTTCAACAATCACGAGCTTTTCTAGGAAGCTGTCTGAATATTTGAAAGACAATAATTCATTGTTTTAAAGGAGTGTAAGACTATAAAAATATCTCTAAATATTTCCATCTAGTTAATTTCAGGTATCAGAAATATTGTAAATGAAACAGAATTACATGGAATAGTTGAAGGGAAGTTCTGGAAGACCAAGAAAAATCTCTACTAGGACAGTTCAAAAATGGGACAGAACTGTGAAACAGAACCCACGGAACTCTGCAAAAGATCTCCTGTATAGTTTTGTGCAGTTTTCCACAAATCCTCATACAAAATTTGTTTACACAAAGATACGCAAGGGAGAGTTGTCAGAGAGAAATATTTTCTGAACTCATTACAAAAATCAATTGTTTCAAGTATATAAAAGAAAACTTTGATGAACCTCTTTTTTTTGGAAGAAAGTGCTCCGGACTGATGAAACAAAAACTGAACTTTACAGACACAACAACACAAGATGTTGATGAAGATTCTCAGTTGTTCCGGTACAGTTGTCTGGAAGTTCAGTCATGGAAATTGGACTCTTTGTTGATTTGAAACATTTTGCTATTTATCAAAGTAGCTTCCTCAATCTGAGGAAACTGGCTAGGGGGACCCTATATATGTCCCCCCATGTCTGAATGGGCTCTTTAGGTGAGTAGTGTGTAAGTATACCCATCAATTTCACAATGTAATTCCTTTAGACATATGGCTTTTGAATAGAGGAAAGGGGAATGGAAAAAAAGGGGGGAATTCTCCAAAACTGAACAAATTCCATCTCACTGTTAGTTAACTATAATTTAAGCTGAAATTATCAATAATCATATCAATTGCTGCATGACATGTGAGGTATATGATTTGAACACAGAGCACTAATATGAACACAGTAATCATGTTCTAATGGCAAACTATAGTTAGAATTCACTAAAATTGTTTGAACCTCACCAGTGTGGTTTGCCCACTTAGCAGTTTGAAAGCATGCAAATGCAAGTAGATTAATGGGTACCATTTCAGTAGGAAGATAACAGTGTTCTGTGTGCCTTTAGCATATAGCTATGCTGGCCACATGACCATGAAAAATATATTTGGACAACTCTGGCTCACTGAGCCAAGAAATGGAAATGAGCACTCTGCCCTAGAATCGGACAGAGAAACCTTTACCTTTTTTTAGTGTGGCTTGTACACTATAGTATATGGCTTTAGATATGAACCAGACCAGTAAGCTTCTTCATTAAAGCTAAATTAAATATGGCTTGGCAAATATGTAAATTTAACCAGGTGCACTTGCGGGAGCAAAAATGATGGAAGTCAGCTGAGAGTAGTAGAACACAAGGCTGTGAAGGACAGGGGGTCAAAAAGGCAGGGATGATGGCAGATAGGCATGTGGGCAGAGCTGAAGAATCCCTGCAGTCATACGCCATAGTGGACTGCTGGGTGGACCAATTTTGATTATGAGGGGCATTGCAACATCCTTACATTCAGGGACTTGGTAGTAAGAACTATTTGTTCAGCACTGTTGTAACTTCAGATGACCGCTGAACAAATGTTCATAATTTGAGGACTGCCTGTAATATGTTATTGGGCACAGATCCCGTCAAGATAATAGAACAAGAGATTTAGTTACAAATCTACATCACATTAGGGACAATATCTATTTCACTGTCTCACCATCCAAATGATACTTTGCTGCTGCTATAGATTCATTGTGGAATACATTCTGTCAGAATGCATAACAATGTCTGTTTCTCAGCACTGTTATTTTTGAATTCGAGAAACAACGTTACTGACATACACAGAAAGTGGAATTGAAACTTGGGCAGATGGATACTTACTTCTTTGTCAGTTTTTAGTAAGCTTTCATTTCCAGACAAATTCAAGATTTGGCCAAGAGGACGGACAACAGCATTTGCCACCTCCCTTCCCACATTTTCAGGATAACTGTGAAGTACGCTGGTGTGACCTTTATCATTTTGAATTACAAGATGTAGAGACCTCCACTCTGAGTACATAATGCCTTTATACTGCAGAGTATACTGTACCTAAAATGAAAGAAAACAGAATTAATATTATTTATTATTGTATACGATTGTGAATAAAAAGGATTGGTGCAACCCATAAAATTACTCAAAAAGGAATTAGAACCAATATTAATAAAATAGCATGGACTATTCAGTTGATATTTTTTTATCCATTCCTCCTATTTATTTTATTATTGAAACAACAGCAAACTTTTGAGACTAAAGAACATTCTTTTAGATCAGAGGTGTCAAACTGGCGGCCTGCGAGCTGGATGCATCATGCGCAGGTCACGCCCACCCTGGCTCCACAAAGGCAAAAAACACCATAAAATATTCGGCACAGCTCTAATGTTCTTTGCTCTTCTTTTTTGTTAAAAACCCACAATGGCCCTGGAGAATAAATTCTTCAATCTACCAACTAGAAATGTTGTGAAAAACTTAATCAATACCAATATTGGCCCATAGCTTTTGTAAAGACTTTAGGTACTAAAGCTTCTTCCCAAATCCTGACATCTTATAGGATAGAATTCATCATCTTTTGTAGAAGTTGTAAAAGTTCATGCTCAAAACATTTATAATAAAGACACAATAAAATCCATCTGGTCCAGGCACTTTTCCTGGTTTAATCTTTCTTTTATAGCTTCAGAGATTTCCCTTATAGTTATAGGTCCATTCATAATTTGTCTTTGTTTGTAATCCTTTTTTAGATATTCATTCATTTTTTCTACATAAATGTCATGTCCTTTATACAAATTAGGGTAATACTGATAAAATCCTTTTTGCATAGCCATTATCCATCTTCTATTGAGATTTCAATATCATTTTTTTTAGTTTATATGACAACCATTTGCCTGGTTTATTTGGAATTTCAAGGTTTATTTGCTTTACATAATATTATCATTTCTCTTACAGTTAACATATTTTTCAAATTTTTAAAGCACACAGACAGCTCTTTTAGCTTGTTTATGCCCACACATATTACTTTATTACTCTTGAGACAAACAATTACAAAATGAAGGGGAAAGATGCACAGACACATCCTGTGATTTTCAACTCTAAGTGGATACAGTGGGTGGAGGATTTATAAAAATTATTCAAATACAGTATTGAGATCTGCAGAGCATATATTACAGGAATATCAATCCCAAAAGAGCACTTTTATTCAAAAGCTGGTGCAGGTAGAGCAAAACTTAGAATAAGGTTTATGCTATGATCAGCATAAATAAGTAAGTTTATTACAGCAGGAATAATGCCTGCATTTTATTATTCAGGATTCAGATGAAAATATCCACTGAAGACATGTAATCCATTTACAACTATATTTAAGTATTTATGCAAATACAGTAGAACTTACGCAGTTCTGATGGCTGAAGAGCATCTCTCTCTATGTATGTATGTATGTATGTATGTATGTATGTATGTATATACACATACACACACACACACACACACACACACACACAGAGTTCTCCCTTAGCAACTGCTCTTTCAGCAACCATTCAAAGCTATAATGTTGCCAAAACTAACTTTATGACAAATGCCTGCATTTAAAACTTTTGCAGTGTCCTTCAGTCACGTTATAACCATTATAGTCAATGGAATGGATACTCATGATAAAAAGAATCTGTGGCCTAGTTTATTCAGTGAGTTAAAACACTGCAAAGCTACCCCGTGTGATTTATTCAATAAACTATGTTTAAGCATGCTGTGTAAACCAAGTTTATACCTTACCTTCCATGTCTTACATTTCTATGAATCACTCTCACAGATGACAATTCCCCATATTCAAGAAACATCAAGAAAAACATACTTCGGGATATATTGTAAATTAAGCATAGTTATGTTTAATATATATCAGGATTATAACTATATTTCCAATTTAAATATGAAAATGCAACTAATATATTACACAAATAATATAGTTTATGGATGTGCCTTCTTTGGTAAATTCTAAGACTTGCATATGGAAAAAATGTAAGTGTAGAATTTCATCAAAATATTTGAAAAAGGGAAGCATGAAGCTAAACATATTATTTTTAAAAATCTTATGTATTATGAAGTCCAATCTCCTGTGTAATGCTTTTGTTTTTTTAAAAAAAACAGAGCACTGAACACAAACAAATAAAGATATAAATATAGAGATAGACATAGATATACATATAAGCATTTTAATTCAAGAAAAATTTCTTCTGTTCAGTATGAATACGTAGCTTACTAGACATGGTCAAACAGCCTATAATAGAGATCATTAAGCTTATTCATTCAAATTTTTCCTCTGGAATATATTTATATAAGAGAATGTCTAGCTCAGCACAAAAGGAAAAGTTGCAAAGAACAATTGCAATAAGATTATGTAAGTGATATGCAAATGAAGGAAAGTCACACTAAACAGGAAACTGATATATTCAAAAGGATTTCCTTCTCTCCTATTAACTTCCTAAAGAGTCAATTTTTATTTCCTGGAGAAGAAAATGGAATAAAATTTCTGCCACTGCTTAAAAGATCAAGAAGCAATTACACATCTGTAGTATGTGAACCCATCCCAGCTATGTTTCTGACACCTTAATCTTCATGAATCAACATTTTTTCCTTGGTAATTCAAATCCAGATCACGGGGACTAACAAAGATACCTTTTGTTGGTGCAGTCCTTGGTCACATTATAAAACATCTGTGCTTTTAAGACAGAATTGTATATACATCATTATCATCATAAGATCCATTTGCATTTCTCATTCCTGGCTCTGCAGAGCTTGAGCCAATGAGAAATAGTTATAATTATAATCTCAAGTCAGCAGTTTTGGAGTTTTAAAATCATTGCATCCATTTTAACTCACTTTCTAGAACTAGTTTATCTCTCCCATCCAAGATTTGGTTTAGCTTTCTCTTCCTCATACAATTCCATTTATACAACTTCATTCTGCCTGTCACACTTTAAAACTTTGCAAAAGAATTCAAGATTTCAAATCTTTTTTTTTAAAAGACTGTATGCTATATCTTTCTGCATCCTACTTAACATTACTATATAGTAGTATATCAAATTAAATCAGGTACTTTAAGGAAAAAACCCCAAAGTTTTCATATTTATAAGATATATTTTTTGATATGGTATATGATATACGTTACGTGTACAGCATTTAGTTGAAGGAATGTCTTTGGTAATTTGGTATTTGATATTGTGATTTGGTTCATACAATGGTAAGTTATAATATATTGTACTTCCATGTTTCAGTATTTTGTGGAAACCAAACCACTACAATATTTTTCCTCAACTAGATTTTATCTGGGTTAACACTGTTCCTAACACAGACCAGTGATTCATAAAGAATATTCAGATGTGAATTTAAACCAAGTGGCTGCTAATTGAAGCTAAGGTTCAGCACCAGACAATAGAGAATGCTATGGCAGTTGATCAACAATTTGCCTGATTTGTGCCACTTCTGCACTGTTTGCCAATCATTCCTTGTTTGTTTTTAAACACACTGCACTGAGTTGCACACTGTGGTGTAGTTTGTTGAGTTTTAGTTTAGCATAATATGTGATCACCTAAACTGCTGCAGTTTCTTTCAGCAAAACATGGTTTATAGCTTAATGACCATAATGGTGATTTATTTATTATTATTCAGCAAGCTATAGCTTTGTCTATTGCATAAATTTAGTAACTTGGTCTTCTGAAAGATAAAGAAAAGATATTTTATATTCTACCACAAAGTGCACCTCACTCATTATCCTCACACCTCTATCCAGTTTCTACCACAATCCTGCTCCATCTTACTGAAACTAAAATGATCAAGGCTTGGAACTGGAGTGGCAATTCAGTTGGAGGAAGCAGGAGCAGCGGCTGATTGTTCATGTAGCTTTCAGAAGCAATAGAACTGACCCTAGTCAGCCAATGTCTTTTGGAAAGATTCCAGGCACCTGCTGCCTCCTGATTTCTGTGTGAATGGAGAGAGGGAATGGCCAGCAACGTAAAAGTAAAGAGGCTGCTGCCCACTACACACCAGAAAGCACAACCCAGAGTTTGGGGAGTTTATAGTTAGAGTACTCTTTACCTATCTGAAGAGTGCTTCTAAATTTTGGTTTATTCCATACAGCAAATACTGGTTTAAATACCAGGAACTTAAACTCTCCACAAATACTAGATAATCTCACTGTTTATCTTTTTGTATCATAACTGAAGTAGCAAGGAGTTGTACCTGCTAACACAAACACTGAAAACTTGGGATTTCATACCATAAATACTGGATTAAAAAACAAACCTGCCTGGGTATGCTCTTTTGCAAAGATGTGTTATTGGTAATCACAAAATAGGCCATTTATTATATAATCTGTCCAATAAACAGAGTTCCCTAGGCCATATACTGCACTCCAAAAATTAAAAACGCAATGCACAATCATTATTGGTTTAAAAAAAATACCCAAGGAACAAAAATGAAATGAAGAAAAATGAGCCCCAAAGAAATTAAAGAAATAAAAGTGCTAAATGGTCTTTAAACTTGAGAGAATTAATATAATAATAATAATAGTAGTAGTAGTAAAGTTGGAAGGGACCTTGGAGGTCATCTAATCCAACCCCCTGCTCAGGCAGGAAACCCTACACCATGTCGGAAAAATGGCTGTCCAGTCTCTTCTTAAAAACTTCCAGTATGATTTCACTTCATGTCAAAAAGATAATACCACTGCAACACAGAAGAATCTATGTATAGATATTTAGTTTTTGTTATTTAGTTTACAAAAAGTCAGTTTCTAAATATAATATTAAACTTTGGCCACATAACATTGATCAAGTTTTCAATTACATAGATAAAGGTCCAGTTAATAAGTAGAAAGTAAATATATATCATCCATGTAAGGTTTTAAACCTTTGAACTATGGTGCTAGAGAAGACTCCTGCAAGTCCCTTGGACTGCAAGGCGTTCAAACCAGTCAGTCTTAGAAGAGATCAACCCTGACTGCTCTTTAGAAGGCCAGATCCTGAAGTTGAAACTCAAATACTTTGGCCACCTAATGAGAAGGAAGGACTCACTGGAGAAGAGCCTGATGCTGGGAAAGATTGAGGGCAATAGAAGAAGGGGACGACAGAGAATGAGGTAGCTGGATGGAGTCACTGAAGCAGTAGGCGTGAACTTATATGGACTCTAGAAGATGGTAGAGGACAGGAAGACCTGGAGGAACGTTGTCCATGGGGTCGCGATGGGTCGGACATGACTTTGCAATTAACAACAACAACAAAGGTTTTAAACGGGGATGGCACTGTCTTTCCATTTTAAAAGAGTAATTTAAAAACTCATGCTCATAGTTCTTCACATGATAAATTCCAAATGTTTGGTATATAATACAAAATCACATTGTCTTTAATCATGTTACTGTTCCTAATTCAGTTTTTTTCTTCCATTTAATCATGTCCAATTCTCAAAGACTAACTGAACAAGTTACTGAAGTTTTCTTGGCAAGGTTTTTCAAAAGTGTTTGCCATAACACCCTTCCTATGGCTGAAAGAAAGTGACTCGCCCAAGGTCACCCAGCTGGCTTTGTACCTAAGGTAAGACAAGAACCCCCAGTTTCCCAGTTTCTAGCCTGATGCCTTAACCACTCTCTAAATAAATAACAAACCTTCAATAATCAAATTAACAAACATATAAATACTAAACCAAAACAGAATAGGGCAAGACTATATTATATAAATGCCTCCCTCCATAATTTTATGCTTCCACACAATAAATTTGAGATCACATTTTTAAAAAACTGTGAAGTATTAATAAGCATTAAAAACTTAATTGAAACAGCCAGATCATAATAGTCCTTAAGTTTCTAAATAACTCATCTGTAATTGCGGGTTAAATGTACTATTTATTTTAATGTCCTTGCACATAGCAAATGTGCATCTTTGGTTGCCTATAAAGTATATATTACACACTTTAAAATGACATTTTAATGCCAATAATATTGTAATGCACAACTTTCAGTGGCTGCTAAAGCAACTGGGGCACACCATTAAATCAATAGTTTGTTTATAAGATTTATAGTATATAGCCCATCTCACAAATGGTGGCCTACAATAAAACCAATTAAAATAATTAAAACAAACCCAAATATAAATAATACAACAGGAGCATACATTAGCATCCTGCATATAGTGTAATCATCTTATAGACTTCCATTTCCCTGGGATCTCCAAAGCTTTTGAAAAAAAAGAAACCAATATTTTTAGGTATTTCTTAAATGCCATTAGGATTAGGGCTAATCTCACCTCAGGGGGAAATAGTGATCCAGAGGGTTGGTACTTTGATAGAAAAGGCCTGGGTCATATCAGATGGAACCCTTTAGCACAGTGGTTCTCAACCTTTTTAATGCCGCGACCCCCCAACCGGTCATAAGTCGAGGACAACCGGTCGTAAGTCGAGGACTAGTCAACTGGTGCAGCACCGTTTGCAGAATGGAACTTTTGGTGGGCTCAGCAGGGCAGAGACAGCCTGGACAATTCCTATTGGCTTTTGAAAGCCAATAGAATTAGACTCTATTCAAGAGAGTCTATTCTATTGGCTTTCAAAAGCCAATAGAATAAAAGGGAGTAGCACAGCTAAGGAAAAGGGAAAAAAATGGCGGCCTCCGTTGTTCGGCGACCCTCGTGAAATGGTTGTTTGACCCCAAATGGAGTCCCGACCCACAGGTTGAGAACCACTGCTTTAGCAGATAGGACCCATGACATTCCCTTTCTTCAAGATCTGATGAGATGTGTAAATATTATCAGGGAAAAGCAGTAATTCAAATAACTGGGCCTCATGCCATGTAGGGCTTTAAAGGTCAGAACCAGAGCCTTGAATTGCACCCAAAAGCAAAGTGGCAATGAATGTAGCTCACATAACCCTCCATGCCACTGCATTTTGTACCAGTTGAAGTTTCTGATGCTTTTCAAAGGCAGCTCCATGTAGAGCATATTAAAATAGTCTATTCAGGAAGTAAGCATAACATGAGTAATGATGAACAGAGCCTCACAATACAGGACTGGCCCAACTGATGCACCACACAAAGATATGCAAAGGGCATACTCTGGTTTCTCTTCAGATCGTATAAATATTTTGTCTTTTACTAAAGATGTGCAAAGGCCCTCCTAGTCATAACTGCCACTTATTTCTGAGCAGGAGTTGTGAGTCCAGAAGGACCCCCAGATTGCACATTGGGTCTCCTTCGGCAGTACAATCCCGTCCATTACCAAAGATAATAAAGTCTGGGATTCAGAAGGCTCCAAAACCTCAAACCACTCAATGTTGCTAGGATTTAGTTAAAGCCTACTGTTCCCCATTCAAAATGCACAGACTCCAGGTACCAAGACAGGATATCATTAGCCTTGTTTACTTTGCCAGACTGATGACACTTCACCCCATAGTGATGGATTATCTTACCCACCAGCTTCATGCAAATATTAAACAGAAGCAGAGAGAGTATGACCCCTGCAGCAGCCTCATAAGAGAGGCCAAGGGTGGAATGTCTCATTACCAATCAACTCCAATTTGCATCTGCCCCACAGAAAGGAAAAATAGCAGTAGCAGCACAATACAGTGTCACATGCGCCTACTCTATGGAGTTGATCCAGAAAGTTACCATGGTCAATAGCATTGAAGACCTCCAAGAGGTCTAGTACAGCCAAGATGGATGCACTACCCCCATCCCACCCCTGCCAGAAGTCATCCAAAAGTGCAACTAAATGTTTATTTAATTGTATATTTTGACATTTTAGTGTTATACAAGGACCTTATAGAAAACAAAACCAACTGGCTTACAAAACCAAAATATCGTACATTATAACAATAATTAATATCATTACCTTCTTTCTTCTTACTTATCCTTTCAAGTGCATCTAATGATTATAAAGTTGTAAATAAAGCAGGCAGTTTCACAGGTAATAGGTTTAATTATTTAAATTAGCTTTATAGGTTTTAGGAGCTCTGTGTCTACAATTTTATGTTGTTGTTGTTGTTGTTAATTGCGAAGTCGTGTCCGACCCATCGTGACCCCATGGACAACATTCCTCCAGGTCTTCCTGTCCTCTACCATCTTCTGGAGTCCATTTAAGTTCACACCTACTGCTTCAGTGACTCCATCCAGCCATCTCATTCTCTGTCGTCCCATTCTTCTATTGCCCTCAATCTTTCCAAGCATTAGGCCCTTCTCCAGTGAGTCCTTCCTTCTCATTAGGTGGCCAAAGTATTTGAGTTTCAACTTCAGGATCTGGCCTTCTAAAGAGCAGTCGGGGTTGATCTCTTCTAGGACTGACCGGTTTGAACGCCTTGCAGTCCAAGGGACTCACAGGAGTCTTCTCCAGCACCATAGTTCAAAGGCCTCAATTCTTTTGCGCTCAGCCTTTCTTATGGTCAAACTTTCACAGCCATACATTGCAACTGGGAAAACCATGGCCTGGACTATACGCACTTTTGTTGGCAGGGTGATGTCTCTTCTTTTTAGTATGCTGTCTAGATTTGCCATAGCTTTCCTCCCCAGGAGCAAGCGTCTTTTAATTTCTTGGCTGCAGTCCCCATCTGAGGTGTTCTTGGAGCCCAGAAAAATAAAATCTGTCACTACCTCCATTTCTTCCCCATCTATTTGCCAGGAATTGAGAGGGCCGGATGCCATGATTTTGGTTTTCTTAATGTTGAGTTTAAAGCCAACTTTTGCACTCTCCTTCTTCACCCACATCAAGAGGCTCTTTAGTTCCTCTTCACTTTCTGCCATTAGAGTGGTATCATCTGCATATCTTAGGTTGTTGATATTTCTCCCGGCAATCTTAATTCCAACTTTTGATTCATCTAGCCCTGCCTTTCTCATGATGTGCTCTGCATATAAGTTAAATAGGCAGGGTGACAGTATACAGCCTTGCGGGACTCCTTTTCCAATTTTGAACCAATCAGTGGTTCCGTGTTCGGTTCTCACTGTTGCTTCTTGACCCGCATATAGGTTTCTCAGGAGACAAATGAGATGGTCTGGTACTCCCATCTCTTTAAGAACTTGCCACAATTTGTTGTGATCCACACAATCAAAGGCTTTTGCATAGTCAATGAAGCAGAAGTAGATGTTTTTATGGAACTCCCTAGCTTTCTCCATGATCCAGCGTATGTTGGCAATTTGATCTCTAGTTCCTCTGCCTCTTCGAAATCCTGCCTGTACTTCTGGTAGTTCTCGATCCACATACTGCTGGAGTCTAGCTTGTAGGATTTTAAACACAACTTTACTAGCATGTGAAATGAGTGCAATGGTGCGATAGTTTGAACATTCTTTGACATTGCCTTTCTTTGGAATTGGAATGTAAACTGACCTTTTCCAATCCTGTGGCCACTGTTGAGTTTTCCAAATTTGCTGGCAAATTGAGTGTAGCACTTTTACTGCATCGTCTTTTAAGATGTTGAATAGCTCAGCTGGAATACTGTCACCTCCACTAGCTTTGTTGTTGCTCAGATTTTCTAAGGCCCATTTCACTTCACATTCTAGGATGTCTGGTTCAAGGTCAGTGACCATCTCATTGTGGTTATCTGGGACGTTAAGCTCATTCTTGTTTTTATGTTATGTTATGTTACATTTATTCACTTAATTCACTTGCCTAAATGCATACAGCTTAGAGTAAGGTTATAAACATATGGATATATATTACCTTTTACCCATCTTTACTTTCTTTACTAGTTATCATAATCAGGTTTCATTTATTCATTCATTCACTAATACCAACATTTTCCAAGTATAATTTGCAGCTTTCAGTGATGAAAAATAAAATTGAAATTTGACTAAAAAAGAATTACATCTTGAAAAGATATCAGAGGAATCACATAAAAACTTCCAAATTGTGCACAGAGTGGTTTTTCAACTTGATCTCTTGGATGCCATTGAAATAGAGGTCAAAATATATGCTCAATGTTAAAACTAAAAAATAGGAAATGTAAAGTCCCATTTGAGTTTATATGATAGATCTAGTTTGGATAAAGAAAATCTAGGGGTTTGTGCTTCCCGTAAAAACTTTAATAACTTATCAATCTTCTTAAAAAGCCTTAGGTAGTAACATGGGAATCTCTATATATATCAGTCTTGAAGTGATATTTTCCCTATAAACTGACTAGAATTTTAACTACTGTATTTATTTAAATCAATATGAGATAAGAATTTAGATATATTTATGTTTGCAAACCAAATTATTTGAGATAATTATTCCAAGGTATTTAAATGAATCGAAACATCAAGTAAAATAGTATTTGTAAATTTCCATTGATATATCTGAGCTTGCAGGATAAATGAGACTTCCTCTAGTTAATTCGGTAATCTGATGATGTAAGCAAACCAACCATTAATATATTATTAATGTATTTGGATATATAATTTTCATAATTAAAAAAGTTTGCTCTCGACTCCAACCACTTTTATGCCCAATATAGCTTATCAGTACCTAATTATACAAGAAGATAATTGTCATTCTTGAAGATTCAAAGAAGTATCTTGATGAGGAAATAATTCCTTTTGTACTGACCCTGACCAAATAATTAAAATATCACATTTTAATCCAATTAATAAGGAAGAAAAACCATGTTTGGCCAAGATATAATCCAAAAATTTTCACTGAAATATGTACAAGGCTTTGTTTACATCCAACAAGACCTGATTATTTCAATTTTCTATAAAGAAAAACTAGTGCCAATATATCAAAGGTTTGTTGCTCTTTTTCAAAACCAGGCTGTTTAGAATCAACAATGAAATGTAATGGTGTCTGTAATCTATGTGACAAGATTCACTGCCAAATTTTGGCATTAATATTTAAAAAGGAAATTGGACAATAGTTTGCCTGGACAGCAGAATGTTTGTGGCCTTCAAAATTACAGCTATATAAGCTTCATAAAAGGAAATTTTTAAAAAAGCTAATGCAACTCAGAGAGGTTAGGCAGCTGGTGGAATTACAGAAGGATATGAAGATTAAGGATAAGACATGGTTACTGAAAAAATACAAGTGTATCTGGAGTCTAGAGACTGCTGGACAAAGGCTCATAGCACTGGCTATCAGGCTAAGGAGATATATTAAAGAAGCAGAGGTCAAGAAGATAAATGCTCTGTTCTCCAAAGAACCATCCAAGATGTACTCCCAACTGCAGTGCAAAAACACAGTAGCCACAGAGGTACCAACAGCAGAATAGTACTGGAAGAACATATGGGAGAAAGAGAAGACACATAACACCAGTATAAAGTGGCTGTAGGACTTCAGAGCAGAGCACAGTAATTTTCCAGAACAGAAACCAATCACCATCACAGTAACAGACTTCTAACAGCAGATCAAGAACATGAAGAGCTAGATAGCACCTGGTGTGATGGACTGTGCACCTGGAGGAGCAGTGAAGAGTTTTGGTAGACAGAGCTTTCCCAGGGAGTACATTCCATCAGGGAGAAGTCAAATCAAGAGACTGCACAATCTCAAGCTAGATGGGGGAGGGGAAAGAGTTCAGGGTGCCACCCCCCACATTCTCCTAGGATATATCTACTAGGTTAGGTTATATATTTAACCATGAAAAGATTCTACCCATTAGGTAGAAGAAAATAAAGATAGGACTCGACTGGATTTTATCGTGTCACCTTTTTTCTTTTAAAATGTGATTAGCCCATACTGTACACAATGCACAGTTTTATGCAAGGGAATAAGTACTTATGGTCATCCAAATATTGCTGCACCGCTAGCATCCTTCATCACTCAGTAATATTTGGTGACCCACAGATCTTAACTCCTGCTATATATTTACCAAAAACCAATCATCTCCCCAAGATAAAAGGGAGCATGCATAGTCACAACCCAAGAGGGTATCTGGGGATATATACATAATTCAGTGGGGGGGACAGATCATTTCACAGATTATGTGCTATCAAGTTTTTGACTCCTAGCGATCATATAATTTTTCTCCTTCTCCATCTCATAAATGGAAGACCAATATAGCAATAGCACTTAGACTTATATCAGGGGTCCCCAACCCCCGTCCATGGACCAGTACCGGACCGCAGGATGCCAGCAATCGGTCCACACAAACAAGCAAAGCTTCATCCATGGGATGCAAGCAGCACACAAAACTACACATTCTTCGGTCCGTGGAAAAACCTTTCTCCATAGAACCGGTCCCTGGTGCCCAAAAGGTTGGGGACCTCTGACTTATATACTGCTTCACAGTGTTTTGTAAGCTGCTTACAGAATCAGCATATTGCCCCCAACAATTTGAGTCCTCATTTTACCAACCTCAGAAGAATGGAAGGCTGAGTCAACCTTGAATGGTTCAGAATTGAACTCCTGGAGTGAGCAGTGAGTTAGTCTGCAGTACTGCATTCTAACCACTGTGCCACCACGACTCTTCCACATATACACCTTGCTTCTTACTGCTTTTTATTCTAATGATAGTGAACAAAATTTCAGTACTGCCAAATCCAGAAACTGCACAGATGCTTTTATCAATAGAGAAATATTTTCAAGTATTAAATCTCTAGGCTCAAAAGAAAATATTGCAGGTTGAACTACAACAAACAATGCTTCTATGTACTATAAGAATCCAGTTTTAATGTTAGATTAGTTCCGGAAAAAACAATATCCAATCTCTATTTAGTACTATGAGCCATGGCACAGTCAACCCTCAGCCCAAATTTTCATCAAAACCTTGTTGCAAAACCAATAGGGAAACAGAAAAAATTTGCAAATCACTTTGAAATCTTAAAAGATTAAATATATATTTAAAAATTTAAAAAAGAAACATACATCAACTTATCCAAGGATTATTAAGTTCTGGATAAAAAAATTCAGATGGCGTTAAGTTTATAACTACACTGTTTGACCCATACATGCAAAAAAGCCTCTTTTATCACCATTCATTCGGGATTCGCATATTTTTTTTCTCTGCAAGTTGGTCCATGAAATGAAATAGTATGATGTTCAATTATATATTCTTATATGGCAAATTTTTATATAATCTTCAATAAGCTTATTTTTGGGTTAATTCATATATGTATCAGAAATCCATATAATTACATTGCTTTAACACAGAAATACAGTTGTATATTCTTAAACTATAGTTGCCTACAAGTTTTCAGCAAAATAGGCTGCACTTCAGAAAATACTAAATTATAGCTAGAAAGCCAGTAAACAAATCTAGCTACAAAGATTTAAGAATCAGTATAAGAGGAACATGACATCAGTGACTGTGTAAGACAGGCATGTCAAACTCACGATGTCACGTGATGTCGCGCAACGTATCGGAACTTTTTCCCTATTGCTGGCAATGGGGCGGGCGTGGTTTTGGCGTGACACATCCGGCCCACGGGCAGACAGTTTGACATGTCTGGTTTAAGATGTTCATCATATAATTCTAGGGCCTTTTGTGTTAAGTATAAAATATCAGTCAGTACTATGGTAGAGATGCTGAGAAGACACACTCTCTAAATAATAGATGCAGCAAATAGAAGCCCCAAGATTCTAAATCAGGAAATAGTGATAAATACTTCTGAAAGTTTTTAAAAAGATATAAGGAATACGTTAGACATCATCCTTTTGAATTAATGGAATTTGGAGACTTTACAGAGTACAAATATCAGATCAATACCTGAATAGAATACATGATGTTCACAGAGGACAAGAATGGAGCACTCTCACTGAAACAGTTCAAACCAACTTATAGGGAAAATCAGGAATTCAGTGAATTCATGCCTGCTTACCCTTAGACAGGATATAAAATAAGAAACAGCAACAAAAAGAGACTTCCTCGGGTTAAGTTTGACTTGTGATGCTATGGGAATATGTTCATGTGGCTTTCTTTACAACAGAATAAAAGGGGATTTCCATTATCATCTTTAAGGATGATTTTTTTTAAATTCCCTAGTCTACTCTATAGCCCTGGAGTTTCCTAGTGGTCTCTTATCCAAGTACTAATCAAGTCCAATTGGTTTTTTTGAGATCAGCTAAGATCAGCTAGGTGCTGCCACCTGCTGTGGGCAAAACATAGAAGCCTTTTCATATAAGTTCTATGGTTAACTTCAGAATGACTTAAATTTTTACAAGATTTGGAGGAAAGTAACACAAGTAGATCTAATGATAAACTAAAGCTGTTCCAGTAAGCTAAGTACGGTAGTGCACTAGGGAAGGATATGTTTTCCCCCATACTTATCATTTCCTCTTATCATTTACAGTGTTTTGCAGAACTTCTTGCACCCTGTATTTAATATAATCCTAAACTAAAACTGTATATTTTTTTTATAAACTTTGGAAAAATATTAAAATAGCAACTAATATATTCAGGGCAGAGAGTAAATAAGAACATCATTCTTAATGCTATTTCAATTAGCCAATACATTGTGTTGTGTTGGAAATATCCTTAAAAAAATACATTAGCAACAGCCCCACCTATAAACGAGGGAAAGCGAAAGACATGCCTGATTAAAAACCGCTTACCCCAAATGCAGGAACCTGGTTCCTCCGGATAGTTTGAACAACTCCCACAATCCTTTGCTATTCGCTAGGCTAAGCGGGACTGATGGGAGGTGAAGTCCAAACCATCTGGAGGGCATTTGATTATCTTTCTCATCTTACGTATGCTTGGGCTGAGTACCGAGCCCATAGTTCGCTCCTCGTCGCTCAGCCTGCTCTACAGGTTGCTTGCTCCGAGTAGCTGCAACCAACCCGAGTGCAATCGTTTACTGAAATCGCTGAGGTGGGAATGATTCGGAATGGAAAGTGCTCGGCTCAGACACGGCCTAGCTCCAGCTTCCCGCGCCCTAAGTTCATGAGAAGACTGGCTCATTTCCCGCAGGGAGCACTTTTCCCGAGTAGCGGCCCCACCCGTGCACGCCAGGAGTCGCCGCTTCCCCATCTCAAGCACATCCCGGAGCCTCAGCGCCATGAAGCGGCAGCCCCGGGGAAGTGAAGGGACGCCCAGGCCAGGAGTCTTTCGCCAGGATTCATCTTCCAGAAAAGGCATTCGACCTCAAGGCCTCCAATCCCAGAAGAAAAGAAAAGGCCAGAATGCGGCGCAGAGGTCAGAGCCCGGCGATGCAGGGCCCGACAAAGCAAAGACGGCCCACGGCTTCTGGGGTGTAGTCAGCGGGCAGAGGACCCCTCGGCGCTTACCTGCATCGAGATGACCGGCTGACATGTCTGGGGTAAAGGCAGCCGCTCCGCCCTCAAGCGCCCGGTTCCATAGCGCTCGCCGGGAGTGAGGGGAGAGAGAAATCGAACGCTCCGCTCAAGTCTCTCTGGACACTTCCGGCCGTGTTAAAAAACTCACGCCCGAAAACCCGACATTCATCCCATCCAACACGCACGCGCCTTGACAACATTCCCCGCTGCCGTGCTAAAGAAGTTCTTTCTACCCTCGACGCTCGCTCTCAACCGGAAGTACGTATGAGCGTGACATTTCCTTTGGAAGGCGGGGGGGAGGGGAGGGGACGGAGGGAGGGAGGGATTTTGAAAGTTTTGCGCTGTTCGCGTTACGCCGCTCGCTTTGCTCGGCCCTCTTCCTTATCCTCAGGATGTCGCATTTAAAGGAGCTGGATTTATTTTGATGACTCGGGATGCCTACGGCTGCCGCTCCTAACTCTTCCCGCAGTCATGGACCTTAAATTCCCAACCATGGAACCGTGTCATCCCGAGCAGGTTCCAGTGCTGACTATGGATAATGTAGACTTGCTGCCCTAAACAACTGGAGAGGGATAGGTTGGGGGGGGGGGAAACGGACTGCATTACAACCGACGGTGTAACTCCATTGTCACTCTTGTCATAGTTTACTGCAGTGTTGTTCAATCCCAGCAACGTTACGATATGTGGGCTTCAATTCCCAGAATTCCCTAACCTGCCATGGGAAATGACTCCTACTTACACAGAGAGGATTTTTATTGGAGGAAGAGAATGAGGTGATTGTCCAAGCTTCCTCATGTCAATAAGAGGTTATGTTATCTGCTTTATTAAGGCAGGAAGTAACATGAGCTTGTTTCTCTACTCGTGAGGAACTGCAAGATGGCACCTCAAGCAGTTGATTTAAAATATTTTAAAAGAATAGCCAACACGAGTTGTTTTCATTCCCATGGATCTTTTTTCTAGAACTAGCCCTGCCTTTGAGTTAATACATATATACTAACAGCTATTGAGATTATTTCAGATGGACACCTGGACAACAGTTTAAAACAGTAAGACTTATTTAGATCTGCACCCTTGTTATTTACAAATTTCTTAAAGAGGAAATTGCCATCAGAGTGCATCAAGGATTAATTTCAGTAGCATCTGCCAATAAAGCTAGCTAGCATTGACTCTGATCTCCACGTGCTTAGGCAAAAATGTTAACAAAGAGTGATTCTTCCAGTTTAGGCCAGAAACCAAGAGATTGTGAATTCCAATCTTGTCTTGGATGAAAGCCAGCTGGATGTCTTTGGGCCAATCACTCTCTTTCAGCCCATGATGTCAGGCTCAGGCAA
Source organism: Crotalus tigris (assembly GCF_016545835.1). Taxonomy (NCBI): domain Eukaryota; kingdom Metazoa; phylum Chordata; class Lepidosauria; order Squamata; family Viperidae; genus Crotalus; species Crotalus tigris. The sequence goes on from NW_024099112.1 coordinate 753,783, forward strand.
CAAGCCAGTCAATTCCTGTTACAACCAAATGGATCAACAATGGATTGAACCTAAAAAAATGGATTTGCATGAAAATGCTAGGAAGAAAAAAGTTCTTCAAGATGCTCAAAATATTTGGAGTATTGAAACTATTTTTTGAAATCAGTAAATCAGTTTTCAAACTCATATATCAGATGGAAATGAAGACATTAAATTTTAGCAATAGCTTGGCTGCTTTCATTGAGTACTCTTTTCCACTAGGACAGTGTTTCTCAGCCTCAGTAAGTTTAAGATATGTGGACTTTTAACTCCCAGATTAAATTTTCCCAAGCTGGCAGGGCAATTCTGGAAGTCTGCACATTTTAAAGTTGTTGAGGTTGAGAAACGCTGGATTAGTGATTACAAAGTGAAATATTAGGCTGGATAATATTCTGGGGCTACACTAATGAGTTGGATTTCCTTGGGGAAATGTAAAAAAATTGACACAAAATCCTATAAAATGTTTTTTACTATTTATTCTTCTAGCATGGTGCTTTTTCATTGTGCAGAAATTTAACTTTATGTGTAAAAAATGGAAATATATTGAGGTACCCAAAATAAAAGACAATAAGTATTTTTGTGGAATATCGAATACTTTATGGACATTTTGCTGAAAATGGAAAGAGCTAAGATAATGGTTTTTAAACTGGGCAATTGGAAAAGTATTGAATAAGAAGATGAATTGATTATTGTTATGTTTAAGAGAGAGGAGGGACAATAATTTTGAAGGTAACTGCTGTAATGAAATCAGAAGTCACTCCTTTAATTATCTTTGTTTCTTTTCCTTTATTGTTTCCTGCACTACTTCTTTCTTTCTTTTTATATTTCTTATTTTTCTCTTATTCAAGTAAAAATTCACAATGCAACAATTGAAAACCTCCTTGCAGCCAGGATCCAATGGCACTGGAGGAACAATCTCTGAAGGTACTTTCCATCCACCCACCAGTTCTGAGCATATGGTAGAGCTCAGATGATCTGCCCTTTGGATTGCATTATCCTTATGTGTTATAGCATCATGACATAATGGAAACTGATCCTGGCACATGAAAGCAGACTTCAAAGACCACTGTCAAAAAAGCATGAATAGAATAGAATAGAATAGAATAGAATAGAATAGAATAGGAAGGGACCTTGGAGGTCTTCTAATCCAGCCTCCTGCTTAAGAAGGAGGACCTATACCAGTGATGGAGAACCTTTTAGAGACCGAGTGCCCAAACTGCAACCCAAAACTCACTTATGTATCATCAGGTGACGGGTGGGCATGGCCCATTGGGTGGGCGTGGCCCATTGGGTGAGCATGGCCCATTGGGTGGGCAAGGCTGCAGTGGTAGCGGCAGACTTGGTGGGACTAAAAATTTCAATCAATTCCAACTTTGCGAGATTTTTTTTCCGTGAGAAGTTGAAATTGATTGATAGAACCTTTTTTTTTTGCACATAGCGGCAGAGGCCTAAAGAGAAAAAGTTTTATAAAACCCAGCTGAAGGCCTAGGACTGGGGCGATGACGCACATGCCCACAGAGAGGAGTCTGTGTGCCACCTGTGGCACGCATGCCATAGGTTCGCCACCATGGACCTATACCATCTCAGACAAGTGACTGTCTAGCCTCTTCTTAAAAATCTCCAGTGATGGAGCACCCACAATTTCTGGAGGCAAGCTATTCCACTGGTTAATTGTCCTCACTATCAGGAAGTTTCTCCTTAATTCCAGGTTGCTTCTCTCTGATCAGTTTCCAACCATTGTTTTTTGTCTTGCCCTCTGGTGCTTTGGTGAATAATGTGATCCCCTCTTCTTTGTGGTATCCTCTCAAATACTGGAATACTGCTATCATTTCTCCCCTATTTCTTCTTTTCTTTAAACTAGCCAAATCCAAGTCCTGCAATCGTTCTTCGTATGTTTTAGTCTCCAGGCCTTTAATCAGTGGTGGAATTCAGCCGATTCGCACCAGTTTGGCAGAACCGGTAGCTAATTTTTTGTTGCCCAGCCCCAGAATGGACTTCTGGAAATGGCATCTATACAGAGAACCAGCTGTTCACATATTTGAATTCCACCACTGCTTTTAATCATCTTAGTTGCTCTTCTCTGAATTTTTTTCAAACTCTCAACATCTTTTTTGTAGTATGGTGACCAAAATTGGTTGCAGTATTCCAGGTGTGGTCTTATTAGGGTTTTATAAAGTGGTACTAATACTTCACATGATCTTGATTCTATGCCTCTGTTTTTTTTTTGTTTTAAACAAATTTTATTGTTTTTTTAAATTCTTAAAGCAACATATTCAGGACACACCGTGGTGTTGGGGTAATCAAACATCTTGAAAAAAGACATATTTACATAATATAATCAATACGTCAAATATTCCCTCTCTTTTTCCCTCAAATAGCATAATATATTTAAAATATCCAATTCTAGCTTAAATTTATTCAACCTGAACCTGTTTTTAAGCTTCATCAATTTCTACCATAATCAAATTAACTTTAAATAAAAACATTTTCAATTCAAATATCCCTTCCACATATGTTCTACTTTCTTAATTTTATCAAAATCTTATTTGTTTCTTCTTCCATTACTCTCCCTTATTTAGAGTAAAATATTAATCTATCCTGTACTTATCAGATCTATCAATTGATCTATCTCTTCAAGCTAAAAAATATACCTTAAATCATGTCATTTTATTAAACAAAATTAAAATCTCCAATTAATTATCATGACTAATGTCCATATCATCAGAAAATCACATCATCTTATTAAATTTCAGTTAACTATTAATTCACTTCAAATCTGAAACATCTCTTCAATTTTCATCATTCCATTACATCATAATTTTCATAGAAATAAACCTAACATTCTAAAAGGAACATTCCTAGTATTCTAAATTGTCTTTAATCCCTTATATAGAAAGATATCTCGTTTTTAAACAAAAATATTAATCTATCCTAGACACATCAAAATGTATGTATTTATCAAACTATTCTATAGATATCTAATCCTTCACTTAATCAATCTCTTTGAATTAAATTAATATCAAACCTTAAATCATTTCAATCCTTTAAGTAAAGATTAAATTTTACATGTTATAGGACAAACAAGTCATCTTATTTAATTAACATTCAATTAATTATTGATTCACTCCAACTCTAAGACATCTTTTTACTTCAAACTCAAAATCTCAGTCCTTACATCAGTCCATAGTTCTAGGTTGCCTTTAATCCAATTTAAGAAATTTTAAATTTTATTTTTCAATCTTATTCTAGCTTTCCTCTTTTGCCAGGTAGGTTTCCATAACAGGGCTTCCCTTCCAGATAATAGGTCTCTTTTTGTTGCTTGTAGTGTCACTTGATTCAATACCGACCGTCTTGATCTCTGATTTAATCCTCTGTTTCTCTTGTCCATAAAGCCTCGTTGCTTCAGAAGTCCGAAGTTCAGTCTTTGCTTTTCCTGGTCTTGCTTGTAAGGCAAAATAAGATTACCCTTATCCTCAGTTAAAACCTCTTCTTGTATAATCTGTTTTGCAGAGTAGTCAAGTGTAGTCTGGGAGTCAGTTTTATGTTTTAAAGCAGAGATTCTAGCTCTTAGTTCTGTAGTAGCCTCTTTTATTGTAGTACATATTTCTTCTTTAGCCTTATAGATCTTTTCCAATGTAAGTTTACAGTTTAAGTGTGATTGAGGCTTCTCCATTTTAGCAATAGTTGGAGAAGAGTCCTTTTCCTTTTTAGTGAAGGTTACAGTTGAACATTATCCACCCCCACAGATCACACAGCTAGCTCAAATTATCTTTTTTCTTGAAAAACAGTTTGAAGGCCAAAGCTCTCTCATCTCCAAATAACCAACAATCCAATATTAACTTTTGACCAGTAGGTGTCCTCAGTGAGCTAAATAAAACTTCTTCAAACGCCAGTTTTTTTTTCCTTTTATCTATCTTTTAAAGGGAGGATAGAAAAAAAATACTTTGCCGATATAATACCGCTCCAAAAAACACAAAAAACAGGATTTTCTACAGCACAATGTAAGTAAGAATAGAGTATAGTCTTTAAATGAATATTTATTTGTTTTTTTCTTTTCTTTTTGTAAAACACGCTTGTTCCCACGATTACTAAAGCCACTTTCTCCAGACGGGGAAATGATAGCACAAACAGCTTCTACAGGCAAAAACAGCAGGGGTATGGAGAGGAACAAAAGGGATCTCACCCGGATCATCCGCGGTGGGTCGTTACCGCTTAGATGACGATGTGACTTTCAGCTGGTGCAGCAGGGTGATCGGCCATCTTACAGGCCGATCTTTGCTCCGTCGGCTCTAAGGAGAAGCTGGAGATTCGGGGGAAGCTGCCGCCCTCACCTATCTACCAGCTGGCCTCCTCCTCAGTGGTCGCCCCTATAGGGCGACTTTTGACCCCCTAGGGGGTCTACCGGCGAAGGAAACTCCAGACGTCCTGGAAAGAAGTTTCCAGGAGTGACCGGCATTGCCGCGTTCCGGAACCGGAAATCAATTCTATGCCTCTGTTTATACAACCCAAAATTGTATTAGCTTTTTTGGCTGCTGGTGCACACTGCTGGCTCATAGTCAAGTGATTGTCCACCAGGACTCCAAGATCCTTCTCACAGTTACTGTTTTTAAACCAGGCCTCGCCCAATCTGTACTTGTATCTTTGATTTTTCCTCCCTCAATCTAAGACTTTGCTTTTCTCCACATTGAAACTCATTTTGTTGGATAGGGCCCATTGTTCAAGTTCAAGTTTGTCAAGATCTTTTTGGATCCTGAGTTTGTTTTCTGATGTCGGCTACTCCTGCCAGTTAGGTATCATCTGCAAATTTGATGAGTTCCCCTTCAATTCCCTCATTTAAGTCATTAATGAAGATATTGAAGAGTACTGGGCCTAAGACGGAACCTTATGGTACCCCACTGCTTACTTCTCTCCATGTAGATGTTGTGCCATTGAGGACTACTTGTTGAGTGTGGTTTGCCAGCCAGCTACAGATCTTGTTTGTTGTCTAGTCCATCTTTTTCTAGCTTACCAAGGAGTAGGTTGTGGTCTACTTTATCAAATGCCTTACTGAAATCTAATATACTCCTCCACAGCATTTCGTTGATCTACTAGTTTAGTCACTTTATCAAAAAATGAAATAAGATTGGTTTGGCACAATCTGTTTTTAATAAGCCTATGCTGGCTACTAGTTATAATTTTGTTTGCTTCTAGTTGTTCGCAGATCTGTTTTTTAATTATCTTTTCTAGGATCTTCCCAGGTATTGATATTAAACTGATTGGTCTGTAGTTTCCTGGGTCTGTTTTTTTCCCTTTCTTGAAGATGGAAACCACATCAGCCCTTTTCCAATCCTCAGGTACTTCCCTGGTGCTCCAGGATTTATGAAAGATGTGGTACAATGGTTCTGAGATAACATCTGCCAGCTCCTTCAGAACCTTGGGATGTAATCTGTCGGGTCCCAGTGATTTATATTCGTCAAGGTCGGATAGGTGTTCTCTTACCATTTTCTTGCTTATTTTAATTTTTGTTTCTAGTTTGTCTTTTGCAGTGTTTTTTTTTGGGAATGTTGGGGTATAGTTTCTTTTTGTGTGAAGACTGATGCAAAGTATGAGTTAAGCAGCTCTGCTTTCTCCCTGTTGTCTGTTATTTCCTTGCCATCTTCTCTCTTTAGTGGACCTACAGTTTCCTTGACTTTTTTCTTGTTAATATGTTGGAAGAAACTTTTTTTATTATCCTTGATTTCTATTACAAGTTTTTGTTCGTTCTGAGCCATGCTTGTGCTACAGTTTTGCTGAGCCATGTGAGACTGATGGCCATCCAGTGTTGTCCTATGTCCTGTGGTAAGATGGGCAGCTAACAAATGTAATAAATAAAAAATGATAAACATCCTAGGAAAGCCCCATAAAAATGGGACCTCTCTAGGAAGCTATCATGCAGTCTCCTTCTGCATGATAGCTTCAGCACCCATGGCTACATAGGTTAAGGGGCAAAAGATAAGATAAAATAAGATAAGATAAGATAAGATAACCTTTATTGTCATTTTTATACTGTGGTCACAATGGCACACATCAAAAATTAAATTTAGTTTCTCAAAGTGAAACACATCCATGACACACACCTAAACAAACTATGAACAACATATGTATAGACCCACATCCCTACATATACGTAGCAATAAATATTAAATATTAAATTAATAATTAGAAAGATGAGCCACCAGCATTTAACCATGCTTATTGAAATTACCAATAATTCATTCAATCAGTTATGGTTTCTTTGAATCTCATCAGCACTAACTAACTGGAAAGTTGTGTTTCAAAGAAGTATCCCTTTTTACACTCTATGATTTTTTCTAGATTTCTGAATGATTGTCTTAACTTCAAATATTAAAAGTAAACTCTGCATGCCTGAGTATATGTGAATGTAACACTGATTCTACCAATTAGAGAGGGATATATTAGTCTTGTAAGACTTCCCCTTAATTCCTGGTTCATACGGTTTTATTCTCAAGGATTAATGGTAAGCCTTTGCTGTCTTATTTTCCAATAAGCCCTTGATGAGCTCTCTCCTTTCATATATCTAAGATTATAAATCAATAGTATTTTTATTTGTAACAAATAAGTATGCATCAGATCTTCATAAGCAAGTACTTTACTTCCCATTTTTCTTGATCATTTCTTGGATATAGTTTTTAATTCTGCAGTGAATTTTCCCTTTCATTTTTGTATTAATCAGTTTAGAATTTTTTGACAGGAAATTACAAATCTGGGTCAGTTTAAAACACTGTCAGTCTAGAAATTTCAAATCTCTGCCAGCTAAACCAAGCAAAGTTGGTTTAGTTTCATAAATCTTAAGCTAATTGTTACCTATTACTAAGGTGACCAACTTTTTTACAATGAAAAGGAGGACACAAATAAATTGAAGAAAAAAATATCGTAAATAAAAGAAACATTTTATTCCCTGCAACAATAATACAGACAACTTGCATGTGCAAAGTTTGCCAGCCGGGTATTTTGGCACGCTCAGCAGCAATTCCTATTAGCTTTCAAAAGCCAATAGCAGGAGTAGCACAGCACATGCAAAAGCTGAAAAAAAAAACATCCAAAAAAGGTGCCGGAATGCCATTCTAAGTGTTCTATGAGAAAAAAAAGCCCTGCAGATTAGTCTTCAAATATCAAAAAGGAGGACATGTAGGAGGACACTTTTCAAGGGAGGACAGAACTTACAAAAGAAGGACTGTCCTCCCTAAAGGAGGGCGGTTGGTCACCTTACTATTACAGCAATGTTTTAATATAAAATCATAAATCTTTTATGAACTAAAGTATAATTTATAAAAAGCACTTATCTATCAGTGTTTGTAGCATAAAATTTGAAGATTGGGATACTTTAATAGCTAAGTAATGAGCTTGCAGAGGCTCATTACTTAGAATTATGAGCCTCTGCAAGATTTTAACCAATGTTTGTTGTGCAAAATCAGAAGCCAGTATTTGTAGTATGAAAGCAAAAAATCGCTTTGACCTAAACCCGTGTTTGCAGTATTAAATTCATTAGTACAAATTATATGACTTTTCTCTCTCCCCCTTTCCAGCAAAGATACAAATCAGTCATTCAAACCAGTGGTGTCATTTTCTGGCCATTTTCAGTAGGCAGAAAGGGCAAGGAAGCATTGTTCCCAGAGCCTAACTTTATAAAGCACTGCCCATTTCTCCAAATTTGAACCATTGCCAAACCTTGGTGCTACTTAAACCCATTTAATTTTAAAAAAATTATACACATTTTTAAGAATATAATAAGCTATATATTGTGGCCTGTCTACTATGAAAGTCAACCAAAGTGGTGAAGTCAGCATTGCCTAATTTGATTCCTTCCAGATATGTTGGGATGGCAGTTTCAAGAATTCCAGGCTTTGTGACTGTTCAAAGCATTTGGGGGAAGCTAAGCTAGAAAAGCTGTATTAGCTAAAAGAAAACATCTTAAGATACCGGGGAAACATGAGTATATTGGTATACTCCTGTGAGTCAAGCTCAGCTCTTGGTGACACATTCCTTCCTGTGGTAACAGTATGGAATTTGTTTACTGTTGCTTTCTTCTGATATGTTGCAGGTAGTGAATAATTCCTAATTAGAAAGATGGGGTGTTAAACTAATTTAGATACCCATATTAAGGCCTCTGAAAACCAACATGAAAAAAAATGATCAATTTTCTGTTCATAAATGTTATACAGGTAGTCCTCAACTTACAACTGTTCATTTAGTGACCATTCAAAGTTACAATGAGAAAAATGACTTATGACTGTTTTTCAGACTTAAGATTGTTGAAGCATCCCCACAGTCATGTGATCAAAACTTAGACACTTGGCAACTGACTCATATTTATGATGGTTGCAATGTCCCAGGGACATGTGATCACCGGTTGTGATCTTCTGACAAAGTCAATAGGGAAGCCAGATTCACTTAACAACTATGTTAACTAACTTAACAACAGCAGTGATTCATTTAACAACCATGGCAAGAAAGGTCATAACATGGGGTAAAATTCACTTAACAAATGTTTTGCTTAGCAACAGAAATTTTGGACTCAGTTGTGGTCAAGGACTACCTGAATAACAAAAGTGCACCTGTGTTTTATAACTGTGAAACTTGATTATGCCTAGTAACCTCTGATGTACACTAAGATACAACTTTCACCTCACCCAGTATCTTCCTTATGCTGTGATTTTATAATTTGCATCTTACTATTTAATTCAGAAGTAGACAATTTAATAATTAAGGATACTGAAGGCTGAAAAAATAGAAGTGGTGTTTTTGACTTCTAGCAATCACATAGACTTTCTTCATGAAAAAAAACCTCTGTAGAATCCTATACAATCTAAAATCTCTATAAAACTTTGATGGAAAAATACCATATTCAATTTGGGTAGGTTACAGCTGTATATTAGAACAATTACCAGGCACTAGATGGCACTGAGTACTTGATCACAGAATAATGCTAGACTCCAAGTTTAAAAAAAAATCCTGGGAAAAAGTGATAAATTTAAACAAGATCATAAAAGGATAAGGATATTTCTGTGACAAAAATGCTCAGAATATCTAAGCAATAGCCTTTTAAGCAATAATGTTTGAAAATATTGAGAATAATAGAAGGAAGGGAAACCCTTTCAAATTTAGAGACAGATACCAAGAATACCATGGATTAGAAAAAGAATAATTTGTTTGGAGGAAATTAAAATTGACTGCTTATTTGATGTGAACAGTAAGCAGACATTTGGATATATAATCAAAGAAGATAAGTCTAGAAAGTAGTAATAGTATTTACATATTTGGTCAATAACTAGCAAAACATTGGCCTAGAAAAAGATTGGCAAATTTGAAAGAAGTAAATGAACAGGTGAAACACAGGAAAGGTCAGAGAGATTACTAGATTATCCTTTAAAGAACTGAAGATTTTCCTGGGAAACTGGTTGATGAAAGCATTTATCTGACAGAGATTGGTCTAACTTGATGGCTGCATGGATATTTGCTTAAAACATAAATGTAGAACAATATAGAAGTGCTGAATTTATAATAAATGTATAATGATAATTTTGCAAAAGAAAAATTATGGCATTGCTTGTCAAATTACCACCCTCTCCATGCTTTCTCAAGTGCTAGACTATTTTAGATTTTTCCTGAATCAGTATATTTTTGAAGGAATTTATACTGAAATTCACTTTCCCCCACATAGCATTCATTTATCTACAAATCTATAGATTATGTGTGAGAAAACAAGCAAGCACTTAGCACTGCTAATCTCTCTAAGACCATTAATTTCCAAAACAGGAGCTTGCTGAAATCTAATCTGTCATCATAGCCACAATAAAACCACACAAACTGTTTATTTCCAGCTGACATGTAATTGGTAATGATTTCAGTCATCAAAAACCTTTGAAGCATAGTACGTGGGCAGGATTTTTCAAACTTTTTCAGGTCATTCAAATCAAAAGTGCCTTAAAACTTATTTTGTTGAAATATGACAAATGTCAGATTTGTTATGTGTAGATTGAATAACAAGTACAGTCATGCTTCCAAAGTTATAGACTGCCAGCAGATGGAAATAGTGATGCATTAAAAAAACTGGTGTGTTCCTTAGCATCTTTCTGTCACTTTAGTTGGGAATAAACTATTGTAGAAAAAGATTGCATTATTTGTAAAATGGAAGCCTGCAGTAAATTTTGAGCAATGTGCTTTAAGCATTGTGCCATGATTGAATTTTGATTGTCGAAAGAGTCCCTCCAATTGAAATTTGCTGCTGAATCATGTTGTTTCTCTAATTACTACTTTGATGTTAAGAACTGTGTACTCCTTGGTCAAAAAATGGAAAGATGGTGGACCTGGAAGAGCTTGTTGTGTGATCAAGAATGAAGTGAACAACCTGTGACAGTAACTGACAAGTTTCATGTCAGAAAGGTTGATGAACAGATTAAGTGACAGATAACTTCAAGAGAAACTGCTGTCAAGCTTGGCATTTCACTGGAAGATAGGAGTTACATTACTGATATTCAATATTGAAAAATTTATGCAAAATACGTTCTTTGCATGCCAGCACCAGATGTAGCAAATGGTATTAATTACGTAAAGAAGAAAATTCAGATAACAAAAGAAATCATTTCAAGAATTATTGTCTTTTTAAAAATTTATTATAATATCATTTAAACTAAAGTTATAGAGATAGAGGATTATTTTTAATTGAACCCTAATAAATTTGACCCTGTTTAGCATTTTGGAATCATCCAAGGTGCGTCTGATGCAATACTGTAAATAATTTTAAAGTAATTTATCCACATAGATTTGTACATATTTACATAGATTTAAAGAACACCCAATTCTGGACTTTTTACATAAAGTCAGAAAAATAAAAGACCAGACTATATGGACCTTTGGGGGATATTATTTCAGGGTGTAGGAACTATGTCCAAGAAGAAGCTACACTAAATATGTTGATTAAAAAAAAGCACGATCGATGCCAGCTCAGTACTGTGTCCTGGCTTGAAACCCAACAAGAATAGATCCAGATCATCTATTTCCTTCAGGATACTCTGGAACTGTTACATCACAAATTTTTCAACAATCATCCCTAAAAAGAAAGATTGGAAACTGGACAACAAGTGTTCAGAATGATGGCTTCTTAAGGAGGGAACATGCTATTATGTCCTTCAGAGTCACAGGAACCACCCCATTTCTCAAAGAAGCTAATGGATTCAACCACGTCACCTCCCTAGTAGTTTTAACCACCCAGGAAGGGCCTAGCTTTAACAGTTTCCCAGCTTGCAATCTGAAAGACCTGTCCAGTTAATCAGCATAAAAATTAAAAAGAGCAGCAAGCATAAATATTCCTTATTCTACTTAAAATAAATTATATACCTCTTTCAACTGATATTTTATTAGTTTTACCAGTTTTAGTAGTAATCCATAACATACATAATATAGTTTTTATAATTGTTTCCCATTACCTATATGTTATCTTTCTCTTTTCCAATGGCAATTAGATTAATTATGTTGGATTAGTAAACTGGGTTAAAGTAATGTAGATAACAGAAGTACTCTGCACTTTGGCCATATTTGAGAAAGTTTGTTTTCAGGAAGACTGAAATTGATATTAAAAAATTCATAGTTGTTTAAATTTAGTTTAACCGTACAGAAAAAAAAAAACAATTATAAAACTTGTACAAAATTAATTCAGTTCTAATCTTATTTTCTTTATAAGCATCTTTATAAGATGCTAAGACAAAGACTGTAGAGAAATATGTCTGACCTGGGGACTTGATGGCACAGGGGCTTAATGATGCTGAAATTGCCTGCTAGAAATGATCTGCACTCCAGCAGTTCGAGCCTAGCTCCAGAGACAGCGGGAGCTCCTGTCACTCATTCCCTAGCTCCTACCCACCCAGCAGTTTCAAAGCAAGCAATACCGCAAATAGATAAATGGGTACCGCTTTGGTGGGGAAAATCTTGCTGCGTTCATGCGTGTGCAGAGAGGCGAAGCTGGTGCTGGGCTTGGCCAAACACAAGGTAACATAACACATGAGGTGAGGTGAGACTGGTGGAGGAGCCAGCAAGCTGAGCTCTGTTAGTCAGCTGGTGTAAGCTAGTTTGCTCCCTTTGGTGCATCAAGGATAGGCATGCAAGTGCTGAACAGAATAAACTAGCAATTAAGGTTGTCAGGACTGCATTGTGTCTAGCATTTATAGATTTCCCTGACATTGTATACCATACAATAAATAAATAAATGTCTGACCTTTCTGCTATTACTTTGCAGACATGAAGCATCCTACAATTTAACATACCTCCAGCTCTCTGATTGTGTATTTAGAATGCATTTAAATAAACTGCCGCACAAGAGTTAATTACTAGTTAGCAGTCAGGCAGATCTATTATGATTGTAAAAAAAGTAAATTACAACTGAAAACGACCTGTACTATCTAAGAGTGGTCTCCTTTAAATTAAATTACTGTTTCTTAAGTCTACAGATCTACAGATTCCCATATTATCATTTAAAAATAAATTTATAATTTCAGAAGTCAATTTTAAACATTTGTTAAAATGTACAGTGTACATAATGCTCTTAATGAGAGTAGTACAATGCATTTCTTACCAAGTTACAATTTATTAGTCAACTGAATTCACAACTGGCTTCAAAACCATAATATTTACTCAGTGTATATATTTATCTTCTAGGGCTATTTGACTTTTTAGTGGGCTTTCCCATCCTTGTCAATTATTGCAAGCAAATGTGGTCAGAAGCTTCAATTTGCTCAGCATGTGGACAGGTTAATATGGTATTTGGCTATGAATTAAATGAAGACTCTCTTAAGTTTCACTGTAGTTAATTTATTAGGTTAATTTAATAGAAAGTATTTGGATCTGGGAGGGGCCAGTTTGTTTCGTTACTATTAGAACAGCATAAAATGAAAACAAAAGCCTCTTCCTGTCCTTTTCCGAGGACCAATTCTCCTTCCTCCCAAGCCTGCCCTTTCTTCTATAGTCTTAAAGACTGACCAAGGCCTGCGGTTGCGCGTCAACAGGGAGACGCGCAGTGGGGCGCAGGGCGCTTGCGCAGTTCTCTTCCTCCCCCCCCCCACACACATGCTGTTGCTGCTGGTGGAGGCTGAACTTCATCTGCGTGGTGTCTCCCTGAACCACGTTCCGGGTTGCGTCGTAAGAGTCGCTGTGAGGTGGGAGCTCTTGTTCCCTTTCTTCGGGCTGACCTGTCCGTCCTTCCTCGCCCTGCGTGGCTTGTGTTTGAACTCCTTCGGGGAAGACGAGAGGTAAAAACATCTTCTCGCCATGGAGGACTTCCGCGCGAGTGCTGGGAATATTCCAGTATACTAGCTCTCCCCAATAGAGCCCTTAATCCGTAATAATCAGGGCGGCCATCTGGAAGACACCTCGATTGGGGAGGCTACTGCCGCCCCTTCGCGTGGCCTGGATGTTTCCGCCTCTCCCCCCTTTCCTCCTGTTAGGTACTTCCAGGCCCCCTCGGAGGGAAATACTTAATACCTTGCAGGTATATGCTTCTCTGGAATCCTTGGGGCACTCTGAGCTTGGTTGTTTACCGATGTTTTATTACCCGACCAGATAAAGATAGTCTGTTCTAGCGGTACAGGCTTCTCTGCCCTTCGGTGGGATGGAGAAGGGGGTGGGGATTCAATGCAGAAGGAAAGGAGACAGGACACCTAACGATTGTCGTTATCTGGCCATTGAATGAAGCACAGGGCAAATGCCGCCGTAGCCAACGCTCTCTTTGTAAAAGATTTGGAAAGAAGGAGTACAGGCTACCCTCTTCTGCCGCTTTACCTTGTGCATACAAAGGGAGTCCGACTGAAGACTGTTTTGGAAAAAAGCGGGATTTTAACATTGAGAGAAAAATGGTTGAACTCGCATCAAAACGTTTCAGACAATCGCAGAAGGTCTCAGTAAACTATAGGTTTTAACGCGTTACAGTTCTTAATTGATATATTTGTAATCTCTCACAACCTACCTGCATCCTGTCTTCCTTTGCCTAGCCACTCCACATCTGATGAAGTGTGCTGCAGTTTACAAAAGCTTGTGCCTTTTAATCAAATGCGTTAATGGGGAAAGCTTCTGTTGTTTTTTGCCACCGTAGACTAACGCTGCTCTCCTTTTGCAGTGGAGGCCATGACTGAGGGTAGTAAATCTTTTCAAGGCTGTAAAGTCCTAAAACTGGTGGGATATCTGTGTAAATATGTATTAAAAGAGATTTCAAATTCTTCTAGCATGACATTCTTGTAACAAAACATTGCGCTATAAAGATCTTCCACTCTTCATCTTTTCTAATGTTTAATGTTTCATGCCTTTGCTGAGAAAGAAATGTAGGTAAAGCTACTAATAAAAATAAGAATTATTGTGTTTGCAGGCACTGGATGGAGAGTTAATGAATAGCCACATTAGGTTTTTCTCTTGGGAGTCAGCTCTTAGTCTCAAGTGTTTTACAGCTCAAATATAGTTGCATCTCCTATTTGACTTGGATTTACCTGGTTTGTTTCAAAAACAATTCTTGTGATCATTTGTTTGTGATTGGAAGCTCTGTTTCCAGTTACTATTTTACAGTGGGGTTGTCATCTGAATCATCCCTCCTTGCCCCTCCCCCCAAATGTTAGTGGGATTTGCCTTCTTTGCTTTTTATGTTAGCCTCTTTTTTTCTTATGTGTTTTAATAAAGGGACAAATATTCTGTTCTTTTTCTAAAATGTGGAAGGGGATTCTTGTCAGTGTTTATAGAAGGCCTATTACTTTTCCTCATAATCTGTTGACCAGCAACATTGAATGTAGTATGTTTTCATAGTATAGCCAATATTTTTGAAATTGTTTACTGAGGACTTTTTTATACAACAGAAGAAATTGCTGGAAGGTTAAAATTAAATGCACAGTTTGTTTATGATATTGCACCAATTAACACTCTTATAAGGTAGTTTGGTAAATTAATATTCAGATCACAGAAGATTAAAAGTCTTTACCCTGTGCTGATTAGGCCACTTTTGGAGGGCTGTGTCTAATAATGGATGTAACATTGTAGATACCCTTGTACTATGTCATTCATTGTGGATGACATACTGGAGCACATCCAGATGAAAGTAATCATGATTAAGAGTTTTGAGAAGTAACTCATATAAGAGTCTGTTGAAAGAGTATGTGTTTAGTTTGATAACGATCAAATGAAAAAATGTCTCTACATGTGAAATTATGATGCAGAAATGGCCTGACATTTGTTATATGGGGTATTAAATGGTAGGATTAGAGGCAGTCCACTGAAGCATCCAGATTTCAGCTAAATATTAGAAAATTCTGAAGGAGGTTTTGGAAGAGATGCAGACAACCCTCCCGACTTTTAAGATCATGACTGCAGTCAAAGAGTATTTATTAAATTTGCTTGCTGCCCATCTCACTGCAAGGCGACTCTGGATAAAAAGTGTCCTGAATCTACAACCCAGGATAATTTTCCTCCATCCAACCTAATTCTAGACAAGTGGTATAGAAATCACCTGAAACACATGACATCCATATCACTGATTGGTCAATTTAAATTTTGTTTCTTGTAAACTACTTCTACCTCCCAAGGAAACTCTGAATTGGATTATAGCAGGGGTGTCAAACTGCCGGCCCATGGGCCGGTTTCATCATGCTGAAGCCACGCCCACCCCATTGCCAGCATTGCAAAAAGAGTTGCAATATGTTGTGACACATCACATGATGTGGCAAGTTTGACACTCATGGATTAGGGTATCTTCAGGAGGCTAGCACAGAGTGAAAGCTAAATGTAGTCCTAGGGCAGGACTTTTCAACCAGTGGTACGGGTACCAACTGTGGTACATTGGCACCTGACAGGTGGTACGCGACCCACCCTAGAAAAGTAGCGGGGGAGGGGAATGAGCCAAACCGGCGCAGCACCGCACAAGCCTGAGTGAGAGACGGCTGGAGCTGCAGGGCTGTCAGGGCTCAGTGGAAGCGCCAGGATCAGAGCCAGGCTCCAGCTGGTGATCGGCGCTGAGCCCAGAAGAAGCACCGATCAGCTGGAATGTTGCAGCCTCTCCAGGGTCTTGTGATTTACATTCAGATGCTTGACAACCGATTCATATTTATGACGGTCACAGTGTACCAGTGTCATGTGAAGTGACCAAAACCTGCTGTAACCACCCACCAGACGGGGGGGGGGGAATAAAAACCAAACACCCCCCCACCTCACCCCCGCTGCCAATCCTCAACAGAAATGCTCACAACAATGGAGACCTCGGGCAGGAGGAAGAGCGCCACTGGGTGGGCAGGCAAGCATCTTGCTCGGCTGTGGCTTGGGGGACACTTTTTTCAGTGCCATTGTAACTTTGAACAGTCACTAAGTGAACTGTTGTAAGTCAAGGACTACCTGTACTTCATCACTTTTTTCTTTTTCTTTTTTTGTCATCAAGTTTTTGACCCCTTGCTAGGCGACTCGTGGTCCTCGGATATTGCCATACCCTAAAAGTGGTACAATGGGTGAAAAGGTTGAAAAGCTCTGTCCTAGGGTATTCTCAAATGTCAAGATTCCTAATAAGTAAATCAGTATTAATTAGTAAAGTTTTATTTTAAATGATAGCTGAACATTTTGGACCTTTTTCTTCTGGAATTTTTAATGTTCTATAATTGGCATTGAAGCTAATTTCACTATTCTGTATACGTGTGTGTGTGCGCGCGCTTAACCTTTGGAGGTGAAGTTGCTTGCATTCCCCCTCCTTCCAGGTTTTTACAGCTAGATTGTTTTGGAAGATGATTGCTTCCATTTCAGCAGAGATTTGAATAATTGGGGAGGTTGCCCTATGCGTTGCAGATTTTTCAATTGAGGAATGGGTTGGAATAGACGATCTCCAATATATGTTTTGTTTTATGATTTTATTTTGTTTTATGTTTTATTTATTGTTAACATATGTATTACAAATACTATAATTGACTATAATTGACCTAAACAAATATGCTTGTGCTGTTTTATTATGCTATCATGAGGCTGTAATCTGAGGCATAGGTACAATATAAATCCCACTGTAATGTACTATAATATTTTTCATAAATAGGATTTCAGATTGGATCACAGCCATATATTAATAAACATCGCTCATTAGTTTGATATTTGCAAAAACATGGATATTTGTGAGAGACTATTGGACATGTTCCTAAAATGTTTAGTGGCATACATGGATGGGGAAAAGCTTCCTTACCTACTGAAATGTAAAGATATGATTACTAGAGCCTACAGTCTGATATGGAAAAGAAGAATGAAATATGTATATTTATAAAATGTCATTTTCTGGCATGACATAGGTGCACCTTTATTTCTGAGTAGTTCGTAGGCTGAAATAATTTAATTTTTAGACAAAGGGAATCGTCTCTTTTTTGAGTTAAAATAGCTTAATTCCACCATGACAATTGCAATGTGGTCTTCATGGAGCTGCCCATAATGAGTGTCTTGAATTTCAATCCAAAAATCAGCGGGCAACCTTCTACATAGTGCACACTGCCAGGTGATATTAAAAGTCTTGCACAGATAGCAAGTTATTTTCTGGGCATAATTTAAGGGATTGTTTTTACTGCAAAACCTTAAATAGCTTGAAGTCTTGACTCTCTGAGGTATATTTTGCTATGAATGTGCTCGGTCATTAAAGACCATCCTCAAGTTGCCTCCAGTTTTTAAGTTTTTTTCTGTGATACATGGGAGGGGGGATGGCTTTTTCTGTGTTATTCCACCTCTTTGCAGTTGTACTCAGCTCCCGTATTTTTTACTTTTAGGAAAGAAATGCCAACTTTTCTCTTTATCAGCCTTTTTAATATTTAACTGATATTTATCAGTTTTTTCTTTGTTATTGTTAGTTATTTTGAGTGGGGCTATCATAGGCCTCAGATTTCATATAGGAAGTTCCAGTTCAAAGCACTGTCTTTGGATTTGTGTCAATACCTAGAGCAGGCATGTCAAACTCGCAATGTCAAGTGACATTGTGTGACATACCACGACTTTTTCCCCATTGCCGGCAATGGGTTGGGCGCGGTTTTATTGTGGTGCATCCGGCCCATGGGCCGGCAGTTATGCCCGACCTAGAAAATTCATCAAAGTAATCCACATTCCTTGTGGAATGCTCTGGGTCCCAATGTGTCAACTTTTATGTTTGCTTATATGTTCTGCTTATCTTATCAGAATTCTCTCTGTGGAGAAAGCAGTGAGAGGCTTCAACTGAGTGGCGTGGTTAAAAAAACAGGGCTACTTAAGGTAATGTATCTCAGGATTCTATCCCTCAAACTTCAAGGATCTGTAAGAGCTTCTCTAGAATCCAGGAAGCCAATCCTCGTGAAGCTGACAAGATTATATGAATTAATGATCATGACTGTAGCCTTAATACAGTCAACCATTTCCACTTCAAATGGCTCCAGGGGCTTCTTCAGTCAGTCTGGAATACTGTACCTTCCAGATATTTTGAATTACAACTCCAACAAATGCTTATCATTGGCCAATTCTACTAAGGAAGAACATTATCTTAAGTAGTCCTGTAATCTTCCCAATAGGCTTATCTGATTACAACTAGTATTGTATTAGGTAATTTCTTATTTATGTGTAATGGCCTATATTATGCCATTATGTCTACAAGCCAACTTTTTAAAAAAATATATTTTATTGATTTTTTTAACATAAACACCTTGATATTTGGTAAACATTGTGTTGTCTGGGTTTATGTTTACAAAGTAATCACTAACAGTTTATGTAAACAAAGTAATCACTAAGAGTCAGTTTCTGTATTCCAAAATCCACATAATAGCTTTGCTTGATTTTCTCTTCTTCCAATAATATTCTCTTTGCAACCTTAAATTAATACAATTCTTATTAATTTGATAGGTAACAAATACAAAGATTTTTCTAAAATTTCTACCAATAATAATCACATCAATATCATGCTTCTTTTCTATCTGGTCATCTTGGTTGCTTCGTCATGAATCCTCTTTACAATTCTTATTTAAATTTATTTTCCCTACAATGTTCAAAACATTCTTACTGGTTAAAATTTTCCCAGAGTTAATTACCTTAAAGTATTTAAATCTATTTTTGTGTCTTAAAAAGTAGGTAAGTAAAAGACACAAAAGAAAAACAGAAAAAGAAAAGACAAAAGAGAGAAAAAGAAAAAAAGGGGAGAGAAAAATAAGAAAATAATATACTACTTAGAATACATATCCCTCTTGAACTAGTATACACTTATTTCCAATTTCTTCTGTTCTTTTTACCTATAATTAAACATGTTTAATCTTTAAATGTTCCATTTAATAAATCCAATCATCTAATCAAGACATGTCAAACTCGCGATGTCACGTGACGTCATGCAATATATCGGAGCTTTTTCCCCATTGCCGGCAATGGGGTGGGCGCAATTTCCTCATGACGTGCCCGGCCCACGGGCCGGCTGTTTGACACCCCTGATCTAATCTTTTAACTCTATTCAAAACATTTTTTTCCTTTTTAGTTATCCATTGGAATTTTCTTAAAATCAATTACATTTAAATATGTAAAACATTTCCTTTATATTAATCATCCCAAACATTTTTGTATTTCTCATATCAAAAAACAAAATAAAAAAGAGAAAAGAAAAAATACTATCTTACTTGGAGGGTTCATCCCTCTTAATCTAAAATCTTTCTTTTCTTCAACCATATTGAAACAAGTGTTTAATTTTTAAATATTCCCTCTGATACACCCCATCATCTAATTCCTCAATTCTCACTTTAGCCCTCTTCTTTTGCCAAGCATCTTTCCCAATCAATATATTCCGTTGAATCAAAGAGTCTTTCCATAATCTTGTAAATGTTATAGATAATAGTAGGCAAATCAAACATCATGTCTTTGTAAAAAGATTTTGCCCCTTCATATTCATTGAAGATTTCTCTCATCATCCCTTGTCTCCCGATTTCTTGTGGTACTCCCAACAGCTCAGCAATCCATTTTGTCAAATCTTTTCCCTTATCCTCAAATTTACTTTCTGGTCTTAGAGTACAAGTTATCTTTTCCATGTTCAATATTTCTTGTAAGTCCTTCTCCACCTGAGTCTCCACTAGTTTATATTCAGTTGTCTGCTTTACATGATCTCTCTTTTTTTGTTTTCTATTCTATTCTATTCTATTCTATTCTATTCTATTCTATTCTATTCTATTCTATTCTATTCTATTCTATTCTATTCTATTATATTCTATTCTGTATTTAATCTTTTTTATAGAAATATATTCACATAATCATGAAATTCACATTGTCTTTCTACAAAACCCACCACTATTTCTAAAGATCATTTTGTTATTATTTCATTACTCTTTCCTCTGGAAGCTCAAGAAAGCATACCAGTGTTGTCCCTTATTTTATCTTTAGAGTTATTAGTCTTAGGCATGTTAAGGGTGAGACAGCAGTGATTGATCTAAAACTATGTTTTTCAAACTTGGCAACTTTAATTGTGTGGACAATTTCCTTCTCCTTATTTTTTCAGTTTAATATCTGACTGCATCAATTAACCAGTGGAACAGCTTGCCATCGGAAGTTGTGGGTGCTTCATCACTGGAAGTCTTTAAGAAGAGATTGGACAGCCACTTGTCTGAAATAATATAAGGTCTCCTGCTTAAGCAGGCAGTTTGACTAGAAGACCTTTAAGGTCCCTTCCAGCTGTATTCAAAAGTTTAAGTATTTATTGAGGAGAGAATGTAAGCATTTATTGAGGAAAGAACAGTCCATCCAATTGATGTTTGGTTATGAACATTCAGACAGAATAAACTACTGGACAAAAGTCATTTTTAAACTCTGCTCACATGTCACTTCCTATCAATCTCTTCCAAACTAGCCCTCCAGGACAATTTTATTTATGTATGTGGGAAGTGGTAGAATCAATTAAAAATCCACTCTGCTAATGAACAACATCTGGTGGCAGGCTTATGTTATTGAATTCAAATCTTAGGTAATCAAAATTGAATTAAACATCTTTTTTCATTTTTAATTTGTGGCTGATTAAGTATGCATAAATATATTTCCCCATTTCAACATTGAGCTTCCTTCCCATTTGAAATACATAATTTTAATTTAAAAATTCTTTGTATAAATATAACTTAGATTTTTGAAAGCCATTAAACTCCCTTTTTATGATCCTCTAATCCCTTAATTTGGGATAGAGTCAGGGCAACTGGATAGAGCTGAGCGTTTACTGGCCAGATGCCAAAAGTCATTCAATTTCATTTATGGATTTTCTCCAACTATTCCTAGGGTTAGGAAAAAGAACAATATGCTGAGAGTTCCCAACATGCTATTCTCCAGCACTGGAGACGTAAAATCCACCAATGGGTTAACTCTGCCTTTCTGCCCATTAGACCAGGTCAGCCAATTTGTCACGCCCATCCTGGGGTAGCTCCTCCCCATTCTTGACTC
The DNA here is from genome assembly GCF_016545835.1 of Crotalus tigris. Taxonomy (NCBI): domain Eukaryota; kingdom Metazoa; phylum Chordata; class Lepidosauria; order Squamata; family Viperidae; genus Crotalus; species Crotalus tigris. Next base: position 775,236 of record NW_024099112.1, read on the forward strand.
GGTCTTCAGCCCAGGTGGGCGTGATAGATTGACTCCCGGTCTAAGGAAGGTAATAGAATTAAATATTGGTGGATTCTTGTCTCACTCCACAACTATTCCAGCAGAGCTGAGTCCAGCATAGCTCTGTGAGAGTCAGTCTGTGGACAGGCCTGGAGAAGGGGGTTTCTTCCCTCCCCAGTCCTGGGTGTTCAGCTGGTTAATGACTTTTAGGGAAATCCTCGGACGTTCAGCATTGGGACCAACGCTGAGTTCCACTCCAAGCTAAACTCCCTCCAAAGGGAAAATCCAGATAGCTGCTCAGCGTTACGCACAACGCTGCAGCCGGATTCCCCCATGTTCCGGAGGGGTGGGGATTCCCCGTTGGCTCTCATAAGGAGAGTCAGCTGAATGGCGGCCGCGTTTTTTTCCGGGAACCGAATTCAAACTACAGCCGGATTTCCCCATGCTCCGGAAGGGGGTGGGGATTCCCCGTCAGCTCCCTTCACAGGAAAGCCAGCTGAGTTACATGGTTGAAGTTAGAATATAACACATCTGAAGAAATATGAGTTATGAAGAACTGAAGTTGGTTGAATTTCTGTTTTAAAAAGTCAAATCAAAAAAGGTAGAAACCTTGAAACCACAGGTTTATAGAAAATATTTAATGTGATCTTATAAATATTGACTGAAAGAGATATATTCATCTTAGGTTTTTTTTATATAATGTATTTGACAGCGTACACTACTTTAGGCTGTTTGGGTGCCAGGCAGAGACACAGATCCAGATTTAAAAAAAAATTAAAAAAATTCTTCTAAAATACCGCTATCCTTATATAAAGTGGAGGGAAAACTATCTGAGTTCATAGCTTATTTGGCAACTGAAGAAATAAGGCAATGAATTGAAAAAAATAAGGTCATGCTTGCTCAAATATCTTATTTGTTACATGCCCAAATTATATTTGTGACAAATCTTTTTTAATAGCAGCCAACAGGGACAGATCCCCTACATTTGTTCTATATGTATATTGGAATGTGTGGATGACTTTGTGGATGAGGCAAAAAGATAACCAGGAAATAATCAGACAAAAGAGGCAGGAACCCTAATGGATTAACAGTGGTGGCAAACCTGTGGCACGAGTGCCAGTGACGGCACTCAGAACCCTCTCTGTGGGCACACGCACCATCACCCCAGCCCCGCCTCCCCCTGGAACCCCCTCCCCAGCAGCCTCCCTGGAGAGTTGACCCCCAGCGCAGCCAAGCACATGGCAGCCGGCAGCAGGGACAAGATTCCGCCCTTGCGTCCCATTGCGTGCAGATGATGCTGTTGGGCATGGGTGGAGGGCATGGCCGCCATGACGCTGCAGGGCTGCCTGGGTGATCTGCGGCAGGCTGTGGAGGTGGTGGGTGGCCCTGCGGGTGGGCGGAGTGGTAGCAGAAGGGGCAGAGAGGGGCAGGGTGGTTTTTGGGCACTCAGTCTCTAAAAAGTTCGCCATCACTGACTTAGCTGTTTAGTTCAAGTATATTGATAAATGGAATTTCACATCAACTACGTTCTGTTCCCTTGTGAGAATCCTAGTGTCTATATAATGATTTTGTATAACAATAAGTAAAAGTGTATTTATGGCTAAACATTCCATGTAATGTCTGTGTGATGTAAATGAGAGAAATTCTTCCCATGAATTGTATGGTGTAGTACTTAATAGTTATAATAATGAATGCTCCATTTTAAATACCTGACTAAATCAACGTGATCATTATTTTTAAATGAGCCCCTGCTAGAATTTTATAAGTTGGCAGAAGCAAGCTTCTAAATTTGTATCTAAATTTTGATGTAATACCTTATTTATTTCTGTACTTCCCTTTTATTTGAAAAAAGGGTGCCTTGCAAGCATGTGAAAAAAATCAAAATTTCTACACAAAATTAATTTAAACTTCTTGCTATTTTAAAATATGTATTTAATAACCTAAACATTTTCTGAATAATGCCCCTTTTGGATATCAGGCATAAAACTTAATTTTTCTGAAATTGGAAAATAATTCAAATATAAAATAAATAAAAGACCTGCAGATTTAAAGAAGGAAAAGCTTACCAAAAAATCCAAACTTTTCACCACAATTCAGTGTATTTTTTTTTTTTGCTATCTAAAGTTCTATCATTCCTGAGTTACAAAAATTTAATTCTTATATTTCCCTTCAATACAGTATTTCAATTCAAATCAAATACTTTAATACAATGATTCATATTGCATTTTAGGTAAGCAGTTAATTCCGATTTACCAATTCTTGGGGCTATTTTATTTTTTACTTAAACTTTCAATTTTTAAAACTGCCTGAAGACTCTAGTGTCAAAATAATGCATTCAATATTTTTAAATAAATGTGATCAAAGTTTTCTTTTTCAGAATTTGCAGTATCTAATTGATCAGGTATGTCAAACTCACGACATCATGTGATGTCGTACGAAGTATCACGACTTTTTCCCCCCATTGCTGGCAATGGAGTGGGCGTGGTTTTGTTGTGATGCATCTGGCCCGTGGGCCAGCAGTTTGAGATGCCTGTAATAGATTGATTAATGAGTAAGTGGAGTTCTTGTTCCTCTCTGGTCTAGGTTGTTTGTTTGTGACATGATGTTGCCCAGTTAGGTAATATTCTTGCACTATTTGGAAAACAAAACAATTGCAGGCAAGCAACCAAACTCAGGAGCATCGAGAACTCCACAGTTCAACCCTGAGCAACAGACATTCCCTTCTATTGAAATAAATGAGTTACATGTCTATTTCACTTTTATTATACTTTAAATAAGCTTTTATTTTAACTAATAAAAGCATATTACAGGTAAATATGGCCAATTACTATGATGGAAAGATTTAAGAAAATTCTTTAAACATGCAATTTTATTTTTCATAAAGGAAAGAGCTGTTTAATTTCTTCTAGAAGTAGTTTTCTCATATGACTAACTTGTCATTTGGTTCTATTTTTTATTCAGTTCCAACTGTTTACTCTTTTTGTAGACCTCATAATCTTAACCTCGGAACCCTGTTTGGGTTCAATTTTCTTATGTAGTCTGTGCTGAATTGTGAATATGTTTCCATCTTCCTGATTAAAGGTTTAAAATGCTACATTGTTTTTAGTCTCATTTTTTTGTCCTATATTTCTTTATCCAAAAACTTAAGTGATGAGGCCCTCAGTCTAGTTTAGTACCAGTTTGGTTGGGAGAGAGAATAAAGTTCTTAATTCATATTGTTAGAAGTAAAGTCTACATCCTGGTTCATCCAAGCCGGGAATAAATAAGCAAACATGGTGACTGCTTTGGGAAGAAGGTTACAGTTTATTGCAGAAAGATGGTTCTTCAGGAAAGTGCAGAGGAGAGAAGAAGGAGAGGGGGATTGAGCACATGGGCAGTAGGTTTTATACCCCCCCCCCTAGCCTTTTGTTTGGAATAGTTTCCTGTTCCTGTGGCATGAACCTTGAGGCTGTTTCTGAGTGTTTGTCTAGGCCTTGATATCTGTGGTTTAATTCTATTATCATATCCTGCTTCCCAGGTGATGGGGCTGATTCCTAGAGTTTGGGTGGGGTATGCAGATCTTCTCTTTTGTCTTCTTGATTGCTCTGGCTTCAACTTTCTGATGGTTTTACATCTGCATTTGTATAGGGCTAAAGTCTTGCTTGGGGCAGAGAGATAGATTTGGGGCCAGGTTTGGTTTTAAAAAGTCCTTTTGAGGAAAAATATATTTTTCTGCCCTTTCTAATATTTCTTTCTCTGGGCTAACTTCTATCAATATCATTAAAGGTAGATCAAATTATTACTTCTGCATCCTTAAATTCATGTTTATTGGTTTTTTAAAAAATGCCAGACTACATTTTCTTAAAAATATGAAATGGAAAACAGAAATAAATCTACTAATAATGTGGTATTAACCTTTCCAAAATTTCAGTTCTTATTTACATGGGAGATGACTGAGAGTGTCAGTTGTGACACCATGAATATATAATGTTTTGAATATGTTAGATTCAAGCTATACTAGTCTTAATTGCTACGTATGTGCTATAATGCTATTTCACAGAAAAGGATGACAATTCTAGTTCTTAGTTACCTATATTTTAAATACAAAACCTTCAGGCTACAACTTTAAAGTTTTGTTCAGTGATTTCATTAGCATATAGTGTAAAACCTCTTTTTAGCAAAAATAAGAATATTGATCATTATGTTTTACTTACAGCAACAGAAACTATGAATCATGGACATTACATAACTTTGCAAAGGTGTACCCAAGAGCACCGTTCTGATGCAATCAAAGCTTTCTATCCTATCTAGCCCTAATTTTGTTCATTTAACCCCTGCTCATCTTGCTTCATAAGAATTAGTGACTGGCAGTTCCAGAAATGGTGAACCTTAGCATCAGGGTGGTGCTGCAGCCTTGAAGGAAGTTGGCCCACCAGCTCCTGAAAAAAACCTCTTGAATCCAGAGGATTTTATCAACTATTATCTAATTACAAACTTTCCTTTTATGCATGAAGTGTTTGAAAGGGTGGCAGCTCTGCAGCTGCAAACATTAATGGAAAGCACTGATTATCTTGTCCCTTTCAGTATGAGTTCAGACCTGATTTGAGGATAGAATCAGCCATAGCCAAATTGATCTCTTGCAGGAGTGAGACAGAAGCAATGTGATTATCAGTCCTGTTTGATCTCTCAGCAGACAATCTCAAAGAATAGTACTATTGATTCTGAACTCTGGCAGCTATTCTGTGAGATACCATAATGCATTAATTTATGTCCAGTGGTATTTAACATCTGTAGAAAATTGCCAGAGACATCACCAGGACTTTTGAAGCTGGGTGTCATCAATGTATACATGACACTTGGCTCTGCTTCTCCATAACAACTTAATCAGATAAGCTGTATATGTTCTGAACCAGAATACTGCCTACCACAATAGGTAGATGAAGGCCAGTACCGTGAAGTAAGACTAAATTTCAGCAAAACATTGTGGGTGAGTTCCCAGGTTTGAGAACTAGAGAATCAGTGGATAAGAGTTTTGGCAACACAGAGTTTCCTAGAGAGAGGCCCAGATTAAGAGACTGAGCAGTCCTAAACTGGAGAGGAGAGTGAATTCAGGGTAGCCACACTGTAGAATCTCTCAGGATATATCTAGTAGGTTAGAATAGCTTTAGTTTAAGATTTTATCCACTAGATATAAGCAAATAAATGCTTAGACTCAATTGGATTTTGCTGTGTCATCTTTGGATTGGGCCTGACAACAGTAGTCCATTTGCTGGTAACTTCATATGGAGATTATGCAGTATATTCTGTTTGTGACTATTCTTGAAAATGCAAGGTGGTACAGAATGTAGAAACCAGGTTATTGAGTGAGCTACTCAGTCATGTTACCCATTTGTTGAAGGAACTGCACTGGATATCAATTTGTTATGAAGCCAGATTCAGAATTTTGGCTATAAAGCTCTAAATGTCTGAAAACCAGGATAACTGTCTTTGTATTATTGACCTGATTACTTATTGAAATATCAACTTAGGTGCTACAATATGTACTGAATGCTGCTGAATCCTGGTGGCTGTTTGCAGGTGGCTTTTCCCTCTGGCAGCATCCATATTTTGGAATGTGTTCCCCTGTACTTTGAGAAAGACCTACTTTTAGGTGCCTGTTGAAAACTTGCTTCTTTACCCTTCCCAGCATGGAAGAATTAATTAAATATAATGATTGATTGAAAAAGCTGGCATGCTGCAAAACAATGCCTTTCATTGTTAAAAACACCTCTAGGCTATATACAGGCCCATTGGCATTCCAAGAGGATAAAATGGTTAGTGCTGTGACCTACTATATCCATCTGTTAAGCAAAAAGGGCAGGCAAATAAAACTTCTATGTCTGAGTTGCAAAACCCAGATGCTCATTAGATAGCAGCAACAGGCTAAAGTTTATTGAATCTCTTTGCAACTATTTAGTGTCATCTTGACCTTAGGAGCCAAGGCATGGTAACCTTTTAGAAAGCAATATGGGTAGAATGCAATAGCTTCACCAATTCACCTCCTGAAAATGTTTTTTTTTTAATAGCTCATTTTGGCAACCATTTTATGAATAAGTAAACTCCCCACATGGTGAAGTAACCATTTTCTGAGAACGCCTACAACTCTATGTCATATTTCAGATAAATTCACCAGCTCAGGAAAAAATATTATGATCCAGACTTACTGGGCTAGATGGGTAAAATATAACTTGAAAGCCCCACACTAAAGACTTCCTCCAGTCTCATTCTATTTTTAATACTTTTTATTTGCCTGCTCAGTGTTGGAGATTTAAGATGCCAAATATCAGTCCTAGAAAAAGGAATAGTTGGGCAAGAGACCTTGTCAGTCAGCCTGATGCTGGACTTCTCCTGCATTTGCAAAGTTGCTTTGGAAACAACAGTCAACTATATTTACCAGTTATGGTGAACAAAACCTGAAGCTCTCTGGATACTGCTCTTTTTAGCATCATATGGTAACTTACTTCTTGAATTATCCCAGCTGTTAGCTTTGTGATATTAAAATCATAAAGAAATGAGTTAGAGACAAGGGAATCTAATTAACACAAACATTTAAAAATAGGATGGGGAGGGGAAAAGTATATACAGAAGGGTTCATTTCCGAAATAGGGCTCTCCTGGGCATTTATTACCAAGAGATAGAGCTGTAAAAAGTGCCCTCACAAAAAATAGTGATAGATAATACTTTAGATAAATCAGGCAATAGTGAGTTTTAATGAGTAAAGCTGGATACTGCCCCAATTCCTGCTGTGCTGTTTCATTGTGGTGGGGGGAGCAGTGTTCCTGGGAGGGATAAGCAAAGAAGTCAAATGTATACATTTCCAGCCAGATCACTCAAGGCATGGAGGTCAAACCAGCTGCCCAGCTAAAGCAAGCAAGCAAACACCTACATGGGACAGCAGAGATAGGAAACATACTTTAGAAAAAATTCCTTTTTTACCAAAATCTCTAGCACTAGAAGATGAAATTAGATCAGCACTCCAGTCATTACTTGGAAGTCTACAGGAACTGATGGAATACCCCCCCAAGATGTGGCAAGTAACAGAAGAATCAATAAAGGTTCTAACCAAGCTGTGCCAGGAAATCTAGAGAACATCACAGTGGCCAACAGATTTGAAAGTCTGCATTCTAATTTCAAAAAATAAGAGTATGCAAACTACTGTACAATATCTTTAATTTCACCTGCTAGCAAAATCATGATTACAATCATCCAACACAGATTAGAGCCTTATATGAAAAAAGAGATATCAGACATTCTTTTTTCAATAAATTTATTAAGAATTATATTAAACAGATAAAATGAATACAAAAACCTAATACAAAATATATTTTAAAGAAGGGAAAATAATTATTAAAAGGTGTAGAAATAAATCCCCTGCAAAAAAAAAAGGGAACTTGTAAGCAAAACTTCCCCCTTCCCTATTTCCCCCTTCAACCCAACAAGTATATTCCAACATTAACAACTTATCACTGCCTCTTAAAATACAAACAAATACATCTTCATCCCATACCTCACCGGATTTTCTATCCTCTCTAAATGTTTATCTCTCCTTATTAATCAGCAAAAGTTCAGTAAAAACTAACAAAAATCCCATAAACACCGCTGAAGAAGTTACCTAGCCTGGTAACAAAATGTTCGGAAACTAACCCACAAGCTCAAGAGAACGAACCTTCACCCTTACTAACAAAAATACCTAACAATGTAAGTGTATAATCTCCCTTTCCATTTAATCTAAATCTGCTTCATTCCTCTTTTTAATAATCAAAATTAATCCCATTAACAAACATTATAAAAATATAAACATTATCAGAAATAATAGCCCCTTATTTACATGTCAAAAATAGCCCCTTATTTACATGTCAAATATTGCAGACTAAAATAGCCTGTTTGGTATAATGGATTAAGACACCAAGCTAAAAACTTAGGAACTCTTGAGTTTTAGTCACCATGAAAAACCAGGTGAGTGACCTTGGGCCAGTCACTCGCTCAGTCCAACCCACCTCACAAGATTGTTGTTATGGGGAAAATAGGAGGAAGATGTGTTATGTTATTTGTAAAAATAATAAAGGTGGACAAAAATAATAGATAAATAAAAATCCATTAACCCAGCTCATTTCCGCAACAAAAATATTTATCCTGCCAAAATAACCATTAAGCACCATCAGAAATACCAACTTATTTAACCATAATAAAATATGTGTTGTTTTTTTTCTTCAGAGGGACTTGTTCCCCTCTCATAATAACTTTTGGTTCCAAAATGCTCAAGCATTTCTTGAATCACAGATTAGTTTTCTTTAAAGTAGCCATCGGGTCTCTTCTTAATGATCAACCTTCACCCTCTGCTCTTGCGCCAGCGCTAGCCAAGTTGTGAGCCTCTTGCCAGTACTAGCCGAGCTGTCAGCCTCTTGCCCGTGCTAGATGAACTGTGAGCCTCTCGCCGGCGCTAGCCAAGCCGCAAGCCTCTCACCGGTGCTAGCCAAGCCATGAAGCTCTCACTGGTGCTAGGTGAGCCGCAAACCTCTTGCCAGCACTAGGCATGCTGCGAGCCTCTTGCAGCGCTAGCAGCCCCATATGCAGAGCGTGCATGCTCACGGCCCCTTTCACATGCACACAGCCACATTTGTATGTGGGTGCATGCGCACATAAAGGTGCTTGTCCTTCCCTTTCCCACTGGACTGCCAACTCAGAAAGGTTGGTTACCCCTGATCTAGAGTACATAAGAGTAATCTCAAAATCTTTGTTCTACATAGAATTTTGGCAAAAACCAAGAAGAAAAAGCATTAAATATAAGTTATTGCAAGATGCTAAGGAAAGAGGAGGTTTGGGTTTACCAGATTTAAAATTGTATTTTGATGCATGTTGCCTGGCCTGGTTAAAAGAGTGGATGAACCTCCAGAATAAAAGGCTACTTGATTTGGAAGTTCATGAATTAAGGTTTGGATAGCATGTTTATTTTTGGTATGATAATGTTGATTCTAATAATCACTTTGTTAGACATGCCATACTAAAAAGTATGGAATAAATATAAAACAAGATTCTCCACAAAGTTGCCTCTTAGGGTGTCCCCACAGGAAGCTTTTTTTTTTTAAAGAAAAGAAATTGTTGCAAAGCCGGACTAGTGGACTAATGCTAAAATACCGTAAATGCCGGCGTATAAGACGACTTCCGCGAGCGCTGAAATCGGCGCCAAAGACGGGGGTCGTCTTATACGCCGAGTCGTCTTATACACCGGAAATACTGGTAGTTTCCGGCATATAAGACGACGTTCTAGGAATGCGGCCCGGCTATAAAGACGGGGGGTCGTCTTATACGCCGGGTCGCCTAATACGCCGGCATATACGGTAATACTCTTCAACTCGGGTGACTCTACTCTTAAATCAAGGAAAGATTTAGAATCAGAGGGTTATGCCTGTCATTGGTTTACATATCAACAACTGAAAGAAATATTCAAACTAGATAAAAAGTTATAGGTTTGATTTTGTTAAAAATGAATTTGAAACATTATTTGTGGTAATGATGAACATATTGCTAAGGCTTATAAAATGCTATTGAAATTGAATTTGGAAAATGAACATGTAAAACATTGTATGATACAATGGGCATGGAACTTGTATATAATGTGATGCTGGAACAATGGGAGAATATGTGGATGAAAAGCTTAAAAATTATACTGAGTTACAATTTAAAAGAAAACTTTTATTAGATAATGTATCACTGGTATTTAACATCAGACAAGCTACCTAGAATGTTGCCTATTTCTAATTTAAAACTTTCTAAAAGAATCAACAACATATTTGTGTCTAGCAAAAATTGATTTACTAATTTTACTACTGTAGTTTTAAAACTGAATAATAATTTTAAAAATGTGAATTTAATTTGTCAATAATAAATTAACTTTATTAAAATATATTGAAGATGTTTTGGGGGCTTTTATTTTATGTTCCTGCTGTAATCCTAAATTTATATAAATTAGACCTAGTTCAAAGGATGAAATCCAGTAGAGGAAAAACTAACAATGCAAAATTTTTAATATCTCAGCTTTGTTGGCCTTAAATCAATTTGTAAACATTTTCACAGCAATAAAATAAGTGAATGCATATATAATTATTCTTTTTATCTCCCTTAGCTGTTACTAAATACATAATATTTAACCTTGAATAATAAGAAAGTTAAATTGCATTACACTACTGCTATTTTTGTATAATGCTGTCTTACAGAAAATATGAGGCATGGAATATCTTAAGTATTTGTCTGATTTAAATGTTTAGCATCTTCTTCCAGAAATATCATTTGATGTTTATGATTCAGCCAGACATACATTCATCTTTGTGAAAAGAAGAAAAGGTTACTATTTCTAGAGGCTTCAACATAGCCTCTAACTATTTGAGAATCCATAGTCTATAGTTTATAATATTTTTTTTTGATCTTGGATGATTTCCTGCATTGTAAACCTTTTGTTTGTTTTGCTTTTAGGAGGAGTACTTTGCTATTCAACAGTGAATCTCATTGATTTCAGTAAACATGGATGAATTGCAAGATGTGCAGTTAACAGAAATTAAACCTCTCTTAAATAATAAGGTAAAGAAAGTTGTGTTTGAGCATGAGAAAAATTAACAATTTTGTATTATATGCTAACTTTGTGTAGGAGGAATATATATTACAGTTTCCTCCTGTTGGATGTAGAATTTAATTCACTGAAAAGGTCCATTTAAAAGTCTTGAAAGTTTCAATATTTAATGCAGAAAGACAGTTCTTCTCCCAACCCTTTCTCTTTTGCTCCCCTGAAACAAATTCTAGGTTTCGGGTTTCATGGAGCAAGCTCTTAATCTTTGCTGTTGCTCATTGAAGTGCCATATATATTGATTTCAAATAGTCTTGTGGCATTTCAAAGCAAACAGATCTATTATGGTTAAGCTTTTGTTGATTGAAGTCTACTTGAAACATCAAAGGCATAATAATTGTTATAAAAATATTTATAAATGTTCGGGCATATTTTTAGTGAAATCTTCAAAGCTAAAGGGAAAAACTCAAGTGGACAGGAGGCTGCAGGGCTTTATTGCCCAAATAATTATCTTTTTAAATGTATTTGTATCCCACCATTATTTCACAAATATCTCAAGACAGTGAACATATGCAACACATCTTCCTCCTGTTTTCCCCACAAAAGCAACCCTGTGTGGTGGGTTGGAGTGAGAGAGAATGACTGTCTCAAAGTCATCCAGATGATTTTTCATGCCTAGAGGGGCTCCCGCATTCTAGTCCAGTGTCTTAACCACTTGATTAACTGGCTCTCATGACCTTCCAGTTGGTAAGGTTAAACAGAGTATATTGTGCAATAATCTTGGAATATATTTATACAAAATGTTGATTTCTACTTTACATTATGCAGAATTACAGATACATAGATACCCCAAAACAAAGGCCTTTATTTTCTTTTGTTTTTAAGCTGTTGATTAAATTAACTGTTCTCTATAGACAGCATAGAAGGAATGTTTCTAAGTAAACAAATTAGAAGGCTAAATTAACTTCAACAGTACTGTTTTATCTTTAACTTCGATGAAGTTTTTTTAGCTAAAAATTTAAAATTAGTACACCTTCAAGGGGTATGTCCATGTATATTAAGTTTTGTGTTTGTGAATAATTGATTTTTTTTAAAAAAAAAAATCTGGAGTGAAATGTAGTGTATCTGCCAAAAGGGAGGAGATGGTTTCGCATGCACAACCTAATCCCACACACGCTCATCTGCCATTTGCGTGGCCCGTTCCCAATGGGCCACAGATCAGTACTGGTTTGGGGGGGGGGCTGCCTTATATCATTGGAATGTGGCCCATTCCAATGATAATTCTTGGAAACATTTTGCATGCAAAGCAGCCATCATTCAGCAGTAGTTCCATTGTTGTAGTGTATGCATACTTTTAGCCTATATAATTTTGATGAGTCTTTCAAAATACAATAGAAAATAAAAACTTGAATTTATAGCCAAGAGATTATCTTAAAATTTGGAAGCATTTGTTCCTTGAGAATCTGCATTTTGATGTTAGAAATCCTGGCATTTCCATCATGATATGGAATAGATTGATTTCTAGGATAGAAGGCTGGTGGGGTAGGGGTGGGGGAATTGTTATTATTCTGCATTTTTTATTGCAATTTAATACAGGAAGCTTCAGCTCTGTACGTAACTGAGGTGTTGGAATAAGCTTTTCAAACAGGTGAAAAGCAAAGTTTATGGTTTGTTGATCAATGGCCATTCTTATATTGACAGAATTCAGCTCGAAACTTCCAGGACTTTGACTGTCAAGTAAGTACTCAGACTGGAATGTTTCTGCTTTGTCAGTCTTTTTTATTTTTAAGATAAATTTTTGAGAAGGAATTGAGAAAGCTGTAGGCCATTGCTTCCCATATATTCATTTTTAGTTATCTGCATGTTGAAAAAAAAAATGTATCTGGCTACCACTAAGCTACAAGGGTCTGGTTTGGAGATGATTGTTTCCCATCAACCCATGAACCAAAATGGTTACATTGCTACAGTTGTATAAAGTCTTTCTCAGATGCAAATATACATTTCTATTAAGGCTGTGTTTTCCCTCAGTATGGCCATATCACATTTTGGACTTTTTTCCTATCTAACTCCTAATCTTTGAAATCAAATTCCCCCTCAGATCACATTTGGAGTCTGATTTTATTAGTTTTAAAAAGCTTGAAAACTGCCTTTTATAAAAGTGGAAGAACCATTCTTTTTAATTATAATACCTGTTACCAGTTTGGATAGTGCTATGATTTAGGAAAGAAGAAAGGACACTTATTTATGCCACAAGTAGTCATCGACTTACAATTGGGACCAGAATTTCTGTTGCTATGGTTTTTAAATGAGTTGTATCCAATGTTATGACCGTTTTGCAGTGGTCATGTGACTCTCCAGTTGACTTAGCTTTTAGAAACCCCCTAGGAAGGTTTTATTTAACACCTTTATGGATTTTGGAGAAAAGTAAATTCAACAAATAAATATTGTTGATTTGGATCTTAAAGAATTGTGTTTTGTGATGTTTCTGTTATGATTATTTTAAAGTGTGTTTTCAGTTACTTTTTGGATAACACTTTTTGATATTCTTTTTCTCTATTTTATACAACTGCTTACCTCAAAAGATAATGATATGAAGGGCGTGTCCATAGGTAGTTTTTGACAAAGGTATACAGAATAAAGAAATGTATTTCCTTGCACGATGTCAAACTTTACTAAAGAGTGAATCTTCATAATTACATGGTAAACAAGGCACACTGAAATGTATATGACTATAATGCATAAATTTGTTCAGGCTTGATGACCTAATTAAGAAATATAAAATAGTTTACAGTAGTTGGGAACAATCACCTCTTCACCTTATTTTGTAATCCTAGTATTACTAGTTGTTGTTTTGGAATCTGAGGGGCTTGTCCTGCTTTTGACATCTTTTCTGCTAATACACTTAGTAGTTTTTTTGAAGCTATAGAATAGAGATTGTCCTATGGGTCTTGTCAAGATGAATGAGCATTACGATATTCTGCCCTTCTTCAGTCAGAAAGAAAAATCTTTATTCACAAAGACCAGTGAATAATAAAACTCAGTGGTGTAAAACAGATATAAATATAAAAAGAGAATGATAAAATTAACAGGGCTTATCATTTAGTTGGCTATGACGAAGGTATGTCGATTGTCAAGAAGGTACATGGGGATTCACAAGTGTATGTAAGGAAAGATCTCTATTACATAAGAAAATCATGACCTAATAGTCATGGGTTGTCCAGTAATCCATCTAAAAATGGATGTAAAAAATATGGAGCCTAAGCAAAGTCATTCTGTTGGTTGAACAACATTCTGTATTCACATGCTAGAATAAGTTCAGACAAAAATCCTGATTGGATTCTGCTCTTTGGCACATCTTGAGTTGTTGGAGTCATTGTGTACATAATTGGCTTACATTTCACAAAGTAATCACTCTAGATTTACACTTTCATCTATTTATATAGAATACCATAGAAACCAGCATTGCCTGCATAGACTCTCTTGCTGTCCTATTAATAGTTTTGTTCTGTGTGAGTTTGAATAATTTAATTTACTGTGCTGGTTTATATTTGAGCAATTAGCTTACCATGATTTTTACTTCACAACATAGTTTTGCATTTGGACTATTTATTCAGAATCTAAGGAAAATGTACATCTATAAAAGACTAAAGCCACATTTAGATTTCTTGTGATTGTAGCATATAGGCTAGATCTAAGTTGGACAAAACAGAGTTAATGAGATTCAGTATAATCAATTTGTCTGGCATAATCTATTTTTTATAATACAAGCACAAACTCTTTGTGAAGATTCTTTAGCATGTTAGAGTTGTAATATACTCTAGAGAACATCAAACATGCCCATTACAGTAATATTTTCTCTCTCCTTTTTTTAACAGCTTAATGTTTAAAGTGAGCTCTACAACATTTGAAAGCATTTTGAATTTCAGTTGTTTTCAGTTTTTCAGATTCAGATTCAACCTAAAAACTTCAATGTATAGCCGTTTCCTCCCCCCCAAATATAACTCCTATAAGAAAGCCCAAACTGAAAACCTATATATTTTCATGTAAGATGTGTTAGTATCTTCTTCTTCTCAATCAATAAATGGATCCCATGAAAGAACTAAATCTATAGAAAAAATGTGTGAATCCTGCTGGGTATATGTATTACACTTGAATACATTAGGAAAGAGCATATGCACTATTCTTGTCACATTTCTTTAATGAAAACTGAAAGAATACAAAAATGAACCTTTCCTGTTTTAACATCTTCTATATAAAATTCCTTTCTCTGAGCAGTTCTTAAAATGTAAAATTCACAATTTGATGAGAACTTTGTAAAAAGATGATTTCTAGGATCATTGTTTTCTGATTAGGAGGCTTTTCCTGCAGATTAATAATATCCTTTTTATTCCCAGGTGTTTTCAGTTTTTGAGTTATTTACTGGGGACTATGTCATGTTTTCTCTGTAGAGGTTATTCCTCTTTAATCTCAAAATTGACATTTTGTTCTGTAGGAGCATGATATAGAGACAGCTTATGGAGTTGTCCATGTCACTATGCGGGGCACTTCAAAAGGCAATCGTCCTGTCATCCTAACGTATCATGATATTGGCCTCAACCGTGAGTCCTTTTTTTCATGGTATTTTCATCTGCTGACTCACTGACTGTATTGTATTCATATTTTCAGAATAGAAGTGTTCGATGCAGAAACTGTTCTTTTAATTTACCATAACTAGAAAACAAACATGAACCTTACCATTTAACTTGTAGTTACTTTTTATCGAACCAGGAACTGGAGTGGTGCTTTTCATGGTCATTTTGTGGGTTTGTCCTACAGATAAGTCCTGCTTCAACACTTTCTTCAATTTTGAAGACATGCAGGAAATCACACAACACTTTGCTGTATGCCATGTTGATGCACCTGGACAACAAGAGGGGGCTCCTCCTTTCCCTTCTGGGTAAGTATAATATTCCTTTAATCCAGAATGTTTAAAATTGAAATAGATGGGGGAATAGCCAGATTTCCAGTATTGGCTTAATGCAGTGATGGCGAGCCTTTTAGAGACCAAGTGCCCAAACTGCAACCCAAAACTCACTTATGCATCCTTGGATGCCGGGTGGGTGTTGTCAGAATATCCGATGTCGTCCGTAGCGCGAAGGCAAAGAAGACCGGCACACACTGACACCCAACAAGCACTTTATTATGCAAGTGAGACAAAGTCAGCACTGGTGTTAGTTACCTCCCACCGCCATATATCGGCGTGCTCCACCCTGTGGGTCCGCCCCCGGTTCCAAACCACCATCCGTTCCAAATGAATAAATGCCCCACCCTTTCCCTGTACTTTCCCTTTCCCCGACGGAACTCCGCCCCCACCCCCCGTTGTCCGTGCGCCCGAACCGCGCGCCAGTTGCCCGCCGCCAAACTTGCCCTGCCTACCGTCCTGGTTGCTAAAGGATAACCCCCCACCCCCCTTTGCTGGGTCCGGCCGCCGGAGTGCAGTCCTCTCGGCCCTAGATGGCCCGCCTTCCGCAAACTGCAGCTGGCATTCGTGGTCCTCCGACCCTGCCGGTAACGGGCCTCCCTTGGGTTTCGCTGGCGTCTGTGGCGTAGCCCACGGAGATGTCTGTTCAGTTGAGGTTCGGCGGGTGCAGCCATGGGGCGTGGCGGGGCAGTGCTCAGCTGTTTCCCGGGCTGGTAGGTCGTTATCCACGCTCCCCCGTCCCCGTTCGTATGGCAAGCCTTTAGGGGCTTGACATGCGGCCCCCTTTACCACGTGTCCCCCTGGAAAAGAAAGGGAAGGGGTTGAATATACCACGTTGCATCTGTCTCGCCCTGGCTTCCCCGGGCACTTACGGTGAAACGTTCGGATTAGGTTAGGTGCGTTTATATCCTCCTCTCCCACCCAGGTTGCGTCCGACAACGGGTATCCTTTCCATCGAAGGAGGTATTGGGTCTTACCATAGCGCCTACGTGAGTCTAAGACTTCCTGCACTTCATAATGAGACCCCGAGACCGGCCCGGGTGCCCCGTCAGCGTAGGGACTTTTATGTGCAGGTTTGAGCAGGCTACTATGGAACACGGGATGAACTTTGCCTAGAGAGGCGGGTAGCCGTAATTGAACCGTCACCGGGTTGACCACTTTGAGGATCTGGAAGGGGCCCACATATTTCGGGCCCAGTTTTTTGCATGGCACCTGCAAGCGTAAATACTTGGTGGCTAAATATACCCAGTCTCCCACCTGGAACGGTTTGTGCTCTGCTCGTCTTTTGTCGGCTTGGAGTTTGGCAGCAGCCTCGGCCTTCCTCCGTGCTTCCTTCACCCGGTCCCACAACCCTGTGATCTGGGAGTACCATGTTTGAGGGGTCTGGCCGCTAGCTACCTCTGGTGACAGATCGGGAATGGGGTTAAACTCCATCCCATACACTATCTTAAACGGGGTATACCCCGTACTGTTGTGGACAGTGTTATTATATGCCACTTCAGCAAACGGCAAGAGGTCCACCCAGTCCGTTTGCTGAAATGACACATAACTCCGGAGGTATCTTTCCACCATGGCATTTGCCCTTTCTGCCGCCCCGTTGGTGCTCGGGTGATACGCTGAACTCAACGCCTACGAGGACCCTAGTGTACGAACGAACTCCCTCCAGAACTTCGCGGTGAATTGCACCCCTCTATCCGATACAATTCTTCTGGGTATGCCATGGAGTCGGTAAACGTGTTGAATAAACAACCGTGACAACCCCCGCGCTGATGGCAGGCCCTTGCTTGGAATAAAATGCGCCTGTTTGGAGAAGAGATCTATCACGGTCCATATTACGTTGTATCCCCGGTTGTCAGGCAGTTCCACAATAAAATCCATGGCGATCTCTTCCCACGGCCGGGATGGATCAGCCACTGGTTGTAACAACCCTATGGGCTTCCCTACTCGGGGTTTGGCACTGGCGCATACGTGGCATCCTCTGACATACCGTTCCACATCTACCTTCAGTTTGGGCCACCAGAATTGTCGTCGTAATAGATGTAGGGTCTTTACAAACCCAAAATGGCCCGCTTGTTTTGCGTCATGGCACTGTTGGAGCACGGCTAGGCGTAGGCTCTCGGGCACATATATCCTACCGCCTTTCCATGCCACACCGTCCCGAGTAGTTAAGCACCCTGAATGTTCATTCGCCCATGTATCCGTCAGCAGGGCAGCTCTAATAGCCTCTAGGTCACTTACCTGAGACCTGTGACTTACAGTCTTAGCGGTATCATGCCGCGGAGGCGGCATTAGTGCCTGTATGACCTCCTCCCGTTTGCTATGGTACTGCGGCATCCGCGACAATGCGTCGGCCAGAAAGTTTTTCCCTCCCGGCACATACCTCAGAGTGAACCGAAACCGGTTGAAATATTGGGCCCACCGGACATGTTTGGGGGCTAAGCGCCTCGGGGTCTGTAGCGCCTCCAAATTCTTATGGTCTGTCCACACCTCAAACGGCTGCTTGGCCCCTTCTAACAAATGCCTCCATGTTGCTAGAGCCCAGCGGATCGCGAAGGCCTCCTTCTCCCAGACGGTCCAGCTACGCTCGGCCGTCGTGAACTTCCGCGAGGTATAGGCACATGGCTGCAACGCTCCCCCACTGTTCTTCTGCAACAGCACCGCCCCCACTGCCACATCACTTGCGTCCACCTGTACCACGAATGGGGCACTCTGGTCTGGGTGGCGCAATACGGGCTCTTTGGCAAATAACGTTTTCAGTGTCTCAAATGCCTTTTGGCAACTCATATCCACTCTATTCGGTGGCTCGGGCGAGGTCTCGCCGCCAGGTGTCTTGTCCGCAGCAGTTCCGTGAGGGGATGCACCACGTTGGGAAATAACAGAATGAACTGGCGATAAAAATTCGCGAATCCGAGAAAACTTTGCAGTTGGCGTCTCGTCTGGGGCGCTTGCCATTCCTGTACTGCTTGCACCTTGCTCGGGTCCATTTCCACCCCGCTCCCCGATATACGGTAGCCCAGGTAATCTAGTCGCTCCCGGTGGAACTCGCACTTAGACAACTTTACATAAAGTTGTGCCTCCAATAACTTCCGCAGCACCTGCCTCACCAGACTGACATGCTCCTCCCTTGTTGCGGTGTATATTAGAATATCATCGAGGTACACGAGTACCCCGCGGTATAGGTGTTCATGCAATACCTGATTGATCAACTGCATGAACACTGCCGGGGCCCCCCGTAACCCGAACGGCATGACGCGAAACTGGAAGCTACCCAACGGACAGTTAAATGCCGTTTTCCACTCGTCGCCAGCCTTGATTCGTACTTTATAGTAAGCCTCCCGTAGGTCCAATTTGGTAAATATACGTCCCGTTCCCAGATGCGCTAACAAGTCCTTCATTAGGGGGAGGGGGTATACATGCTCAACACATACTGCGTTTAACCCTCGGAAATCAACACATAAGCGTAACGACCCATCCTTCTTTTCCTTGAAAAGTACGGGAGCCGCTATCCGTGACCTAGCAGGCTGAATGAACCCCCGCGCCAAATTCTGGTCAATGTATCTACGGAGTTCCTGCACCTCTGGTGATGTCATGGCGTACATCCGTGGTTTCGGGAGTTTAACCCCCGGCAATAACTCTATGGCGCAATCCGTTGACCAGTGAGGGGGTAGGTGATTACACTCCTCCTCGCTGAAGACCATTGCTAAATCTCTGTATTCCTCAGGGTACGTCGCTTCCCCCCCCCTCCTCCTGGAGTCGCGCCGTCACCTCCGGGGCCTCAGGAACCTGGTCTCCATTATTGCCAGTCTCTGGCATCGGGCCCTTTCCCAAACGCACCTTACGGTACCCTCCCTCCCACCAAATGGTTGGGGTCCATTTGTCCAGCCAGGACAACCCTAATATGACAGTCTCAGTCAACGTGGGCACCACAATGAACCGCAACACCTCCCAATGATCTCCTAGGTCCATGCGTACCTGTTCCGTTACGTGGGTTGCGGGGACTCCTCCCAACAGGGACCCATCCACTTGTTCGAACCGTATTGGTTGCGGCAATGGATATATCCGGAACCCACTATCCACCGCCACCTTCCTGCTCATCAGACACCGCGTGCACCCCGTATCGATCAAGGCCTGACACGCCTTCTGTACCCCTGTTACCGGACTCGTGAGAACTATAGGGAGGATAAACGGATTAATAGGGTCACTCACCATTGGATCGCCCAATACGTCGTCAGGGTTGTCCTCCTCGTCTCCCAGCTGGTACCGTGCCATAGCTGTAGACTCCGCCATGACCGGAGACCCCTTGTTCGGCCCTGGGGTTGGCTGTTGAATAGTCGCCCTCGAACTCTCCGTCGGTTTCTTTACGGGCATGGCTCTACCACTTGTTGCGCCCTTACGGGGGCTGGGTGCTGGGCAGTCGGCTGCTCGATGGCCCGGTTGGTCGCAGCGGAAACATCGGAAACCGGCTTCTTTTGACGCCCCGGGTGGTTTTGGCGGTATCCGCTGTTGGTCCTGGCTTCCCTCACGAGGCTTCTCTCCGAGACGCCGCGGCCGCGGAACGTCCCCGATCCCTCGATATACAGCCTTAAGGCCTGCCTCGAGTTCGACCACCACCCTAAACCAGTCTCTCAATCTGTTGGGCACACCCCGGTACACGCAGGCTTGCCGTAGGTCATAGTCTAGGCCTGCTCTGAATTGGTGTACCAACATCCGCTCCGGCCATGAAGACTGCAACCGGCCGGCTAACTTCCGGAACTCCCGCACGTATTCGACGACTGGGCGGTTCCCCTGGTGAAGCGCCAGCAGGTCTGCCTCGGCCCTCTGCGCCCGGGTGGGATCCTCAAACCTCCCATGCAGAGCATCCAAGAACAGCCCCGCATTCCCCAACTCTCGGGCATGGTCGCTGTACAGGTCGGCTGCCCATGCAGCCGCCTCCCCGCATAAGGCGGCGGTAATGGCGCCGACCATAGCCCACTGGGAGACGTACAGCTGTGCAAACTGGTCCAGGTGGCTTATGGCCTGGCCTAAGAACATTGCCAGGTGGTCGGGGTTCCCATCAAAGGTGACCGGGATAGGAGGCACCCCCCATGGATAGGCCGGCCCCCACGGTCCCTGGGGTTGGCCTGGCCCAAGGTTCGGATACCCAGCCGTGAAGCCCTGCTGCTCCACACCCCCTGGCCTCGCTGAACCTTTTGCCACATCCGTGGGGCCGCCCGGCTGAGCTGAGTGTGCCTGACCCGGTGGCCTGCTCGAAAGGAGGCCCAGGGTTCCCAACCCACCCGTGGGATTAGGCAACCGCAGCCGCGGACTACTCAGGCGGAACCTAGATGAGGGGGTGCGGCCCGCAGCTTCCCCTTCCGATTGCCACGTATCGGCGGCGTCCCTATAGCTTGCTTCGCCAAACCGATGGCGCAATATATCCATGGTCTCCTGCCCCGGGGCCGTAGAGTAGCTCCAGTCTTCATCATCCTCCATGGTGGCACGTCTCTCCCTCCACCCCGAAAGACTGGGCTTCGGCTTCGGTGTTTTTAGCTGTTCGGGTTGCAATCCCGTTACCGCCGGGCTTTGCCACCACTCCTCCTGTGGCTTAGCGGCCTCTACCTCCCCCACGTCGAGTGCTGGGACCGTAGACAGTAGCAGTTTCGGCCACACCACCGGCTGGGCTGGCGCCGCCTCCGCCGCCGGGACCGCGTCCGCAGCCCCGTCGGTCGCCACCTCTCCCTCAGCCAGGGCGGGGCCCTGCGTTCCCTCCGCCATACCTGAGCCTTCCACCGCACGTGGGAGCGGGCGGCTGGAGAAACGTTAGAGGTGTGAGTGCTGACTTTATGTCAGAATATCCGATGTCGTCCGTAGCGCGAAGGCAAAGAAGACCGGCACACACTGACACCCAACAAGCACTTTATTATGCAAGTGAGACAAAGTCAGCACTGGTGTTAGTTATCTCCCACCGCCATATATCGGCGTGCTCCACCCTGTGGGTCCGCCCCCGGTTCCAAACCACCATCCGTTCCAAATGAATAAATGCCCCACCCTTTCCCTGTTACTTTCCCTTTCCCCGACGGAACTCCGCCCCCACCCCCCGTTGTCCGTGCGCCCGAACCGCGCGCCAGTTGCCCGCCGCCAAACTTGCCCTGCCTACCGTCCTGGTTGCTAAAGGATAACCCCCCACCCCCCTTTGCTGGGTCCGGCCGCCGGAGTGCAGTCCTCTCGGCCCTAGATGGCCCGCCTTCCGCAAACTGCAGCTGGCATTCGTGGTCCTCCGACCCTGCCGGTAACGGGCCTCCCTTGGGTTTCGCTGGCGTCTGTGGCGTAGCCCACGGAGATGTCTGTTCAGTTGAGGTTCGGCGGGTGCAGCCATGGGGCGTGGCGGGGCAGTGCTCAGCTGTTTCCCGGGCTGGTAGGTCGTTATCCACGCTCCCCCGTCCCCGTTCGTATGGCAAGCCTTTAGGGGCTTGACAGGTGTTGCCCATTGGCTGGGTGTGGCCAATTGGGTGGGTGTGACCCATTGAGTGGTCATGGCTGCGATGGTAACGGTAGACTGGGTAGGACTAAAAAGTTCAATCAATCAATTCTAGCTTTGCAAAATCTTTTTTTTTCCCACAAAAAGTTAAAATTGACTGATTGATTGAACCTTTTTTTTTTTTTGCACATGGCGGCGGATGCCTAAAGCAAAAAGGTTTTATAAAACTCAGCTGAGAGCCTAGGACTGGGGCAACGGCACACATACCCACAGAGAGGGCTCTGAGTGCCGCCTCTGGCACCCATGCCATAGGTTCGCCACCACTGGTTTAATGTATGTAAAGAGATACAGTACTGATTTGGAAGATATAGAAATACAATTAGGAATGATGCCGTGGGTAATGTATGTAGATATATTACCTGGAAGGACAAGCCTTTTGTGACTCCCTTAGGCCCCTGTGTTGAAAGTGTTTTGATCACTACAAATCCGTGCTCTGATTAAGCATGTCCTAGACTCTGTTACTATGGAATTGTTGGATCTCCTTGCAAAATGGCATATATTGATGAGCTAGCCTTGGAATAAAGTCCTTTTATGTCAACTTCATCTTTTCTGATTTCAGATACCAGTATCCTAGTACTGATGAACTCGCTGAAATGCTTCCCGCTGTTCTTATGCACCTGAGGCAAGTATGCAGAATAACCCAATCACAGATGCTAAATAGCCTTTCTTTGATGTTTGTCCAGAGGAGAAATAACAGCTGTTATCATATTGCAATAAAGACAATGGTTGTAAAGTTTATTCAGATGCCATTTGTAGAATCTTATTTCTTAACATAAATCATATAAAGGAAAATGGTATAAGTAGTATGATATTAAGGTTCCATAAATTGGAGGGTCCTGCTAATAAAAAGTATACTAAGGGATTCTCTTCATTTTCAACTTTTTTTCAGCCTAAAAAGTGTAATTGGAATAGGAGTTGGAGCTGGTGCCTATATTCTCAGCAAGTTTGCGGTAAATAGCATTTGTTTGTGCTCATTTCTTTGTTTCAGCTAATTAAGTCTATTTAGGCTCTAGATGTCCATGTAGAATTCAAACATAGGAGTGATACATGTAGTAGTGAGCAGAACGTTTTGCCAATAGTGGCAAAAACAGACTCATTCTTTAGAGGTATAAATGCCCTAAAATGATGACTAAATTTGAGGCAGTTTATTCAAGATTATGGTTATCATGCTATTGTAAAAAACAATTAGTGCATCATCATCTTCTCATAAAAAAGAGTACATTTACTTTTGAAAACTACTATAAATTTGCCAGCACTTCCTTGTGTTCTAAGTTATATTCCCTAACACTATGGCCACCTTAAAATTATGTTTTAGTCATTCCTTCTTATTCATAATTTATACTTCATTATTAGATTATTTTGTACAACTCAAGGTGGCAAACATAATGATTGCCACAATAAACTGTTTATTTCCTATGTTTATATATTCATTTGATATATTTATTATACTGTCATAATAAAAATAAACCAGAATGCAGCATAAATAATCAGAAAAATAAAACTTTAATATTTTCCATTCTGTTTTTAGTTGAATCATCCAGACTTGGTAGAAGGCTTATTGCTAATTAATATTGATCCATGCGCAAAAGGTTGGATAGATTGGGCAGCATCCAAGGTAGGATGGAACTCTCTGTTTTGTGACCAAGGTGATAATATTGTCCTGCAAGACTAGAAATTCAAAAAATAACTGAATAAGTATTTGTTATGGACTATCACTTTTTTTCTTTTTCAAACCCAAAGAAAGATGAAAGAATAGAGAAGTAGCTTTATTTATTTAACATACTGAAATGTATTTTGATACATTTTATGTAGCTGTATTCTAGAGTTTCTCTCAGCCATAAACCTGGCCTTGGGTCAAATAATGCATGATTTAGAGAGAATATCTGCATGTATTTCTAATACTAGAATTACAGATGGGTGAAACAAGCATGTGAAAAGGCAGGATGTGTTAATATAGAACTGAGCAGTGCCAATATGTAATTTTGTTTTGGTTTGTTTATTTTTTTAGCTTTCTGGATGGACAACTAACCTTGTGGATATTGTTTTAGCTCACCATTTTGGCCATGTAAGTTAATTACAAATTTTAATATTGAAAATGCCAGTATATATAAAATCAGCCTTACATATACTAATAAACTGTTCTTGTTCCTAGCTCAGGAATTGTTTATAAAAATGCTTATGGTTTCATAACTTTAAGTTTTATTCCTGAGATAGGTGTGACAGAAGACTGATAGATAGTAAGTATAAACTGGAACTCAGGACTTCTGCTGTTATATAGTTTTTACCTGCTTGTAGTCTGCAGCGTACATTACCTTCTTAGTTTTTACAAGATGACTGAAGTGTGCTTACTTTTTTATAGTACAATTAACCAGGCAAATAATTATAATATTTGTCATTCCTCAGGAAGAACTGCAGGCTAATCTGGAGCTAATTCAGACATACAGACTTCACATTGCACAAGATATCAATCAGGAAAACCTTCAGCTCTTTGTTACCTCCTATAACAGGTAATGTGTCTATTTTGGATCCACACTGAAAAAAACTGTTTCATTTTTTCCAGTCTAGTTTTGAAAGTATAAATAATGCTTTAAGCAGTAGATAAAGAACATTCTCAAATCAGTATATTTAAAGTGTTCCATAATATTTAGCTTTAATTTCAATTGTAGAGAGCCTGCAAGATAGTTTAGGGCAGGGGCTCCCAAACTTTTCTATACCCCACAACCCTAGAGCGCTTCTGATATATTCTTGCACCTCTTACAAAAGTTCGAAATAACAGCAACAAATTATGCATATACACTATAATTTTGAAAACCCAAGTTTTTGCACCCCTGAAATATCATCTCACACCCCCAAGAAGTGCGAGCACCCCTGGTTGGGAAACCCTGGTTTAGGGGAAGAAATCTTACTCTTTTTTTTTTTTGTCTTAGTTTTTCATTTTTATTATCATTATAGTCAGTAATGTTGTAGATTTTTTTTCCCACAACAAAACCTCTTCTAATTATTTCTTCATAATTTTCTACTTTTTTGTTTAAGAAAGAAGCAGTACATGAATATCGCTTTAGAAACAGGATATTTAGAAAGGGCCCCCTCATCAAGCTAAACATGTGTTCCAAATCAGATGCAATGCGAGAGATGCATGTTCTGTTCTCTCAATAGTTTCTCTTTATTTCAAAAGTGTGTGTGTGTATTTGAAATATCTGTTATTTTAACATACGTGGTCCAGTGGTTTTTAAGAACTAGCTTAAAAAAAATTAGAAATTATTGGGACATCTGATTCTGTGTCGCCCACGTTATATATTATTTAACAAGGGTAATAAGCATATATCAATCCATTCTTAGAACATTCATAGCCATAGTTTGAGACTAGATCCATTTAACTAACCAGTTCTGACAAAACTAATACTGAGATTAGATGGTTTTAGCCCCATATTTTTATTACCAAGGTTCAGTACTTCAGTAGTTTCATATTTTTGCCCATGATAAGTAGTCATAATCTAATGACACAAGATCTCTGTCTTATCCAGTACTTCCCAGACTACAAATGCTTACTTGCTTATTTATTTATTTATAAAGCTTCTGTATCACTTCAATCACAATAGACTAAACAAGTCTGTCTTTACCTTCAAGTCGCAGAGATCTGGATATTGAAAGACCAATCTTGGGTATGAATGAAGAAGCAGCAAAAACACTCAAGTAAGATGTTTTGGCTGTCTTTCAAGCATATTGCTTGAAACTGAGTGGATTTTCTTTTCTTTTTTCTTTTTCTTTTTCTTTTTTTTTTTTGCCCTGTATTTCCTTTGGTTGGAAAAGTTATCTCCCTTCCCTCACTTTTTCTAGTGCTTCTGATAGATGTAGTAGCAAGCTTTTATGTATATTTTATATATTGCATATAAAATTATTTATATTACATATGCACGTATGTGTGCACTATAGACACATGCAAAATATTTCAACACTCCTTTTTGCGGGCTGAGTTTTTAGCTTTCATAAGCCTTCAGCTGAATGGTGTATTGTAGGGTTAATCTTTGCCCTGAAGCAATGTCTGTATAAATTCATCATGCTGAGTATATTCCTGCAGCATGGCAGAGACTCTTGTAACAGAGAGGTGGGAAACGGACTAGAAAGTAACAGAAACATTGAGCTCTCCAAGAACCTACTGAAGTTTATTATTCCTAGTCCCTTGAACATTCAGAGAAAAGGACTGAAAACAAAACAGACTCTTTGGGGCCTCAGCAGTCCAAATTTAGAAATCAGAGTAATGCTCAAAACACGGTATCTAACCAGGAAAGTAAATGGATCTGGTGGCAGCAGCGGTTTGAAGCTTGTTCTGCTTTCACACCAGTAGTCTAAGTAAGTGTTCCAGCTTCGTCTGTGAGCCTGTAGACTTGAATAGGGCCCCATCCTTTACTCTTAAGTAAGACTTTCCAGCATGAGGAACCTGCTCTTTTCTGTGTCAGGGTAATGAGCTGAATCCCAGCCAGGCAGCATGGGGGGGGGGGGCAGTTTGTTTTCCTGATGAGGTAATCCAGCAGGTGTTTTCTCTGTAGACTTCTCTTTGTTGTCTTTGTTATCATCCAACTCACACACCTGCCTTTTATTCAGAGCAGCCTTTATGTTTAGCAGGCACCGAGCTGTCAGGCATTCAGACTGTGGTACACTGGTTTACTTATAGGAAAGCTTGTATTTTCCTTTCATTATACCCAGTGCTGCTACCCCTCAAACATTCTGACAGCTAGAAGTGGTATTCTGATATATGGCAAAGTATTTAAGGACTTTATGCCCAATATATATTAATTTATGTATTGTAATCAAATGCTGAGTAAGATTGGAAAACTTGTTACACAAAGCTCTGTCCCCATTGAAATGGAGTTTGAACATGTTCTGATGCCCTATATGTTCTACTTTAATGTTGCATTATTAAAACATGATCCAGATATGAGCATGATCAAAAAATTAAAAAGCAGGATTTTGACAACAGAAGATGGTATTAATACAGGTATATCCATGGGGAACATCACAGAGCAGCAAGTGATGAAAGCATTGCAGCACATCCCCACACATTTTGTACATAATCATTTTGCACACACATAAGGGATGGGATTTGCATTATGATAGCACACAATTTCAGCATTTTGACAAAGCTTTGGAACCTGCAGAAAACTCATCTGATGATTGTATAGATTATAATGCTAAACTGTGGCTTCTTTACAGGTGCCCTGTCTTATTGGTAGTTGGAGACAGCTCTCCTGCAGTTGAGGCTGTGGTAAGTAACCTAATCATTAGTTATTTCCTCAATGCGATCTTGCTGTAATTTCATTTATGTTTTTTCAAATTTTCCTTTACTGGAGGAAGTAGAATTTTCTACATTTGGAATTTGCTTTATTTGAAGCATGTACAATGAGGGAAGAATTTATTTGATCCCCTGCTGATTTTGTATATTTGTCCACTGACAAAAAAATGATCAGTCTATAATTTTAATGATAGGTTTATTTTAACAGTGAGAGATAGAATAAACAAAAATTTTCAAAAAAATTATAAGTTGATTGCATTTTAATGAGTGAAAGAAGTATTTGATCCCCTATCAATCAGCAAGATTTCTGGCTCCAAGATGTCTTTTATACAGGTAACGAGCTGAGATTAGGAGCACTCTCTTAAAGGGAGTGCTCCCAATCTTAGCTTGTTACCTGTATAAAAGACATCTGTCCACAGAAGCAATCAATCAGATTCCAAAGTCTCCACCATGGCCAAGACCAAAGAGCTGTCCAAGGATGACATGGACAAGATTGTAGACCTACACAAGGCTGGAATGGGCTACAAGACTATCACCAAGCAGCTTGGTGAGAAGGTGACAACAGTTGGTGCGATTATTCGCAAATGGAAGAAACACAAAATAACTGTCATTTTCCCTTGGTCTGGGGCTCCATGCAAGATCTCAACTCGTAGAGTTTCAGTGATCATGAGAATAGTGAGGAATCAGCCCAGAACTACACAGGAGGATCTTGTCAATGATTTCAAGGCAGCTAAGATCATAGTCACCAAGAAAACAATTGGTAATACACTATGCCATGAAGGACTGAAATCCTACACAGCCTGCAAGGTCCCCCTGCCCAGAGCACATGTACAGACCCGTCTGAAATTTGCCAATGAACATCTGAATGATTCAGAGGAGAACTGGGCAAAAGTGTTGTGGTCAGATGAGACCAAAATCAAGCTCTTTGGCATCAATTCAACTCACCATGTTTGGAGGAGGAGGAATGCTGAGAACACCATCCCCACCGTCAAACATGAAGATGGAAACATTATGCTTTGGGGATGTTTTTCTGTTGAGGAGACAGGACAACTTCATTGCATCAAAGGGACAATGGACAGGGCGATGTACTATCAAATCTTGGGTGAGAACCTCCTTCCCTCAGCCAGGGCATTGAAAATGGGTTGTGGATGGGTATTCCAGCAACCAATGACCCAAAACACATAGCCAAAGCAACAAAGTAGTGGCACAAGAAGAAGCACATTAAGGTCCTGGAGTGGCCTAGCCAGTCTCCAGACCTTAATCCCATAGAAAATCTGTGGGGGGAGCTGAAAGTTCGAGCTGCCAAACATCAGCCTCGAAACTTTAATGACTTGGAAATGATTTGGAAAGAGGAGTGGGACAAAATCCCTCCTGAGATGTGTGCAAACCTGGTCGCCGACTACAAGAAATGTCTGACTTCTGTGATTGCCAGCAAGGGTTTTACCACCAAGTACTAAGTCGCGTTTTGCAAAGGGGCAAAATATTTCTTTCACTCATTAAAATCAATTTATAACTTTTTTGAAATGCGTTTTTCTGGATTTTTTTGTTATTCTGTCTCTCACTGTTAAAATAAACCTACCATTAAAATTATAGACTGATCATTTCTTTGTCAGTGGGCAAACATACAAATCAGCAGGGGATCAAATAATTTTTCCCTTCACTGTAAATAATTTATCTGCATTTTAATAATATATTATTATTTTTAATATAGGCAGTTTTCTGATTTTAAGATATAAGATACAAGCAAAGATTCCTAAGTGGGGGATCTCAACAGTCGTTAATATAAGTAACTAAAGAAGTTTGAATTTTCCTTTCAAAATGGAATATTTGTATATTCAGAACTACATAGCACTTTGTGATTTCAATGGAGACGATCTAAATTGCATGATTTCCTGTATTCCTCTGAGTTGGTTTAGTCTGCAGATTGTATACAGACAAAGCAAACGCCAAAAGCATCTCTGAAGGAGTTGGTTATATGAATTGGATTTGTCACTTCCTAAAAGTTTAGGATTCTTAATCCCATCCACATTTGACTCTTTATATTGCAGACTACATGGGATTTTCCTTTTTTTCTTGATAACAATCTTGATAATTTTGTAAAAATTAGTTTGTGAAACAGAGACATGCCCAGTGAATTTTTTGACTGGGTGGTTATTGAACATACATCTGAGTCCAACATGCTATTCGCTACTACAGCTGTTGATGTTGAAGCCTTCTTGAAAGCTGACAGAGTGGTGATGTGATCAGGTTTGTTCTAGCAGTCAGATGCTGAAATGCAACAGTTATTACAGGAAATATAGGATTATTGTCTTTAAAATTAGTGACTGTAACTATAGTATTTTAGTTTTAAGTCTTTTGCTTCTAATATATAGATACTGTTGTTGCTGAGGCATTGGCTTCCTAGGGAGGGCTTTGAATTACACATACATACACACATTATTTTATGTTTCATAGGTTGAATGCAATTCACGCCTAGATCCAATTAATACCACACTCCTGAAGGTAACCAAAAATTAAAGATTTCTGTAATGAAAGGTGATCCCCTACTGTGGGCTTTCTATGAAACTTGTAGTAGGGGATTGTGGGAAGAATGATTTCTTAACAACAATTCATTCAGCAACTGTCTAAAATTACGCTAGAAGTTATGATAGCACTGAACGAAACAACTTATCACCCATGCCCACCCAAAGTTATAGCCATTGCAGTACCCCCAGGGTCACGAGATAAAAATTAGGGTGCTTGGCAGTCTGCTCTTACTTACTTACAACCACAGGGGTGCTACAACTGTCCCACTCACCTATTTCCCTCCACATCTGTGCCCTTTTGGTCCTCTGCAACCCCGCGCTGTACTGGCCTGACTGCTGAACCATATGAGCTGGCTTTGCATGATGGAAAGGGGGGGGGGGAGACACAAAGTAGCCTCTTCCAGAGGAAGAATATGCCAAAATACTACTTTTTACCACACTCTTGGACTGTTTGAGGGTGGTTTTGCATTGTGAAAAAGGAACAAAGGGCTAGGAGCAAGAAAATGGCAGTGTGAAGGTGAGCTTGGGTGGCAGAGCGCATGGCAGCAGGGATCTCAGTGTGCAGTTTAGCAAGGGCGATTAGGACTGGACTGGGATGCTTGCAGCTTTCTGGAGCATGGCGGATCTGGGACTACTTGCTGCCCAGCAAGGCAGAGTGCTGGGCAATTGAAAGGGTAGAGATAGTGCAAGAGATGGGGAGGGGGCATTAGAAACCTCACTAAAGTTTGGAGCTGGGTGGTATCAAGCCCAGAATGGCTTGGATTGTGATGGGTTCTCAGCTAACAACTGGTGAAATACACATAACAGTGGCAATAGGGATTGCCAGGCTGGTGGTTGCTAAGGACTATAATCACATGATGGCTCACTTTACAACTATATTGCTTAGCGAAATTCAAGTCCCAATTGTTGTAAGGCAAGAACTTCCTGTAGAGATATTTAGGGATTTATATATGTTTATAGCCCCCCAGTATTAATTTTACAAATCTCCAACCGACATGGTTCACGAATCTCTTCCAGTTTAAAAGAACAAGTCCTGATGTGTTATTTATTCCATCCTAGTAGCTAGGTGAGAGTGCATTTATTACATGTTTTATATATCTATTTTGTCTTTTCCTGTTTTGCCAATGTTATGTTTTATTGTCTCCCTTTTGCAGTATATCAGGGACTTGTATTTACCTAGAAAAAAGTTCAGTTTTAAAATGTGTTTTGCCTCTCTACGTATAGTACTCTGATGGAATCACTTAATAGATTTATAGCTTTTTTTTTTTTTTTTGACCATCCATTTTTCTCTTCCAGATGGCAGATTGTGGGGGATTGCCCCAAGTTGTTCAGGTATACTTTTATTCTAGGAATTGTGATACTTACTGCATCTAAAGGATATCCATCTAATCATTTATTGCAGTTTTTTAAAAAATACCAAAAGAATTTGTAACATCTAACAAATTAATTAATTAATTATGAAATAACAAAAGGAACAACAAAAGGAAAAACTAAAAAATTAGACTGGAAAATATCCTGAAAATCAACAAATATATATATATATAAACCACCCAAATATAATTATTTAAATATGTAATAATGCCTCAAATTGTATATAGCAATACTTGCATCTACTTCTTGATTATTATTTTTCTCTTGCAGCCTGGGAAGCTAACTGAAGCTTTCAAATACTTTGTTCAAGGAATGGGTTACAGTAAGTGATAATATATTGCCTTTGCATTAATTTCCATTTGGAACCTACTAAGTGACTGAGATTATTTATTTCTCAATCATAGATCCTATTCTGTACTTTGGCCATCGTAAATTCATACACATTATTGTACTGGAAGATAGTTTTGTCTACCACAGTAGGACATTTGTAAAGCAGCATTAATCATCAGTCCTTGAATTACAATTCTGCCTTTTAATGATTTGTTGTCCAGTTTCCAAAAGGCTGTTTTAGAGAGACAAATATCTAACCTGTGCTTAAAAGATTACATCATTACAGTTTTCCCTACCAATAACTTTATTGGCAAAAGTGATGCATAGGCTATTCTTAAAATGTTTATCTGTAAAGGAAATACGCATGAGCGTTTTTCCAATGTGGAAATTAATATCAGATTCAGTAAAAGCCAAAACAACTGAAACCATGTTGTAAATTGCCCAAAATATTCTTTATTGTTTTACTAAACAATTCATAAAGTTTATAGAATTCAAAATAGGGAAACGCTTATGGTCAGGCAAGGCTTACATTGTCTCAAGTTTGTTATAACTACCCTAACTTTGTTTCCCATTCCCTCTCTTATCTCTGCTTCCAGTCCCTTACATGCAACTCAGTCACCTGAACACTGAGTCAGGTATCTACAAGTATATGTCTGGTTTGGCCGAGTTCCATTTTTCTTATGCATTATGCCGCTTACAGCATGGCCTGGTGATCTTTGGCACTCCAAGCCATCTCATTGTATACTTTTTGTGCTACAATCTTTTTTAGTGGTTTAATTTGCATTGGTTTGACTATTGCATGGTTTGCAGCTAGATATGGTGCAGGAATCAAATAAACGAATTCCAGCTTTCTGAGAAAGCTTCATGGGCTATCCATGTGTATAGAGGGGAGAGGACATGACTGCTTTGCACAGAATGTTGCTGATTGACTGTATCAGGGTGTTCCCTGATCAAAGGCTTGTACAACCATTTCACTTCTTAGAGTGAAATGTTATGTAGGAGAAACATTATTCCTAACTCTTCTTCAGCAAAATATATAGGTAGTTGGAGGGTATTTTAAAGAAGCAGTTACAAGTAAAAGTACAAAGTGAAAATTAAGCTCAACTGGGAGGGAGAAGTGAAAAGGAATTTTATTTGCAAGCAAGATCTGAAGATGAGAAAGGATTTAAGCTGTTCCTGCATTTTACTCCAGCAAGTACAGATTAATGAACTGTGAACAGAGTGATGCCCGATTTGCTTTTCAGCAGCAGCTCTCCTTTTCTTTCTGCCTTCTCCATTATAAGACCTCTGAGGCAGTTAAAAAAACATTTGTTATTTCTGGCATTCACTGCCTCTCTCCTTACAGTGCCATCTGCAAGTATGACCAGATTGATCCGTTCCCGGACCCAGTCATCTTCAAGTGTAGGTTCTGGAGAAAGCACTCAATCACGGTTTCAAGCTAACCACCTAAGGGAGGTGAACATGGGAATACCTGAAACTACTGAAGTCCACGGCAATCCTCAGACTATGGAAGTATCCTGCTAAGCAAGCATGAGAATCCAGACCATTCCTTTTCTCTCTTCTGCACCCATCCAACAAATGGCATTAAAAAATTTTCCCCCTCATTATGCCTGCTAGCTTTTCACCTGTCTCTTTGGTGTTATATTTAGTTATCTTTGTACAGAAACTTTAGCTGCCTACAGATGTACTGAACAATAGCTGCTGGAGGTACAGGAGTGATTTTTGAGCTCTGATACTTTTTTGCAGGCTCTAGATCAAAAGCTGGGTCTCTCTTTTTGCCTTTTTCCCCTCCCTCCAGGGAAACTGCACATTTTGTTTTAATTCCTTCCACCTCTCCATCACACCTTCATATTTATCTGCTTGAAATACTTGGTGCTCTTTAAAAGATGTTCCCTGGTGTGGTGGTGGTGGTTTTGATTTCTTGAAAATGGCTGTTTGGTTCAGCCAGTTGATTCTATGTGCAGAACCTTGCTTTGTAACATGCAAGGGAAAGAAATACTTTCATGGATGATGCAAGGGCTTGCTAATTAACGCTGTATAAATCCAAATCTAGCTTGTTCTCAGTTAAATATGACAAAATAATGTGTGTGTCATAAATGTGGTAAATGCGCTTCCACAGTGGGCTTGCCACTGAAATTGTATACATCTGTATGCGTCCATTAACTACTAACTTCCATTGGTGCTAGGCAAGATGAAGATGTCTTCATTTCCCCTGGCCTCCTATGCTATCCGATCATTTGAAAACAGTGAGTCTCTCCTGTCTTCTTGAAATCCAGATGATCATTTTTGTGGTTTTTTGACTTGGAATTGCTTTCTAGTGTGCTTCTGCTAAAAGGCGTTAAAGCTTTTGACTGTGGTCCTAACAATATCTTTGGAGTTCTGATTGGAGAGGACATCTTTGATTCAGAACTCCAACAGTGGATCTATTTATGGTCTAACTCTTGAGATCATAACATAATATATGAGTTGTACAAGAGTTCTATATTTCCTAACTGAGCAGGAGAAAGTAAGCTGTTTCCTGTTGGTTATTCAGAAGCACTTCTCACTAGAACAATTAGGTTACAAGAAGAATGAGATATTTAGCCCAGTTTAATTTCCAACAAAGAGGGCATATTATTCAACTGTGTGTATAAAATAGGCAAAGTTACATTATAGTAGATTTAGAAATAGAACCAGATGATATTTAGTATAATTCCCAACATCCTATACAATGAGTTTCTGAAGCTGAAAACAAACAAAAAAAATCCAAAGTTGAAAAAAGATACTAAACCAAATATCTTAATTTTCACAAGTGATTAGAAACTTTGATAATAAATTATGCACCCTTAATTTCTAAAGGGAATTAAATGTATTAATTCAGAGATATATTTATAATTATTGAAATAAGATAAATTATATTAAATTGAACAACATAATTCTAAATTCTGCTTTTGAATAGTTGAGTAAGAAGACAATGCTATTCATATTGACCCTAAAAATAAATCTCATTGAATTTAATGGGTTTCCTTCCCATCTAAGTGTATGTGGGGACTGGACTAAGCTTGAATGAATGAATGAATATATATATATATATATATATATATATATATATATATATATATATATATATATATATATATATATATATATATATATATATGGAAATTATTCATTCTGTATTTGAAAGACTAGTTCAGCATTTATTATAATGCTAATTCTGTATCTGTGAAAGAACATTTGGTTCTTTATGTAGATTTTCCCTCCACTATTTTCATTAAAACAAATATTTTATTATGGACTATTACTGAAAAAAAAAATTCTCTTAACTTAGAAGGAAAATATGTACACACACACAAACACGTACATAAATATATATAATTTATATTCTGATGGAAATAGATTAAAATTAATGATTAAGTGCACTAAGAATCAGGCAGTTTGGGAAATAAAATATCTGCTTCACTGGGATTTCAGAATATAATTCTAAACAGACTGTAGAATTGAACTAACTCAGGATTTCTGAACTCATAGCTAGTTTTGTAGCGTTTCTCCCAAGCAGATGCATTACTAAAAATACAAAAGGGAAATATCTAAACTGAAATATTTGTTCTTCTTGGGTTATATAAAACTATTATTTCATTTAAATACTAGTTAAAGGAATGCTTTGATGTACTTTATATTGTAAAAGTATGCTCTGCTTATGGCCTGTATATTATATATGTGTTTATAAAGGCTATCTATAGTGTGTGTGCGCGCACATGTGCATGTGCGCACACACACACATTCATTCCATGTAGTGCTATTAAATTTAATTCTCTGCTCCTGGTAGATATTTTTACCATGAGAATTAGAAAGTTCCTAAATCATATTATTTTCTTGAATTCAAAATAATTTTGTGTTTTCTGATTTTAGCTGGGAGAGAGAAAATATAAATCATCTTTAGACAGTGAGATTGCTGCTATTGGGAAGAGAAATGAAGCAGCATTTTTCATGAAACTATGGCAAAATATCAACTTTTTACTGTTGTGTATTGTTTATAAGGCCAAGATCTTCAGGAAATGTCAGATTCAATTCTGTTTCAGGTAGAGGAAAGGGACTGGAAGATTTTGCCAGGGGGGAAATTTAAAGCAGTTAAATAAAGTATAATCAATTTTAATTGTTAAGGTGATTGTCTCTGTGTCCTTTGTTCCTCCCTTTTGGCTTGATATATAATCACTTGAATTCCAAAATGATCAAATTAGTTTCCCCAAGCTTAGAGATAGTACAAAAATTTAGAAGCTTTCCTCCTTTTTCTGATGACCTAATTGCCAATCAAATAGAAATGTTGGACAGGAAGCAAGAAGGAGAGAAAGCAAGATGGCTGCCTGGGAGCTCAGCCACCACAGTTCTTGTGAAAAAGAAGCTGAATAAATAGAACAAAGTCTGGAAATCAAATAAAGAAGCATTTTTTTTAAATAAACATGAAAAATAGACGTGATGAGAGGCAATAGGAAAGGAAGCAGCAAATGAGAAAACTGAGAGGACAGAGACATTTATTTCCTCCCTTCAGAAAAACGTTTTTCTTCCCTCAGATGGAATGCAAATTTAGAAGCTGAGAAGACTGAAGAAGGCCAGTCAAGAACAAACAGAAAATTAGAAATGTACATTTTTCTTTCATCCTAGGAAGTAAACATTTTTTTAACAAAAACAAAAGCACTTTTTAAATAAAAAAACTCCTAATTTAATAAAACCTTCAAGAGAGATAATACATGCGATAGTAGGATCTAAGAAATTAGAGACAGTCTTCTTTCTGGTATCTTTTTTTTTAATCACGTGTGAATCAACTTCTAATTTTGTATTAATATCCAGTGTACATAGATTTCTCCCCCTGCCTATTCTCACATAGCCTTTCATTGTGCCAGATTAAAAAGCCAAGATTGTTCAAATGTGACTTGTGAGTTCTCCTTTGCATAAACTCTAGATATGTTTAATTATGCTGTCAAAAAGCTCCACTTCACCCTGGTGGAATTTTTGTTTACTCTTTAAAGCTCTGGTGTTAGTACTCTGAGGCACTATAACTGATTTTTCAGTTTTTCAGAGTACTTCATTTGGAATCCCATATGCTCTAAAAAGTTTGCTTGCAGCATGTATGTTCAAAGAGTTTGGTTTGGTATTTTGGTAAAAATTATTAAGCTATTTTTTTGGGGAACAGCAATGCAGAGTAAATGACCTATCTGAAAATAATTAGGCAAGATACTATTACTCCACAAGCTTAACTGGCTTTAGATGTTCGAAAAATGTACAAAATACAAGAAAACTGACCGAGCAAGAACACAAATATGTTAATGTCACTGATCTCTGGCTCCACCTTTTTTTCCAACCATTGTTGCTCTGGTTTTATCAGAAGCTTGGTTATGTAGTTTGTATTTGTGCACACAGAAATGTGCAGGGTTATAGTTTAGCTAGATATGATAATTTATGCTACTTTTAGCCTACTGGAACAGATAAGATTTCATAAATTACCAGCAGGGAATAAATAATCCCAAAGCTTCCAGCTGCCAGTCAGAAGGTGGCATGATGGTGACAGATATTTAAACTTGACTATGCTTCATGTGCAAAGAGTTCAAGTCCACTTTAAGAATAAATTAAGTCTAAGGTAAGCATGTATAGCCTTCAAGAGAACTTCCATTTTCTCCTGTGTAAGAATATTTTATTCACTAATATGCACTAATCCACACTTTTTGGAATCTGAAGACACTTTTGAAATTATTGAGAGTAAACAGCCAAATGGTTGCCATGGTAAACAAGCTGCAAATCATCCTTTTACCACAGTTTTTATCCCTGTAAAATTGTTATCCCTTCCACCTTTTATGTTCTGAGGGGAAGATTTGCAAAACAACATCGACCAAGAAGTTGTTTTTATAACTGGGTGGTTATGTCCTAACAACCTTAGAATTAAAGATTATTTTGGAGATATACTTTGCAATGCTCATTTTATCATTTAATTTCTTTAAAAAATAAAATAAAAACAGGACAAAGATGACTATTGTATAAAGTGCACTTTCTACCCTTGTGCACTATTTTGAGAGTGCTGAACACTTATAGCAATATCTTTGGGAACTAATTTATCACACAGTGGTTTTCTGTGGAGAAAAATGAAACAGTCATCAACCACCTTTCCATTACGTCAAAGGAAACTGAGCTATTTGTGAGTTCTTAGAATTTAACACTTCTTAATAACATGCACTCAAACTATAAAAGTTATACCAGTGTGCTGTGTATCATGCATGGGCGCACTTGGCATTAAGAAGGATCAAGATAGCATTATTGCTTTGATATTATTTGCACCTCTATACTGCATGACAACAGTTGCCTGAAAGACAGCAGCAAAAGATCCAAACCTATAGAAAAATAGTTTGCAGGCAACTCATGACATTTGTATTCCAAGAAACTTCCACTAAAGAAAAAGTCTTTCTTTGGAGCACCCATATGAATTGTGCTCTAGTTAGAATTGGATGTTGTCATCAGTTTCCAGAGCTCCTACAACCTACATTGAAAGAAAAATTCCCTACATTGAAAGAAAAAAGATCATCTATCTGAAGACCTGGCTATTGTATAATGAAAGGTGAGTACAAACTATTTTGAGTTAAAAGAAAAATATGAGATACTATACTCTAGCTAAAATGCTTTTAAAATGGGGGAAGTTAAGAACAACTTCATGAGCCATCAACTGATACAATTTTAGCTTATTATTGTGTAGCAAAATATAAAAGATGATTGCTAGGAATAGTGCAATGGAAGCCAGAGAAGTAGGATAAAGAAGAAGAGCATGGAACTCCATACTTTTTTCAGGAAAGAGCCATTAACTTTTAACAAATTGCAATAGGACACTTATTAGAATTTATTCATAGTGATGTAAGACTGGCTTCCTGAGCAATATTCATCCATCCATGCTCTCCCCTGCTTTCAGAGGGTGTTCCTTCTTTGTGGTATGCTTTAATACTTTCTCGTTCAACACTAATAAAACATCCATCTTAGAAGAAACTAGCAGTTGATTAATTGTAACAGTTGGTTTGTTTTGTATTTTCCTAACAGTCTTCAAGGACAATAATGTGACTTTTTATGTTTCTTTTCTGCCTTTTGTTGATAGGCCTCTCTGAGTGGTATACTAGAAGATTGCTGTTAGCAACAAATTGTGATGGGAAGCTTGCCCAGTAAGAGGAAACAGATTGCTAACCAGACAAGCCCACAACTGAACACATGGTACAGCCAGAGCAATAGCGTAAACCTGCCAGGTAGGGCTGTGCTACCATCAGTCTGAGTCTTAAAACAACAACACATACATACATACATACATATTTTGCCTGTATGCCTATGCCTGTGCCAGACTAAATTCATAATCTCTCAATTTCTAGTCTAGTGACTTAAGCACCACACCAAAGTAGCTCTCTATAACAGCAAAAGAGGGATTTAATCGTATATCTCCTTAGTCTATGCTTCGCGATATTGATTTTGGGGGAAAGAGAAAGAAAACACCTCCAAGCAGAAAAACAGGGGAAAACATTTATAGGCTTCTGGACATCTCATTTTTGTATGCAATGATTTATTTTCATGCATAACAAAACAAGTCATGTGATTTATTACTCGAAAGGTTACAGTCACATGATATACATACATATGAAGTATTGTTTGTGAAATTTATGTCATGTACTGTGATCTGGTTCTGTGTGCCAGTGGAAATGGAAGTCTTTAGCACTTCCATGCTAGTTATCTAGCAGCTTTTATTAATTTTGGTTGAGAAATTCTAAATCCTTGATTGAACATGAAGCTAATTAACATAGCAGCTATAACTATTTAATCTGCCTCACAATGCGGCGGTGAGGAACAATGTGGGACAGATGGTTCCACTGCCAGATGGATTTTCAGTTGGCCAATTTGGAATCCTTGATGGGTCTATATCCACATGGAGGAAGTTATCTCAG
Organism: Crotalus tigris; assembly: GCF_016545835.1. Taxonomy (NCBI): domain Eukaryota; kingdom Metazoa; phylum Chordata; class Lepidosauria; order Squamata; family Viperidae; genus Crotalus; species Crotalus tigris. The sequence goes on from NW_024099112.1 coordinate 814,745, forward strand.
GCTTCTATCCTGGCCCTAGGAAAAACTAGATGCACAGGTATGAGACAGATGATACCAGCCTTAGAAGTAGGAACTGTGAGAAGAATCTGGTAGATCATAGACTAAACATGAACCCCTAAAAGAGACTGCAGGTTTCGGCTTCATCACAGAGGTATAGTGTCAAGTTCACAGGAAGTAATAGTACTGATCTATGCTGTATTGGTCAGACTAGAATGTTGTGTGCATTTCTAGTTGCCATAATACTGTATAAAAAGGATGCTAAGGAACTAGAAATAGCTCAGAGAAAAGGAACAATGATGGTAAAGAGTTTGAAAATTAAAATCTACAAACAGCAGTTAAAGGAATTTGGTATTATTAAAGGTATTATTAGCCTAAAGAAGAGGCTAAGGGGAGATATGACAGCTGACTTCCAATATATGAAGGAATGTCTTAAGGTAGAGGCTATGGATTTATTTTCCATAGCACCCAAAGATAAAAGGAGAACCAATGGGGGAGGGGGTTATCTTAACACTAAGAAATAACAGATTTGAAATAAGGAAGTACAGTATTTGCTGATTGTGAGAGCTATTGAGCAGCAGAAAAGCCTGCCTTCTGAATTTGTGGATGTTCCATCGTAATTTTTTTTTTTTTGACAACCCTTTGTCTAGGATAGTATGGTGATCCTGCATCGGGCAAAGATTGGACTAGATTCTACAAAGATCAATTGGTTCTCTGATTTTTTTTTTTTTTACCTTCCTTGGAATAAGGAATGTTGCAAGGGTAAAAATAATCCTGTTCCTAATACCCAGTAAATAATGACCTGATCAAGAGATGGTGTTTTGATAGCTTCCCCTGAATTTGTGAGGGTTGAATAAGAATGAGAATTGAATAAAAGACCTTGTAACACTTTGAGTTTACAGATAGTTTTCTTCACATCTCTAGAATTCCATCAACCCCTCCTGAACTGGGAAATGTGTGAGAAAGGCAGATTAGAGTTCTCCTTAGTTCAATGCTCTTTCTTTACTACCTTACATTTAATCTTCCCCTCATTTTTTAATTTATTGACTGATCTCTAACAGTTTCTAATTAATCTTTGTACTTTACAAGAGAGACTCAGTTTGGTTTAGTAGAAGAAAATCCTGGACTAGGTCGTACATAGAGAAGCCAGCTGGGTGACTCTGGGTCATTTTCTGTGACTCTAGATTGGACAATCGGAAAACATCCTGGAAGAATGTAGTTATACCAGCATTGAAAACTGCATGGATCTGTCCATATAGTTACCAGAAGACTGACTTGAAGAACCATAATCATAAAATTTTAAAATAATGTTTTATTCAGTAGCATTGGTAGTGACCACTTTTAAAAACAAAAGAGCCAGTTTTAGTATCATTCTTAGAGAATTAAATAATAAAATAAGTTGCAAAAATATTAATTACTGTAATTATAGCTATTAGGATAAGTATTCATCATTAGTTGTGGTAAAATAGATGCAAAAAAACAGGTAATTAGTTTTAAAATGTTTTAACTAACAAGTAAACAGCCGAAACTGAAAGGTTGAAGTAGACAAGGTGAAGTGCCCTAGCAAGGGAATTCCACTGGTGGTGTCTGGGTATAGAGAGTACTATCTGGCATTCTCAGTTGAGTGCTTCAGCCTGGGGGGAGGGCAGTAAGGGAAAAACCTTTCTGAGTACATTTGTATAAAAAAGGTGGCTGTATATAATCCTGGATTTGAATTATGTAGTGCTATGATGAAATGTTTTGTCTTGACCACAAATGAATGGGAAACAATTTGTTGTTGTAATAAAGTTATTCAATATTGTTGGGAACTAGCTTCTATCAACACATCATTCACACTTCTACATTCTCATCTAGAGGAAGCTGTGAGATAATCTTCGAATGAGACATACAGTATGTAAAGCACTTTGCAAGAATTCTTCAAATATTGAGAGGTTAAAATCACACATTGACCTGGTCAGTGTTTATTTTTTCTTTTAATCTGCAGTTGTCAATTCGCCCATAGTTGTTGCAGTCAGTGATTTTCCTTCTAGAGACACAGAGCCAGTACTAAGGATGGGGGAACAGCTGAGTTTGGTATCTGAGTGAGTATTAACAGACAAGATAATGGACAAAACACATGAAGTATTTGCATCAAGCAGTGCAGTTAACATGATGGTAGTCATCAAGAGGGATATGTCCTGGAGAGGCTAGGGAGATCCTCATTGCAGGATAATTCCATATCTTCAAAACATCCATGGTGAGACCTTATTTGTTTTTCATATCTACTTTGTATTAGCTGTCCAAATTAGTTTATTAGTTGCCGATTTTCCATTTTTCCTCTTTACATTTTACAGTATTGTATTTATGTTTAATGTTATTGATATTTAAAATTAAAAATGGCACAGTACAAGATAAAAACACTCCAGCCTCAACTTTTTGTTTTTACACATTAATATATAACTAGCCACTTCTATAGTGACAAATCTATCTAATCGACAAAACCAAAATCAAAGTTTCATTATTTGAGATGTCCTCTGAACAGTTAGAAGGGCTAGTTCAGGCTTTCTCAACTTGATGTTCTTCATTTGCATTAATACAATTCCCAAAATTTCCAGTTGCCCTTGTGGCTGGTCAGTCTGGGGACTGTAGACTCAACACATCAAGATTAAATTAACCCTCCATCCTTCATGCTTAAAGTCTGGATACTTTGGGCGTTAGTGTAGTCCCAAGAAAGGGATAATTGTAGAGCATTTTTCTGAGAACAAAGCCTGCTCCTTGACTAGAATTTTAGAAAAAAAGGAAATTTCTTCAAGAAGTACAACAGCAGAATTTTACTTGAGGTCATGGCTTTAAGTTACATTTCTTCTCCTACAGAGAGGGTGAATGGTGTCAAGTCAAGTCAGTAGCAACTGGACAAGAATGCTGTGTACCTAGCAACAGCATAGTTAAAATTTCACACAGGTAAACATTGTGATTTTTCTCTATCAGAAGTAACATCACAGAACATTAGGGGGGGGGGATGTTTCTCTATATTCCAAGAGATCCTCAATCCTATAAGGAAAGTAGTTTCCCCCTTAACTTTCACACAATCTTTTTCATAGGCAACTGACCCTTGCAGTGTTCTTGTCTTCAGGTGGCTCTATGATGGCATTGATCGAGCCAAAGCTGAGGAGTTGTTACTGTTGCCTGCAAACCAGGAAGGTTCTTTCATCATAAGAAAGAGACAAGCGAAGAAAGGTATGGATTCTACATAATATCCAAAGGAATCTTCCAATTCTGTAAGTGGGAGAAAATATAAGGTACACCAAGTCTGTGAGCTTGGCATAGCCTACCAAGGATTAAATGTGATAATATATAATTAAGCTTTGGAATTAATAGTTAAGTTTTCTTCCTCAATTAAGACATAATGCAAGTTTTAAAGACAGTAGCACAACTCTAAACATCAGAGAAAAGATCTCATTGCTTTCAAGAGAATTTAATGAAACATAAACATTTCACAAATCTCTCTGAGCAGTAGGATTGAGTGGACCTTTTTCCTGTCTAAATATGTTACAGATTGTTTTATTCTGATAAACAGGTTGCTACTCTTTATCAATCAGATGCACAAATCATGAATCTTGGAATTGTGTAAAACACTACCGCATTAACTGTTTGGAGAACAGCTGGCTTTATATCTCCCCGAGCCTTACCTTCCCAAGCTTGCACGAACTGGTAGACTATTATTCTGGTAATTATTTTTTAAAATTAATTAAAGGAAATTATGCATTCTTTTCAGTTTCTGATTGTGTCAATCTTTCTCTCTCTCTGTATATGTGCGTGTTAAAAAAAAAAAAGAGACAGAATTGCTTTACAGCATGTTGGCCACTAGGCAAAAACTTCACCCCTCTGGAAATGGCCAAAGATCTGTATTACAAAGATCACACATTCCCGTTGGTGACCAACATTTGGGAAAATCTGTTATGTCCTGTTACAATACCAACTTTTCAGAAACCTACTGTCAGAGGAAATTTTGAAGTTCATGGAGGAAGGTTGTTTTTCAGCTCTTCCCATGTGATCTCTTATTAATTTGACCTTTGCTTGTCAATAGGTTATTCAGTTCTACCATTTGTTGTGTTATGTGTGCCCAGCCTGAGCCTCAGAATGTGTTAAGGGCCGTTTCTTGGCTATATTGTTCATTGGTTAACTCACTTGGCTGTATTTTTTGGATGTTTTAAATGTTTTTATAGTTTTAGAATTTTAAGCCACCCAGAGTCACTTGTCTGAGATAGTTATAGAAATTTAATAAATAACTAAGATTTGTAAGAGTGTAGTGAAAAGTCTTGGTCTGGATTCTGTTCTGTGATCATGCTGTAAGATTTTTTTTTAAAGTTGGGTATTTTCATCAAGAAAATAAAGTGCATTTTTACCCAAAAGCTGGAGAAACAACATAGTGACTGTTGCACTTGGATTTCTTTCACTATAATAATAGTAACAATAATAGAGTTGGAAGGGACTTTGGAGGTCATCTAGTCCAACCCCCTGCTCAGGCAGGAAACCCTATACCATTTCAGACAAATGGCTATCCAGACTCTTCTTAAAAACTTCCAGTGTTGGAGCATTCACTACTTCTGGAGGCAGGTTGTTCCACTGATTAATTGTTCTAATTGTCAGGAAATTTCTCCTTAGTTGTAGGTTGCTTCTCTCTTTGGTTAGTTTCCATCCATTACTTCTTGTCTTGCCTTTGGGTGCTTTGGAGAATAGCTTGACTCCCTCTTCTTTGTGGCAACCCGAGATATTGGAACACTGCTATCATGTCACCCCTCGTCCTTCTCTTCATTAAACTAGACATACCCAATTCGAGTAACTGTTCTTTATGTTTTAACCTCCAGTCCCCTAATCATCTTTGTTCCTCTTCTCTGTACTTTCTAGAGGCTCAACATCTTTTTTACATCATGGTGACCAAAACTGGATGCAGTATTCCAAGTGTGGCCTTACCACACTTACCTTACACTGCTGGCTCATATTAAGTGATTGTCCACTAGGATTCTGAGATCCCTCTCACACTTACTACTATTGAACAAGGTACCACCTATACTATACTACTGAGCAAGGTACCATCTATACTACACCTGTATATTTGGTTTTTCTTGCCTAAATGTAGAACCTTTTCACCATTGGATTTAGTTTTGTTAGATAGTGCTCAATATTCAAGTCTGTCAAGATCCTCCTGTATCTTAAGCCTATCTTCTGGAGTGTTGGCTACTCCTGCCAGCTTGGTGTCGTCTGCAAATTTGATGAGTTCCCCATCTATCCTCTCATCCAAATTATTGATGAAGATGGTGAAGAGCCCTGGGCCTAGAACAGAGCCCTGGAGCACCCCACTACACACTTCCCTCCATGTAGATGCAGTTCCATTGAGGACCACACGTGGAGTACGGCCAGTCAGCCACTACGAATCCATCTGGTGGTGATGCTGTCTAACCCACATTTTTCTGTCTTACCAAATGCCCTTACTTAAGTCCAAATTATATCCATAGCATTCCTCTGATCCACTAATTTTGTCACCTGGTCAAAGAATGCAGTAAAATTTGTCTAGCATGATCTGTTTTTTGACAAACCCATGTTGGCTTTTGGTTATGACTTTGTTTGCCTCTAGGTGTCCGCTGATTTGTTGCTTGATTATCTTTTCCAGAATCTTCCCAGGTATTGATAGGTCTGTAGTTTCCTGGATCCATTTTTCCCCTTTTTGAAGATACAATACAGTAGAAAATCTTATATATGAAAACCTATCATGTTTATTTTCTTTAATAGAAACTAGTGATGGCTTATGTTGCTGCTTGAAGAAACCGTGCTTCATCCAAGGAACTAATTCCAGCTTGTTTCATCATCTTTCCAAACCTGTGGCAGTAAAAAAATCTGTTCTCAACTGGCAACAGATCAAGAGGTTATTTTATTTTTTATATTCAACTTATACTCAACCTTTATCAACAACTCAAATAATATGGCTGGCTGGATTGTTCAAATTATGCTAAAAAAAAGTGTTTTGCAAAACCATGTTTGCACAATTTAGGGATATTTGTTTTATTAGGCTAATATGCTCCTCCAATTGTGCCTGATTCTGAGCAGTTTAAATAGTAATCGTATTAAAAACTAAATACAATTTGAAAATATGAGCAACCAAATAATTTCCTAAATGCTGAATAGCAACCTTAGTATATGTATCTCATTATTTTATACATGAGACAAAACAATTCCTCAGTCCCCCTAAAGCCCATGGAAGTAAACAATCAATAGTTTTATAAAAAATTGACAGGTATTATATAGGTAAAGAAAATGAAACTCAAAACTGCTTGTTCTGGACCAGTTACAGCTTCCAATAGTCTTCAAAGGCAATCTCATGTTGTATGCATTGCAATAATCCATACAAGTACTAAGGCATGAGTGATTACAGGTAGTCCTTGGGAAACAATAGGCCATTTAGAAAAGTGACACCAACCCCCAAGTAATATACGCCCATTTCAAAGTTGTGACAGCTGCAGTGCCATTAAAGTCATTCACCCTTATGACAAACCATGGGAATGCTATAGTGCCTCCCCTTTCCCGCATCCCGCCCCAGTGGGACCCGGAATGCTCAGGACTGCTTTCCATGCAGCCTGGAAGCCGCAGCCATTTTCAAGTCTCTTGCTGAAATGATAGCTGCTTTCAGAGCTTTCTGTGCCAATCAGCTATCTGCTTATTGGATAGCCATCAAGAGGCTCTTCTATCTCTCTAGGTTTTGGGAAGACAATTCTTGCATAATAAAAGGTAGCTTCAGGACAAGCTTTCCAAGTTTTCTTTTGCTTAACCCCTCCCTCCCTTGCCTCTCCCCCCAAAAGCCACATTGCTTCAATTAAAAAAACAAAAAAACCTGAGGGACAGATTTGTTGATAAACCCCTCATCCCCATTAAGTTTATAGAAACGTTGATAGAGGTCAGACAAATTGTGTAATTTGGATTCACACTGGAACTTCCCAAGATGACCAGGACAGGGTTAAAGAGGTGCTTTCAAAAAGAAAAATGTTTTCCCCTCTATAGTGAGCTGGAGCTGTAGTTTGATGGTCCTGCAGCAGTAAATATATGGAACACAATTGGACTAAGTACTATATACTATTCTGAAGAAATTGTATTCAGCAGGATGTGAGATTTTTGAAGATGGGATCAAATTACTTCACCATGGCTGAATTCTCATCACTTTCTCAAATGAAAAATTTATATCTCAAGCAGAGATATTTTTTTTAAAAAAAAATGTATGACTTGTCAGTTTTAACATTTCACATTGCCAACAAAAGCAAATAAGGATAGAATATCCCCAACAATCTCCAAACTATTTCAAATGCCTTGATTCTGGAAATACAGTCTGATAATTTTATGATACTAAATCATTGTTACTGATAAAATATATAAAGCTATTTTTTTAGCTTTTAAGAGCCATGGTGGCAAAGTGATTGGAATGCAGTACTGCAGGCTAACTCACTGCTAACTCCAGGAGTTCGATTCTCACCGGCTCAAGGTTGACTCAGCCTTCCATCTTTCCGAGGTCAATAAAATGAGGACTCAGATTGTTGGGGACCATATGCTGACTCTGTAACCCACTTACAGAGGGCTGTAAAGCACTATGAAGCAGTATATAAATTTAAGTGCTATTGCTATCTTGCTTTCTAATATACTGAATCTTTCATTTAGACCAGTGGTTCTCAACCTTTTTAATGCCGCGACCTCCAACCGGTCGTAAGTCGAGGACTACTCAACTGGTCGTAAGTCGAGGACTACTCAACTGGTGCAGCACCGTTTGCAGAATAGGACTTTTGGCGGGCTCAGCAGGACAGAGACAGCCTGGACAATTCCTATTGGCTTTTGAAAGCAATAGAATTAGACTCTATTCAAGAAAGTCTATTCTATTGGCTTTTAAAAAGCCAATAGAATAAAAGGGAGTAGTAGCACAGCTAAGAAAAAGGGGAAAAAATGGCGGACTGCGTTGTTTGGCGACCCCCGTGAAATGGTCATTCGACCCCAAATGGGGTCCTGACCCACAGGTTGAGAACCACTGATTTAGCCCTTAACTCAGCAGATGCAAGTTTTATGTTTTAGCACTCCTTCAATTATTGCCTGGCACTGGCAAACTGAGAGACTATGATTGACTCAATCTCTCAAGGAGCTTTTGCAGCTGAAGGTGGCTTGAAGTCAAATCTCCTGGGTTCTATGTGTTCTATCTAATTCTACAATTTACCAGTACTCCACACTGGTTCTATACTGTTTTAAAAATAATCCATGAGACAAATTGTTTCTTTGCAACTCCAGAATCCTCAGCTGTAACAAGCATAAACCACTGCAGCAAGGAATATTGCCTCTGTTGCTACAAGGAAGAATCCATGCCATTAGCAAAATCCAGTACATTAGCCATGTACTGAAGCAGAATATGCTGATAGTATTTGCGTGTTCTTATGACAAGCATCATACATTATTATTTGAAACAAAATAAAAACAAAGCCATTATTATTTTAGCAATGTTGTTCAGAAATGTTTTCTTCTATCTAGCTCAGACTTGTTGTCAGAAGAACCACTAACAGAAGACTCACCCATCAGTCTTGGCTTGCGAGAAGCAGTTACTACTTACCTGTTTATGACTGATGACGTGTCATTACAGGGCTCACCAAACAGAAAAGGAAAGCAAACCAAAGATGTATAAAGCTAATATTGGAAGTATTTCTGGAATATTAAACTTGAACACAAGATCTGTATTTTTATCAGTTTGATTCAAGGTGGTTATCCTTAAAACAGTGTTATCATAGTTAACTTTTCATCTTTTTCAAGAAGCTTGGCTCATTCAAATGTGTGTGTGTGTGTGTGTGTGTGTGTGTGTGTGTGTGTGTGTGTGTAGTATATTTATATATATTTTCCCTACAGGTTTTGCACTTGGTAATTCATAATTGCTTAGTAATGCAAAAGCTGAATAAACCAAATAGTTGTTTCACCAGGCTGCAATGGATATTAATGTCAACAGTTCAAGAAACAAAGGAAAGCAAGGAAAAATGTTTTCTCTGATCTGAGAGAAAGAATCGTAGGAATGGAGCTACCAAAAGTAGAATGGAAATGCAAGTGTGCTATATACAGTATCCACAAATGGCATATAAAAGGCACATACAAACCTATGGCAGTTTCTGGCCGCATGCATAAACTGCATGGTTTGCTTAATGAAGCCACAATACATTGATTTTATGTTAAAACTAAACAAGCCAAACATGTTCACCATCTTGAGTTATTTCTAAAAATAATAAAGGAGGAATACAAGTAAAATTTAAAAAATAAATTATAATGGAGCCAGCTTGGTTGTTTGCAAATGTTTCATTACCTGATTAGTACTGACCTTAGTTGGGTAATGAAATGTCTACAAGCAAACAACAGAGAGCACCAAGAAATATATGAGTTACATATATTCTTTTATATTGTAAGTCATTATAGCCTGAACAATCAGGAAATCAGTCCAAAGCCCACAAGAGTAAAGTAGTTACTCTTAGTATTGAACTTGTCTAGCTCCTAGTTTCCTACACAGATTTCAGGAATATGCAACCTCTGATCTTCCAGATGTTAAATGATAAACTTTTCAGTATCTCTAAGCACTGGCCATGCTAATTAGATTTTTTATCAGTTACAATTTGTAAGACTTTGAAAGTTACGTATGTCTAACCCCTGCCCTATAGCTTTAGGATTATCTTCAACATTAAAGGGATATAGCTAGAAATATATTATTCAAGTCTTAACAAATTGCACTTGTTTACAGTTAAAAGATAGAGAAATATTTTTTTCAGGGGTATCTTATTATTTAGAAAACTCCCCATAATGTTATTGTGAGACAATTGGATGTCATTTAACAATCACAAACTTTATTCCAATTTATTACAGCAAAATAATTTTTATCTGCTGTACAGTTGCTATACTTATAAACTATAAGAGCTAAATAATTGGAGACAAATTATTCCCTGAAATTAGTCTTGGCATAAAGTCTCTGTCAGAATGCAAAATAGTGGACTGTTTTTAAATGAGATAAGCTGGTCAGAAAACTGTTATTTCTATGACAAACATTAGATAACTGAAATCTACATAATTCTGAAGCATATAAACATTACGGATTTTATTCATAATTACCAATTTGTACACTAAACAGGTCTTCAACTCACAAATGTGCTTTAATTTAAACTTTGGTGGTGTCAAAAACAACTCCAATATCAAGGTAGGAAAAGTCCAACATTCAGAACACCCAATGCAAAAATACCCTATTCTGTCCACCTCAAAGTAATCTCTTGTCCCAGATGTTATCTAACAAAAAGGAAGTAGTGATGGAAATATGATATTCTTAAACATATAAAAGTTACAACACACCAATGTTCAAAAAACTACTATATAACGTAGCTTCGATGTAAGCAGCATTTCTTCACTTTGATCTCACAAATAATGCTAGTAAGGAAACTAAAAATAAAAGTACAAAAAGGGGTTTCAAAAACATTGTTTAACATAATGTCCCATTGCCTTTGGGAACAGTACCTCATGCATAGACCTTGACGCTTTGTTATACACAAATATAAAATTAACTGATTCCCAAAACCACACTTTACAAGTATCTACAATGAAACATTTATAATATTGAAAAGATTATGTTTCAAACTATAACCGGAATGGCAATTATTAACAGTAGGGAAGAAAACAATACCATGACCATGACTGGCCGTGGTTAGATCTGAATCTACAGCACGCCCTTTCTTGTGTAGACACTTTTATACCCTGCACTCAGGATATGTCATCAGTACTAGGTCATGGGAGGCACAGCATGGCCAGATTTAGAAATTCAAGAATGCACAGAAGCTCAACATAAATGGGTGTCCCAGTACCATGAGAATCATGGTACAATGACATGATAAATATGGAAAATGATAATTTACTAAGAAAAGAAGTGCAACCAAAGTGGGACCTTCTACTACATCTATTTAAAATAGTAGATTAGTTTCAGGTCATATATGCAAACCTCTTGTAACAGTTTACTATAAAAGTAGACATTCATACTTGCTAGGCTTGAAAATAGTATCTTCTATTGATTAAATACTGTAGTTATGCATAAACTATTAGGATAAAGTATGAGTTTCTGACACATTAAGTCACTTAAATAAACTAGGTAGAATGTTAACTACAGCCTTGGATTGCTAATTATTTTTTGGCTCTTAAAACTTTGTTCTCCAGTGGCACAATTTTGTCAGTATATATATGCAAAGAACATCAATGGTTATTTCAACTTGATACAAGGAATGAAAAAAATCCTTTGCCAACTTGCTCCTACCTTTTGAAGACAAGAATAAATCCCTTTCCATAATGTTAAAAAATGCCTAGCAAAGACCAACTGAACAAAAGATATGGGCAATCTCTTTACTTTTATGAAGAGTAACCCTTGCCCCTAAATAATTCCCTGAAGTCAGTTTTGTGTCCCATGCAACAAGCATGCTATTCCATTAAAATAGAGAGAGCTCAACATACAACAGGCTCCAGCCATCCAGCAGAAATTTCATATCATGTTGAACAGCAAAGTGCTATTTGTTGTACTTTGCCCAAGTCTGTGAGAAGTTGTTTTATACAATGCTTCAGTTGAGGAAGTCTTGCTAACGGTTCGGGTGGCTCCAGCTCCCCAGTATAATCCAACCAACTCTCTAAAACTGTAAAAGAGAAGATACATAACAATTACAAAGGCCTAAGGTACTGATGGCTAAATTTAAGTAGATCTGTATTAGCTATAAAGAATTTCAGTAGGATAGTGTAATCTTTCCTTTAAAGGAATCAATTTTTCAAATGCTTTTTAATAAAATATATGAACTATCAAGCAATTCAAAATAGCAAGAAGTTCCTCCCTTAAAGGTTTGCTTCTTGATTTTCTAGCTATAACTAGGTAAACAAAGGCATATAGTTGAAAGAAGACAGATGTGGTTTAACAGTTATTACTTATTTTGTTGTTTTTCATTTCAAGTATTCAGTGGCATATAGTTTTCAAGCTATACTTGGAACTACATCAATTTACTTTAACTGTATTTTCAGATACACCAAGCCTCTGTTTAGCAGAAATACCATAATCAATCAGTCTATCAATCAATCAGAGAAACCAACTGAGAAATCACAAGAAAAGTACTGCCAGTAAAGGATATGAAATCAAAGATATCCCACATTGTTAATAATAATAAGGTTGGAAGGGACCTTGGAGGTCATCCATCAAAAGCTACTATAAAATCCAAATCATGTCATTGCCACGTATCTTTGGTATGCATTGAGACACTGTAGTGCTTTAAGATAGCAATCTTGAAATCAGGGAATTGAGAGAATGAAGCTATCTGGGTGGCTTTGGGCCAATTACTTTATTTCAGACCTAGTGATGTTATGACTGACGATAAAGCACATAAGCATCAGTTACAGGTAGTCCTCTATCTATGACCAGATTAGCTCAAAAATTCTGTTGTTAAATGAGGCAGTTGTTAAGTGCATTTTGCCCCATTTTATGGCCTTTCATGCAACAGTTAAGTGAATCCATGCAGTTGTTAAGTTTAATAACATGGCTATTAAGTGAATCTGATTTCCCCACTGACTTTCCTTGTCCGAAAGTCACAAAGGGTGATTGTATGATGATCCCAGGACACTGCAACCGTCATACATATGAGTCAGTTGCCAAACGTCTGAATTTTGATCACATGACCACGGGGATACTGCAATGGGGGTACCTGTGAAAAATGATCATGTCATTTTTTTCAGTGCTGTTGTAACTTTGAACAGTCACTAAGTGAAAGGTTGTAAGTTGAGGACTACCTGTAATGATCACAGCAGTTCTACAATCTGTGAATAGTTCCTATTAAACTTAAGGCTTAAATTTTCTTTGAAGCACTACAAATTCAATTCACATCCTCATGTAAAGCAGACAGCTGTATTTCAGAGAGGTTTAGTTGCTATTCAATATAAGTAACTTTCTTCAATACCTATCATCAATTTTATTTGGCAGCTCATAGTCAATGTGTCTTTTCTGCTGTACCCCCACTTCCTGGAACATCCTCCCTCCCCCACACAGAGGCTGGCCTTCTCTGTTTTAGCTTTCTGGAAGTCCTTCAAGACCTGTTTCTTAGCAAGCTTCAGAACTGGCAAAATAGTGGGATGGCTCCTGAGTAATTAACAACTCCTTTTTGCCTTATTTCTTTTTATTCTGGGTTGCTTTTTATATTAACAATATTAATTCACTTGATTGTTAGATGGCCAGCTATATAAATATGATGAATATGAATGAGAATGCCTCTTTTAGTTACAAAAGCTAGAGAGCTATTTCAGTATGAAAAACTGCAGTTAAATTTAAGGGAATATTATATATGATAGAAGTCTACCTGGAATCAGCTCCATTTTAAAAGATTTAACCTGATGTACTTTAGAGGACTTGCAGCAGCCTGCATACTAATAGTTTCGTCCAACCTACTGTAATATTTGAAAAGCATCCTATGATGACCAATGAGGAACTTTTTTTAAAATTTTAAGCAATTTTGAATACACAAAAGACTAGATAATGAACTCTGGATAGATCACCAGAAAGACATAAGAGAAAACACTGGCCCTTTCAGGAAGATTCTAAACTCAGTTTGCCAACCAATATAATTATGAACCTATATTAAACAGATTTAATGTAAGAAATAGAACACAAGAAAAAAATAATTGAACAGACCTTACAAACTCTTAACATTTGTAGCAGAAAAAAACCATTACCATCTAGTTCCTTTTCAATTAAATCCATCCTGTGAGTAACTTCATCTTGCAGGGACTCAACGTGGGTTAAAAGGTTAAACTGCCACTGCAGCTGGGAATTCATAATTCCATCTTTGTCTTTTTCAAGCAATTTTACTTCAGTATCTTCTTCTGATGTAATTTTTTCTCTTACCTAGAAAAATGCACATGTTAACATTTCTTATAAACACTGAATAATTTTAAAGAAAAACTGTTCAAGAGATTATATATGAGGAGCTGTGGTGGCGCAGTGGTTAGAAGGCAGTATTGCAGGCAGCCAGGATCTTCCATCCTTCCAAGGTCGATAAAATAAGGACCCAGATTGTTGGGGACAATATGCTGACATTGTAAACTGCTCAGAGGGCTATAAAGCAATGTGAAGCGGTATATAAGTCTAAGTGATATCGATATATATGCTTAATGCCTAATATTTTTGGTTCAAAAGATTAAATGATAATGCCTGCCTGTGAATGAAGTACAAATTAGTAAGTCTAATATATTATAGTTAAGTTATAAATATACACTTGCATGTACTATACACATGCAAACATAGTTATACTAGACACATGCATCACAGACATTCTCTGAAAGTCAGCAAGTAAGTTGCAAAGAATAGCTAGTTATAATGCCTTGGTAAGGCCACACTTGGAATACTGCATCCAGTTTTGGTCACCATGATGTAAAAGAGATGTTGAGACTCTAGAAAGAGTACTGAGAAGAGCAGCAAAGATGATTAGGGGACTGGGGGATAAAACATACAAGGAACGGTTGCTGGAATTGGGTATCTAGTTTAATGCAGAGAAGGACTAGAGTGACATGATAGCAGTGTTCCAATATCTCAGGGGTTGCCACAAAGAAGGAGTCAAGCTATTCTCCAAAGCAACTGAAGGCAGGACAAGAAGCAACGGATGGAAACTAATCAAGGAGAGAAGCAACCTAGAACTAAGGAGAAATTTCCTGACAGAACAATTAATCAGTGGAACAACCTGCCTCCAGAAGCTGTGAATGCTCCAACACTGGAAGTTTTTAAGAAGAGACTGGACAGACATTTGTCTGAAATGGTATAAGGTTTCTTGCCTGAGCAGGGGGTTGGATTAGATGACCTCCAAAGTCCCTTCCAACATCATCATCATTATTATTATGGATCATCACACAGTCGGCCAGATATTCAGACTGGATTTGGCATTTTGTCTACCTATCGATTCCTTACCCAGGACCTGGGATAGGCAGATGTGGATGTTTGATGGTATTACAGGTATCGTCGCAGGATGGAAGCAGTTCCTAGTAAGGCCGCCTTTTGCAACTGACTAATAGCGAATATGTCAATGCCAATGGTGTTCAAGTGGTGCTCCAGTTGTTTTGGGATTGCACCCAAGGAGCCTATTACTATTGGTACTACCCTTGCTTGCTTTTGCCACAGTCTTTCTATTTCTATTTGTAGGTCTTTGTATTTTGTTATCTTCTCCAATTCTTTCTCGTCTATTCTGCTGTCTCCAGGCACTGCCACGTCCACTATCCAGACTTTTTTGTCTTTCTTATCAACAATTGTTAAGTCTGGGGTGTTATGTTGTTGTTGTTACTACTACTACTACTACTACTACTACTACTACTACTACTACTACTACTACTACTACTACTACTACTACTACTACTACTGTGTTTTCCCGAAAATAAGTCCGGGTCTTATTTTTTGCTTCCAAGAGGCACCAGATCTTATTTTCGGGGTGGTGGTAATCTTTTATATTCACCTCCAACAACGACAGCCCTGCCCAGCTGGTCCACTTCTTCTGGCCGAAGGAGCAGCTTCGTTCTGTAGCTGCATTCTGCCCTGCATTTTGCAGTCAGGCCTTTCGGAAAGACCTCTGCAGCCAATCCATAGCTCGGTTCTCGGCTGCAGGGGCCTTCTGGAAAGGCCTGTGACTGAGAAATGCAAACTTGGCTACAGAAGAAGTGGGCCCGTGAAGAGAAGCCTAGCTGCCAGGTAAGTGGTTGTGGGGCATGTGGGGCAGCTCCATACCTCCACTACTGCCCTAGCTTGATTTTTAGGTGTGTACCCTGCCCCAAAACTAGGGCTTATTTTCGGCCTACCCCCAAAAAAATAAAGCTAGGGGCTTACTTTCGGGGTAGGCCTTACTTTCGGGAAAACAAGGTATGGGATGTTTTGTTTTTGTATTTATGATTGACATTGTTTTTGTGTGCTGCCTGGAGTCACATATTCAGATGTGGGGTCATACAAATTGAATAAATGAATGAATAAACATAATATGTGTGTTTTGCTAATTCTTCAGCTTAACTTAATACAAAGGATTTTTTCTTGCATCTTATTATTTGACTTGCTAGGGTTGATTAGCAATGTATTTTTCATTTTTTTTCTCTCTGTGTCTCTCTCTCTCTCCTCAACTTTCCTTAGCTACATAAACCCAACTAATGTAATCATCATCACAACAGCATAGGAATTCTAACTTTCCATCTGTAGTGTAAAAAACTAGAAAGGGTCCAGTAAAACATACCTTAGAGTAGTTATGTTTTGATTCATTTTCCAACTTGCATATTTCTCTATCCAGTTCCCATCCTAATCTCTCCACTACGGCATCATCTCCATTTTCTCTTATCCTATTAACACCATCATCAATGTCCGAATTTCTGGTTTCTACAACAAGTCTCTGTTCTATAGCAGGATAGTAAGCTCGAGGTTTTTGGTAACAATGCTCACTAGTGATATAAGATTCCTCTACAAAAGGAATGGTTGGAGGTTTCTCAACTGTTCCATTAAAAGTTCTATAACTTGTGGTCTCCTCTTTGCAACTGTTTTCTTCAATGTGAATGAGTCTAGTGGTATGAGATTTTTCTTCTATTTTGAGATGCTTCCAAGGCTGACACCAAAGTTTCAAGTCAGGATGTTCCTTGCTTCTGTTAAAAAGATAAATACATGGAAGTTACACTGAAAACTTTTATTAGAATTCAGCTTATAACTTTTATCTTCTAAACTCATCTGAAATAGCTGGAAATGAGCCAACATGAACTTTCTATCAGATTTCAGAAAAGTCAGGATATGTGCATATTACAAATGTCTTACTATTTATCAGCTTAAACTTAACTTAACCAGAATAAGTAAAACAAGTAAAGACATCATCTGACATAAATGAGCCTATCTGAATTTAATGTCAACCCTTAACATAGTTCTTCAGTGATTCCATTGATACGTTCAATAAAAGCAGATTCTTAAAAATCATACAGTAAGTGTTTAGAACACTGTAAAATGGAAGACAAATCTTCGTACTGGCTTCAAAGAAAAGATGTACAAGTTCAAGCATGTGTTGCAGTTATTTCCAAATTAAGTGCCGTAGAACATTCCTCAAAGGGTCCCTATACATGGTAAGAAGAAAAGCTACCCTATGAATTTCGAGACAGTACCAAATTATTTTAAACATCCCTTCAATGATTAGTGACTCCTACTTCAGTTATTTCACATAAATACAGCCATTTTCAAATGTTGCAAATGAAGTTTCATTCGGCAGTGGTAAAGAGGAGGAGCAGATGGGGTGAGCAGACATTTTAAAATGTAGGGAACTGTACTAGCTTGCTATTTCTTATCAGTATTACTTGATATAACAACAAATCATTATCCATTATCCATCTAAAGTTTGGTTAATCAGAACTATTGCTGATTCTACTTATGGCCTTGTTCCAACTATTTGGGTTTGGGTATAGATGGTATATTTTTCTACTGATATGCTAAATGAAAACAAAAGGTATTCAAGATCAAGTTGGACCACAAGAGGGGAAGTGCTGTAAAAATGGTTTAATATTATCCTGAACCAACTTAATAAGCATACCAATATGTTAAGGTATACAATAGCTTTATGAAATTCAATTATATTTAATTCTTTGAACTGTATCACTATAACTTAAGCAAATACATCCAAATATAGCTTACTGCAAGATGCTCATCTTCAACTGAAGTCCATGTAGCACTTCTATCACTTTTTGTACATCGCCAAGAAGCTGGTGCGTAGCTACTATTTTCTTAGCATTTTGATGGGAATAGTTTTCGCCCAAAAATGCTAAACCATGCATGTGGCCTTTGCATAACCATTCCTTTTCATACCAATACTTCAAACTGGATCGCTTGCCTAAAGCAACAACGGGGAAGTAAATTAAAAATAATAAAAGCAAGTAAATGCTCATTATTAGCCAAATACTAATCTGCCATTATTTTCACTTTTAAAATAAACAGCAAAAATTTGGCATATTGATTTGGCATAGAAATTCAACCTTCAAATCTGAAAAAACTTTCAATAATAATAAAAGCTACAACAAACTACATTTTAATAATAATCTTTTGAGTAAATTAGTAAAAAAAATAGTAAAATTATGAGTTTAAAATTTCAATTAAAAAAAGCACAATAACATAAATACTATTATTCCTTCTCTCCCAGACCATGATTCCTAATTCTGTCATCTCTAACTTAGAGAACTGAAGATACTTTTAATCAAGTTTCAGGCACAAACAGGAAATAATACACAAATCCTTTAAAATAGAGTTTCTTTTTATACTACTATACAGTGGTGTGTAAAAATTTGTGAAGACTTTTGAATTTTCAATATTTTTGCATAAATATTGATCTGTTCTTCATACAAATCCAAAACTAGTTAAAGAGAATCTTACATCAATGAGTCAAAAAACTATATTGAATTATTGAAGAAAATGTATGGAGAACAGATCACATTTTAGATCACTTTTATGCAGAAATATTAAAAATTCAACAAGGATGAGCCCATAGTAGCAGTTTCCTCTTTGCCAGGACCATAATAGGGGACTTGGCAGCTATCTAAATTCAATTTTTACTAATTAAACAAGAAAATTCACTTTTTCGACTTAAAGAAAAATATTAATGCTATGTAGACTCAAAATCAGTAAATTTCATAAATTATTTAATATATTAGCAGTTTAGCATATTCACTATAATGGTCATTACAGTAAATTAAACAACTTGCTATCAAATACTTGAAAAATTAAGGTATGCTGACAAAGTATAATACAATACAATAATACATACAATAATACATAAAATAATATAATTATTACATACTATTAGAAGATTCTGCAACTTTAGAAATCTTTGTACCTGGAGGATCTTGACAAACATAACATGTATATTTCTCAGGTACATTTTCTTCTAATAATCCCATACAAACTCCATGCTGCCAACAGAGACATTCTTCACACTGTTAAATATTAGACAGAATTAGATTCAACAGATAAGCACAACTATCTGGCTGTTTCATAAGCTAAGCAAGAGATTTAAACTCTCTCTATAACATTGGGGCAAATCAAGGTATGGTCATTTTGGGTATATCTGCAACATGTTCCATCCTATTGTTACCATCTCTGAAGCAAAACAAACAGGTACATTTAGGTTGTAGACAGTAAAGGGCTTGACTGCTTCTTCAACGTGGGAAAATCTGAGTTGGAAAACAAATTTAAATCTTGTAAATCATTACTGTTTTAAAATTGTGATAATTTTGATTATTTCTTCAGCTTGCTGGGTGACCAGTTCCCTTCTTTTTTTGTAGGAAAGTAGTACAGTCATTATTCATAAATAGAAACATAAGAAACTAGCAGAATCTTCCAAGTCTGAATGTGTTTCCCCCTTCTTTCCCTTTATAGTCCTGAGAACCCTGGGAGGAACATTTTCTCAGGTTACAGTTCCAACTCAAACCATTGCTTTAATACAGGTAATCCTCAATTTACAACATCTGACCATGTAAAGTTACAACGGCACTGGAAAAAAATGACTTATGACCATTTTTCACACGACTGTTGCAGCTTCCCCATGGTCCCGTGATCAAAATTCAGACACTTGGCAACTCACTCATAGTTATGAGACGGTTGCAGTGTCCCGGGGTCATGTGATCACCTTTTGCCACCTTCTGACAAGCAAAGTCAATGAGCAAGCCAGATTCAAATAATAATGTTGTTACTAACTTAACTACTGTTACGTGAATCACTGCAGTGATTCACGTAACAACTGGGCAAGAAAGTTCATAAAATTCATTTAACAACTGTCTCGCTTAGCAAAAAAATTGGGCTCAATTGTGGTCATAAGTCAAGGGCTACCTGTAACAGCTTTTCCTCTTGTCTCTCAACTTCATTCTGTCTAGCCATTACAAAACTGTACTTATTGAGAAGTCTTCCCAATTAGTTATCCAGGATGAAGTTGCAGTAATCCTATGATTCCTATTTCTTTGGGGACTGGCAATTTCTTTTATTATACTCTCCATCTTCTACAATGTACCTGAATCATAAAGTCATTTTCTTCCTCTACTTCACAAATGCAGCGAACGATTTCAAAGTCATTGTCATCATCTTCAAGATCTTCATCAGGATTGGTTGTTACATCAATATCTCTACTGCAGTCATCATCACTCCAAAACAAACTTTCTGCAGATGATTCACTCAGCGTATCATCTTCTGTGTGCAAACATTGAATTTGAATTAATCCAACAGATTGTGGATGGTTTATAAATTATTGCCTGCTACTCAATAGGTATTAGCAATATTTTCATACATTTTGATTTGTATACATGTGGAGAGCTGATGAATTGATAATTAACGACAGAAAGACATTGGTGCAACACAATCACAGATAAAGAACCATTCATTTCAGCAAAGGAATCCAATATAAACATATATAGACAATATAAACAGGGGCCCAAGCTCGGGCACACAACCACATTTGGGGCCTTAGTAAGGCCAACAGCGACACTATCAATCTAATTGCAGGGAGCATTATATTCCATGATAGAAAAGGGTCCCCTGGACCTGCCAGTCAACAACTGAAGAGTACCTAAATAATTTGGCCTTAACCCATAAAGGACTTTAAAAGTGGCCAGCTGCAGCTTGAATTAATAATAGTAATAGAATTTAGACTTATATATCACTCCATAGTGCTTTACAGCACTCTATGAGCAGTTTACAAATGTCAGCATTTTGAGTCCTTATTTTACCAACCTCGGAAGGATGAATCAACCTTGAACACATCAGGATCGAACTCCTGGCTGTGGAAGAGTTAGCCTGCAAAATTGCATTGTAATCACTGCACTATCACGGCTGCTTGAATCCAGAAGCACACTGGGAGCCGATGCATTCTGCAATGCAGTGGTGTCACAAGTCCCTAAAAATAGACACCACTAGCTGCCTGCAATTTTGCACCAGCTGCAGTTTCCAAATTATCTTCATGGACAGCCCCAGGCAATGTGCAGCAATCCAATCTAGAGGTCACATAGTCATGTTTGGTAGAGAGGAGTAACAGTTGGAAGGAGGAGGAAGAACCCTACTTCTACTGAGTAGTCTTACATAAGAGCGTAAACTACTTCGCAATGTGGTTTTGTTACATTAGATATTTTACCATTTTAAAAAGCTGTTACATTAGGTAAAACATGAACAGTTATCTGCTAACATTATCTTGGTACATTTTAATCGGAGTCCCATTAATTCCCATGCACTGCAGTAGATTTAGGGATTTTATGCAGATCTTAGCCCATGTATTTCATTAATAGAAATTAAAATTCATAACTAGATTGGAATACAAAGATAGCATGGGAGAGCATAATTTTCAGCTTATTTCATAGTGCTTTTTGGTATAAAATGAGTTTGGCTAAAACACAGTACAATGTTCTCAGTACAATGAACTCCTAGCTCTCAAGGATTACCAGTTCCTTTGAAAACAAAGTAGCTGAGTCAACATGCTTAAAATCAGTAAAGTATATAGGATGTGATAAGTTTCAACCCATTTCAATGATACATTCCTTGCTCTAGGCACATATGTGAGATTTGGAGGATCATATTATTTCAAAGATGAAGAGTGTACTCTTGTAGGAAGATTCAACACTCAGATGGTAAATTCCCATTCTTTTATAGTAGTATTTCTTTTAGGGAGCATACAAGGGTTTTGGCTGCAGGTTATTGACTCACTGGCATTATAAGAGGTGACAAGAAATGAAAAGAAAAACTAAAGGAGAAGGATGGAGGCTGTTTAATGAATATGAATGAGTTGAGCGTTTTTCCAAAAATACTTCAATCAAATTCTCTTCCTCATTCCAAACAATATATACAAAAACAGAGGAAGAATTACTTGATGATTCAAATGCACTGACTTGGAAAGTTACTTGGCAAAGGCAGAAAGCTAAAAAGTAAGACTGAAGAAAACAGAGGTTTTGACCTATTAGATGGAATATTATACTATTAAACAGATGTTTGAATATGGTTAAGAAAATAGATAACTGTTAGAAATAAAAGTATTATTATAATTAGAAGGATAGGATTTGTAACTAGAATATTCTACTTTGTTACGAGATGGGAAATATGAAAATTTTAAAAGGTTTGAATAAGAAAAGCTTTTGGTTACCCAAATATAATTTATTATGAGAAAATTATAAGTGATAGAGATATTTTGAACATTGATGGGAAATTAAAATTTTTTAAAAAGTGGGGGAAAAAGATATTGATTGAACAAATGGATTTTAAGTGCAAATGCAATTAAGATATGTTCTCGCTAGAAAAGATATTATAAACTGACACTATCGACATTATGTATAATACCAGAAAAATGTAATGAAGATGTCTATATTTAATTGTATATGTATTAACAGTAACAAGAATTGTATTTGCCCAGTTTGGAAAAATGCATACCATCAGAAGAAGAGAGGATTCAAGGAAGCACTGGATGGTGTAGTATTAGAACTAGACTGAGAAAGTTAATATGTACCACTGAATTACCAATGGACCCAAACAACATGTTGTTTATTAAGTACTCATGATTGTAAAATTAGAAAATTAATAAAATATGTATGGACCATCTACCGTATTTTCTGGCGTATAAGA
The DNA here is from genome assembly GCF_016545835.1 of Crotalus tigris. Classification (NCBI taxonomy): domain Eukaryota; kingdom Metazoa; phylum Chordata; class Lepidosauria; order Squamata; family Viperidae; genus Crotalus; species Crotalus tigris. Next base: position 837,411 of record NW_024099112.1, read on the forward strand.
TGATTTTCTAAAGCGCGGAAATCGGCGCCGAAGTCAGGGGTCGTCTTATATGCCGGAAATTACGGTAGTTTCCGGCGGATAAGACGACTTTCTAGGCATGGAAATCTGCGCCGAAGTCAGGGGTCGTCTTATACGCTGGGTCACCTTATACGCCGGAAAATACGGTAAATTAATTGCTGGGGGAAAAACAGCAGTCATGAGCCACTCTGGCTGCAATAATGTTGAGAAATATAGCTAGGAAGTCCTGGGTGTCAAATTTAGGCTACTAGGTAGCAAGCTAAAGTCTAGGACTGTCTATCAAATATTCTTACAATGCTCCCTGTGCAAAACTAGGCAGGCAGAGCTTAATGTTTATGTCATGAAAACATTGGGTTAAAGGCAACCCTCCAAACATGAACTGCAAGAGAACAATGGTGGGCAGAACATGTCTTCATCTCCTGTTTGTGAACAGCAAAAAAGCATCAATTATCCATTGTGAGAAACAAACTGCCAGGCTAAGATGGGCCTTGGCCTGAGACAGCAAGGCTATTCTTACCTTCTTAAGTTTTGCAAGGAATGCCTGTTGCTGAATAACAGGCAATGCCCTGTCACTTTTTATATATTTTTTTTCTTAAGTGCAGCCTTCAAGCTTAATAAATTTGCATATCCCTGATTTAAATAATTCAAAATTACGCAAAAGAAAGTAATAACTAAAAAAAGATATATGTATTAGATATCCGAGATATACTAATCTGCAATTCAAATGTCATGATTTAAAAGCTATCAATACTCAATCATAAACAGCAAGCCTGTGAAAATAATTTCCAATTATCATTAACATTTAGAATTATTTTTAATTTAATTAAAACCATCAAAGAAAATGCAAAAGTAGTCTTACCAGTGATTTTTAATTTCTGTTTACGATGCCCAGAATCAGAACTATGTATTTGCGTACTTAAATGCACACAAGATCGATCTGTTGAATTATATCTTGTTGTAATGGCAGACCTTGGAGGAGAAACATCTTGGGAAAAGTCAACATTTTCTTCACTTCCTGAATGTTCTGGAAAATTTAGTTAAGTTTATTATCCAGAACTTCATATTACAGAAAATGAATGCACAGAAACTCTAATATTAAGATTTATTGATTTAAACAATACATTTTTATTTATTATTAAATTTATATTCTGCCCATTTTGCCTAGAGGAGACTCTAAGTGTCTTACAACCAAGTAAAAGTAACAAGATAGAACATTAAAATAAATATTAACATTAAAACTAACTTAAAATTAAGAAAGATGGGAAGGAAGGAAACAAGATGCACATGGGAGAGAGATGGAGTTTTATCTTAGTCCATTAATTACATAATACATAACCCACATACTACCAGAAACAGCTGTAAAATAGGCAGACTATATCTAGTGTTTCATGCTTATATCTCTAATGAGCAGGTGATGACAACTACTGTAAATAACTGTATTTAAAAGCTTTATACCATTCCACATTTGTGTTCAATTTTCAATATTATTAATAATAATCTCCTTCAGTTACCACAGGTATGGAGAATAACTATACCCTCTAATCTTCCCAGAGGTAACCCACTTGAATCCATTTGGGAGGTAGAGTGGGAATTATGCTTTCAAAATCAAAATTATATGGAGGCTGTTAATTGCCCACTCCTGCATTAAAGAGGCAAGCTCCTCTTACAGAAGAAAAATTTGATCACCGGGTAAACCAGGAGACATCTTCAGATTCTTTTCCATAATTAATTGCTTCACACTTCTATGGCTCTCAAGAAGTTTTTTGATGGAAAGACAACTGCATGTAGGTATCTCTTTTTACTGGCTTTAACCTGTTAGGTTTTAGATATATTCTCTCTCAAATGATACAAACTGCTTAAGTAAATTAAAAGGCATCCCCCCATTAGTAATTTTCTGTTAAAAATATTCCATTAATATATTACCTGATTTTATTTTCTTTTTTTTCTTTTTCTTTTTCTTTGATTTTGATCTTCCAAAGTTTCTGGGTTTCTTTTCTTTGTTTTTATCCTTTTCTTTAGCAGCTTTTTAAAAAATAGATACATCATTATGTCTTATTCTTTATAGTTTAGATAGAACCTGGGTCCCCAACCTGTGGGCCACAGCCCACGACCGGGCTATGGTCTATTTGCAACCGGGCCCCAAAGGCTTCTCTCTTGCGTGAATGGAGCTGCACATGAACACATGCCAGCCCGCTGCTCTTATGGCCCAGTCTCTCCTCCCCCCCAGCCAGGCCAAGTCGCCTGCTCTAGATTCTCCAAAAATGGAGCAGTGAGAACAGAGGCTGAGTGGGACGAGCATGCCATGCTCAGCTTTGCTGACTCACCAAGGCTGCCTGCATCGGATTCCTGATCCTCTTTTGAAGCATCGGGCAGCCTCGGTGAGTCTGAAGCACAAGACTGCGTCCCCAAAGATTTCTCTTCTCTGTGCCAAAAGCTTCTACAAATGGACAAAAGGCTTTGTGGGAGCGATCTTGTGCTGCTTCAGGCCTTCTGTCTCTTTGTACACTTTTGGCATGGAGAAGCCTGAAGGAGTCAAGACTGTGCCCAAAGGCTTCTCTTCTCTCGTGTTAGTGGAGCTGTGTGCGTGCATGTGCCAGCCCACTGCTTACACAACCTGGTTCCCCTCTCCTCCCCCCCAAAGCCAGGCTGCCAAGCTGCAAAGGTTGGGGACTGCTGGTTTAGAAGCATTAGGTTTTTTACTCAGGTATACTTTAGATATGATGAAACATCAAATAATTTCAAAAATAAACAGTGATCATCCTCATTTCATATATGTTAATATTTTTGCATAACACATTAATTATGTGAAATTGATAGCTTGTGTCGTTTAAGTACTAAATTGAAGAAAAGCAGGAAGAATTTTAAAAACACTGGCCTTTAAAGCAACCCAAGTGATCTGATTCAAAATAATTAAACGTATTTTTTTAAAAAGAAAAAAATACCACTTACATAAGCAACCAGATGTGGTCCGCCTTCTGTTACAACCTTCCTGACTAGCCTTTTCAGAAGCCAAGGAACCTCTTGTCTGGATATTTCTTGTTGCAGGATTCTGTTGTGGTTCTGGTGATTTTTCAATTCCATGGAAATACTTCATATGATAATGTAGCAATTTAGCTTTTCGAAAGGATTTGGAACAGTCTAAGAACTTGCATCTAAATTTAGGCTCATGTTCAATTGCAGCTTTGGAAGCAGTAAAATCATCAATTCTCTTAGAAGAACAGCTTACTACAAAAACAACATATATTAACAGTTTTAAAATCCTACATTTTAATTATAAGATGCAACAGATATTAAAAGCATGCAGGATAAGAGACTGGCATTACACAACCCTAGCCCCATCAAAATTCAGGGTGTACTTTCTCCTCAAAGACCACCCCCCTCAAATTAACCTGTAACAGATGTGACAGAAGTCTCTTGCAAATGGGATGAGGAGGAAGACTCTGCTACGTTCTCTTCCTTTAATCGGCTATCATTTATTGAAGCCTGAGATACTTCTGAAGGTGGAGACGACTCTTTAGTAATCTTTTGGTCAGATTTAGCACAAGCCTCTAAGAGATCTAAAAGATAAAACAGAAGAATAAGCTTAATCTAGAGGATTCCACCATGTTATAGAAGGAATTTTTGAGCAACTGTCAAAATGTATCTTAATTACATGTTTGCACTGAGTATGCAGTTTTAAAATTAGAATTTCAGAAATAGAATTGTTTCAAACTAAGAAACAATAAAATCCAAGCTAGCATGAAGAGAATTTTTATCCGCCAAGTATTTTAGTTTCAAAAAGTTTTCCTCAAACATTTACATTTTCCCTCCCATAGCCCTTCATTCTATCAGGTATCTTTTCAATGCTACAATCTGTATTAAAAATTTTTAAAGTGTTTGGAACAGCTTTTAAATTGTACTTTGTGGGGCAAGCAGAGTTAAACTGACCATGATCCTACTATTATTTCAGGAAGCCCTATAAATCAGGCTCTTCTCCCAGGCAGGGTGAGTTAACCTTGCAAAGTATTATTAATTTATAATGGATTTTTTCCTTGATTGTAATTCTATTTTGCTTTCATGTTGGTTATATATTTTGTTGTTATATTGATATTTTTAATTGTGTTTGCCACGCAGAATTAATTTATTGGTGAAATAAATAAATTTAGAAAGCTATGTGGTCAAGAAGTTACTTGAATTTATCCCAATCCAAATCTATTACCTTAACCATCATTCCACTTAGCAGCTGCAAGTGAAAAAGCTCTTTGGAAGACTAATATTAATATTGTCCTAAGTTTCATTTTTAAAAACTATTTTTCTTGACATTAAGTACTTTTGGCAACTATCTTGAATCCTTCCCTTCCACTTCCATTTCTTGAAAAATAATGTAAAATTACTTTTAGGTCACTGGACACAATTCCTAGGTGATAGCCAGGATCTACAAGGAGGAGCAAAACACCTCTTTAAGATCTTTAAAAAAGATAAAAAATGGTTCTGGGCAAACTGCCACATGGTTCCACAACATTAGAACTGGGCTTTGATCCCAAAAGTTACTGACAACACATATAAAAGAAGCTTTTTACCTTCACTAATTTCTTTTGGAGTAGTTTCTTCAAAGGGCCCAATTTCATCCAGAAGTGTTGTGGTAATGCTATTATCTAAAGTGTCATGGCTACTGGTAGTAGAATGTCTTGATTGCCTCTTTATGGAATCTTTTTCACTGTCTGGAGCACTTTTCAACTTCTCTTGTGCTAAAAATAATTGTTAAATAACAATTGGTACACTAGTATCATACATATATTGCTATACATACACAAAATAAATAAAAACCAGTTATCTGATAAAGGTACTTTCTCTCTTGAGTTAAGCTTGACATCTGGTGTCTACATAGATAGCTCTATATAAATTTCTCATAACTACATGGAAGTGATTTCCCATTGTTCTGTGGTAGTGCTTTTTGTGTATGTGATGTTCCAAACTAATCTTCAGTATTTCCTGGCAGTTTCGCATCCACTTTTTCTAGCTCTTTCAAGGTGAACCAAGGTTAGATAATATTGGCACCTACCGTGACATTTATGTATACATACTTATTTAAAAATACTGCCCCACTAAATTCCTAAATGAAATGTAGTTATACTATACTTGTTTTTTTCTAACATTTTCTATTCTAGTTAAATAAATAGGCTTGACTCACACATATTCTTCTGAAGCCGGGGACGTTTTGAAGGGACTTCTCCTCCTTTAGGAATTTTTCGTCTTCTCAGTTCTAAAGTTATTGGCTGCAGCGTTTGAGAACCTTGTTCTAAATATATAAATAGAATAAAAATATTTCAATACATATGAAAGAGTTCATTCTTGTAAGAGAAAGTAATTTTATATAAGGCTTTTGCAGGATTTAGGATTTGAATCTTGTAGTTTTTTTAGTTTAAATTATTCATTATATTCTGTAATTATAACAAGTCAAAAGGAAATCTCCATGTCATCACTGTCTTCAGTTCCTTATAAACTATGCAGTACTTTTAACGAGATTGCTATTATATTGCTGATTCCAACAAACTAGTCCTATCCAAATACATTATGTATGATTTAAAACAAATGGAATAATCATAGTCTGTAACACTTTAAACATTTTTAACACAGAAAGACAGCCAGTTTCTATAATGATTGTGTGCAAATATAGAGCACTGAGTATTATTTTCAGACTAACTAATGTATTATGAGCTGCATTCCCAGAAGTAGGTAGGCTCAAGGTTAATAAAATTAGAAACCCAGAATTAAATGAAAATGTTATTTCATTTCAATAAAAGCTAATTCATGCCAGTGTGCATAGGGAATATGATTAGTTCCCATATATTTAACAATTTTCTCTCTCTAGCATATGAAAAAATATAGTTTCTTCACACTTTTTGAAGAAGCTGCATATGACCCTGGGACCTTATGTTGTATACCTTTGTCCCAACACTTAGTTTTGACTGACCTGCTGGAGGCACCACAGGTGGTCTACCACGTCGTCGCTTAGTTTCTTTGATGTTTTCTGATGGGGCCTTCACACTATCATTTTCTGGTTTTTTTTCAATCTGGGTATCTATTGAGAATTCTCTATCATTTTCAGATATATTCTCCTTGTCTTCTTTCCCATCTTTAGATAGGGCTTTTTCAGAAACTTTATTTTTATCTGAAGAACCAATTAGTTTTCCTTCTTTATCAGTTTTAGACCTTCGTTCAATCTTTAATAGCTTTTCATCCTTGTCTTTCTTATTATTTTCAGCTGTTTTCCTTTGCTCTTTAAATTTTTCCCATCTTTCAGGAGATGAAGGAATTTCATTACATCTCTCCTTAGGTTTTGAATTATTCACAACAGACTAAAAACAAAGAAGTTGGTGATTTATTTTTTATTACAAATTAATTTATTAATTTATTTATAGGGTGGGAGGGAGATTAGATATACAATTAAACTAAGGAAAAAGCTAGAAAAACAAAATCATTTAATGCTAGAGCATAAATGATCAATACTGAAAACTGTTAAATTCTACAAAAGAAATATACCTGACAGAAGAAACAGATGGCAATCAAGTTTTAAAAAGCAAATACCTTCTTTTTAAAATGTTACATGCCACACACTAGAAATATATGAATCAAAATTAAGATTGATAGAAAATTTGGATTCTGTGACTATGTTTGCACATCATGCTAAAACTATGTTTCTAGTGCAATATACATATATGGAAATAATTAAAATTCATCTTATGTTCATGTCCTAGATACTTTTGGAAGCTTTTGTTTCCCTTTTCAATAGTTTCTCATGTTGACAAAAACAAAAAAACATATTAAATAAACTGTGGATTTAGACATGTTCTTTAATCACATAGTTCCATTTGTTTTAACAACACAGTAATAAATGAAATTACTGCGCCTTATAAATATGTGTATGGTTAGTGATGTTACATTGTAACAAACTGATTCAAGCAATCACAGCTTCATATGTTATTAAAGACAGATTTACTTCAAGGTATGATGTTTAAAATTTTTAAATAATTATTTTTTTCTCATATATGGACAACATGCTAAAACCCTGATTAAATAGAAGCAAAAAATATATATTTCCTATTATGCAAGTAGAGAATTAATGTGTAAACCTAGATTTGCTAGATATGCATTTTATATTCACAATGATGTTGCATGACATGCAAATGTAGTACATACCTTAAACTGCAAATCAGCTTTGTAGCATTGTCTACATACAAGATGAATTTAACATACATAAAATTTCAAAACATGTTTCCTACCTGATCTTTGGAAAAAGCTTTGACATGTATATTTTTGACTGTCTGAATCACACCATCATAAAATTTCACAGTGTAAGTTCCTGAAATTTAAAAGAAAAAAAAAATAGTGTGACAGCCTCCATTCAGTCATGGCTTTCCACTTGTTGCTCTCATGTACACACAAAACTCCAAACAACTGATGTGCATATTAAGCTGGAAGTATAACATTTTTTACTTTCTCTGTCAAACTCGCCATGTCACATGATGTGTCATGGCGTATCGTGATTCTTTTTGCATTGCCGGCAATGGGGTGGGCGTGGCTTTGGTATGATGAAACTGGCCTGTGGGCCGGCAGTTTGACACCCGTCTTAGGGCATCTTCCCAAAGGGGAGAGGGGAAGAGGCCATAGATACTGGGTTGTCCTTAGGGGTAACCTAAAACTACGAGAGGAATTCTAGGAAGAACTCTGAGAATGGAGGTAATGGCTGGGAACTAATATGAACTTAAACAGCTCTGGCTGATGAAGATCTATGGTTTTAATGAAGAATAAGGTAGAGTGGGCAAACTGAGTTGGACTGAGCTGAAGGCCAAAAAAGTTTAACGAAGAAAAGGACGAGGGGGGACATGATAGCAGTGTTCCAATATCTCAGGGGCTGCCACAAAGAAGAGGGAGTCAAGCTATTCTCCAAAGCACCCGAAGGCAAGACAAGAAGTAATGGATGGAAACTAACCAAAGAGAAGCAACCTAGAACTAAGGAGAAACTTTCTGACAGTTAGAACAATTAACCAGTGGAACAACCTGCCTCCAGAAGTGGTGAATTCTCCAACATTGGAAGTTTTTAAGAAGAGACTGGACAGCCATTTGTCCGAAAAGTTGTAGGGTTTCCTGCCTGAGCAGGGGGTTGGACTCGATGACCTCCAAGGTCCCTTCCAACTTTATTATTATTATTATTATTATTATTATTATTATTATTATTATTATTATTATAAATGTCACTGATGGTGGTCAAAGATAAATGGGAAATCAATATTTTTATCAGGAAAAGAAACATGTTACACAATAATATTCAGGAAAGAAAGAAAAAAGTTTAGTCACTCTGCAATTTAGCATTATAAATGGCTGTGCTCCTTGAAACAAAAGGAGAGGTTGGCACGTCCAGCTGTAAATATCATGCCTGTTCTGCTAAGGAATGTGGCTAGCTAGTTAAAAGCAAATACTGAATAAACACTTGTTTTGTTGTGGTTATTTAATAAATATGAAAAATTCTGCAATTGTGTTTTGCATTTAGTTTCTTTCAAAAGTACAATTGTTCTAATCCATGAAAAATCCCAGTTTCTACTATATTTTAAAATCCTTTCTTGTTATTACCTCCCATGCACCTTATAGTTTTCATAAATAATGCTGGTAATAAAGCATAATGATAACAATGAAGCCATATGTTACAATGTAATCAAGGAAATGTCATTATTACAGGTAGACCTCATCTTATACCATAATTGATCCCAAAATTCCCATTGCTAAGCAAGGCAGTTATTAAGTGAGTTTTGTCCCATTTTACCATGATTATTTTTTTGCCACAGTTAGGCAGTGAGATGGCTCAGTGGTTAAGACACTGGGCTTGGCAACTGGAAAGCCGGCAGCCCAGGTCCAAGACCTGAGAGGTGAGCGACAGAGTGAGCTCCTGTCTTAACCCTAGCTCCTGCCAACCTATCAGTCTGAAAGCATGCAAAGTAGATATATAGGTACCATTTCAGTGGGAAGGTAACAGTGCTCCATGACATCATGCTGGCTACATGACCATGGAAACATCTTCGGACAGGGCTGGCTCAATGGCTCTTGAAACAGAGATGAGCACCACTCCTATAGTAAGCAGCAACTAGCAGAGTAAAATCCACAGGGAGTCCTTTCTTAACCCTTTGTCAGAGTTGCAAATCATTGCAATTGTTAAATGAATCACATGGTCATTATGTGAATCCAGCTTCCACCATTGACTTTACTTGTTGGAAGCCAGCTGGGTAAGTTACAAATGGGGATCACATGATCCTGGAACAGTTCAAATGTTATAAATGTCAAGTGCTTAAATTTTGATCATGTGACCCTGAAGATGCTACAACACTTGTGTGAAAAACGGTCATAAGTCACTTTTTTTGATGCCATTGTAACTTTGAATGGTTACTAAATGAATGGTTGTAAGTCAAGGACTACCTACATACGTCTTTGTTCCAAATCTCTAACATAAACATGTAAACTATTGCATTTGCACAATTATCACATACACCTCTCCACCTGCCCTTCTTTTTGCCACCTGCACTGATGCCTATGATTCTCTGCTCTGATTCATAACAGACAACCTCTAAAGCAGGGCTTTTAATCCTTTTCACAGATTGTACCATTTTTAGGATATGACAATATTCAAGTACCACCAGTGCTTAGTAAGATGTCAAAAACTTGATGACTAAAAAAAGGGGCGTGGCTTTACTGGTTAGATTCATTTGTTGTTATAGAAATGGCTAGTTTATAATATTATGGAAAAGTAAAAAGTTGAGGTTCAATGTTAATGCTTCCTTCCTATTGCAATAGTGGAAGTCAGAAGTCAATGCCTTTTCTTTTCCCCTTCTCCCTTTTTCTCTTACCCTTTGCTTGCAAAAGCCGCTGTCTCTCTTTCTCTCTCATTCACTCACACTCTGCTCACAAAAGCTTCTCGCTCTCATTCACTTTGCTCATAAAAGCTTCTCTCTTCTCTCACTCACTTTGCTCGCAAAAGCTTTTCTCTTGCTCTCTCATTCACTCACACTTTGCTCGCAAAAGCTTCTCTCTTGCTCTCACTCACTCACACTTCACTCGCAAAGGCCACTCGCTCATTATCTCCTGCTCCTTTTATATCTTCTCCTTCTCCTTTGTCTTCCAGGTGCGACAGAAGCCCCAACCAGAAAGCAGCTGCGCACGCAGATTCTGGGACTTCTGCCGAGCCCTGAAGCTCCATCTATTCTCCTCCAGGTCTGCACGCCGCTGCTTTAGCTCGTTCCCTCCCCCACTACAGTTGGCTAGGAGTTGTGAACCACCTGCCAGGTGCTAAAGTACCACCGGTGGTACGCCCTGCTCTAAAGAGCTAAAGATGATCTCCAAAAATGACCCACGCGTGGATCAGAAGCTTTCTTAGACTCTATGCCAGTAACTTAAGAAGTTAATCTCCCTAAAATCATCATTGAGATATATCTCAAAGAAACAATACAACGAATATTTTATGTTCATAAAAATCAGGAACAATATATGAAACAGAATGATACTGTTTTCTGTGGTACTCCTGAATGCTGTAATGGAGAATACTTCCAGATATTAAAAAGTTACATATTATATCTTACCATCTTTGTTAACAGAGGTAACCTTTGCTGGATAAAAACGACAATCAGACCAGCAAGCTAACACCTGATCATTTATGTGAAATTCCTAGAAAAACAGGAAGCATTTATCATTCTAAGGTGTATAAAAATATGCTACTGCATTGTAATTTTAAAAAGTCTATTGTTACAAACTAATATTGCCAACAACAAATATCATTAACTACTTTCTATTGCACTATAAACATATTATTCAGCTTATTAGGAAAATCACCATCATACCATAATAGCATCTCATAACAAAGATTGTGCTTCATATAATTAAAATCATCAAAATTAATGAACTGCTATGAAATGGCACAAATATTTTAAAACTGAATAGTGCTACCTTCTTTTCAGTTAACCAGAGGCTAATCTAAATAAAATTTTATCAGAGTAACTATCTATACAGTTTTACAAAAAAATAACTTTGAGCAGCAAAATGTTCTGTGATGAAGGAAGCCCTAAATGAAAGTCAATACATTTTATTCATCAGCTTTTCATTAGAAACTAGCCTTATTAATAGAAAGCAAGTTATCATTCTTTATTACACTATCTATAGTTATAATTAAGCAAAATAAATCTGTGTTTAAAGTTAACAACTTTTCATTTTATTCTGGTTTATTTTTCTTTGCAGGTAGTCCTCGACTTATAACTATTTGTTCAGTGACTGTTCATTTAGAACTGTGCTGAATAAAGAGACTTATGACAGGTCCCCAAAATTATGCAGCTGCAGCATCCCTGCAGTGGCATGATTGCAATCTGGGAACCTGGGAACCCATTTGCATTTAAGACTGTTTACCAAGCCCCCAGCAATCATTTGTCATTTGAAATTTTCCCTGCTGGCTTTCCCAAAATGTCAATGGGAAAGCTGGCAGGAAAGGTTGCAAGTGGATGTGCTAAGTTTTCCACACTGATGCACCCACCCCAGTCTCTTGAGCTCATGCCAGTCACTTGCACAACTCCTCTCCATGTGGCACTTCTCACACACATCACGCACCCTAACTAGCACCTTTCACACTTCATCTACCCTCCCTAACCCACATACTTCTCGTACATCCTCCTTCACCTACATAGTACCCTTGCACCTCCTTCCAAATGCACATGGCTCCCCTCAGGCATTCCCAGTCTTCCCAACCTGCACCTCCCCCCCATGCATCCTCTTTAATCTAAGTGATCCCTTTTCTGACCTATCTGCACACTTGCGTATCCTCAACATGCATGATGCCTCTCGTACATCTCCTCACATCTTTCCCACATCCCATAATCCTTAAATTCCATTTCACATAGCAGCAGCCACTTATCTGCTTGCTGATCTGGGACTTGCAAATTCCTGCTGGCTTTTCCATTTGTTTTGGTTGTGGGAAGCTGGAAAGAAGCTGCCTCACCCAACAACTGCAACAAATTCAGTTAACGACAGTAACCAGTACTGTAGAATTACCAGTACTAAGTGATGCAGCCACACTTTAGACCAGTGGTTCTCAACCTGTGGGTCGGGACCCCATTTGGGGTCGAACGACCATTTCACGGGGGTCGCCAAACAAGGCTGTCCGCCATTTTCCCCCCCTTTTCTTTGGCCACGCCCTGGCACCCGGTGATATATAAGTGGTTGGGGGTCACCACAACATGGGGAACTGTATTATGGGGTCATGGCATTAGAAAGGTTGAGAACCACTGCTTTAGACTATATTGCTTAGCAATATACAAAAATTCTGATTCCACTGTCATCATAAGCCGAGGACTATCTATACATTTTTATCTCATTTGTTCAATAAAAGAAGGAATTGTGTTAAGTTCCTCTAATTTCTAAATTATATAATTTATGTGGACATATAATTGTTACTAGACCAATGTTTTTACTTACTGAAGATCCTTCTTCCTCATGCAAGCCTTCTTTTCTTAATTGTATTTTTTCTAAAGGACGTAAATAAGGACTGTCCCAGCAAAACCATTCATCGTAGCGGTGATTCCAACGTTTAAAATGGATAAGCACCTTTCCTTCTTCATAATCTATTTCTTCAATGTGAGCTGGATACCTATATATAAACAAAGTTAATGTAAAGTATTTTTTGCCAAATATATTTGAGTAAAACTGAAAATATACATTAAATAGTGTATCCTTACACATTGATTTATTTAATCATTTTTATATAACCGCTCATCTCATAGACAAGTGGGGGCTTCAATAAAAAAAAAGGCCTGTTGATTAGGACCCACCAAGTGAAGCTCCCTAGCCAATGGGACCTGCAATATCTTATTAACTGTAAGAGGTTTATGAATCTGTGAATAATTTTTTTTATCTTACTCATGACAATTTCTTCAAATTATTCTGAAAAAATAAGTAATTGTTTTTCGTTTTCCAGCTCAAATCCTAGCAGGTGTGGCAAAACATATAAAATACAAATACAAACACAAACACTGAGGCAATAGTGATTGTTATTCGTGCTTTTGCTCAACAGACCTTGAAAGTTTTACAATTAACCTTTTCATAAATATCGTGGTAATAACATCAGCCAAGTTTGCAGCAGTTAAGAAGCACCTAAACCTCAAGAATTGTCTGGACAACCTTTGGATGGCCAAGAAATAATTCAGGCATTTGGCAGTCTGCCTGCTCTTATGACCAATCACACAGGGGAACTCCAGTTGTCCTTACCCTTCTCTCTCCCTCCCATCTTAGCTGCCCACCTGGACCAGCAGTGTACACAAAGCCTCAGAATCTTGGAGCCTAGTTCTAGTCCCCCTCCCACACTTGGGAAGCCCGGGCTGGCCACTAAAGAGTCCATCAGTGCATGAAAGTCTGCTGCGTGCAGGAGACCCAGATTGGCTACTATAATGCCCATTGGCTGTGGAAATAAGCCATGGTCTGGGAGCCTGGGCTTGTATTACAAGGCACACCAGCGCATGGAAACTAGTGCCACTCTTACGATCATTTGGGAAGCTCCTTCTCCAAACTGCAATTTGGAAAAGGAGCCCTCTGAACAATTGCAAGATTGACACCAGACTGCAAAATGGTACGAGGCAGCCTCTGTAAAAAGTTTGTGCTTCACGTTGGCTCGAAGCAACTGTAAACAACTGCAGAAAAACGCAAAGGTAAATGGAGCAATTTACACATGCTGCATGATTAATATAATGTGCAAATCCAGAATTCTAATTAGTAATCCTGATATATGTAATGCTTATCAGTTTCTCTTTAGTTTAGATATCCTGAAATCTATGTTTTATTAAATCCCAAAGCCTCTTAAACCAGATGTGCCATGGAAGAGAAGTACTGAATATTGAAGGCCACTGCTGATTTTCATTGCAAGGCGTCATTACAAGTAAAGCAAACCATTTTTTTAAAAAATACTCTCTTTATATAATTTATTGTAAATACCAATATAAATTTAGCTATTTTTGGTCAGTACATTATATTAAAGCTAGGACATATGTCACTATGACATTTTATTATTAAATCAGCAAAATAATGTAAAAGTTTTTCCACACGAATACAGCCTGCAAGTTCAGGTAAATTACTTCCTTAAATGTTACTGGAATAAAACCAAAGAAGCTAAATAATTAAATACATAGCTAAATCACAAAGAGATCTGAATTGGAACACTTGTTGGTTTGACTCCTTGTTTGCAACACAATGTGACAACATAACAAAAAATGTTATCCAGATTTTATCATGAAATAAGAAATACCAGTTTTTTAATCTGTCTCGGGCTTCCAACTGGGCTCCCACTTCAAAGCTGATACCTCTTCTGTTTGGTGGATGTTTTCTCATTTTGTTATAAGCCGTTTCTTTTATTCCCCTGAAAAATGCAATTAAACATCAATCACCAGAACTAAGAGTTATGTTATTTTTGATAAAACTGTCTAATTAAAATAATTCACATCCATGTTTCAAGTAAAAACAATCTGTAGCATTATGCTGAAGAAAGCATATGTTAATACCGTATATGCCGCCGTATTAGGCGACCCAGCGTATAAGACGACCCCCGTCTTTATAGCCGGGCCGCATTCCTAGAATGTCGTCTTATACGCCGGAAACTACCAGTATTTCCGGCGTATAAGACGACCCCCGTCTTTGGCGCCGATTTCAGCGCTCGCGGAAGTTGTCTTATACGCCGGCATTTCCGGTATATGGTCTTCTCAAGGCAAAGACTATATTTGTATAGTCTTCATCTCAAATCTTATTAAAACTGAACTGTGACAGTTCATGTCAAACATATTATACAAGAAGTTCCATCTCAAGAGTTGTGTCTCCTATCTGTATGAAATGAGTTAAAATGCAGACTGTATGGAATTAGATTATCTTGCATACGTAATTTTAGGTCATTCCTTGTTATCAGCATTTAATGTCTGAGAAGACAATTTAATATAGTGCTGGTACAAAATGATCTACTCTATGTATCTTTACTTGCTCCATCTATTATCTTTCTGAATGTTTTACCTCTGCATAGCTGCAGGAACTAAGCACAATTAAATAGTACAGATAAAGAATATCTGCCACATGGAATAGCTATTATAGGTAATAGGTAACTATTTCAAATGGCTTCATTCAGTAGTTGCATATAATATTGCTATACTTTGCAATAATATATACATGATATAGTGAATTATAATTTACAAAGTACAACATAACTTCTCAATACTATGTGATGTTCTAGGAGAAAAATGTAATATCCTAAACCTTATTACTCAGTTTTAAGGTGCTAGGACGTATACATTACATGTAACAATGATATGTGTTTGCATTTAAAATTACAGTGATGATGAGTAAGATCTGCAGGACCAGGTTGGGAACAGATTGTCCTTAAAAGTATCTTTATGATCAATACTGACTTGATGGTATATAATTAATCAATAATCAATGTGTTTTTGCCACTGCGTTTTTGCCACTGGTTTCATAATTCTACTGTATTTAAATCATCTAATGGTCAACAAACTATCTGAGCAACAGATTTCAACTTTCAATTTTCACCAAACTTCCTCTAAACATTTACGATATTCATATTGTTATTTTATTGGGCATAAAATGGTTTACTAAATGTAAGACTGCAAACATTGTAACCCCAGTGCGCTATATTTAATGGAACTCGCTTGTTTAAAAGTTTGCAAGTTTTTCTCAAGGAATATGTAATTTTCTCTACAGTTTCATCAGCTTTACAGTTCTTTATAGTTGTATAGCTTATGTACAACTCAAATTATAAAATAGCTTTAAAATGCTATTCTAAATACCATAAACTAAGCTCCTGATCAGAATTTGATTATTTCTAATTTGAACTAATAAAACTACACATTGAAACAGCATCACATCAGTACAAATTCTTTTATGAGATTATACAACAGCTTTAACTGGCATAATTTTTGTATATTGTACAGTACTGCTAGTTTTAATATAGCCACAAATATACTGTATAGCTTGATTAAAACTTGCAATTCTATAAAGGGCATAATAATTCTATTGCTGCTATAGATTAGCAGCTAAAGTGTAAAGCCCATAGGGTCTCCTGTATGGACTAGAACAGTGGTTCTCAACCTGTGGGTCGCGACCCCATTTGGGACAATCGACCATTTCACGGGGGTCGCCAAGCAAGGCTGTCTGCCATTTTTCCCCCTTTTCTTTGGCCATGCCCTTGGCACCCGGTGATATATAAGTGGTTGGGGGTCACCACAACATGGAGAACTGTATTATGGGGTCGCAGCATTAGAAAGGTTGAGAACCACTGGACTAGAAGATCTTCAGATCCCTTCCAACTCAATTATTCTATGTTCTATTCTGTATTCTCCAATTTGAAGTTGTAGGGCAGAGATATTCTCTAAAATAATGCTTTAGGTCCTTCTGAGATTCCATGGAAAAGTCAGAGGCCTTGTTATTATGTTTATTAGGTAAGACTTTTACCATATAGATTAAAATTATCCCTTCCAGTACAGACAATCTAATGAAAACAGAGCACATAATTATCTCCTTTTTGAACACACTGTACATATTACTCTTACTATTCTTTATAGATGTAGAAAACAAATTTACCTAGGGGATTAAAAGCTAAAATACATCTTGAAGTAATCCTTGCTATCTCCTTAAGAAAATTGCCTTCTATTTCTAAACAATTGTACAAGTAGAGCTTGACTTCTATAAACCTTTCTTTTTCCAAATGGTTTTATTTCCATCAAATACTAAGCTACACCAAGGTTAACTTTAACATGCTGTTCAACCCAATCCAGGCTGAAATTAGTGTTAAATCGCTCTATCTTAATCATAAACTGGTACCATGGCTTGCAGTAAGCTCACTTACCTCAGCCATGGCTCTGAGTGCCACTGCAGAAATAGCTGCCAGGGAGACAGTGTCACCTCACCAGAGGAGCGTAACAGACCATAGGTCCATATAAGCATTCAAACTGAATGGATGAAAAAACATGAAAGAGCATCTGTACAAACTGTTATAAATAAAGGACAAGTAAATACATGGGGCAGTGTTTACTGCTGATAGCATGTACAGAATATGCTATGCTAAAAACCGTAATTTTTTTAACTCTGCAATGCCAAGAATTGCTTTTGGGGAGATGGGCAGCTATACAAACTTGATAAATAAAACTATTCTCCCTGATACTGCCACAAAAGTAATTTTTCTCAGATGAGTGAGAAAATAAGTTAGCAAGTACATTAAAAAGAGAAAACTACATAAATATTCAGGTCATATATTCCTAATAAATATGCATACTATGAACAATTTACTCCTACACATTGTATCATCATTTAGCACAAACACTTCTCTACCAAACATATCTCAAAAACTATTAACAACCAATGAATATATCTTTTCTCTACCCAATACTTTTTCATAACATTGAAAATGTTATAATAGTCAAGAACATCTTATTTTCTTGATTTTATCAGAGGGAAGAAGTGTGAATTTTAGTCACTGAAGCCAAGGACCAGTAGTCCTTGACCTATTACCACAATTGGGCCAGAATCTTGGTCATTAGGTTATTAAGTGAGACATCATGTGACTGCTTCATTCAATGACTGGAACCTTGGAACTCTTGGTTGCAGGTGTTAAGTGATTACATGGGTCATTAAGTGAAGTCCCAGATTAAAGAGTGCAGGGTGCCTCGGGGTTGGAGGAGACTCTAGGAGACTAGACACAAAACCCAAGCAAAATTTTCAGCCCCTGAATGGGAGATATTCTCACAATCTGGCTGGGCTTTCCAGGACCTTACCTCACCTCTAAGGCATCCTGTTCTTCATACCTTAGTACTGCCTCTCCACTCAAGAGCATAAAATCCTGCTTGGATTTTCATTCCCTCACATCTCTAGGGGCTGGTTGAAAGAGCTCCTGCCAAAGGATTTCAGGCATGGAGCTGAAATCCTTCAACAGGGTGCTCTTTCAACCAGCCCCCAGAGGGAGTCCTCTTGGCAGGTGGCATAGCTTGCAACCTCCCCTCTTGAATTTCTGGGGAAGCTGACAGAGAAGCTGGCAAATGGTTAACACATGATCAAGAGGCGCCTGGCAAACAGTTGTAACAATAAACAGGTTACCAAGCACCCAGACTGAGATCACAAGTTGGAGTGGGAGACATTTTGTGATGGTTGGAAATGCTATAAAGCATTTAGAAGTCATAAATCACCTTTTCTGAGGCCATTATCAATGAGAATGTTAAAATTACGGACTATCTGTAGTTATTC
Source organism: Crotalus tigris (assembly GCF_016545835.1). Taxonomy (NCBI): domain Eukaryota; kingdom Metazoa; phylum Chordata; class Lepidosauria; order Squamata; family Viperidae; genus Crotalus; species Crotalus tigris. The sequence goes on from NW_024099112.1 coordinate 855,720, forward strand.
TGGGAACTTTTAAAAATTTCGATTAGCACTTTTGGCCAGCACGTGTCTTAATACTCTCCTGAAATTCATCTCACCAAACAATAAATATTTCCAAATCACCTTTCAATCTTCAGGAAAAAGATTTAACACATATATTTATAGCTCTTCAATGCCTACTACACACCTTGCTGAAGTCTAAAAATGAAACCAGCACACATTGTCTGAATTCTACATTAAATACTATCTTCATAAATCTGCATTTCAAATTGGAAGATGAGTTCATAAAATAAATTTATTATTAGCGATGATTTCAGTTTCTTACAAAGATAAGGAAGGTGAAGGAAAGGAAGAAAAGAAGGAAGGGACAATGGGAGAGGGAGGGAAGGAGAAAGAGACTAAGAGGGAGGTGAAGGAAATGAAGAAAAGAAGGAAGGGACAATGGGAGAGGGAGGGAAGGAGGAAGAGACTAAGAGGGAAGTGAAGGAAAGGAAGAAAAGAAGGTAGGAAGGGACAAGGGGAGAGAAGGGAGGGAAGGAAGGCAGGCACCCACCCCAGTCCCATCCCAGAAAAACACAGATTCTTCCTCCCCCCAACAGGCACTCTGCAACCTGAGTGATCAGCTGGCCACATCCCCTGGCCATTGATCATGTGACCCTGGGACACTGTGAACGTCTTAAGTATGAATCAGTTGTCAAGCATCCGAATGTAAATCACATGACCCGGGGGATGCTGCAACAATCATAAGTGTGAAAAATGATCGTAATTCGCTTTTTCAGTACTGCTGTAACTTCAAACAGTCACTAAGCGAATTGTTGTAAGTCGAGGACTACCTATACTTTCCCATTTTTTTCTTCTTTTTTGGGGGTCAAGTTTTTGATACCCCCTGGCCAGCTGGATGGGGGGTTGGGGGTCACCACAACATGAGGAACTGTATTAAAGGGTCGCGGCATTAGGAAAGTTGAGAACCACTGCTCTAGACCTTAAAAGATCAAATGGTGCAGGGAATGGCTTTTTCTTGTGATTCTCTATGGAAGTGAGTTAGGCTTTCAAGAAGGACAAGAAGGATACTGAAGCTTTTGAAATATTACTGTTGCAGAAGATTCCTGAGAATAGCATGAATAGCTAAGAAAATGTACAAATGGATTACAGAACAAATCAATCCACAGTTCTCACTTGTACAAATGACCTATCTCAAATTATCATATACTGAACAATTTGTGAAGACTTAGCTCTCAAGAAGTTTGTAATAGTGAGAAGGGTAGAAGAAGGAAGAAAATGTCCAACAAGGTGGTTGAACTCAGTTATAGCACCAAAGGGTGCATCTGAAGTTGGGGACAGATCATCCTGGAGAAAAACTATCTATATGATCACTAAGAGCTGAAAACAACTGGATGGCATATAATCATAGGCACGATCAAAATGAACAGAAGGCTTTGTTTATTGTTCTAAAATACATGTTCTGCAGTTAAATACAGTATCTTTATATATTATTCTAAATATATATTGCATTTTTTATTTCTACATTGCTAATCCTCAGAAAAAAACTTATTCAATTGCTATTTCAAAATTAGTTTCATTAATATGGAAGCAAGACTGAACTAAATTTTTTTCAAGAGATTATTTTCAGGCTAAAATAATGTACAATTCTACATGTTTTCTTTTTTTTTTATTGAAAATTTTTATTTTTTAAAACATACAATCATTTATAAAAATACAATAAAATTTTAAAATAGAGAACCCCCCCTTACCCTCCCTCCCACCCCCACCCCCCCCTCCCTTCACTTCCCAGAGCAGAATACAGGGTTAAGAAAAAAAAAGAAAAAGAAAATTATAATAATTAAGAAAAAAGAAAAAAAAAGAGAAAGAAAAAAAAATCATAATTAACCTTTAACTCCATAACTTATAAAACAATTCTCTATAATATTTGATATTCATTCATAAAATAAATAAAACTTTTTAATTCCATATTTTTTCTGAATATAATCTATCCACCTTCCCCATACAGTAATATATCTTTCTTGTGTATGATCCTTTAAATAAGCAGAAATTTTTGCCATTTCTGCAAAACTAGATACTTTAAATATCCATTCTTCTAAAGTAGGCAAAGAATCTTTCTTCCAATATAGACCTACTAGTAACCTTGCTGCAGTTAATAAATTCAACATCAAAGTAGTTTCTTTTTCATTTAAGTCAACAAAAATACCAAGTAAAAATAGTTGAGGAGTAAACTTTATCTTCTTTCTAAAAATCTTTTGAATGTTCCACCAAATCATAATCCAAAAAGCCTTTACTTTTTTACAATTCCACCAAATATGAAAGTATGTCGCATCATTATTGCCACATCTCCAACATTTGGGCTGTATGTTGGAATACATACAAGATAATTTTTTAGGATCTAAATGCCATCTATAAAACATTTTATAAAAATTTTCTCTCAAATTTTGAGCTTGTGTAAATTTAACATTTCTTATCCAAATTATCTCCCATAAATCCAATGAGATCGGCTCCTGTATATTCTGAGCCCATTTAATCATACAATCTTTAACCAATTCTGTTTCCGAATCTAACTCTAATAAAACATTATATATTCTTTTTATATGAGCCGGACCTTGGTTTTTAATCTGAATAACCAATTGTCTATCTTCTAGTGTTATTCCCTCTTTCTTGTCTACAGTCCATCTATCCATTATTTGTAAATATTGAAACCATGACTGTAGAATATTTTGCTGCCTTAATACATCTAGGGATTTCAAATGCCAATTCGAACCAGAACAAATTAACAATTCTTTATATGAAATTTTATCAAAATTTGTCCCCTTAGAGGTTCCCTCAATTGCATGTCTGGGAATCCCCCAGATAGGTATTTTATAATTTAATCTATAATAATACTTCTTCCAAACACGAAGTAAGGCATTCCTCAAAATATGTGATTTAAAAGTCCGATCAACTTTCTTATTAAAAATTAAATATGCATGCCAACCATATATTAAATCCCAACCTTCCAAAAAAAGAATATCCATATTTGTTAAATTAAGCCAATCACTTAACCAAGTTAGGGCGGCTGCATCATAATATAATTTCAAATTGGGTGCCTTAAGTCCCCCTCTTTCTCGAGCATCCTGTAATATCTTAAATTTAACCCTTGGTTTCTTCCCGGCCCATATAAAATTATTGATACCCTTTTGCCATTCCTCCAAATTTGCCTCTTTTTTAAGAATAGGTATCATCTGAAACAAAAAAAGAAACTTTGGTAGAACATTCATTTTTACAGCTGAAATTCTCCCCAACAATGACAATTGCAATTTTTTCCAATCTATTAAATCCTTTTGGACTTTTGCCCATAGTGGTTCATAATTGTTCTTGTACAATTTTCCATTTGAAGCAGTTAGATATACTCCCAAGTATTTAACCTTTTTTACCATCTGAAAACCTGTGGCTTTAATCAAACTTTCCCTTTCTTTAACTGACATATTCTTAGATAATATCTTAGTCTTATAATTATTAACTTTAAAACCAGAAACATTCCCATACTGTGTTATAAGTTCTAATAAACCATCAATCGCCTGATTCGGCTGTTCCAAAATTAAAACCAAATCATCCGCAAATGCCCGCAATTTATACTCATTCTTCCTTATCTTTACACCCTTAATTAACTTCGATTCCCGAATCTGAATCAATAAAATTTCCAATGTTAAAACAAATAACAATGGGGATAATGGACATCCTTGTCTTGTCCCTTTTTGAATATTAAAATTCTCAGTCAATCCCCCATTTACAACAATTTGTGCAGATTGCTGCTGATATATAGCTTTAAGTGCATGTAAAAAATTATCCCCAAAATTCATTTTCTCTACCAAAGAAAATAAAAATTGCCAGTCCAATTGATCAAAAGCTTTTTCAGCGTCCAAAAAGATAAAAGCCACAGGAATCTGATTATTCTTATCCAAGTACTCAATTAAGTTAATAATTTGTCTAACATTATGTTTCATATATCTCCCTGTTATAAATCCTGCTTGATCACTATGAATCAAGTCTTTCATAACCTGCATTAATCTATTTGCCAAAATTTTTGTAAAGATCTTATAATCAACATTCAATAATGAAATTGGCCTATAATTCTTAGGCTCTGTAAGATCCTGATCTTCCTTCGGAATCAGTGATATAAAAGCTCTTTTCCAAGAAGGAGGAACTTGCATACCCAACAAAATACTATTAAAGAGTTCCTTTAGTGGCTCTATCATTTCTTCAGATAAAATCTTATAATACCTAGAAGTCAGTCCATCTGTTCCAGGAGACTTTCCAACCTTTAACTGCTTAATAGCTAAGCCAATTTCCTCCACAGTAATTAAACTATCCATCCCATTTTGTTGTTCCTCTGAAAGTCTAGGAAAATGTACTGATTGTAAATATTTATCTATATCCAAACCCCTTATATTATCACTTGAATATAATTTTGTGTAAAAGTCCAAAAAGCTTTTTTTAATCAAATCTTGCTGAAAAACCTCAGTACCTTTATATTTTACTTTCTCTATAATTCTAGCTTTCTGTTTCTTTCGTAACTGATAAGCCAACCACCTCCCAGGCTTATTCGCATTGCAAAAAGTATTATGTCTCATATACGACAGATTGGTAGCCACCTGATCTGCCATCAACATGTTAAATTGTTCCTTAAGCATCTTTATAGATACCTTTAAATTATTATCAGTAGTGTTAAGAACCAACTCTTGTTCTTTTGATCTGATCTCTTCTTCTATTTCTCTACGTCTTTGTGACCCTTTTTCCCTAAAAACTTTATTCAATTGAATCAAAATTCCCCTCATATATGCTTTACTAACGTCCCACACCATAGACATCGATGTTCCCTTATTCATATTTATAGTAAAAAAGTCCTTTAAATGTTCTTTACACTTTTGTATGAACTCCTCCCGATTAAATAAGTTCTCATTCAATCTCTAGGATCTTCTATTCCCGTCTTCCGAATATAACTCCATCCACACCGGACTATGATCTGACAATGTTCTAGGAAAAATTTTCACCTTCCTCACTCTAGGGAGGAAGTCACTAGTAATCAAAAAAAAATCAATCCTTGAAAATGACTGGTGTCTATCAGAATAAAAGGTAAAGTCTCTATCACTTGTATTCCTTTCTCGCCAAATATCAATAAGCTCCAATTCTTCCTTCAAATCAAAGAAAGTCATAGGTAATTTAGTTTGAATAAAAGTTTTAGAGGAACTTCTTTTGTCTATAGTTGGGTCTAAAACCCCATTCCAGTCACCCATCAAAATTACCGATTTATAATCCAACTGAGATATCTTGCCATGCAGCAACTTATAAAATTGTTTCTGTTGTTGATTGGGAGCATATAGTCCAACAATAAGAACCTTTCGGCCTTGTAATAATAATTCCACAAAAAGATATCTTCCTTCAGAATCAGCCTCAATTAGTTTAGCTGAAAAAATTTTCTTCACATAAATTACCACTCCCCCTTTTTTCCCAGGGGCTGGAGCAGTAAAATGTGTGCCCAGACGGGAATTCATCAAGAATTTAGAATCCTTTAAGGTTATATGAGTCTCCTGCAAACATATCAAATCATTATTATGTTGTTTCAAATAATGGAAAATCTTCCTTCGTTTCTGGGGCACGTTTAAGCTATTAACATTCCAGATCAGGAACCTGACCGGCCTGGAGCCTCTGGAGCATGGCCTGCAGATCTGCTGTCGAAGATCTTTTTGGTCTTGCCCTCCCACAGGCTCTGTAACAACCAAACTTTCACCACTCTTCTGCAACTGCTCTTTTTCTTTACGTTTATGGGCAGCTCGTGTCATCCTTTGCTCTTTTATGTCAGAATTCGGTGCAGCTTGTTCCATAACCATCATTGATGAGGCTCCTGCCATAAGAGACTCTTCCGTCATCCTTATTTGTGAGGTGGTGACAATCTTGCTTTTAAGATAGACTGATAAAAATCTCTTGCTTTGGAAACAGTAGTTAATCTGTGACGTATCCCTTCATAATTTACTATTATTCCTCTTGGAATCTCCCATCTGAACTGAATTTGACGATGTTTCAACTCATCAGACAAGAAAGTAAAATCTTTTCTGGCTCTTAAAATTTTTGGAGGTATCTCTTTTAAAATTATCACATCTTGATCAGCAATTTGAAACTTTTGTTTGTAAAAAGCCTGTATAATTTCATTACGGATAGATCTTCTAGAAAAATAAATAACCACATCTCTTGGTAGATTTCTCTGTCTAGCAACCCGTGAATTAACTCTAAAAATTTTTTCTATCTCATTCTCAATTATTTCAGGCCGCCAACCAATATTAGGAGCAATATCTTTCACAATAAGCATCTTTAAGTCTTCCTGAGGGTTCTCCCTCAGGCCTCTGATACGCAATGCGTGTTCCATCTCCCTATATTGTGAAATGATTTGTTCATCCTGTGTAATTTCTATCTTGTTCTCTACCTCCTGCATTCTAAATTCCATCCTTGATGCATTTTCAGTAATCTTTTCCATCTGGTCATCAATCCTTTCTATGTGCAGGGCTAGGCCCTGAAAGGCCAGAAGGATATGGTCTCTTACTTGTTTGTTCTTTTTCTCCAATAATTCTTCTGTATTAGCCCTCTCTGCAATTATAAGATCTTTTACCTCCTCCTTAATATCCAAGGCATGCTGTTTTAAAGCATCTTGTAAATCATTAAGAGAAATTGCAGGAGGAGGAGGAGAAGGTGGAGGTGATTTTGGTTTCTGAGATGCAGGCTGAGGCATTGGAGAAGAAATAGGAACCTTAGGGGCGGGAGGCAGACATTTTGAAGCCATTTTCTTAAGTTCCAAGAAGAAAGATTCTTATTGAAAAAAAAGAGAAAAAGAAAAAAAAGGGCACAGTTCTTTTAAGTATTCTTAGAAAAAAAAATAGAGAAAAAAAAGGAGGAAAGAATAAAAGCCAAATTCTTACTTCTGTATTTAAAGAGTTAATCTGTATCCAGGTTTTACTCTGTAATGCAAATCAGGCAAGAAAGACGATCGCCATTTTAGTTTTCACTTTCCCTTTCTTCTAAAGGGAAAGTGAACAAAAGAAAAGGAAGAGGAAACTTGCTGAAGTTAAAGGCACCATCAAACTTAAGCACAGTCTCTCCTGGTCTGCTCCGTCTGCTTTCAAATACTCACAAGCAGCTGGAAAAAAAAGCAGATGTGGAAGCGGCAACTTGCTTCATCCCAAAAACTTCGGAATGAAGTCTCCCTGGAACGCGGAGTTGCTCAGGCTCCGAGGGAGCTCTACCCTCCGATCCCCAAAATAACAGGAATCCAGGGGAGCTCTTACCTCTACCTGAGAGCTCTCCTCCTCCCTTTTTCCCAGGGAGGAGATTCAAGCCGCGGGACAGCTGATTGTCAAAGTCCCGCGGCTTTTACACGCACCAGGAACGGGCGGCTTTGTAAAACGCCGCCATTCGTCGTCGCTGGAACCACCGGAAGTCCCAATTCTACATGTTTTCCACTGGCAAGATGTTTATATAAAACTAGGTTTCCTGTGCTTTTGTGTAGGTGAGTGAATGACTGACTCCACTACAGGAATAAATATGGTTTACTGTATATTCCGGCGTATAAGATGACTGGGCGTATAAGACGACCCCCGACTTTTGAGAAGATTTTCAGGGTTTAGAAAGTCATCTTATACGCCGGAAAATACGGTACAATATTGAATTTCTGTTTATAGATGAGCACAATAGGAGCTCCATTCCTTTGCTTCTAGAAAGCGAGTGTTGCCCACCACTGCTTCCCTAATGCTTCCTGAACTCAGCTGGTATTTTTTCCCCATATATTTTATTGATTTTTTAAAACATAAATCACTTAATACTTGGTAAACAACGTGTTTGCTGGGTTTACATTTGTAAAGAAAAATCATTAACAATTGGTTTCTATAATCTATAATCCACATAGTACATTTAGTTGATTTCCCCTTTTCCCCAAAATGTCTTCTTTGCAAACCTTGAAATAATATAGTTCTTATTATTTTGATAAAATATATTTAATATTTAAATATTCCATTTAATGTGCCTAGTCATCTAATCCTTTAGGTCTTATTCAAAACATTTTTTTTCTTTTTTATACATTATAATTTTCCTAAATTCAGACACATTTAATTATCTAAAACATTTCCTTCATCTAGGCCATTTCAGCAGTATTATATTACTTATATCAAGAAATAAAATAAAAGGGTGGGAAAGCATACAGTATTATTTAAGGAATTCATCTCTCTTAGAATGACATATGTATTCAGAATCTTTTCTGTTTCTTTAACCATATTCAAACAAATGTTTCTTTTTAAAATATTCTCTTTGGTAGATCCCATCATCTATTTTCTTAATTTTCACTTTGATCTTTTTCCTTTGACCAGTATCTTTCTTAATCAATGTGATTTGCTGAATAAAAAAGTTTTTCCATATATTCATTACTGCTGCTATAGGTATAAGAAGTAAATCGAATGTTTCTTTTTTTGTAGATGTAATGTCCTTAATTTATATAGCTTACTGTTTTCTACTATTTAATTGCTTTTCCTGAAAAAGAATAAAGTGATGGGTGATGTGGAAAAATGGGATTTTTGTATGCTTTGTCCTGTAGTGCAGTGGTTCTCTTGAAAGCCAATAGAAATAGACTCTCTTGAATAGAGTCTAATTCTATTGGCTTTCAAAAGCCAATAGGAATTCTCCAGGCTGTCTCTGCCCTGCTGAGCCCGCCAAAAGTCCCATTCTGCAAACGGTGCTGCACCAGTTGAGTAGTCCTCGACTTACGACCAGTTGAGTAGTCCTCGACTTACAACCGGTTGGGGGGGGGTCGCGGCATTAAAAAGGTTGAGAACCACTGTGTTAGTGCTTATTTCTGTAAAAAAAAATAGGGCTGGCCACTAGGGCAGATTGGTTTTAAATTCAGAGAACAGCTACCCGTATATTCCGGCGTATAAGACGGCTGGATGTATAAGACGACCCCCTACTTTTGAGAAGATTTTCAGGGTTTAGAAAGTCGTCTTATACACCGGAAAATACGGTACTTCTGGTAACAAATTGCATCAAATTGTTAAATATTAAGTGAGCTAACAACTTATGCGTTATTTTAAAATGAGCTTTAGCTTATTTTTTCTCTCTTCAAAATATCCTTGTTAATCTCCTGTACAACCAAGAGATACTTTTTCTTAGGTTAAAATCTATTTTCATTCTTTTCCTCCCTAACTTCTCATTTATCCTGGCAACACTTTTCTGAAAATTGTTTCCATTTTTTCAAACTTCCAAAATTTTGAAAAATGGATTTGAGATAGCAGATATGCATTTTTAATGATACCGCTTAAATTGCCCTGACAGGTAATCCAATAATATATGAATTAGTATGCCCCAAATTTCTCTGAATTTTTAAAATTCAAATAATAATTTTAATTCCCTTATAACTGTAAGATATCAATGTTTCAAATAAAATACATATAAATCTCCATCATGTTTTTGCTTACCGTGTGGTTTGCTAAGCCCTCTTTATTTATTGTCATGTGAAAATTTAAAGGAAATTATTTGCATATAAGTAGTTTTGCTTAATAATCATTTGTTCAGTGATTGAACTTACTTACGACAGTGTTGAATGAGTGATACTTATAACTGGTTGTGTTCCTGCAGTCACAGGATCGCATCCAGACACACAATGATTGGCTCACAACTATGATGTTGCAGCGTTTTGTCATCATGTAATCATAATTTGCAACCTTCACTGCCATCTTCAGGGCAGAGGGATTCACTTAACAATGGCAACCGAAGGTGTTGGAACTGACATAGCTAAATGGCACCGTTGCATGACATCACCATTTTGATAATGTTGTTTAACAAAGGAAATTTAGGTCTCAAGACCACGTTAAGTGAGGATTACCTGTATTATGAAACCAAGTAACAGGCAATGAAACTTGAAGCAGAGGTTTTGGAACAATTATTTTAAATGCAAGTATTTTAGTGGCAACAGTAATTGGTTTAATCATGTGCAGAAGATCATCCTCAATACATTTATTTAGCAGCTCATACCAATCCTTTGTAGGAACTGTTCCTAAATCTTTAAATTAGCTTGACAGATACTTAAGGAATGGTATAAATTTTCCTTACAAAAAATCAACAAATCTATTCAATATTACATAAAATTCTTTAACGATGATGAAAATATCTGTTCAGTTGTGTCAGAGTCTTGGCGATTTCATAGGTCAAATCTCTCTACATTTTCTGATCTTACATTGTTTCTTTGAGATTTTCTATATTATGGCTAACATCAGCTTTGATGCATCGTATTCTTTGGCAGACTGGTTTCCTTTTAGCGCTAACTCTTCCCAACATAAATTGCTTTCTCCAGTGAATTTCCCCGCATGGCCATTAAATAAGAGACAAAACTCTTTAAAGAATCCCATTGTGCATAATATAAAAGAATCAATCCTGGGAGGATTTGTTTGGGATTGGAATTTAAAGGATTTTAGGAAAAATTTGTGACATAAAAGTTGTTTTAAATGTATAAAATCATCAAATATTGTTCTTGAAAATCATCCAAAACTGCATTTCATACCATTAAAATTACATGATATAAATTTTAACTCACAAGATTGGGTTGGTGGGATTATAAGATACTTAGAATCAGTTCTGATAGAAATGCTCATTATCCATTCCTTTTGATCAAAGGTGTTGAAGATATTGGTGAAATCACCCAAAAAATGTTCATAGGACTCCTACCACTGACAATATTTCTTAAGGCACTTGAAGTGTTACAAGTAAGAAATATATTCAAATTCTTATCTCAACAAACGTGAATGCTGAAGTACTTTCTTTGGTCCAGTGTATTTAAAAATTTGGGAAATAGCTTTTAGTTCAAACATTAAAGGCAAGCTTTGAAAAATCCTTCAATTACTGATCAGTTTATTTAAATTTGATTACTATTTTTATCTATAGTAACAATGTTGTTCCAATAGTTTATTTCAGGTTGTATAAATGTACTTGATAAAAATATTGAGAAAGTAAGATGAAATGCAAAGATTTTAAACATATGTATTCATATATATGTTTATTTCCATTTTTAATCTAAGTTTTTTAATTGCTTGCTATTGTTTAATTTGCTTGCTATTGTTTAATTTTTTAAAATATAGAAAATGTATACCCAGAAAGGCATTATTTTGAATGTGGGGTTTCTGGTTGATTTCTCACATTCAACAGTCAAACCAGAAATGTGTATTTTTTAAAAAATAATAGTTTCCCTTATATTCTATACTTAAGGACTTTAGTTTAGACAAGTATATGCCAAACTAAATCCAAAAGTAGATGAAGCTAAGACAAAAGCTAAACTATATTTAAATTACATTTTTATATTTTTTTTATTTATATGACTGCCCATCTCAAATTTATAACTCTGAAAAGTTATCAGTTAAAAACACTGTAACAATAAAAATACACCTACATAAACAGCAGTCAAGATTAAAAACAGAACAAGCATAGTAGTAAGAATTGTATTTGTTTAATGTTGAGAAAATGGAAACATCAAGGGAAGAAAAGGGGATAAATAAAAAAAAAACCCACTGGATTGTGTAGCATTGAATAGATTTATACTGAAGTTAAGATGCAACATTGAGTAACAAATGTACCTGGACATCACATTCGTTTACTAAGCATTTATGATTTGTAATAATAGAAAATCAATAAAATATTTATTAAAAAAAACAGAACAAGCAAAAGAACAACAAAAGTCAATGATGTTCAATAATTTTGCCTTGTCTTAAGAACTGGGAAATAGGCAGGACTAGTTTTCAAAGCCATATGTAGCCTGTGCAGTTCTAACTTAGACCATCAGAGGTCAGTCTACAAACAATCATGACACCTGTACTTATAAGTGGTTGATACACAGCACATCAGGAAGGCAGTAAAAAATTGTACAGTATGGCAAACTGTGCCACAACCATCATCTTGGGCAAGCAGATTACAATAAAGCCACACTTTGAGGAGAATGATTTTTCTAAGTGGCATATGCTGCAGGGAAAATATTATACTTTGGAATGAACCAGCACAGTGATGGCGAACCTTTTAGAGACCTAGTGCCCAAACTGCAACCCAAAACCTACTTATTTATCGCCGGGTGCCAGGTGGGTGTGGCCCACTGGATGGGCGTGGCTGTGGTCATGGCAGATTGGGTGGGTGTGGTCACCTCGATGTTGCTTGTGGGGAAGGATGCCTGTGGGGGCCGGGCAGGCTTGGGGGAGATCCAGGGGGTCTCTGGCAGGTGGGTGGTGGGAGGAGGCTCATCCTAAGGGATGAGGCGAGGCAAGGCGGGGGTACCATTGTTGCAGGGCAAGGCGAGGCAGGGGCCGGGGCGCCTGCTGCCTCACACCATCGGCCCCCATACACAGAGGGGGGCCGATGGTGTCCATCAACAGCGACAGCACATGGGGGCCGACAATGTCGGTCAATAGCCACAGCCTGCCGGCCCGTCAACCAGCACACTATGGGACTCTGCAGCTTGCCACCAGAAGTTCAGAGAAGCCGTCTCTGAGTTGGACAGCCGGCCACAGCTGAGGAGGTGATGCAGTGGGTTGTGCCCAGGAAAAGGAGAGCATGTGAGGCCAGGAGGGATGGGAGGGGGGAGGGAAACCAGCCATGCTGGGATGCATCTGGCCACGTGGGAGCTCGGCAAAGTTAGCAGGCGGCTGGTTGAAGAGGACAGTTGCCATCTCCAGGACATGGTGCGCGTGCCCACAGAGAGGGCTCTGAGTGCCGCCTCTGGCATGCGTGCCATAGGTTTGCCACCACTGAATTAGCAGAACATTTTCAAAAGTTTCATTAATTTCATTCATTATGCTGAATTAGACAAAGTGATGAAGAAACATCATTATAAGAATTTATTATTTAAATAAAATTTTCAGAAAAACAAAGGCAAAATTTCCAAAAATACTGTATTAATATCCATTACCCCCAAATTTGATTTAAAGTATTTCAGACTCCACTGTTGCCATGCCATTACTCTATGTTGAAATATGAAAAGATCTAGTTATAAAGAATCACTCTTAATAAAGACAGAAAAGTAAACATAGTTCAACTATTTTGTTCTACCAACATCCAACAAAAACTTGACAAATGCATTATTCTGATCCCATTTTCCAAAGTGCCTGAAGGCAGGACAAGAAGCAACAAGGAGAGAAGTAACCTAGAACTAAGGAGAAACTTCCTGACAGTTAGAACAATTAACCCTGCCTCCAGAAGGGTGAATGCTCCAACACTGGAAGTTTTTAAGAAGAGACTGGACAACCATTTGTCCGAAATGGTATAGGGATTCCTGCCTGAGCAGGGGGTTGGACTAGATGACCTCCAAGATCCTTTCCAACTATTATTATTATTATTATTATTATTATTATTATGGATCATCGCACAGTCAGCCAGCTGTTCAGACTGGATTTGGTATTTTGTCTATCTGTTGAGTCCTTATCCAGGACCTGGGATAGGCAGATGTGGATGATGATGATGATTAATATGTTTAGTTGATTTCTTTGGCAGACCAATTAAGCCCAATTCAATAAAAAACAAATAAGAACTCTAGGTAAAAGCAGAAAAATAATTTATTCCAGGTTGTTCTCCCATAAAGGTTTTTTTTAAAAAAACCCATAGAATAGCATGCAGACATTCGGTAAATTGAAAAAAAGCTTGCAATATCTATGGTCTATAGTATACAACCATTAAGAGGACTGACCTTTTCAAACAACAAGAACCCTGAGGGTAAGCAATTAGCAAAAAAGTAATGCTATATAACTGCAACATCCCTTATGTCTGTCAAGTTAATAATACGCGCTCCCAAGTCCCAGCGATTCGTCAGCATTATTCATTATTCTAACAATTTCAGAAAAGCGATTTTGAAAACATATCACAGCACAGCGATGACAATTATTGCCACCACTAAAAGGCTATTTTTGAAAAACGTTATCTGGAGGCGGTCCCTGAAATCAGGAGACTGAATGAAAAAGCAACCACGCGCGCCAAGGCTTGTCATGCGTAAGTACAACTTCATGCCGTTTAGAAATCGAAGCGGCTTTGCGGCCCAATTGAAACCAGACATTCAGATGTAAAAGACGAAAGCGGCACCTCCGGCGATCAAGGTCACAAGTACTGGCATCCCAGAAAAACAGCACTTCTTTAGCCAGGAAGAAGCGCGCTCATGCCCTGGCATTCTGCCGCGGACAGGGGGGCGGGCAGCATTACCGGCCTTCGACTCAAGAGAGGAAAAGCGGAAAGCAACACCTACCTCCTCCCAGCAGTGGAGTCAAGAACTCGCGAGGCCTCCCGCTCGTCAAGCCCACGCGGGCGCTACGAGCCGGAGGGGCCGGCACGCCAGGCCCACGGCCAGCCCCCTAAGAAAGCCTTCAGAGAACCCGGGAGCTCAGGAGCCATTCGCCTCCATGGTGCGTCGCTGGGCTCCGCGCTGGGCTCCGCGCTGAGCTAAAATCCCAAACCCCGGGAATCTCCCTCAGACCCCGCCGGTTCCCGCCCCTCTCCGCCTTTGTGAGGCCGTGGCGGGAGCCCTTGGTGTTTCCCGCCGGCTTTTCCCCGGCTGCTTTCTCCTGGGAGTTACCCAAGAAGTGTCGTGTTCTTACCGGGTTCTTCGCACGGAAAAAGGTGAGAGCGTGGAATTGAGTCTTCCCGCTAGGTCCTGTTATCGAACCCAAACAACCGACGACGACGACGCAGCAGTGCCACAAAATGGCCGCCACGGCTGCAGTGCCGCTAGTCCGATCGCCGTGAGGGGAAGGAGGGAGGGCCTTCAGTGGGAGGAGCGGGTGGGGGCGTGGCTTTTGCTCTCGAGCGGGAGCTTGGAGAAGCGCTGTTTGTGAGGCAGCTTTGCTCATAATCTCTCCCGGTCGGAACCTTTGCGTTGGACAAATGAGATTGCCGATCCCGCGCGGTCGCTGTCACCGGATCCCGAGTGTGTTGTAGATGTTTTAGAAACTGAAACCCCCGGCTGTCTAGTCTTTATCGACAAGTATCCCCAACAGCATCACGCTGCTGTTGAGTAGTATACAAAGTACTACGTTATCGGACGGAGCAGAGACCGTTTTCTTCCCAAAATTACGCGCTTTAAGCTTGCAAAGAAAAAAGGATATTGCTGTGTAATATGAAATCACGTGTTCGGAGTGCAGATTTAGCTCTTCGTATCTTTAGCTGCTGCAAAAATCTTCGGTAACCAGGTTCAGAATGACTTCGACCTGAGACGTTATAGTCTTATCACTGGAGGAAATCCTGGGCTGCAAATTAACCCCACGCATGGCAGCTTCATAGAACCACGTTTATCCCCATAGCAAAAGATCGTCAAGAGATCAGTGGGTGGATTAAGCCTTACATATACTCCCGTATATTTCATTAAAATCGAAAGCTCACAAACTAGAAGAAATCCGAAATACTGGAAAATTCTTTCGATACTCTTGATTATGCTCGATATAACACAATCACGAACTAATCAACATACTTACTGAAGACATTGCTGCTATTCGTCACGTGGGAAGCTCGACGCAGCTGCCCCTCCCACTATAATTAATAGTTAATGTAACTAGGTATTCCCATAAGGTCGCCCACTTATTACATTTATTCTTGCTCAGAAATCTGCAAGGATTTAAAAACAGGGTATTAAACGACAATTTTGAGATACATACTTCTTTGAAATTTGCCTTACACAGACTTTTTAAAGAATACAATTTTACATACCTAGCCTACTAACCAGAAAAATCCCAAATCATACATTAATCAAAGCTGGTATCAAAATCTGAAGCCGAAGATCTTGTCTTTTAAGTCCTGGATCAGTTCCAGGAGGCTCTAAGGAGCCTGGTGGGGCAAAAGCTCAGAATAAACCCTTCCAAGCTGGAACTGCTTGTCAGTAAACATCTGAGAAGTCCTGTATTGTATTTACTGTAGTCCTGTCATACACCCCTGAAAAAGTTGGTTTGTGACTTGGGGTCCTCCTGGATTGTCAGCTTCTATTAAAACAGAAGGAAGGCATAGCCAGGGGGCTGTCTGTCCAGCTTTGATTAGTTACCACTCTACCTTGATCAGAATGTACTGGCATTCATAAATCATCATCATAAAGCGATTAGATGATCTGTGTGTGTGGGGGGGTGCCTTTGAAGATGACCTGGAAATTCCAATTGGTACGGAAAGCAGTGTCATAATTGCTGATAGAGCTAAACCCTACCCAGTTTTGGAGTTGCTGAATTGATTCCAGCAAGCTTCCAGGACCAATTCAAAGTTGTAGTCATTACTTTTAAAACCATTCAGAATACAAGACTGACCATTAATCTGTGGAAAGTCTGACTCCTTGGAAGGTTTGTGAGGCATAGACCAAAGCAACAGATATTCTCAGGAATTATTTCCATTATGAAATACGTACTACCCCAGTATGGGTGGCCCAATAGTCCTTGCCTTAAAAGAAGAAATTTACAGTAAAGTACTGTCCCAGTTAGCTGTTGGCTCATTATTCTCTTTGAGTGGCCATCATAGTGAGTTGTTATAATTTTAATTGTATTTTATTCTAAGCTGTTGTACTCTGCCAAGAGTCTGTATAAATCAGGGCTTTTCAACCTTTTCACCCATTGTACCACTTTTAGGATATGGCAATATCCGAGTACCACCAGTTGCCTAGCAAGGTGTCAAAAACTTCCTCCTGTCCAAGGTTGCCATTGTTGTGAACATTTATGTTGAGGATTGGCAATGGGGGGGTGGGTTGGGAGGTGTTTGGTTTTTATTATCCCCGTCTGCTGGTGGTTGCAGCAGGTTTTGGTCACTTCACATGACCCTGGGACACTGTGACCGTCATAAATATGAATCAGTTGCCAAGCATCTGAATGTAAATCACAAGACCCTGGAGATGCTGCAACATTCCAGCTGATCGGTGCTTCTTCTGGGCTCAGCAGAAGCACCAGGATCAGTGCTGTTTTTCAGCTGATTGGTGCTTCTTCAGGGCTCAGCAGCGCCGAGCTCCAGCTGGAGCCTGGCACTGATCCTGGCACTTCCACTGAGCCCTGACAGTCCCGAAGAAGCGCCAATCAGCTGGAAAGCGGCACTGATCCTGGCGCTTCCGCTGAGCCCTGCAGCTCCAGCCATTTCTCACTCAGGCTTGTGCGGTGCTGCCACCGGTTCAGCTCATTCCCCTCCCCAGCTACCACTTTTTTAGGATGGTCGCGTACCACCTACCAGGTGCCAATGTACCAGAGGTGTTACCCGTACCACTGGTTGAAAAGCCCTGGTATAGATAGTCTGTATAGATTAGGGTATTTTATAATTACTGTATTAAAGGATATGATGATGCCGATGTTCTGATCTGCAACTTTTGGAATTGCTTCCCTTCTAAATGCGAGGACACATTTAAATCTTTCAGGGATGTCACGTGGCCTTGGGACTTCAAGTTATGCATCTCTTTTTTTTATTGAAAAGTTTTATACAATGCATCTCTTGAGTTAATTTGATATGCTTAACACAATAAATGTTTGTGCTACATTATGTGATTAAGGTTAGATATCACCATTATAACTCTTTCCACCCACACCTACTAGCATATGATCTTGTCAATTAAATTTGGAGTCTTACCAGTTGCTATGTCATGCAAATTTGTAACACTATTGTTTTGCAGATAATAGAATTTGAAATCATAACTAAGACATAGTATTGAATAGCTAATTTATACTACAATTACATTACTTCCATTATACAGCCTAATAATGGAAACAGACTATTGTAACCCATGCAATTTTCTTGGCAAGGCTTTTCAGAAGTGGCTTTCCATTGCCTCCTTCCTAGAGCTGAGAGTGACCCAACATCACTCAACTGGTTTTGTGCCTAAGGCAGGATTAGAACTCAGTCTCCAATTTCTATTCTGGCAGCTTAACCACTACATCAAACTGTCTATCCTATACACTTGTCATATGTACTTGACCATTATGTTTTCTAATAAGCCACAGTTAAGCAAAACCATGGCATACTGTGCTGCATGTATATTGTTGTTTAATATCTGTCATTTCACAGCATATCATAAAATAATTAGCAAATTTTAAAGGGGAATGAAGAAAAATCCTTTGATTGTTATAAGTAATCCTCAACTTACAACCACAATTGGGACCAGAAAATTTATTAAGCAGTGCAGTTATTAACTGAGACATCATGTAACCACACCTGATTTTAATTTTTTGCTGGGGTTATTAAGCAAATCACTGCTGTCATTGAGTAAGACAGCACACAACGACTTGAGACCTTCCCTGTTGGCTTCCCCATTGACTTTGCTTGGTTACAGCCAGCTGGAAAGGTTGCAAATGGTGATCATGTGGCCCCAGAATGCTGCAAGCATCATAAATGCAAACTGGTTGCCAACCATTTATATCATGGGTGTCAAACTCGCCACATCAAGTGACGTGTTGCAATGTATTGCAAATTTTTGCATTGTTGGCAATGGGGTGGGCGCAGTTTCAGTATGATGAAACCGGTCCGCAGCCGGCAGTTTGACACCCCTGATCTAGATTGTAATAGTGTGACCACGGGACACTTTGACAATTGTAAGTACAAGGACCTGTTGTAAGACATTTTTTCAGCACCATTGTAACTTCAAACAGTAATTAAATAAATGGTTCTAAGTTGATACTACCTGTATTGAAGGATGTCATATTTATGACAGGATGTCAAAAATGCCAAATATACATATAATTCAGGGCTAGTGAGATTTTTCTTTTTTTTAAAGGATGGCACTATAAGCTTTAATCGTAATTTCAATCTGTCTCAAACAGATTTGTCCCTTGGGTGGCATAGAACAAAAATTGCAGTATGAGAATATTTATATAATTAATGCTTCAATTCAATAATCAGGCATGCCATGTAACAATATTAGCGACACTAAATAAAATGTCAATACAATAGAAGCCATACTAAGTGAAATCCTTTGTTAAAGGATCTATCTAGGTAATGCAAATATAAAATGTAAATAGTTTTGCATTGTAGATTTAATTGACTACTTTTCATCAAAATTATAGTAGACTTTTGAAATTTTCTTCATCAATGGAATTTCTAGTCTGCATGAAATTGGTTTTTGCATTGGGAAAATATAATTTCAGCAATTAAGGAAAAAAAGCTTTATCAAGTAACACATTAATTCATTTATACTTGTAACAAAGTAGTTTAGTGGATTCGATTTTGATTGGTAACAAAATGACTACATCAAAATGGGGAACTCTGAATTATGAAAATATGAACAAAATATGAAAGATTATTGTCAGGGTCCACTTCAAAACCTCATCCTAAGAAAGCAGAACTCATGGAAGCAGTTTCTTCCAAAAGGAACTTTTATTAGGAGAAGCTGACAGCAGGCATAATAGACTGGATCTGAGAGTTTCCCGCTCAGATCAATAGGTTAAAAGTGTCCCAAGCAAAATCCCACTGCATAGTTCATCTGGTCAGTTCAAATGGGCCAATCTCCAGGTGTTAAGTCCATTTTGGGAAAGAGTAGATAACGCCATGCTTTCTCAGGGTTGCAGTGATGTTATGTCGGCTCTTCACACCTTCACTTCCGAGCATAAAGATAAACCATTTGCCCGAGGCACATTCCTTTCTCCTCCTCCCTTCTCTAGCTGACTTCAAGGGGAGAGATAGTTCACAGAGGAAGTATGCAGAAATAGCAAAATGTTACAATGTAGCGACAGGAAAATAAAGCAATAGCCTGCAGTGCTTCCCCCCCTTTCCTCCAGAAGCATGGCAGAACCCAGAAGTATAGAGAGAACAGAGTTTGAGTTTAAAGCAAGAAATGGGTCCCCTTGGGTTCTGACAATTATACAATCTCTAATTTTTGGCTATTAAAATTTCCTTCACATCAGATATGCGCACTCCTTTGAATAAAAGCTCGTGGTGTACTCTCTTTTTGTAACAATTGTATTGAAACATGGAATCCTGATATTATCTGTAATGGAGCTAAATATCAAGGAAGTGGAGAGGGACATTATCTGTGAATGATAACTTGTTCTGTTTTCTTCCTTTCACATTCTCACACCAGCCTTAGTGATTTCCAGGATAGATTATTACAAGGTATTTTGTATGGATCTGTCTCTGGAAAACAAGAATCCCAACTAGTGGCGAGATTTGATTTTATGACTGCATTTTCTTTTGCTTTATCTTTCTAATAGGGATGAAATTGACGTATCCAAACCTGTACAAGTATCCTCGACTTAGAACCACAATTGAGCCCAACATTTCTGTTGCTAAGAGACAGTTAAGTGAGTTTTGCCCCATTTTATGACCTTTCTTGCCACAATTGTTAAGTGAATCACCACAGTTGTTAAGTTAGTAACATAGTTGTTAAGTGAATTTGGCTTCCCCGACTTTGCTTGTCAGAAGGTGGCAAACAGTAATCACATACCTCAGGATGCAGCAACCATCATACATATGAGTCAGTTGCCCAGTGTCTGGATTTTGATCACATGACCATGGTCATAAGTCACTTTTTTCAGTGCTACTGTAACTTCAAATGGTCACTAAATGAACTGTTGTAAATCGAGGACTCCATGGACTGCCAGAGATTTTGTCATTTATACTTGGATCACATTCTTGTTGGTTGATTACAGATAAGCTACTGGATCAGTTTCAGTGATATATATTTAAGTAAAAATTAGTATAAACATGATTGAAAGCAAAAAATAACAGTTCTATATATTTCTATTCTATAAGGATTACTTTGCATATGGCAGCAAATGAGCTCCTATTATGAGTCGAAACAAATGAATACAGCACTAAAAAGAACCTGAAAATACTTTTAATAATCATGGTAAAATGTTCAGATGACTGACCTGATACACTTGGATCCAACCTTACAGGTAAGATTATACTAATCCAAAATAATACGAATACTGGTCTAGTCATAGCGTAGTGAGCTTAACTTTATCTGATTTTGTGCCCTTCAGAAGCGTAGGATGATAACGTACAGATTTTCAAACTATTATGGCCAAGGCAGATTGGGAATACTAAGAGTTGTAGTTCAACATTATCTAAAAGGGTATCCGTTTGGGGAAAATGGATCTATAGCTACAAATAAATGAACACGTTTTCAAAATACCAGGTGTAATGACTCAAATGTTTATTCTTTAACAACAACAGACATACATTTTGCAGATTCACATTTATAAGTATGTTGGGAAAATCCAGTGTAATTTTTAACCTATTTTGCTGCCCAGAAGGGGTGGAGCAAAACATTATTATAGAATAGTCAGTTTATGTTTGGATTATAGTGTAGTGCTGAGGAGAAAGGATTGTAACAATTACTCATAATATTTTAGTTGTCAACAGTGTTTAAACCTGGAATCACGTGCATCACAGAACATCTTAACACAATAAATACAAAATTTAAAAAAGTAAGGTAGGTATACGATACCTTGCATATTGGTTAATATTTCCCAATGTACAAAGATGCATTATAGAAAACGTACAGCACAAACAGAACCAGTCTAAGGAAATTCAGAGTCTCCTACATAGTCATAGAAATAGATTCAAGAAATTCTTGTTTTGGCAAGTCTGAGAAATATGAAAATTATGATGGATTACATCTGTTATGTGTGAATGTATTTCTCCTCAAACAGCAATCACTTCTATTCTTCTCCTTGTCCTATGGAACAGATCTGGAGGACACCCAGAAGATGCAAAAATAATTCTGAATTTGATCTGTCAGTAGTGTACAGTAGTGAAAGGATTATTAGATACAACCCAATATTTAACAGTCACATGCATGTTTACTCAGAAATCAATTCCACTGAGTTTAATGGGGCTTTCTCCAAATACAAATGAATAGGAGTCTAATCCTTATTACTTAGAATTAAGACCCCATTTCAGATTTTATCAAGAGTACTGGCCAAATTTTGGTAGAGAAGCCTATTTGAATAGCACTTAACTCCTCAGAAATCTCAGGCTAATCGACTACATCAAATGAAACTTTCAGTGAGATAAGAAGATGTATCATAATCAATGCCTGGATTTTGGGTTTAGGTTCAAAGTATCAATTATGTACAGATACATGGGCATCACTTATGTCTGCCTGATAATATAGTTGAAATAGATATGTGACATTTTGCCATACTCCAGTTTCTCCCCTCCCAAACAGAAATGTGACAATTCAACTCTCAGAAGTTTCAGTCACAGTTGTACTATTTAGATAATTCTGCGAAATAAAATCTACCTATTTGGAGGAAACTGGAGTGAGAAATGCTGCATTACTTTTTCTGTAAGAGTCCGCAAATAGTATACCCTTTACCCTAGGATAATCCACACACTGCTGCATAGATGTATATATACTCATAACAGACTCTCAGAAGATGGCTTTATTTGGAATATAAAAATTAATATTTCCAGATACTTTGAATTGTCCCCTGAAAAGAAGCCAAATTTCAAAAAACACTATGAGATGAAGAGTGAACAAATACTTAGGCATTACAACATAGATCATCTTAAAGGAACTAATTTTACAGCAGAACTTACTCAAACAGGAAATAGTAGTAAATGTTAATTCCATTAATAACATGTGAGAACCTTGTAACAAGTATCATAATTTATGGCAATAGAAGGAAAATATATATTTCTTTACCCAGTTAGATCATACTAACAGTGACTTGGAAATACTAATACGTCTAGGACAAATCCCATTCTTACTGGCACAGGAATTGCTCTTAGCACCAACTTGTAAAAATTAACAAAGTTGATTTTTGTTTTTCCATAACATTATTTCCTTGACCATTCCCACTTTCTTTCCAAAAAATTCAAGTCTGTTATTCTGTCCAGAAGATTGATGAAAGAATTACGCTCACTTCCAAAATGACATAAAGGAACACTGAAGGCTTTGGATTCTGGGATGTGTTTGCAGTATAAGAACAAAACAAAGAAGCAGAACTGAAGCACCAGTCCTCCTCCTATTCATCATGTGTTCCAGGGACTGAAAGAACAAAGAGAACAGCAGTCTTTCTGAGATGTTTAGGCAAGAATAGAATGAAATCCAGAGTAAGACAGCGTTATACCATTTAATTGTTATAATGCATGATGTGAGAAATTTGTATTTGGAGCTCTCAATTTTTTTTATTTAATATGCAGTTGTGGGAGGTAGTAGGGATTAGATTTTGACTGGAGAACTGGGTAACATATATTTTCCTCTTATGTACTGTAGTCTCAACTCAAATTATATTTTTGAAATTGCTACTGGTCAGAGAGAAAACAAAACAGATATAATTTGGCTTTCCCTTTTTCATTCTGCATCTAACAGCACACTGGGGATATTTAGAAAGTGATAAAGGGAAGAACAGCTAATTTTCTCCAATCCTGCACTTTTTATTCACTTAAATCTCTCCACCTTACAGCTTCCTTTAATCCAATGTTTTAAAAGATAATTGATGCTTCTAGTTGTCTGTTTAGATTAGGCTGAATGGGAAATAGAACACAAAATCTTGACATTGACAGGAACCTTTAAGTAGTTATTCATGTTTCCTCTAAAAGGCTTTATAGCATCTCAGTACCTGATTTTAGTTTATGCTGAAGAGGCCATAATCACTGCACCTTATCCTACTGGATAAATCTCTATTCTGGAGAAATCCCAACCACAAGTTACTTTGATTGCGGTGATTCTGAATTAAAGAAATTCAAGGATTTCTTGAGTTTGAATCATCTAATCCAAACAATATAGGAGTAAACTTAAGCTAAAAGTGACTTAACGATTTAAACAGTCTCTTCCCAAATCACTATAGGCAAAACAAGGGAAATATACAGTTTCACTTTCTTGCTGTTTTGTTATGTACCAAAATTCAATTCAAGATTTCATTTCTGCACAGTATTGATGCTTGGAATTTTAGTAGTAGATATCCTCAGGCATAGCAAGAGTCATCCTTTTTCACAAGCTACAACTTATGTACTGCTTCAAAACTTCTTTTTTGCAAGAGAATTGTCCTTGAAAAGCAGAAAACATACTAGAGAAGCTGTTGAGAAGAAAGCAGTCAGCGATCTGAATGGCAGAACCAAGCAGAATATGTACTTTAGCAGCCTGAAGTAACAATCTTACCTGAGACATGAGACATGTCTAGTGAAGTATTGAATCTTCAGGTGACAGAAGTAAACCCAGTATCTGCAAACAATTTGCTTCCAACAGACAATTCCACTTTTAATTTCATTAAGATTCCTCAGTGAAGTGCAAGCAATATAACATTTGGGCTTTGCATACACAGACAGAGCTGCTGGAAACAACTAATGCAGGTCTTAGGATTGGCCCAGAGCATGATCTAACATTATTGCTCTCTGGTTTCTCAAAACTCTTTCTAGTATGGTCTCTGATTTGAATCATTTGGGGATTGTTGAAGATTCATCAAACTTACTATCAGCATAAGTAAATAAAAGCATCACAAAGCACTGTAGAATCATGGAAACTCTAGAGGAAACAATGTGAGGCTCCAAAAAAGAAATGCTGGAGCCAACTAATTGCTCTTTTTGCACTGTCTTGCCAGAAACTAATCCTTCACATAACTCCTTTGATAAAACTGGTGTCCAAGTGCACAATCAGCATGCGCAGGAAAGACATCTCTTTGCGGGTATTTTCAAAGATGATTCTGGGGTCATCAGACTGGCATCGTAGACAATTTGGAGCCATCACCATAGCCAAGTTGTTTACATCCATCTTGGTTTTCCCTACATTGATTGGCTGGGCAAAAATCTGCAAAATAAATGAAACACAGCTCAAATAAAGAAGAAAAATAAAAGGTCTGATCACAGGCAAGGTGACTTAGCTTCTCTAGCTCCTCAAAGGAAAACGTTCAGAGAGACAATGGAATCACTGTAGATAGCCTTGCACTGAAAGCTGATGATAGAAGAAATTTAGATTGGTGTTTCATAAAATCTGCAAATGTAATGTGAAATGATGCATCTAGAACAACCATATAGATCAGTGGTTTTCAACCTGTGGGTCGGGACCCCATTTGGGGTTGAATGACCATTTCACGGGGATCGCCAAACAACGCAGTCCGCCATTTTTTCCCTATTTTCTTTAGCTGTGCTACTCCCTTTTATTCTATTGGCTTTTGAAAGCCAATAGAATAGACTCTCTTGAATAGAGTCTAATTCTATTGGCTTTCGAAAGCCAATAGGAATTGTCCAGGCTGTCTCTGCCCTGCTGATCCCGCCAAAAGTCCCATTCTGCAAATGGTGCTGCACCAGTTGAGTAGTCCTCAACTTACGACCGGTTGAGTAGTCCTCGACTTACGACTGGTTGGGGGTCGCGGCATTGAAAAAGTTGAGAACCACTGATATAGATTCTGCTTTTTTAGAATGATTCCTGCTAAGACATTCTATATCTATGTACCTGTAAAAAGTGGATGAGGTAACATAAGACCAATTTATTGAGCTCTGGCAGAAGTTCAACTACAGCCACTGCAGCATCAGGATTCTCATAGTTGCTGACACATTCCTTGTAGAATTGTTGTGGGATGACAGGCTCTTCCAGTTCCCGGTACCACAGCTTTAGCAAAGAAGCTTCAAGGACAAGAAACAACCCAGAGACAATTATAGCATGCTGTCTGTTTTACCAACTTTATGTATCTGTGTTTGTGTACCATGCTTATACTATCTTGAAATTGCTAATGTGGTTATTATATTTTTGTGATTTAATATAAACTGCTTTGATGTGCTAGCACTAAAATAAGTACATAAATGTATAAATAATATGTGGTGCTTACTGTTCCAAAGTGGATCTCTGAGTAATCACAATGCACTTTCCTCCTCTTTCTAGATAAATAAAACAACTGACTCTATCCTTTCTAAAATGAAAAACAGCACCATATACTGAGCTCCACTGGTTCAGGCTTTTGACAATCACAGGACACAAATCATGAACAGAAAGGCTTAGGGTAGCAAATATTCTCTTCGGAAGCAATTATTAAAAGTTTTGTAGAAACTGAAATAGACAGGAGACATATAGGAGATATATATTTACAACTTAAAACTATTAACCAAACTGAGATGTCCAACTACATTTTCAATAGTTTTGCTGTTCTCTTATTTCTCCATACCTGGTATATTGGGGTCACTAAGGTTGTTAGGAATCTTCCACTGATCCACCTGTAACTTTAGAGCATTGACTTCATCAATATCACCAGGAATTCTGAAAGCATAGACAGACAACAATGAAGCTGAATTTCAGAGGCAGAAAATCATACACACACAGAAGAAAGTGCGATTAGTATCACAAATAAAAAATATCTGCAGCAATTCTAAGAGGTAGATACATATTTAATAATAAGTAGACAACCCATGATCTGTTGGGTCATTGTTTCACAGATATTTTCTTACCTAAACAGAGAAACTGAATGACTAATAGCAGCCTAAAATGTATCTTGAGTGATTTCCAATTTCCTGCCAGCTTCCTTGTAGTCTGACAAGGAGCATTGGAAACCTTCCTTCCTTCCTTCCTTCCTTCCTTCCTTCCTTCCTTCCTTCCTTCCTTCCTTCCTTCCTTCCCTCCCTCCTTCCCTCCCTCCCAAGTACTAGTATAAACGCACTTGTTTGGAAGAAGAAGCTTGTATGATGCTTGCATTTCCTATAAGTATATATTATTCTAAAACTCTAATGAAATTTTAGACACCTACTCTCAAGAAGAAGAAATATGATATGTGATCAAATATAGATGAATGATCTAGTGTTGCTGGCTGTCACTAGTGCATCATTTAAACAGCTGAGTTAGACATTCACCTAAATATTCCCTCAGTCTGTTCTCCCCCGAGTCGCAGTACTTGCTGAGACAGCTGTGTTTGTACCCAGGGCAGCTTGTTATCTGGATACATGTCCTGCTGCCTTGACATGATTTCTTCAAGTGAGCTGCCAAACAATGAAGGTGTCACAATAGCATTCTTGGCATGAATTATCTCCTCAACTGTAGGCTTCCGAAGACCCTGTAAGAACAAAATTTAAAAAACCTTAAATAAACTTTCAGTGGGTTAGAAGGATGTTGTACTTCAGTTTCCATTTAGATGGAATGGTCAGACAAAAAAAGCATTTTTATAACCTTTAAAATATATTATCAGAAGAAGAAAGATGGGGATTTCAAAAGAAAGGTTATTTGATTTAAAAAAAAACAACAGATACAAAATTGGATACTAAATATACCCATGATTTTTCTTTTTAGGAATATACCAATTGACAACTTTTGAAGGAATATATGTATTAACTGATCACTTTTAAGCGTATGTGTATGTGTGTATGTCTCTCTCTCTCTCTCTCTCTCTCTGTGTGTGTGTGTGTGTGTGTGTGTGTGTGTGTGTATCTCTCCATCTCCATCACAAAATTTCTCTTTGGAATATGCAATGTTATGCAGAAATAAAAAAGCTCAAGTCAAAGAATTAAAAGAATGAAATAATAATAAATATAGCTAAAAAGGAATTTATGAAAAAAAAACCACTATACTTTTTCCATAGCTTTCTAACTTTGTGAAGGCTATTGGCTTCCACTATACCCGTGCTACACTTTATACATATTATTTCATCTTTAAACTTTTGTTTATAGAAGATCTTATTAACTTTACCCAGTCATAAATTTCTTGGTCTTCCCTTTCTTGACCGATTCACTCTTGCTTTGTATACATCCTTGACTCATTTTCTTTAAATGAGCAAATCACCTCACTGTATTTTTCATACCACTATTTTGAAAGTTGTACTAACTCTCAGTTAACTTCTAGTGCAATTCAAGGTGCTGATTGTCACTTTTAAAGTTCTATGTGGCTCAGGGCCTAATCAGAGCTGCTGGGATGTGCTATACTGCATTCAGCTGCTGCTAGAATTGTAAGTCTTGGGAGACTCCACCAGGAAAGTAGCAGCCCGTGCGCCATTATTATATAACTAAAAATAAAAAACAGCAGCAGTATATTCAGGGCAAGTGCATCTGAGATTCCCTGTATCTAAGAATGTCTGGCTTAGTTCAGTGCAACACTTGCTTTGCAGTTGTCTTTCGCAGTACCCTTTTCAAACTTGGAAACTGTCTTTTTTCCAGCATGAGGATGGAGACTCCACAAATGGGTTTTGACTGTCTTCCTGCCCAATTAGACTAAGTCTGACAAAATAGCCACGCCTCCTGATGTGCCCTCTATTTCCCAGACATGACTTAGTCTTCAGCCCATCAGGACATGATGGTGTTGGCTCCTTTATCAGACTTCTGGGCAGGTTGTATAATTTTCCTTCTTTCCCCTTCGTAGATTATTCATCTTATTTTCAGCGCTGGGATCAGCGCTGATTCAATTGCCCACCAATTAGATCCCTTATCCAGATTAAAATAAATCCCAGCTAATTAGATCTAGATTTCAAAATAAATTCCAGCTAGTTACAGAACTTCCCAAGCTGGGCTCAGCGTTCCAGGAGGGAACCAAGAGCCCTCTGCAATTCAGCTGAGAAACAGCCAAACAAATGCCGGCCGCAGATCAGCTGAGAGTTGGCTGGCGGAGCACCAGTCAAAGGCTGCCTTGCTAGTTCATCCTGGCACCGTTCGCAGCCTCCCAAGATTTTCGGGCGTTCAGCCTTATAGCCGGCACCGTCTCAGCCTCTCAAAAATTTTGAGCGTTTAGTCTCGTAACCAGCGCATGTAGGAGAGCAGGAGGAGAACAGATGAGGCTCCCCAGCCGAGCCGCGGACCCAGGGATTCCTCTGCGCTCCCAGTTTCGACACATGGTTGCCATTTTGGACCACGCGGCCGGTGCAGCAGGGCGAGTTTAAAACTACCGCCTTAGGTGAGCACCAGCTGATAAGCAGATCAACAGTAGGAAACCAGTCCGGAGGCTCTCCAGCTGAGCCTCGGACATAAGGCATCCTTTGTTTGGGGTCAGCCTGTGGCCGCCATATTAAACACACAGCAACACAGACTCATCCCTTTTCAAATCTCCCGCCTCAGCTGGAAGCCAGCTGATCGCCCAGCCCCGCACAGAGGCAGTGTTCTCCTAAATTGAATCAATTTAAACATCCAGCACCATCAATTGATTAAGGAGAAATCATTGAGCAATTTATTCTAATTCTAATCATAATCAGATGATTGGCCCTTAAAAATTAATTAAATTAAATTAGCTAATTCAGCAATAATCAATGTAATCAATTTTAAATAAGTTAATTACTGAATTAATTAATTAATTAAAAGTTAATCAGGCAAACAAGTTAGATAATCCGCTGCCAATAACAGAGACGAGATGTCGGTGCTCGCCAAATTTGTGGTTTTGGCCGCCCCATCCGCCTGATCACCGCGCTATCAGTGCGCCCTCAGGCAACTTATAAAGCCATCAGGAGCAATTGGTGTGAGAGAGGCCCACTGGTCCAGTGTCCACCATTGTGTAGAGCAATACTGGCCCAGCCAGTACCTGGGATCAAGACCATACCCAGCACTCAGCTCCCAGTCCTCAGGAATGATGGCAGACAATGCGGTACCTCAGGCTGCACAGCAGGCACCCTGCACCCCGGTGCCACGGAACAGCAAGTCCTCCAAATTGAAGGCTGCAGGGAAGCTTAAGACCAAAGCCAAGGCTGTTCCTGGCAAGAAGCCTTCTAAGGCAGCAGAGAAGGAAGCCAGCAGGATACATCTGGCATTGGAGAAGCAATTCTCCAAGGTCCAACAACTGGACACCAGTGAAACAGCCCAGGTCGCCCTGGTCCCACATGATGGCTCACTATTCAACCCACAACAAGCCCCATCTGGATCACCAGCTCAACAGGCTTGGTCCCCGGCAGGCGAGGATAGACAGGGTGAAGGACCGCCTCTCAGGTGGAAAGACCCCAAAGGGTGGCCCCTTCGCCCAGGTCTCACATGACACCAAAGGCCACACGCACAGTCATAACGGCCAGCCCCTGTGCCGCTGAGCCCCAGGGGATACGGCCAGAACAGTTGCAGGTGTTACTGGCTCAAGCGTTCGCCCAGGGAATGGCGTCTTCACTCAGCCAGGGAGCCAGACCAGAGTTTTCCTCTACTAGGGCCCCTCAACATTACCAGGCTGAGACCCCGGGGTACCCTGAATCTATCTCTTCCGATCACTCCTCACAGGAGGGAGATTCTAGCTCAGAGGAGAGCAGGTCAATGGACATTCTTTTATCAGAGGATGAGGAGACCATCTCAGATCCCTCACCTTTCATGGGTCTTTTCGACCTGGCCCTGTTCAAATCACTTCTCCTGAAGGCAATCACTGCGGCCAAAATTTCCCCCAATCCAGAACCTCAACAGGTGCCTTCTCCCAGTCAGAGCTCAAAGCCTTTTTTCTGTGAGCCGACGGTCACGGAAAGACATATTCCTTGTCTCCCATTCTTCCTAAATACCATCCAGAAGCAATGGGGGACCCTGGGCACCTTTCCATCTATGGGGGGGACGGACAAGAGGTTGTTCAATGTCGCTCCAGCATTATCAGAACTCCTGGAGGTCCCGTCCGTTTAAAATTCTCTAACTCCAATTCTTTCTTCTTCCACGGTGTCAGGAGACATGGCTGAGGACAGGAAATCTGAGTTTTCCTTACGCAGGTCTCATCAAGCAGCAGCATGGTTGGTCAAGGCATCCACCTCCACCTCCTTCTTTGCCAGAATTTCCATCATATGGCTTCATGAATTCCAGGCCTTGATTCCCCCAGACCAGGTTTGTGCTCATCAGAATCTGGATAAGTTAGTGGCCACATCTGAATACATGGTGGACGCATCACTACATGCTGCAAGATTCTCCTCCTGAGCAATAGTCTCCAATGTCACGGCTTCTGGATGTCAGGCTTCTATGGCTCAAACACTGGCAAGCGGACCTAAAGTCAAAGTGGCACCTGCCTTCCGCCCACTATACCGGCAGAAAGCTGTTTGGAGAGGCGCTCAACCCTTAGTTGAAAACGGACAAGCGCAAAGTACTGGCCACCTCAATAGAAGGGCAGACAGGCAGGCCAACCCATACCTGCGTAAGACGCCTTTTAGATCAGACTCTGAATCGGAGTGGATCCCAAATAACCACCCTTTCCACTCAAGCTCCAACCGCCTGGCCGAGCGCCCCGTACCGAGGTCGCAACAACAATTCCAGGCCAAGCGGCCTTTTCGAGG
This sequence comes from Crotalus tigris, assembly GCF_016545835.1. NCBI lineage: Eukaryota > Metazoa > Chordata > Lepidosauria > Squamata > Viperidae > Crotalus > Crotalus tigris. The sequence continues at coordinate 886,802 of NW_024099112.1, forward strand.
CAGGGGTGGCTGCCCCTTCTGAAGAAACAAGTGACTCCAGGGTGGCCCTCCCCTTAGGAGGCAAACTCTCCCTATTCACTCGCGAATGGGAGGCCACCACCACAGACACATGGGTGGTCAATACAATCAGGTATGGTCTTTCCCTTGAGTTTGCTTCCTATCCCGCAGAACGGTTTATTTCTTGCCCAGTTCCCAGAAACCCCACCAGGATAGGCTTCATGAGCGAGGCCATCCATCATCTTCTGAGCCATAGAACCAGTCCCGGAGGGGCAACAAGGAAGGGGGTTCTATTCCATCCTCTTCGTGGTCCCAAAAGCTTCGGGAGGATGGAGAGCCATCCTAGACCTGAAAGGACTAAACTCACATCTGGTCTACAAGAGGTTCAAGATGCAAACACTCAAATCCATTCTGGCCAGCATCATAAAGGATGATCTCCTGACATCTATCGACCTCACGGAGGCTTACCTTCATATCCCCATACTCCCCAGCCATCGAAGATTCCTCAGGTTCTGCTACGCGAACCATCATTACCAATACAGGACCTTGCCATTTGGCCTCGCCTCTGCCCCAAGGGTGTTCACAAAGATATTGGCAGTCCTGACCGCCCACTTAAGACTGGTTCCAATAAGGATTCAATGCTACCTGGACGATATCCTCATCCAGTCCACATCCTTACAGAGGGCGCGTTCAGACCTGGCCTTGTCAATCAGGACACTCCAAGACCACGGGTTCTCAATGAACTTCCAAAAGAGCCAGACGGAACCCTCAACCCATCTTCTACACCTAGGGGCGATCATAGACACAGGGTCTATGCAGGGTCTATCTTTCACCAGAATGTCGAGGATGTCACATGTTCCGACTAATGAAGCACTTCAAAGAACTTTCAGGCATGTTTCCTAAAGTCTTTATTTGCAGAGCTACAAATTTTGCCGGTCACCATGTTGGACTGGTTAATGCCAGAATCTGAACTTCCGGTCGCTGGCATCAAGCTTTCCTTGCTCAACCCCTCCCTTCTCATGCAGTCACAGGTCACATTATCCAATTAGTGAGAAGGTCAAACGTTTACTTCCTCTTTCTTTCCCGGGCTTTTTTCCCCCGCCCAGTCTAAGCTAAGTATTAACCCAATAAATGCCAGACAGTTTTGCATATTGTCAAAGCAAGAATATACAGTATTTGCAGCATTGACATCCGGCCCCCCTTACAAGAAGGACAGAACCTGTAAAGTAAACAAAAGCATATGTTAAGGGTTATCTTTCGGTTTGTTGGGGTGTTTCACATGAAACCTTTTGATCAATCTGTCAGCGTTCACTTCACTAGATTTCACCCATGTGGCTTCAGACAATGGGTCTCCCTTCCATTGTACCAAGTACTGCAATTTCCCCTACTTTCAGGTAGGTCCACTATAAGGTCCATAGCTATTTCTTCCCAGGGTTGAGAAGGGTCTGCCACGGGTTGCAGTAACCCAGGAGTTTTCCCCGGGATTCTTTTCATTGTAGCACATACAGTACAACTTTTTACAAAGTTTTCCACGTCCTTTTTCAGCCCCGGCCACCAAAATTGCCGGCGGGTGAGGTGTAGGGTTTTCAAATATCCAAAGTGTCCAGCCTGCTTTACATTGTGGCTGTGTTTGAGAACATTTAGACGGAGCGCTTCTGGCAAATATAACTTCCCCCCTTTGTAAGTCAAGCCATCCCTGCATGTTAGGGACGCTTGATTATCTTTGAACCATTGGTCAGTGAGGAGCTCTCGTTTTATTTTCTTCACTCCAGGGTCATCCGGATTGGGGACCCTGCGAGGTGTAAGTTGAGTGACAGTTTGTGGATTGGGAATAATTGCCTCGTTAACCTGCTCTCGTTCACTTTTGTACTGGGGTAACCGGGATAGCGCATCAGCTAGAAAGTTCTTTCCTCCTGGTATGTACTTTAGAGTGAAGTTGAAGCGGTTAAAGTACTGTGCCCACCGTACTTGCTTTGGTGACAATTTGCGAGGAGTTTTCAGTGCCTCTAGGTTCTTGTGATCAGTCCATACCTCAAATGGCACCTTGCTCCCTTCTAGATAGTGTCGCCAGTTCAATAGCGCCCACCTAATTGCGAAGGCCTCTTTTTCCCAGATTGCCCATCTTCGCTCGCTCTCAGTGAATTTCTTAGAGGTGTAGGCACAGGGTTGCAGGATCCCATTTTTGTTCTTTTGAAGTAACACTGCTCCAACCGCCACATCGCTGGCGTCGGCTTGAATCACAAAGGGTTCCCCTGGGCAGGGGTGCTTTAGAACCGGTTCAGCGGCAAATAGTCTCTTTAAATTCTCAAAAGCTGTTTGACAGCTCATTGTCCATGCTAGTGGTTGGCCCGGTCGTGGCTTCCCTCCTCCTTTGCCTGTTTTGAGTAGTTCTGTAAGAGGAAGGGCAATCTCGGCAAAAGAAGGGATGAATTGACGATAAAAGTTGGCAAAACCCAGAAAGCTTTGGAGCTGTTTGCGAGTCCTTGGGGGTTGCCATTCGATTATAGTTTTTACCTTGGCCGGATCCATTTCAATACCCTCATTGGAAATTCGGTAGCCAAGATAGTCTAATTGGGTTCGGTGAAATTCACATTTTGACAATTTGACATAAAGCTTGGCATTCAATAGTTTCTTTAACACTTCTCTCACTAGCTTTATGTGATCATTCATGTTTGTGCTGTATATCAGGATATCATCAAGATACACCAAAACCCCTTTGTACAAGTGATCATGTAGAACCTCATTAATCAACTGCATAAATACAGCTGGGGCCCCCTGTAGTCCAAATGGCATGACTTTGAACTGATAGCTCCCCGTAGGGCAGTTGAAGGCAGTTTTCCACTCGTCTCCCTCTTTTATTCTCACCCGGTAGTATGCCTCTCTTAGGTTTAACTTAGTGAAGACACTCCCCTTAGCCAGGTGGGTCAATAAATCCTTTAGGAGGGGGAGGGGGTATTTATTTTCCACACTTACAGCATTGAGTCCCTTGTAGTCTACGCAGAGACGAAGAGACCCATCTTTTTTCTCTTTGAACAACACAGGGGCTCCCACGGAAGATTTGGCCCGTTCAATAAACCCCCTCGCTAGGTTCTTGTTCACATATCGCTGCATCTCCTCCATTTCGAGGGGGGACATAGCATACATCCTCGGACGTGGGAGTTTGGCTCCGGGCACCAGTTCGATGGAGCAGTCATTGGGTCTGTGAGGGGGTAGGGCATCACATTCTTTTTCACTGAACACCTCCGCCAGGTCCAAGTATTCTTTGGGGATGACTGGTTCACCTGGGGTCAGTGAGACGGCCATGTGCGCTCGCTCATTGGGTGGCCTAAGATGCCCGGTAATATCTGTTGAATCAATGGGGGGATCAGGCCCTATAGGTAGTCTCACAATTCTCATTCCTTTCTCCCACTAGATAAAAGGCTTCCATTTGTCCAACCAGGCTAGTCCCAGGATCACTGCCTCGGTCATCTTTGGAGCCACCAGGAAACGAATAAACTCCCAGTGGGCACCTATTTCTAGGCGTAAGGGCTCCGTTAATTGTGTAATAAGAGTCCCTCCCATCAGGGAGCCATCGGCTTGCTCAAATCTCATCGGTTTGGAAAGCTGTTTTGCCCTTATGCCCATTTTCATGGCAAACGCCAGACTAATAATGCAGCGGGTACATCCCGAATCAATTAGTACGTTTAAGTCTATTTGTGCCCCAGACGTAGGGATTACAAGTTTGGCGGGCAGTGAAAAAGGCAGGATTTGTTGACTCACCATTGGGTCGTTTTCTCCTTCATCGTCGCTATCAAAGAAGGGAAGAGCAGGGGCAGGTCCACCTGGAGTCTTGGCATCCTCCTGTGTGTGGGGTGTAACCTGGGCGACTGGTTCTTGCGTGAGTCGATTAGATTTTTCTCTTGGTAGCCGCTGAGCAGGTTTCTTTTGTATCGCCGGTCCTGGCTTGCTCTGCAGTCGAGGGTAGGGGACTGGACAGGTGGCCGCTCGGTGTCCTCCTTGTCCACACCGGAAACACTCGAAGGAAGGGCGTGCAGGTGGCCTGGGTCTCTCAGCCCTTGCAGTGGTTGAAGGCTTTCGTGGGGGTGATTGCTGTTCAGGTAGCTCTGGTTGCTGTTCGGGTTCCTGTGGGGGAGGCTTTTTATAGCGAGAGAGCTTAACATCCAGCTTCACGGCCGTCTGGTACCACTCCTGCAGCCGATCAGGTACTTCTCGATAGATGCAAGCCTGGGAGAGGTGATCATCTAATCCCTCGATGAAGTGATGGATGAGGGACTGCTCAGGCCACCCCTCTATTCGACCTGCCATCTTGCGGAACTCTCGCACGTACTCTAGGGCAGGCCTCCCTGCTTGTTTTATCTTGTGAATTTGTCCTGCTGCTTTGAGGCCGATGGATGGGTCTTCAAATCGTTCTCTCAGTCCTAAGAGAAAGAGATGGGGATCCTCCAATTCGAGGGCTTGCTCGCTATATAGATTGTTCAGCCATTCAGATGCTTCTCCCTCCAGGTTGGCCCCAATGACGTCAACCATGGCCCCTGGTTCCGGATAGAGATAGGCCCAGCGATTTAGATGAGAACGCACTTGGTTGAGGAAAAAAATCAGCTTCTCTGGGTCCCCATCAAACGTTGCATTGAAGGGTGGTGCAAACATAGGCTGCTGTGGCCCCCACTGGGGCTGGTTCCATGGCTGCTGGCCAGCGGGGTTGGATGGTACCCCCTGCTGCTGTAGGCCTCCCAATGGTGGCTGCGCAAGTGGGGGTTGTAGTGGTCTTCTCTGTTGTTGGACTGCAGGGGGTGGTGGTGCCCTCTGCTGCTGCTGATCATCCATCTGCTGGGGAAACCCATCTACCCATTGCTGCAGATGCCTCAGACTGGAACTCACCCTCTCTTCAGGGTTGGGGTCTCTGGCTGGCAAAGGCAGGGTCTGACAGGCTTCCTGCTGGGCTCCCCATCGCTCTTGTGGCCACCCCAGTTGCTGTAGGCCCCAACCTGGCTGCAGATTTATGCCCAGGGGTTGCACGTTTGGGGGCTGTGGCCAACCTCCTTGCTGTGGCTGTTCTCCCCCCAGCTGCTGATTTCCTGGCTTCTGTACCACCCCAAGACATTGCAAGGCCTCTATTGGCTGTGGTAAGTTCAGAGGACATGGATCAGCCACTTGCTGGGGAACCCAATTTCCCCTTTGCTGCAGAGGATTCAAACTGGGATTCTCTCTCTTAGGGATGAAGGTTTCACTTTGTAGGGACTGTTTTCTGTTTCTCATTTCTAAGTTTTGAAATCTTTCCAATGACTCACCCATAACTGTGTTATCTGTCCATGCTGCTTTTGAAGTCTTAGCTCTCAGCTGGGAAATCTGCCAAATTTCTCTCTCCCCCGACTTGCTGGCTGTCGCTTTCCCCCCCGGGGAAACTGTTGCAGCTACGGGGCTGGTTTCAGGCAATTTTTTTTTTCTCCATAATGAGATCTCCCCCGAGGCTGCTGTTGATAAATCGGGACGTAGATCGTTTGAAAAGAGTGTGGATTCTGGCATGATGTCACATGTTCCGACTAATGAAGCACTTCAAAGAACTTTCAGGCATGTTTCCTAAAGTCTTTATTTGCAGAGCTACAAATTTTGCCGGTCACCATGTTGGACTGGTTAATGCCAGAATCTGAACTTCCGGTCGCTGGCATCAAGCTTTCCTTGCTCAACCCCTCCCTTCTCATGCAGTCACAGGTCACATTATCCAATTAGTGAGAAGGTCAAAAGTTTACTTCCTCTTTCTTTCCCGGGCTTTTTCCCCCGCCCAGTCTAAGCTAAGTATTAACCCAATAAATGCCAAACAGTTTTGCATATTGTCAAAGCAAGAATATACAGTATTTGCAGCATTGACAGAGACAGTATTTGAACTCTGGTCAGACGGATACGCAGGGAGCAGAGAGTCACACTCGTCGCGCTGTCCCAACTGCTGGGGAAAATGGTATCCTGCATGAGGATTGTGCCATGGGCCAGGTCACACTCCAGACCTCTCCAGTGGTTTCTACTCCCCTTTCAGAGACAGGGTACCAGTTCCTCCAACAGGAAGGTAACCGTCCCGGCCTCAACCGTGGAGTCCCTTCAGTGGTGGACCTCCCCGGCAGTGACCAAGGGTTCATTGTTCAAGGAACCAGACAGACTTATCCTAATGACAGACGCCAGTCTGTTTGGCTGGGGGGGCCACCTAAGGTCACAGTTAGCTCAGGGCTGATGGTCTCAAACGGACCTCAAGCACAACATAAACTGGCTAGAGCTCAGAGCCATACACCTAGCACTACGCAATTTCGGCAACAGGGTGAGGGGACAACATGTCCTGATACTCACATACAATGTAGCAGCAAAGGCCCATGTGAATCGACAGTGAGGCACTCGGTCCAGAGCCCTCATGTCCGAGGCCCAACAACTGATTTCCTGGGCAGAGTCCAACCTCTCCTCCATCAAGGCAAAACACATTTTGGGGGAGGCAAATCAGCAGGCGGATAACCTGAGCAGAGCGACAGTGGACCACTCAGAGTGGTGCCTGCATCCCAACCTGTTCAGGGAGATTTCAGAGAAGTTCGGTCCCCCAGTGTTGGACCTATTTGCCTCCCCTTTGAATGCACAACTCCCAAGCTTCTTCTCCAGGTTCCGTTCCCCAGGGGCAGAACAAGCGGATGCCCTACACAGCCCATGGCCTGAGAGCCTATTCTATGCCTTTCCTCCTCTCCCTCTGCTCCCGGCGACCATCCAGAAAATAATACAGGAACAGGTGGTTTGCCGACCTTGTGAGCCTTTCGGTCTCTCCACAATGGAGGATCCCCTCAGATCGCGTAGCATTCAGCCAGGGGGTCCTTCAGCACCCGGACCCTCAATGGCTCCAGTTAGCCGCCTGGCACTTGAATGGCGGCTCCTGACAGGAGAATCCTATTCGGCGGGCATTATCTCCATGATCCAAGCCGCTAGACGCCCCTCAAACAACAGAATCTACGACTCCTCGTGGAAGAACTTCTGCAATTGGTGCACAAGGAACCACCTTGAGCTTTCAACCATCACCATACCCAGAATCCTTCAGTATTTACTGGAAGGACTAAACAAGGGCTTGACTCCCAACACTATCCAAAGGCAGGTGGCAGCTCTCTCCACGGTACTCACGTGACAATTCGGCACCATTGGCTCAGCACCCTATGATGCGATTCTTCATCAAGGGTGCAAACAACACCAGGCCACCTGTGGTTCATTGTTATCCCTCGTGGAAGCTCTCACGGGTCCTGCAAGCCCTAACCTCACCAACGTTCGAGCCCATTAAGTCATGCTCAATTCAGTTCTTAACAATGAAGGTAGCCTTCCTCATAGCCAACACATCGGCCAGACGCATGTCAGAGCTGGCCGCTCTCTCTGCCAGAGAGGACCTATGCGTTTTTCGCAGTGACGGGGTAGTCCTTCGACTGGACCCTCCTTTGTATCAAAGGTAAATTCCTTGTTCCACAGATCACAGGAGGTGATTCTTCCAAACTTTTGTCCTTATCCAGCCCACGGGCTAGAATGCCAATGGCACACCTTGGACATTTGAAGAGCATTGCGACAGTACCTCTAACGGACTTCAGTCTACTGTAAGTCAGAGGCACTCTTTATCTCCTTTCAGCCTTCTTCCATAGGGGAGAAAGTCTCAACGATTGGCAGGTGGATCAGGGCCTGCATTGCAAGAGCGTACCAGGCACACTACCTGTCAACCTCAGATCATATCACTGCTCACTCCACCCATAGCGCGGCAACATCAGCAGCATGGGCATCACAGGCATCCATTGGGGATATTTGTAGAGCGGTGACCTGGTCTTCGCCTTCCCCATTCGTGAGACATTACAAACTGGACAAATGTGCCCCCATGGAGGCATTTGGCCTGAGGGTACTCCAACAAGTGGTGCCATCAAGTGGAACACAGGCCCAGACCAACTCCCTCCCATAGGGACAGAGTAGCTTTGGATGTCCCATTCGTGGAATCTCCATCCTCATCCTGGAGAAGGGGCGTTGTCTTACCTGAATGCCTTTTCTCAGCATGAGGATGGAGACTCCACTCCCACCCCTTTTAGGTCCATCAGGGCCAGTGCTAGGGGTAGGGGAGCTAATACATTGGACTATCGTCATAGCTTCACCTTCGTCATGTCTGGGAAATGGAGGGCACATCAGGAGGCGTGGGTACTTTGTCAGACTTAGTCTAATTGGGCAGGAAGACAGTCAAAACCCATTCGTGGAGTCTCCATCATCATGCTGAGAAAGGCGTTCAGGTAAGACAACGCCCCATCTGTAAACAAATCACTAGTCTACAAGGACAGATTATTTATTTAGGATCTGTAATCTCTGCTCTTCAGGCAGAAATTAGGTGTCCAGTTCAGCCCCTCTACTCTAGTAAGCCTCTGTGCTATCAGCCTCTTCTACTACAAAGATCCTGCAGGCGAAGGGCAATGTGGACAACTGTGGGATCTGGCAGGGTGAGAGCTGTGAACCATAAACACAAAGCTTGCGCTGTGTCCCTGCGCAACAGTTACAGTGCCCTTGCTGACCTTAATAGGAACATTAAGGAGACAGGTAAAGGTATTTGTGAAGATAACTCAAATAAGCAGGGAATTGTGGTCTGAGATGAAAAACTAGATTTCGACAGGGAGAAGTGTGAATCAGGTATTACACATCAATCATGCAAGAACAGAAAGGCATCCAAAAAGAGAAGCTACCTTTTGGTAGGTGATTCAATTATAAGGGATGTAAATTTAGGAAAGGACACAGAGGCTTCGAAAGAGGTCAGGTGTCTTCCAGATGCTACTGCCAGTAGGGACAAGAAGCGTATTTCTAAAATAATCAAGAATGGCAGCAAGGACTGTGATGTGGAGGCTATTGTACATTTTGGCACTAACAATCTGTTCCAAAAAGATGTATTCTCTGTGCAGAACGATTTCCAGAGCTTGGGGAAGGAACTTAGCAGAATAGGCTGTAGGCTTACTTTCTCAGAGGTTTTACCAGTGTATAAGGAGCAAAATGGAAAAGGCCAGTGCATAGCACAATTCAATATGTGGCTAAAGGAGTGGTGTAAAGGGGAAGGCTTTGGATATATTAGTCACAATGTCTGTAGCTGGTCCAATAAAAAGATGTACAAAAGAGATGGTTTGCATCCATCAAAGAAAGGGACTGAGTTACTCAGCTATAAATTCACAGATTTTCTGGAGGGAAATTTAAACTAAACAGCGGGGACAGTGAGTTAACTGATACAGAACAACCCTGTCCCCGGCAATCTAAAAATTATAGGGCTATCAGTGCATGAAACATAGATGTGTGTGTGGACAAGAATACCAACCTTGCTGTCAAGCAAAATCAAACTCTAATAGCGAGTGCCGCACAAAGTGCACTAACCAAATAGGTGGTAAGACAATAGGGGAACTCAGGCACCACATAAGTTATGTAGAAAGTAAACACAGGGCCGGTCATAAAAGACTCAAATATCTATACACCAACGCACAGAGTATGAACAGCAAACAGGGTGAACTAGAAATTCAGGTTAATGAGGGCAGATATGATATTGTTACCATTACGGAAACATGGTGGGATGAAACCCACACATGGAACACACAGCTAGAGGGATTTAAATTATTTAAAAGAAACAGACCAAATAAAAGAGGAGGTGGAGTTGCTCTCTATATAAGAAATAACTACATCTCTACAGAAATAGAGCACAACGATGATAAAAACTGTCTTGAATGCATTTGGGTCAATATAAAAAGGGGGGGGGGGAATGACATTGCCATAGGTTATACTACAGGCCACCCAACCAGAGGAAATAGATGAACTTTTTGCTAGTCGGCTAACTAAGATATGTAGGAAGCACATCACAATAGTAATGGGGAACTTTAACTACCCTGACATCAACTGGGAGACAAACTCTGCACCAAGTGGAAGATTAAACAGGTTCCTGGCAAACCTAGCAGACAACTTTGTCTCCCAAAAAGTAGAGAAGGGAACTAGGGGATTAGCCATTTTGGATCTAATTCTCACTAACAGAGATGAAATGATAGAAGGTGTTGAAGACATAGGAACCCTGGGAGGAAGTGATCATGCAATATTAGAATTCAACATTATGGAAGCACAAGCAATAGAACACAGTCAAACTAGAGTCTTGGGCTTCAAGAGAGCTAATTTCAATAAACTTAAGAGAGGGCTTGGGAAGGATTCCATGGATGAGAATCCTCAAGGGGAAAACAACTCAAGAAGCTTGGGAAATTTTGAAAAATGAGATAATAAAAGCCCAGTCTAGAACAATACCAACAAAGAGGAAAAATAACAGTTCTCAAAAGAAACCAGCATGGCTGCATAAAGAACTCTCTGACAAATTGAAACATTAAAAGGACAAGTATAGAAAATGGAAAGAGGGGCACATATCTAAGTCAGAATATCAGCAAATAGCCCGAGCCTCCAAAGATGAAGTGAGGAAAGCCAAGGCTCAACATGAACTAAGGCTTGTGACCAAAGTCAAAAATAACAAAAAAAAAGCTTTTTTCAACATGTAAAAAACAAGAAAAAGTTTAAAGAAATGATTGGTCCATTAGTAGGAGAAAATGGCAAGAAGGTGACAAGCAACAGGGAGAAAGCAGAACTACTTAACTCGTTTTTTTTGCATCTGTCTTTATGCAAAGGGAAAAAACAGTCCAACCTATCAAAAACAGTCCTGTAAAAAACAGATTAGAAACACAAGTTAAGGTAGGCAAGAAAATGGTAAGTGAGCATCTGTCCACCCTAGATGAGTTTAAATCACCAGGACCAGATGGATTACACCCCAAGGTTCTCAAGGAACTGGCAGATGTGATCTCAGAACCATTGAACTATATTTTTCAAAGATCCTGGAGCACAGGGGAACTACCAGAGAACTGGAAAAGAGCTGATGTAGTTCCCATCTATAAAAAAGGAGAAAAATGGACCCAGGAAATTACAGACTTATCAGCCTGACCTCAATACCTGGGAAGATCCTGGAAAAGATAATCAAACAACGAATCAGCGAACACTTAGAGGCAAACAAAGTCATTACTAAAAGCCAACATGGGTTTGTCAAAAATAGATCACACCAGACAAATCTTATTGCATTCTTTGCCCAAGTGACAAAATTAATGGATCACAGGATGCTGTGGACATAATTTACTTGGACTTCAGTAAGGCATTTGATAAAGTAGATCACAACCTACTACTTGACAAGATAGAAAAATGTTGGGTAGACAGCATCACCACCAGATGGATCCGTGGCTGGCTGACCGGCCGTACTCAGCGTGTGGTCCTCAATGGAACCGCATCTACATGGAGGGAAGTGTGTAGTGGGGTGCCCCAGGGCTCTGTTCTGGGCCCAGTGCTCTTCAACATCTTCATCAATGATTTGGACGAGGAGATAGATGGGGAACTTATCAAATTTGCAGATGACACCAAGCTGGCAGGAATAGCCAATACTCCAGAAGACAGGCTTAAGATACAGAAGGATCTGGACAGACTTGAATACTGGGCACTATCTAACAAAATGAAATTCAATGGTGAAAAAAGCAAGGTTTTACATTTAGGCAAGAAAAACCAAATACACAAGTACAGTATAGGGGTTACCTTGCTCAATAGTAGTAACTATGAGAGGGACCTCGGAGTCCTAGTGGACAATCACCTAAATATGAGCCAGCAGAGTGCTGCAGCTGCCAAAAAGGCCAACACAGTGCTAGGCTGCATTAACAGAGGGATAGAATCAAGATCACATGAAGTATTAATACCACTTTACAATGCCTTGGTAAGGCCACACCTGGAACACTGCATCCAGTTTTGGTCACCGCGATGTAAAAAAGATGTTGAGACTCTAGAAAAGAGTACAGAGAAGAGCAACAAAGATGATTAGGGGACTGGAGGCTAAAGATATAAGGAATGGCTGCTGGAATTGGGTATGTCTGGTTTAATGAAGAGAAGGACGAGGGGGGACATGATAGCAGTGTTCCAATATCTCAGGGACTGCCATAAAGAAGAGGGAGTCAAGCTATTTTCCAAGGCATCTGAAGGCAGGACAAGACGCAACGGGTGGAAACTAAGCAAGGAGAGAAGCAACCTAGAACTAAGGAGAAACTTCCTGACAGTAAGAACAATTAACCAGTGGAACAACCTGCCTCCAGAAGCGGTGAATGCTCCAACACTGGAAGTTTTTAAGAAGAGACTGGACAGCCATTTGTCCGAAATGGTATAGGGTTTCCTGCCTGAGCAGAAGGTTGGACTAGATGACCTCCAAGGTCCCTTCCAACTTTACTACTACTACTACTACTACTACTACTGAGTTGGATCTGCTTGTCTAGTAATATCTGGGGAGAGGGTTTGCTCAGTCTCATTACCAGAGGAATGCCATCTTTGGAATGCCAAGCTTAGCTCCTTCAGTTATGCACCATCTACAACAGAACGCTTAACCCTATTTCAACCATTCTCAGTTTATTGCCTTTTTAGACAATGTAGAGACAAGTAAGTTCATGATACCCACAAATAGGGAATTGGACCAACTGAGTATTACTGTACTGATTCTTTTTTTGTTTTAATTTTATTCTACGGATGCTGTAAACTGGTCAGAGTCTCTGGAAATAAAGTGGTAAATAAGCTATCATAACAAATAAAATCAGTGCACTTTCATACAGATCTTCTGTTTCTCTTAGTTTCCTAGATAAGCATAGGTCTTTTTTTTTGTTATAATTAATTCTTACTCTTTATCATTTATTATTCTTACATTTCAAGTCAGTCTTCCACTCGACATGATGGGGCCATATAAATTGATCTTTACTGTCTAACATTGCTAATGTTTTTCAGTAAGGAGGAGAAAGTATAGACTAATTGTTGTGGTCGTAATTCGAGGCACCACATGACTGGACTCAATTTTTGAGCATTTTTATGACAGATGCAAAGACAATCACTGCAACTATTAGGGCAGGGGTGTCAAACTGCTGGCCCGGGGGCTGGATATGTCATGCTAAAACCACGCCCACCCCCTTGCCAGCAATCGGAAAAAAGTCGCAATATGTCACAAGTCACATGACTTTGCAAGTTTGACACCCGTGTATTAGGCAAATCACATAGTTGTTAAAATAATCCATTTTTCCGAATGGGTGAGTGGGGTTGGGTTTTTTTTTGCCGGAAATCAGCAACAAACATTGCAAATCATGGTCACATGACCATGGGATGTTCAAGTTGCTAAGTGCCTGCAAGGAGATCAGATGACTGCAGGGGATATGTGGCAGTCATAACTTCAAGGTTGAGCTATAAGTAGCTTTTTTGACATCATTCATAAATTCAAACAGTTGTTAAATGACCGATGATGAGGACTATATGTAATTAGTTTGGGCAAATCTTAATCAGTATGTCACAAGTTCAACCAGTCCAATTTTAGCCGAAGTATCTTATTATATGCAAGTGCAGATCTCTAATCTAAACTCTACTTTGTAACCCAACACATTGCTGCTTTTATATCATTAACCAGGGAACTTAATTAACTTTAGCTAGCATGGAAATATATATAAATGCTCTTTCAAAGTTCTCATGTTACATCAAGACTGGTTTTATGCCTTTCTTTTCCTCTTAAAAGCTGAAAGGAAATTAGATGTTTTGTTCATTCTGTTTTGTTCAACTAGTGCTTTTTTGCCTTTTTGAACTTGACAAATTAACTTTAACTCAAAGAGCTCTTTTTGACATATATTGTTTATCTTTACTGTATTTCCAAAAATACAATATCATGTTGAGTTCAATTATTCCATCAAAACATTAAGATATTCTGAAAATAAGAGTTATCATAGATTGTGTCAGAGGCAATTTGCATGCATTTATGCATACTCCAAGCTTGATGGCAGCATCCACAGAATTAGCTGCAACATACTGATTCTGATTCAAAACACTGCTCTCCCTGACTCAATACTTTCAACACTAATTGCTAGTAGTTACCAATACAAAATCTTATACAAAGTTAATTCTGACTGCTAAAGTATTTTAGCATGTCTATTCAACATATTTAAAAGAATCCCAAACCTGATTTTATTTAATAGTCCTTCTCAGATTTACTTTTCTTTCCTTCCATATTTTTTCCATAAAGAAGATCCAGTAAAATGTTTCAGATTTTGTTTTCAGTCCCTTAATAGTAGTACAATAAGAATGTACATCTGTACTTTTTAGTCTATTTATTCTCATTGCTGATAAAAGCAATCTCAATAGTTATAGTGACAAAAAAGGAAAAAGAAAAAAAGTATTCATTTAAATTAAATTAGGATATTTCAAATTACTCACTTTTTTGCCTCCAGTGATTGCTACTTTTTGCAGCTTTCGGTAACAATACCTGGCATAAGTACTGATTGGTAGACCTAGCAGATAAAATGAACAAATTAGAGTGGACTTGGAAAACTCCTTTAAAAAGAAAATGATCCAAGAGCATGAATATCTGTACATTTTCTCTAACCCTCAACCTTACCTTTATCATCAAATATTAAGAATTCTACATACATTCATAGAAACATTGTTGTTGAAATTTGGACAGATTTCTCCAAGAAAATAGTTTTGCAATTGTTTTGTTTTCTCAAAGTATTTTCTCCCTATACTTAATTCAGTTTTGGCAGTTTGACCTAGGAGAAAATCTTACATTTTTCGGTGAAGAGTGCTATAAAAACACCATATACTTTACACTGCTAATAACTGGACCATTTATTCGCCCAACTCTAAGCTATTTCTAAAGTTTGTTTTATTCTTAAATCTGTATTATTAACTCATCCAAAAATCATAACATATAAAAGACAAACTTTCCCCCGAAAGATTCATTGTTTATTCAAATTCCATTGCTTTTCTAAAAAAACTGACTATATCTTCCTGCGTTTTGGACTAGGAAATACCTATTTGTTTTACCCATTAAAACAAAACAAAATTATACCGGTAATTGTTTTTTCCACTATGTTTCGGGGAGATAGTTGCCATTATTAGCACTACTCTCAGACTAGCTTTAATATCAAATTCATTTTTGCTATTGTCTAGAACAGTGATGGCAAACCTTTTAGAGACCGAGTGCCCCAAAACTGCCCCACCCCCGCTCTGCCCACCCGCCCTGCTCCACCCTCATCCTGCCCACCCTCAGGGCCATCCATAGCCCACCGCAGATCGCCCAGGAGGCCCGGCAGCACCATGGTGTCCACACCCTCTGCCCGTGCCCCTCAGCATCATCTGCTGCCCAGCTGACATGTGCTTGGCTATGCTGCTCCGCGCAGGCCACACCCAGGGATGACTCTCCTCCAGGGGGGGCTGCTGGTGAGGACGGGGCTGTGATGGGAGGCAGGGCTGGGATGATGGTGTGCGTGCCCACAGAGAGGGCTCCAAGTGCCGCCTCTGGCACTCGTGCCATAGGTTCGCTACCACTGGTTTAGAAAGTTTATCTTGAAATTATTACATAAGGTTGTCTGAGGAAACGTTGATAGTTTTAGCATGCTCCCAAACTGCCATTTATATATGTATACATTTATTTAAAATGTATCTTATCTTATGTACCATAAATGGGCAGCCCATAACACATTAAACAAACAAATTCATACATATACATACATACATACATACATAAATCTACCATCAAAGCATCCCAGCACCCAACACTCCTCAACATTTAGATTTTGAACTCCACCCTCACCCTAAAACAATACTTGGATTTTGTCATAATGTGCTATACTTAGAAATGATATCTGTTACACATCTTTGGACTATTAGTTTCAGCTAGTATAATGTGCCTGCTGCTATCTGCAATATTGATAAGGCCTTCTAATGCTGTAAACTTGCTAATACCCTACTGTTAAATTAAAGCTATTGCCTGAGTCACAAGGCTTAAGCTTACTTCTTGGATAAAATTAACACAGAGCAAGTAATGAAGGAAAAAAATGCCATTTTTGTGTTGCAGATAGTTTATCTTATTTAAAGCGTTTATAATGGTCACCCAATTCAAACAATTTTACTCTGGATAACATAATTGACCAACGACAAAAACCTCTGAAATAAAATAAAAAGAACCAATTTAAAGCAAGTATTTTTTTTTTTAAAATCTGATGATATGGAGCTCAAATGTATTGCAGAAGTGCTGATCATCCTAACCTCAAATTCTCAAGAAAAGTGCCAGACTTTTACTGCCTTTCTAAAGACTTGCAGTTGTTTTAGCAATACAGAGTGACATGCACTTTGGGAATAGTATTGAGGTAATAGGGAAAAAAAATTCTGAAACAGATAGAAAGTTCTTGTTAAAAGAATTATTTAAAAAATAAGGAAAAAAACATAATACAAAAGACATGAATCAAGGGAAAATAAGTAAGAATCAGCTGAGGAATATTTGGTAAGGAATCCTACATTAAGGTGCTTTTGTGTAAAAAGTGTAAAAAGAAAATATCTCTAAATCAAATGCAACTGTGCTATTGCATGTAAATGTTTGGGTACCTCTTATCAGAAGCTTCAGTGAACCTCTATATAGTCTCCGTTGTTTCAATGAATCTCTAACTAGTAAGTATGCACTTAATTATGCAGAAAGAAGTCATATTCATTTAGGGGCTCCTGAAAACATACAGTTTGAGCAGAACTGCCTACATTTTTGCATACAACTGCACAGATATAGAGAGAATTACACTTGAAATGCTACATGCACTTTTGTTTGCTGCATCTACTAAAGGATATCATACACTGGAAAAACTACAGTAGATTTGAAGAAATTTCCTATATGGGAAGTCCCAAACATTTAGGGAATTTTAGTTTAAAAACATTTATAAAACTATACATAATGTAGGGGAAAATGAGACATCCAAGGATTATCCAACAAATCTCAATTATATAATGAATCTGATAGACTGAAGACTCAGGAAAAACAAAATAAAGCACTTTTAATAAGCCAAATAAGAAATTTCATAAATTAACCAGCATAAAACTTGGAGAGGATTACTAATACGAAAGAATTCAAAAAGGAATTAAACTGATTTATGAAGATAAAAGTATCAATGACTGCATACTATCTCCAATATCAGAAACCTCCTCCCTCAAAAATCTGCTGTTGTTTGATATCATATTGGGGGCTTCCAAAAATTATGTATATTATTTAATGTGAGGAATATGGTGATAAAAAGGCCTTTAATCTTATATAATATGAAGGTGCCAATATTGCGCCAGTCAAAAGGAGCACTGAGAAAGTATCTACAGACGCTTCACCACCTGGACATAAACTATTTCAACTCCTCTCCTCAGGATGCAGCTATAGGGCACTGCATGCCACAACAACTAGACACAGGGACAGTTTCTTCCCTTGGGCCATCACTCTGCTGAACACTTAATTCTCATAGTATTGACTAATACTACATATGATGCAAGACAATACATTAAAATAATCGGAAATTGCTTGAAGAGTAAAACAGATACCAACACTCTTAAGAGCAGGTGAAACACTTTTCTAAATAAGAATAATGAAAATTATCTAGGTAGAATATAGGGGTATGTGCGTGTGAGACTGAGTGTGTGTGTGTGTGTGTATGTGTGTGTGTGTGTGTGTGAGAGAGAGAGAGAGAGAGAGAGAGAGAGAGAGAGAGATTGACTCTCAAAGGAAAAAAATATTTTAGTAGATGAGACTGTGACATAGCAGAAGCTGCCTGAACTTATTTTTTATTAGGATTTTTAAAAGTAGGCATTAGCTATCGGACTGAATTTATGTTCCAAGACTATAAGGAAATGGAAAAAGACGACCATCTGCATAGAAGAGAAGTATGACCAAGTTAGCATTTTTGCTGGACTTTTTTGAGGCTTGGGGCCAATGATTATAACTGATCCCATCTGTATGGAAAGATCCCAACTGCTTTATGAAAGTAAGGTTGCAACCCAACGTGTGTTTATTTGGCTACACATTCTGTTGAAATAAATGAGACCCTAGATTGAAGTAGTATTTATTTATAGTTAATCTCAGAGTTGTGAGATTGGGACACTACAGATGCTATGTTACTATATTAGACTACTATATAAAATATTCCACAGAATAATGAATAAAATAACAAAATAAATTCTATAGTAGTTCATTTTGCATTTGTTTCTATTTCTGTATTGCTGATTCTTGCATATGCTCCAGACTGAACTTACCTATATTAAAGTACAGACAACCGTAATAATGTGTGCCAGAAATCTGTGATACTCAAACAAAGATATATGTTGATTTTTATTTTCTTATGTTTTACCTTCATCCTCTGTGCTTTGTTTTCTCTTTTTCCTGGATTTTGAGCTCTTTTTGTTTTTCAGATCCAGAAGTTCCTTAATGCGTTGAGTGACTGAAAATATAAAGTATTTTTAATTGAGTGATGGCAAGATAGTCAAATATTCACTGTCCTCTTCACAGCATCGCTTCCCTGAATAAATCCAAAGTGCACCTTCCTGTGAAATATGTTTTGCCCATCTCTATCTATTGTTTTTCTTTACGCTTATCACAATCAGAAGCATGAGTCTAAGGACCAAAACTTAATGTCTCACAAATTATTTGAACAATGTATACAATCGGAATGACTTTTGAATTTAAAATGTTTTCTCAAATTATTATTTTGTCTAAGAATATCTGAAATATTTGTTTCCCCAAACTTTTCAAACCAGTATGAATTGTGTTCTATCTGGGCTTTATGCTATCAGAATCCAGGGATATAAAAAGAGACTTCTAATTATTTGCTTTCTGTAAACCTCAGAATACCAAAGAATGAAAAAAACTTCCTTGTATGAACATCCATTTTTTCCAGCATTCAGCCTAAAACTTTAAACATATGACAATTAATTATATTTGCCTAGATGGGTAAACAATTTTGTCTGATCTCAAAAACTAAACAAGATTAGGCCTCTTAGGTCTTGGGTGGGAGATTACCAAGCAGTTCCAGGGACTGTAAACTAGATTAGGCAGTAGAAAAAACTTCCTGGAAGAAGGCAAGGGCAATTAACTTCCATACTGTTGTCAAGAAAACTTTCCTATGGTTACTAGCAATTAAATTTGATCCAAGTGCACTTTTATATATGCCATAATTTAATGTTAATAAATAGTTTTAATAGTTGAATTATGTTGATTTACTTTTTGTTTTAATTGTGTACGCTGCCTAGTCATATGCGAGTGTGACTATATTAATTAATTACATCAATCAATCAATCAAGGATTTTCGTGGGAGCTTTATAATTTCTTGGAACATTATCAAAAATGTTATTCTTTTATAGATTAAACATTTTTTGTTTTAATGAAACTGAATCTCTACAATTAAATCTAAACAGCAATAAGCTCACTGAACATTACAAGGAATTTTCTTTTCATTTTGCCTAGGCCAAAGAAGCCAGGTTCTTGGGCAACAAATACTGCATTTCATTTTATAGGAAAGAAAGCAAGCTTTGGTCCTGAGTACCTTTACTAATATGCTCTGCATTGTATTATGGTAACTTACCCCTATTATAATTTACTTTATTTTATCTATAGGGGTTTAAAACACTGTAATTTACTTTATTAAATAAAGCACTTACTATTTTCATCTGCAATTTGGCTGAGGTGACGATAGATGTAACCTTCCAAGTAAGATTGAAATTTGGGTGATGGGGAGAAAAAGGCGAGACTAATTGCCATAAGTTCCCAGCCCCGTGCCAGACTTTGGTAGCACATATTGTCTGTTGTTTGTCTGATTAGCTGAATGTATAGTTCATCCCGTAAACCTTGAATACTCCAGCATTTGGTGATGGTTATCAAAGCCACATTATTGCGGTCCATTCTGGCTTGCCGGTCACCCATATAGATTTGTATCAGTTTAAATATTTCACAAGCTTCCTTTTTGATGGTGTCATTACTGGTGATAAGCATTGGCTTTTTGATGGAGCCACCATTCCAAGACAACATGTTGGCAATGGAGAGCCTCCGCCGAAAGATACCCTGAGTATGCATATTAAGATTTTTGGAAGCCCAGTCAGTCATGCTGCTTTGGGAGATGGGCTTTCGTATGGTGTGGAAGGGAAACTGATATCCAACGTTGGTTCCAGATTGAACGTTGTTCTCTTCATGAGAATGAGACCCTATTGTTCCGCACTGTAAAAACAACAGATAAAAAAATCATGGAAAAGGTGTCTGAGCTAATAATTTTCTTTGAACAAAAATTGCTGAATTTGGTCATTTTCTTCATCTGGTACCTCTAGTATCTGATTCTAGAAAACTATAAGGCTAACATTAGACTATTCTATTTTATTCATTCTAAGAATGCAACTCAATTCCCGTATTACTGCTTGTAGAATTTATTTATTTGAACTGACAAAAAGAGAACTGTGGAATTCTGGGTGCTGATAAATGAGCAATAGGATGGATCCTGATATTGCTATAAGGCAAAAACCTCCTCATATTGTTGTAGGTTGGCTCAAATTAGTTATTGCAAAAATGATGAGACACAGGACTTGGCCATAAGGAATTCCTCTGTTGTAGTTTTTCAGTACTATCTCTTCATATTAAGTTGCCTTAGCAACATTTATATTGTTTAATTACTTTATTTGATTTTTAGCTCTCAACCTTAAAATGGAGTCACCTTAAAAATGGAGCCTCTTTAAAAACAGAGTTTCCAAAATATCACAAGAATCACACCTGCTTGCAGAATAGCATGAGGCTATCATGAGGAGGAAAGCTGAGCCTTGCATCAGCAGGGTGCTTCTTCCAAAAGCTGCAAAAAACAGAATGGTAAGTTGGGTGCTACTGGGCCCTGAGCAGGCTGAGAAGCAAACTGAGTCCCACAAGTCCCAGAGTGGCTGGGTGGGAAGCAAGCTTAAGTTCTGCAAGTTGCAGCACCTTTGCACAAATTTGTAGCATCTGCGCCTGGCCTGAGGCTCCCCAGGTGGCTGAGGGGGAAGTAAGTCAAGGTCTGAGTAACTCGGTGATATAGAGTGGTTTTGGGAGATAGGTGGGGGACGAGGGTGCTGAACATCCCTGCCATTGGTCATAAGGACAAATAACTGTGAGGTTGCTGGGTTGTAAGTAGCTTTTTTTGGGGAGGGGGGGAGGTCCTACTGTAACTTCAAATGCTTGCTAAGTAACCAGTCATAAGTCAAGGATTATCTTTATCTGACAGCACTACTGTATGAACAATCCCATATATGCAACCAATACCAATTTTGAGTACGGGCATTTTTCAATAAGATTATTAGAAACCTCATTTAATTTATTTAATAATATTTAATGTATTATGCCTAGAAAAATATAAGAAAATTGTCATTCTTGCAAAAATATACCAAAATTAATAATATTCTATGTAGGGCAATAATTTGGCATAAAATGTTTACAATTACAGCATAAACATTTTTCTTATGCTCTCTCTCTCTCTCTTGTAGAGAAAAATGCTAGTTTTGTCTTGACCATCTACATTTTCAAGTGAAACCTTGACTTAATTGTGGTATATTGTATTTAACCCAGGAATATTATTATTGAATAAAACTTAGCAATTTTAGTAAAACTTCACATTAATAGTTAACTATTAAACAAAAGAAGCAATGCTTTTAACCATAGCATTAAACCCATATAACTTGTATAATGACCTAGTGGTACAGATTAATTTTTGACTCCCAGCATAGTATAAAGCATGCAAACGTGTTTTAATTATAAATTAAGTTAAAAGTTATAATTTTAAGTGTATACCTGAAGATTTCAAAATCTCCAGGGCTAGAAAATGCCTGACCTCCTGACAATAAATAAATACTCTATCATGATTATGATTAAAATTGTGTCATATTAATAAATACCTGTGTTGATAATTGTGCTGTGTCTGATGATGATGGGTTTATCAGGCTGGACACATTCTTTTCTAAAGAATCTATTTTTTCATAAGTTCTCTTCTGTCTCACCACATCTTGCTGTATTGCTGGATCATTTGAGAGGCTGCCTTTACCCTCCATTGTAGGCCTATATAATGACCTGTTACTAGATGTAAGATCATCTCTTGAGTTCCTGCTGTTACACTTTTTAAAATAGTCTGATTGAAACTTAATTTTATTACCCTCTGGCATACTTGTGTTGTCTAGCATTTCTGCATCTAAACTACCTTTGCTCCCCCTGTAGGCAGCAGATCTATTCACCACTTCACGCATTTCTGCAATAAGCTTGTCATTCAGCACAGTAAGTTCGCTATTGCTGCCTACAGAACCAGGTCTTCCCAGGCCTGGAGCATGTCGTCTTCCTTTTCTCTTTCTTAAACTTGGAGAAGGACCTGTTGAATAGCCAGAGTCTTGCTGACTTATCACTGTGGGATATTCTTGAGCCTGAAGACTGCTCTGCCGGCTATTATGGACTTCCATATTTTTAAGAACATTAGCTTCTACGACTTTCCAAGACTGCTTGAAGCTCTCCCTAGAGCTAAGCTGACCCAATTGGGATTTATCGATGCCATCAATTATCATGGTGGTAGAATGAGTTTTTTTGGATGACTGGTCAATGTTGACCATGTGTTTAATGTATTCTTTTCCCACAGGGCTATATTCTGTTGCAGAAGGGTTTCTCAAATGCTTTTTTCCACCCTGGTGTTGCTGTATACTTGGAGGCTGTAATAATTTAATTGGCTGCATCTTCTTATTCAAGCTATTGCTTGGAGACAATTGTGGAGTTGTCCCATTCATATTTGTGACTCTAATGTCCATATCTATAGGAGGTTCATCATAAATTGGGGAGTCAATTGATGGTTCATCATATACTGGAGGCGGAGAAGCATATTTGGGACATGCAGGCAATTTTTGTAACTGATTTCCTGAGGGAGGCTGAGGAGTATGCCCATTAGTTAATACCAGACAAAATCCTCCGTTCTCTGTCTTTTTAATTTTCATGGAACGCTTCATCTCTACTGGAGCTGTAGATTTCGGAGTTAATGAGTTTGGGACCATAGACTGAGACTGAGCATATACAACTGTTTTGGGATTCATTGATTCCTGGCTGTTGATTTCTGAATTGTTTTGCATCTGAAAAGAATTGCTTGAGGAAGAATTTACTTGTCTTAGGCTATTAACTTTGACCAGCATGGCTGCTTTAGTCCCTGGCAAAGGCTGCCAACCTGTAAGGGTATCTCTGAGGAAAAAAATATAATGTTAAAAAATAAAATACACACACACACACACACACACACACACAAAATATTGCTTTTGTCAGCCTATAAAATGCTCAAAAGTTTGAAGCTATTTATATCTTGGGACAAAGGCAGGGAATTTCACTATTTACATTGCAAAAATATTTTCTATTTTCTGTCACAGCTATCACAAAAATATGAGAAATTTGAGAAATAATACCTGTTCAGAATATTTTACATTGGCTAGATTTTTCCATGTGCATATTTCTTTTCTGGGTAAATGAAATTACAGCACTGAGTGAGTTTATTCAATCTTTAGTGAAATAAATTTTAAATACAAATTTAAGTAGTTTTAAAAATTATTTTGGAATAAATAGCACAAGGGTGATAAGAACCTTAATGTTGGAAAGTTACAAGCAGACATGTCCAGATGGATTTGAAATAAGATTTTGGAATTAATTATAAAAATGCTTTTCATGGGAAAATGCTTTTGTTTTGAATTCTCTTAAAAAACATGATACAATGAGACTGAAGGATTGACACTAGAAGGAATAAAAAAAAACAACCCCTGAAGATTACAAGTAAAGAACACTTTATTTACTAATACAGGGCAAAATATCTTAACAATGGACATACTGAATGATATTTTTGAACAATAGACTCAGACGTTAATTTAACAGTGCCTGCCTCTTTAGAGAGACTGTGTTTAAAAACTATTGTGGAAGAGGAATAATTTTTACTGGAATAAGTCTGAAACTGATCTGAAAATAGATTTAAAAATGACAAGCTGCAAGAATGACATGGTAAAAGATACTATACTGCACATACAAAGGAAACTGGCTGATATCTTTTTTTAAAAAAATATATTTTATTGGTTTTTTAATTTTAACAAAAAGTACTTAAGACACACTGTGGTGTTTGGGTAAACAAACATTCCAAAGTAAAAAAACATAGATAAACCGCTCCACTTAATACACTGTCATCTCTCTATTTCCCACAGATAACATAATAAATTTAATATATTCCATTTCTAACTTAGATTTCTATTACTACTCAACCTGTTTTGAAAACTTTATCAATTTACAATTACCATAATCAAATATTGTTTTACATCAACAAATTACTACTTTGAATATCTCTACCAGATATATTAAAGTTCTTAATTTCTCTCATCCCTCTTTTTTATCACCAATCTCATTCATTTCTTCTTCCAATAATAACTAACTTAATTAAGAAAAGAGAAAAAAATATGTTAAACCTTAATTCCTTTCAATTCATTACACAAACTTCAAATTCCATCCAGTTAATTATCATACCTTATCAGATCATATTGTTATACACAAAAATCACCTAATCAATTTAAGCACTTCAAAGTTCCATTCTCATAACTAAACGTTTTTTCAATTCCAGAATATATATATATATGTATGTATGTATGTATGTATATATATGTATGTATGTATATGATTATATATTTTTATCCTTAATACAATCCATAAAGCCAAAGTTCTTTTTTGTTTTTGTTTTCTCCATTCCAATTTAAACTTTCATATTTCTATACCAAACAAATTTCCATAAAGCAAAAAAAAAAAAAAATCATCTAACTAATTTAAACACACATGTATATAATGGAGTTTTTCTTACTTCTAACTCTAGATCATTATCCTTAAAACAATCCATAAAACCAGCATTGCCTTTTAATCCATTAAACAGTTTTAGATTTCTTTTTCAGTCTAATTCTGGGTTTTTTTCTATGAAACTGGCTGATATCTTAATAATTAAAAGGGAAATACAAATATCAGACCAAAAGATCGACCTGGATAACTTTCCTGTATTGGATTTACAAAAGAGACTTGTTGAAGCTTTGAAGAATTTTGTGAGAAGGAACAAAGAAAAAAATGAAAGGGACTCAAGCTCTAGGACATTATTTGAACAAATTAAAGATCAAGATTTTAAAAATAAAAGGAAGGTATATAGGTCGTCCTTGACTTAGGACCACAATTGAGCCCAAAATTTTTGTTGCTGAGAATTTGTTAAGTGAGTTTTGCACCATTTTACGATCTTTCTTGCCACGGTTGTTAAGTGAACCAGTGCAGTTAAGTTAGTAACAGAGAAGGACGAGGGGAGACATGATAGCAGTGTTCCAATATCTCAGGGGCTGCCACAAAGTAGAGGGAGTCAAGCTATTCTCCAAGGCGCCTGAAGGCAGGACGAGAAGCAACAGATGGAAGCTAATCAAGGAGAGAAGCAACCTAGAACTAAGGAGAAACTTCCTGACAGTTAGAACAATTAACCAATGGAACAATCTGCCTCCAGAAGCAGTGAATGCTCCAACACTGGAAGTTTTTAAGAATAAACTGGACAGCCATTTGTCCGAATTGGTACAGGGTTTCCTGCCTGAGCAGGGGGTTGGACTCGATGACCTCCAAGGTCCCTTCCAACTTTATTATTATTATTATAATAAAAAATCTGGCTTCCCCGTTGACTTTGCTTGTCAGAAGGTCACAAAAGGTGATCACATGTTCCCAGGACACTGCAATTGATGAGTCAGTTGCCAAGTGTCTGGATTTTGATCACATGACCATGGAGGTGCTCATTAAATGTGAAAAACAGTCATAACTCACTTTTTTTCAGTGCCTTTGTAATTTCAAATGGTCATTAAATGAACTGTTGTTAAGTCATGGACTACCTGTATAAAGTTGCTTTCTTTGATCAAGGTTCTAAAGTTACTAAAATTATTTATATTTGTTGTGATAAAGAGGAAGTCATTTCTTTTTATATTTCTTTTCCTTTTCTTTTAGTATATTTTTATTTTTTTATATTTTTCTATGCACTATTTTTTCTTTTTTCTTTAGTTTCTATTAATTTTTATCTTTTTAACTGTAACTTTAAAAATCATTTCTTTTTGTTGATCCTGACTGTATCTGTTATCTTCTATTCCCTTTTTATTATTTTATGTTGCTGGTCAAATAAGTATATAGTAAGATATTGATAAAGCACAATGATATAGAAATACAGACAAAATACTAGAAAGTATTACATCTTTAAGCCACTTTAAGATAAATCTTAAGCTATAAAAAGTATATTTGAGAAAAGGAAAAAAAATAGAAATAAGACAGAAAGTTAACCACCACACACACACAAAATTCAAATAAAATCCATCCATTTGGAGTAATTATCTACTGTATGTACTTAAGATGAAGGATTTCAGAAGAAAGTCTTCCTTTTTTCTTTCTCCAAGTAGTATCTTCGGTGCCATTAGAATATGAAGGATAACTGCAAGTCCTCTTCTTTCTAGAAAATGACTGCTACTTTGCCCAATCAAGCAAAATGCTCTGTCTCTGATTTACCATCATTTCAGAAAATTATCTAGTGGCTGAACAATCCTATGGTTAAATGATAAGCATGACTAGTATAAGAAGGAATTGTATGGGAGAAGCTTTGGGGAAAAATAAAAAAATGAATTCCCTCTATTTGAGCTTTTCAGCATGAGATGATTTATCAGATACTTTAGATGGCACTGTTGTGCCTCATTACGAATTAGGCATGTGTTACAAATATCATCTTGAATTTTGGACAAAACTCCACTAGGTTTTGTGCTGAGAAAAAGAAAATATAAAAGGTAGGTGGGAAATATTTTGAGGTTAAAAAGGATTCTGCAGCATTTCTACAAACTGTCACCCAATTATCCAAATGCTTGCAATTTTTGGCTTGCAGTTGTACTTTAATCTCTACAATCCATTTCATGCTACTGATTCTTTAACCGGCTGTGTGATAGATGTTCTTAATAAACACATATAAAAATAAATTATAAAGTACACAGGAGGCAGTGTATTGGTTATCTTATATGGGGGAGCTTCTATATTAGAGTTTCCATCTCTCAAAAATCTTGGGATAAAGGCAATTTTCAAGCTTTACTTGCACAACATTGTCAGCCTGCTTATCTTTCTATTTTAAGCACTACTTTCCCCCTCCTCTATTGAAGTTGCTCTCTACTAGCTTTTTGAACCTATCATGTTGTTGTAATTGGAGAGTTATTCATGTAACAAATTGACAGGTTAAAACAGATGCATCCCAATACTAACAGCAGAAAGTAGTGCTGCCAGCATCTGCATTCTATTAGGCCTTGCCAGCTTTCTGTTCGAAAAACAGTGTCATAGGTGCCAACCCGAGACATACTGCAAAAGAGCTTGTGTTATGCATGATTATTAGACAGGTGCTCTATCAGTTTTGAATAGCTGCCTTTGTTCATTATCAGAGGATAGTTAAAATGTTACAGACAGCTGTTCAAATGGATTATATGAACCTTCCATATTAAGGCTTTCTAGTATTTTTGTTTGTACTTCTATCTCAGTTGTGCTTTATCAATATCTTAATACATAGTTCTGTTTATTTTTCTTTAAGCAATAGATCATGCAGTTCCAGGCTCAACATTATAACCGGGAAATCCAATCAGGAGTACTTGCTACATGCTGCAAATATTATCAGTGTAATGACAATGGATATATTCTACTGTTTTCCTAGAAACAATATGGAAGCAGTTTGCCACTGTTTTCTTCTGATCTGTTATTTCAACTTCCCAATCTAATTCCAATAGCTTTGAAATTTCCTGATGCTGCCTATATTAACTCTGACCTTATTTAGCTTTTTCAGGAGTCCCAAATAAAGAGTGACATTTGAGCATTATGGAATTTTAACATGGGCTTGATATAAAATCATATATGAATATACAATATACATAGCCACGTGACATACAGGTAGTCCTTGATTTATGACCACAATCAAGCCCCACAATTATGGTTATAAGTTACGGTTGACATAAACATCTGATTTTACAACCTTTTTGTGGCAGTTATTAAATGAATATGGTGTCGTTAAGCAAATCTAGTATTTGTTATGGGGTAATTTTTTCCAGAAACCGTAAGTAAATGTGGGCTGGTTGCTAAACACACAAAATACAGTCACATGATCACAGAGGGAAGGCAACACTGGAACATTGAATGCGGTTGTAAGCAATTTTTATTATAATTTCAAACAGTCAGTAAATGACCAATCATAAGTACATGCATGCTACTAAATGTTTTGATGAAATGTAACAACATGCCCCTGTACAATTCTGTGTAGTTTCCAGGATTTTTTTTTTCCAGATATGTCATACACTAGCACACTAAAAATTTTCCTTTTACTTTGCAAACTATTGATTAATGATTAAGATTTTGGAACCAAGGACTGATCTTATGCTGATTTTCAATGAGATGACAGTGTTTTCTGTTTCTGTGAACTATCAAAGGGAAGAGATCAATCCTTCCTTTTCAGCAATGTGGAAATATATTATTTTAACTTCATTATTATCCATCTTTATTTTAATCTATCTCCAGATGCAACAGAGCTATAAACATATATTTCAAGTCAACATGGTAATTATATATGCTTGACAAAACTGTTCTATGCAATATTGGCCAACAATATCAACAATTATAATGGTTATTTAGCTCCTGTACTTTATCTCTGAAAAAGGTTTACTTCCTCATTCAAGGAAGGCTAGTTCCCAAACAAGAAAATATAAATTACTTTTACAGAATACAGTATGTCTTATAATCACGTACAGGGAATGGCAATAAAAAAGCTGATTGTAAGTAAGCTATCATTATCTTTGGTCTTGGCAATGCAGCCATTTAGCTTTCTTAAAAGTTCAGCCTTAGGAAAAATACAATTCGTCCATAGCAGCTGCGTTCAAGAATTTTTAATTTATTAGAAAGAATTAGCATTGTAGATTTTAATCAATGCCTGAAATAACCAAATTAAAAAATGTAAATATGGGTTAAAAGGTGATTTATCTCATGAACATTTTGCAAGTAGTCTAATGGTATCAGGAAAATAGATTTCAGGAAAAGCTTATTTTATTTAGTGCCCTTCAAATTCATTGGACTATATCAGCGGTTCTCAACCTATGGGTCGCGACCCCATTTGGGGTTGATCGACCATTTTACGGGGGTCGCGAAACAACGCGATCCGCCATTTCCCCCCGGGGCACCGCCGCGCATGCGCACCATGCATGGGGCGGTGCTGCGCATGCGTGCCGCGCATGGGGGCGCCGCCGCGCATGCGCGC
Organism: Crotalus tigris; assembly: GCF_016545835.1. Taxonomy (NCBI): domain Eukaryota; kingdom Metazoa; phylum Chordata; class Lepidosauria; order Squamata; family Viperidae; genus Crotalus; species Crotalus tigris. The sequence continues at coordinate 916,006 of NW_024099112.1, forward strand.
CGCGTCTGTGTGACGGGGTCGCCGTCACACGAAGATTGAGAATCGCTGGACTGTATCTTTATTCACTGCTAGCCAATGAAGTCATTTCTATTTTCCTGGCATTAATATTATTTATTAGAAACTTACTGAATTTGTAAGATGACAGTATTGCAACTTTTAAAAGCTTTTGAAAATCTTATGTTAGAACCTTCAAAGTCCTCTAAACATCTAATATTCAAAACATACAATAACTCTGAAAGAAATACAGGAATCAGATTGAAGACACACAATGGAAGAAGCCAGCATTATGATCAAGCAGCAGGGGAAATTACTAAGCCAGGAAAATTATTCAGAGGTAGTACTATGCCCCTGTAAGTAAGTAAAATTACTGGGAAAGGCTCAAATAAATGTTGAAAGTGTGGTGAAGCAAAGGGCACCTATATGCACACACAGTGGTCCTGTGAAGTTGTACAAAGATTGTGATCAGAAATGATTAGAGAGATTACTAGTATGGATATAGAAAAATTTACTTACGTTTACTGCCATTATTTAGTGAGGTAAGATAACTGTTCAATTCATAGGGATTTGGGCAAGGCTAGCTATAGTACAATATTGGAAAAACACACTGTAGAGCAGAGGTCCCCAACCTTTTGAGCACCAGGGATGGGTTCTGTGGAGAAAGATTTTTCCGTGGACCAAAGAGGGTATGGTTTCGTGTGCTGCCTGCATCCCGCTTTGCTTGTTTTTTTGAGGCCCAGTTGCTGGCATGCTGTGGCCTGGTACTGGTCCACAGACCAGGGGTTGGGGACTACTACCATAAAGGCATTTATTTTACATCTTCAGTATTAAAAAAATAAATAGTTGTGGAGGAAAAAAATAACATGAGATGTGTTAAAAATTAAGATGAGAGGATTAGGATATATCAGAAAGGTTATTTTGGTTTTGATTTGTGAAAAAGTAATTTTTTCTGCAAAGCATAATAGGCCAAATTCCTCTTTTTGTTTTTCCCAATGTGTCCAAAAGCTGCTACTGGAATCTTGGCATGTTTTTAGATCTTTTTAACATATCTGCTGACTTTTAATTCAGTAAAGCCAAAAACATTTTTTGAAAAAGAAATTACCAATGTTTCAGACCGCAATTTTATTATGCTTCTCTGTTTGAGAATAGAGACATCTAAGAGCTAGCTATAACATTCTTTTCTTGGGAAAAAAGAGTGACTCGTGGTTTTGTTTCTATGTACCTACACTCCTATGACAAGCAGCAACTCTGAGAAGTTTGGGTGATTTCAATTACAAATACTGTTTTAATCAAGAAGAGTAAGTTATTTGCTAAAAAAATTTTTTTGTCAGGTGGCCAATTTTTAAAAACCAGATACTCATTAACCCTTCCATTGATATTTCTGCTGACTGGCTTGTAGCCTCAGCCTGGTATCATGGGTTGAGAGAGAATGACTGGCCCAAAGTCATTCAACTGGGTTTCATGGATGAGGTGGGACTTGAACTTCCTCTTTGTAGCCTGCTGCCTTAACCACTAAACCAAACTGGCTCTCTACTTATCTATTTGTTTTTTACACTAAGTAGCCAAAAGTATTTTTCATCTTATGAGTGTCATTTTAAAACAAGGATGTGCTTCCCTCTTCCCTCTATAGCTATAAAAAAGAGAAAAACGAAACAGAGAAATTAAAAAATGATTTACCTTTCAGTTTCTGGCCTCTTCTCGAGACCGATGTTGTCTTTACTCTTCTCCATATCCTGTAGAAGAGTTATCTGGATAGGAGTATTTTGTCCCTCACTACTTGTACTGTTCCTGTGCTGTGATGTCCCGAACTCAGACTGGGAATTACGTTTCATGGCTTGGAGCCGAGCTAGTGGCACAATGTCACAGCCCTGGGGCCTGTGCCACACAGTCTGCTGAGTGATGGCATTGTAATAATAGAAGCGATTGTTGTTTTGATCAAAGAGTTCCCACCACTGGTTTTCATCAGATTGCCGAACTCTGAGATTGGGTGGTGGATCCCAACCACATTCTCCAGTTGTCAAATTAACATACATTCGTTCTCTAGAACGGGGTTCAATAATTTCCACCCAATCTGAGCTGAAATAAAAAGGAAATACATAGTTAGTTCCATCAGAACCACAATACCTTATCCTGACTAGAGAAAAGGTTACACATAGGACCTGTGGCTACCTATTCTGGTAAATTATATATCAATAAGTATTTAGATTAAGTTTTTAAGATTAAAAGTGCTCTAAACTTGGGTAATAAATAAATGTTTATTTACATCAACTTTCTATTATAATATTTGGTAAGACCCCAGTTCTATCCTAGGAACCTCAGAGTTATAAACCACATAGAATGTAACAGAGGAAATTCCACACTATTTTTTTGTAGTGACTCCCCACAAAATTTAGAAAATTTTCACCATGCTGCAATCTTGTGAAACCAATTCAGAAAAGTTGTTTGCAAGGTAGAACTTCTACCATGTGGGTATATTTTTAAAAAGCTACATCTATATACGGGTATTGGCTACTCAATTCAAGATTATACCTGCAAAATAGAAAATAATATTTGTGGTTTTTATAACAAGAAGTAATGCTTTAAATGTAAGTAGGGTAAACTGAATATTTATTGAGGACTAGAGAAGAGTTATCAGTAAACCATACTAGCAAACTGGGAGAAGGGGCAATGGTTCAGAATTAATGCCCGAGAAATTTTAAATGCAAAAAGCATTATTGTCACACATCTAAACAATCAAGAATCCACTTTTATCTGAATGCCATGGCTTTTTCATGGTAATTCTCAATATACTCAAAAAAGGCTTTTTACAGTATTAACCAAGTCTCAGAAAAGAATACAAAATTCCCTTCTGAAGTTTTGTAAACTATTTTTTTTAAAAAAGAAGTATTTGCTATAAAACATACTGCATTTTCTACCTCCAATAAACTTCCTTCCTTCCTTCCTTCCTTCCTTCCTTCCTTCCTTCCTTCCTGTCTTCAAATTAGTGCTGATCTCTGATGAATAGTTGGACAAGTCTCCTGCATTTACTATTTACTCCTGCATTGACTATTTCACTTTTGTACATTTCTCATCCTGAAAGAGCCCAATGAAGAAAAAGTTTAATAATGATTCAACAAAACTATTATCACTAAAACCGTAATAAAACATGACAGTAGAAACAATTTTATGTCTCCAACACCTATAGTCCTTATTTACTGACCACAATTGGAAATTTGATTGTTAAGTGAAATGGTCATTAAGTGAAACTGCAACTGTGCTTATTATCTTATTTCAGTTTTCCTTTGCTTTATAGACTTGTGAAGATCATAAATGCAAGGATGGTCACAAATGTATTTTTTCATAACTCAGTTGCTCTCTCAGTTGCTAAACAATGACTTCCCATATTTTAGTTTTCAAAAAGCTATACGATTTAACTTGAGAACATCTATCTGCTTTTAACTGTCTCGACCAGGAGTAGGCAACCTTGGTTCTTTTATGACTCGTGGACTTCAACTCCCAGAATTCCTGAGTTAGCTATGCTCAGGAATTCTGGGAGTTGAAGTCCATGAGTCATAAAAGAGCCAAGGTTACCTAGCCCTGGTCTAGACCAACATTTTTAACCTTGGATTGTTAAGGTGTGATTTTAAAACACATACTTAGACATAAAAATATATAATTAGATTTTCTGATGAGTTTAGGAAGGAAGTCTAAGATTCACATTTCAACATGGGTTTTGACTGGGCTTCTCTTAACTTGATATCCTCCAAAATGTTTATTTTGACATGTCCACTAGTTGCCTGAATTTTGGAAATGAATATAAATATGATTTTGCTGACACAATAACTAACTGAAGATCTTAGCTTATGGCAAAGACTCATGTGTACTAAAACATGATTTTTGTTACATGAGTCTACACATATGCTGAAATCTTGGTTGGTTATACTGGTTTGGAATGCCAAGGCAATGAATATGTAGGAAAGTTCTTTCTTTAAAAAATATTAACTTTCTTTAAAATATTAACTAGAGTGTTGCACAACAATATGTGCATTCCATCTATGATATTTATAGTCTTAAACTTTTGATCAAGCACAGCACTCATAAAAATAACTTTCTATATTGCCCCTGCGGCCCTGCCTCACTCACAGTTAAGAAACTGGTGTATTATTTTCTTTTGTGTACAATGGAAAGCATGAACCCTAAAACCAAATTATTGAATGTATTTAAACAGAAGCAATGATCTATCCAACTCTCCTTAGTTTGCCTGAAGCTTGAACACAAAGGAAACAATTTCAAATGCTTTGGGGAGCCGGAAGCACTGGGAATTTTTGACACCAAAAGTAAACTTACTTACTAGACTTTAGGTCACTCTGACCTTTAGTGTAGTCTGGAACAACAAGAAGATATGCATCAACAGTACTTTCCCTTTCTTGAGAAGCATTTGCAGGCAAGAGGGTTTTCAGCTATCCCTGTGAAGCAGTTTGCCCAATTTAGGATCATTCTCCCTAAATCTAATGGAGGATAGTAACAGAATAACAGAGTTGGAAGGGACCTTGAAGGTCTTCTAGTCCAACCCACTGCTCAAGCAGGAAACCCTATACGATTTCAGACAAACAGTTGTCCAATCTCTTCTTAAAAACCTCCAATGTTGGAGTACCCAAAACTTCTGGAGGCAAGTAGTTCCACTGATTAATTGTTCTAACTGTCAGGAAATTTCTCATTAGTTCTAGGTTGTTTTTAGCTTAGTTCTACGATCTAAGTTTAACTTAGTTCTAGATTGGTTTAGATTAGTTCTAGTTTGGTTCTAGATTAGTGTTTAAAAAGCAACTATATCAGTTAAAAATAGGAGGAAGGCAGAAAATGAATGTCCAATCCTCATTCAGTATCAAGTTTTTAAGAAGAGACTGGACAGCCATTTGTCTGAAATGGTATACAGTTTTCTGCCTGAGCAGGGGGTTGGAATAGATGACTTCCAAGGTCCCTTCCAACATTATTATTATTGTTGTTGTTGTTGTTATTTTGAAGCAAGGATGTTTTTGTAATAGAGGGAGTAGGACTTAGCCAAAATTATTGTCAGCTTTCTAATAGCAGTCTGAATTGGAAGTTGTTAAACTCAGGAACTAGCAAGATTTAACTCAGAAACATGTTCTGATTAGATTAAGGTTAGGATAGCCCTAACAGCGCAGTGGTTAAAGTGCAGTATTGCAGGCAAACTATGCTCATAGCCTTGAGTTTGATCCTAATGGGTCTCATGGATGACTCAGCCTTCCATCCTTCTGAGTTGGTAAAATGAGGACCCAGATTCCTGGGGGCAATATATAAATAATACTTATATTGTAAATTGCCCAGAGCTCTGTAAATCACTATGGAGGTGGTATGTATCTAAATGCTATTGCTATTGCTATTAGAAAAATGTATTAAGAAGGTTAAAGTAGCAAGACAAAAAAATCCACTGAGTACTCTACTTTCAAACAGAATATTTATATATAGCCAAATTAGAATGTGAAGCTTCTAGTTTTCTTTTCAGCATAAAGGAGAAGAGTTTGTCTCTTTGGGAAAGAATGGTAGACTATATCTTTTGATTGTTTGACTGCTACATTTCTTATCAATCTGAAAGCTGACTCAACATGAAAGTACATTCAGATCTAAGAATGTTCACTGTTGATTTAAAAAAACACCTTTTTGTTCATTCTTCTAATACACATTTCCCTCATATACCTAGCTCATTTGCAAAAGCATTAGATATCTTTATTTTACTTTTTTAATTTCTAAAACCAAAGTAAAAACCTTGTGTTCTGGAGAACTTTCCTTTCATTGGTTTATTTTTTTTCTAAAAATGTTATCATGCAACGAATAAGCTAGAATATATTTTACCTCTTAAATATTGCGAACAATTTCTTTATACATACATGAATATACAAAAACTCCATCTTGGGACGTGTGTCTCTATTTTTGAAACATATAAGCCAAAAGTCCTGATTGGATAATACACTTAAGTTATTAAGTACTGGCTGACTTGTATCCATTTGTAGCCCTGAACTATTGCATAAGCCTTGATACAAAAGAATAGGGCTTATTCACAGGGAGATTGATGATTACTAGAGTCGATTCAAATGGGTCAGCTTAGGCATTTTATCAATCCCAATGGACTCCAGGACTATTTTAGGAGTTCCCCCAGTCCAGGATGTGATTCATTTCAGAGCCTTGTTGACTTCTGCAAAAGGGAGGCACAAAAAACTTTAACAAAATTGCCTCTGAGTGACCTCTTTTGTGGAAGATTGTTAAGTGACAGGGTGCAATTACAAAGAGCTCTGGAAGAAACATATTACCTAAATCCTTTTCAGTAAGGTGGGGGATGGGGATAGAAACTGCACTGATCAATCTTATTTATGACCATATTTCACATTGCTCTATTATGCCTAGTATCATCTAACAGATTACACTATAACTGCTAATGTGGCATACAATGACAAACAGCATGTACAAATGCTTGTATGTACTGATTTGTAGCAAGCATCTTTCCATCATTCACTTGGAGAATTGACGGTAGAAGAAAGAGTGGAGTAATCAATAATTTTGATTCCCCCTTTGCTTTAGTCTTCCCCCAAAGGGTAGCAAAAGTAGCTTTGCCTGAACAACCAATTCCGATCAATGATTTACAGCTCTTAATGAAACATCTAATAAAAGTTATGGCCATGACTGCCTTTATCCAGTTCTGGCTGATGTACCAGTTGCAGCTGTTCTCAGAATAGAAGTCACTGACAACAGTTATTCATCTTTTTGTCATTTTGTGATGGCACTACTGTAATTTATTTTATACAAATTGATATACTCTTGAAAATCACCCAGAAACTACTGTGGGTTCAGAATGTAGTTGAACACATGCATTTTCAATTTTAACTAAGAGGTAGCTGTTTTGAGAGATTTGGAGGGACTGATGAGTCAAAGGGAGATTATACCAAGGATGGAAATGGAACGGACTATCACTACTACCAAAAGATGGATTCTTAACTACAGGTAGTCCTCAACTTGCGACTGTTTGAAGTTATTTAAGACTTCCCTGGGGGTGTTTATGACCCATTCTGAAGTTTCTGTGCCTGAGCATATACACACACCCTGCAGTGATATGTTCACATGTCAGATGACTGATAACTGGTCCACAGTTATAGGCATTTGTAGCATCCCTCAGTCATGTGACCATGGTTTATGACCATTTTGCTGAAAAACTGACATTTACTTCTGGTTTTTGGCAAAACTTACCCACAAACCACTGGCTTATTTATTGACCACAGTACAGTATTTACTTAACAACTGCAGCAGTCACTTTATGATAGTGGTCTTAATGACTGCTTCAAAAAAGGTCGTAAAATTGGGTTGTCATGCAGGTGACACATTTCACAACCATATGACTTATGACCATGATGAGCAGATTTCATTATGGTTGTAAGACAAGGACTACCTGTATTTATTTTTTAGATGCTTATACTGTCACAATCATATTTTGCTATTTATTGGTATTGTTTTATTCATTAGTTATGTAAACTATTTAAATTCTATTGATTGAAGCAACATAAAAGCACCTTTAATAAATACAATACAATACACTTCTCAATCCTTCTCTTTTACAAAATGCATCAGCAAAATCTAACAAAATTAAATTCAATGGTGAAAAAAGTACGATTCTACATTTAGGCAAGAAAAACCAAATGTACAGGCATAGTATAGGGGGTATCTTGCTCAATAGTATTAACTGTGAGAGGGATCTCGGAGTCCTAGTGGACAATCACTTAAATATGAGCCAGCAGTGTACTGCAGCTGTCAAAAAAGCCAACACAGTGCTGGGCTGCATTAACAGAGGGACAGAATCAAGATCATATGAAGTATTAATTCCACTTTATAATGCCTTGGTAAGGCCACACCTGAAATACTGCATCCAGTTTTGGTCACCACGATGTGGTGCAGAGAAGAGCAACAAAGATGATTAGGGGACTGGAGGCTAAAACATATAAGGAACGGTTGCTGGAATTGGGTATGTCTAGTTTAACGAAGAGAAGGATGAGGGGGGACATGATAGCAGTGTTCCAATATCTCAGGGGCTGCCACAAACAAGAGGGAGTCAAGCTATTCTCCAAAGCACCTGAAGGCAGGACAAGAAGCAACGGATGGAAACTAACCAAAGAGAGAAGCAACCTAGAACTAAGGAGAAACTTCCTGACAGTTAGAACAATTAACCAGTGGAACAACCTGCCTCCAGAAGTGGTGAATGCTCCAACACTGGAAGTTTTTAAGAAGGGACTGGACAGCCATTTGTCCGAAATGGTGTAGGGTTTCCTACCTGAGCAGGGGGTTGGACTCGATGACCTCCAAGGTCCCTTCCAACTATTATTATTATTATTATTACTACTACTACTACTACTACTACTACTACTACTACTACTACTACTACTACTACTATTTCCCCAGTTCCATAATAAACTGTGACAGAACATGGTAACCTTGCTACTATGGTAAGCAGTTGTACTTTAAGGTAACATTTATGCAACACTTCAAACACCAGTACCACCAGCTGTGCAAAGCATTCAAAACAGAGGTTACGTTTGATATTACATAGGAAAGCAAACAAAGCACATCACCTTGAATTGTTAAAGCAGCCATGTCTTTGTACAATTGCTTTAAATATGTTTCACAAATATCTACAAACAGAAGTATTTCATTTCTACTTTCACACACTATGAAAAAAATGTACGTTATTGAATATTTATGGGCTGCAGGCCACTAAAATAAATAAGTTTGTCGAGCACTACAATTCATCTCCCTAATTCTTATCAATATTAGCAGCTTTCCTGAGAGAGGTTATATACTCTTTTCAGATTTTGCAGCCTGGTGGGTAAAAAAAAAATAGAGCTGAGAACCTTATTCTACCCCATTATGTCTCTCTTACCACGCTTCCCTTTTAGAAAATGAACTTGGAACCTACTAGTTACTTTCAAACTGTTTAGGGCCACTCTCAGAACTATTTCCGTTTCCATCTGTTCCAGCTTCTTTTTCCAGTAGAAGGGGCGTTGTCTTACCTGAACGCCTTTTCTCAGCAGGATGATGTAGAGTCCAAATGGATGGGTTCTATGACGGCCTTCCTGCCTGGCAGACTGGGTAAAAACTTCGGCCACACCCCTTCCTTTGGGCGTGACCCCAGTTTTGACTTAGGCGAGAAACTTTGTTGGAATTAACCTTGCAGCTCTTTATTATATCTTTATTATATCCCTGCCTAGACCTATCCTCTGGGTGGGCTTGGACTCTACATCATCCTGCTGAGAAAAGGCGTTCAGGTAAGACAACGCCCCTTCTCCAGCAGGATGACTGTAGAGTCCAAATGGATGGGACATACCAAAGCCCTCATGTCCCCCTGGGAGGGAATGTCTAGGCTACCGAACTCTGAGCAGATACGACCTGTTGAAGAACTCTTCTGCCAAAAGCCGCGTCTGCTGCTGCTAGGGAGTCTAAACGGTAGTGTCGAATGAAAACCGAAGGTGAGGACCAGGTTGCGGCCCTGCAAATCTCTTCCACCGGAGCTTGCGTTAGCCACGCCGCAGATGTGGCTGCGCTCCGAGTTGAGTGGGCAGTCACCTGAGTGGGTGCTGGCAAATCCTGTGAGACGTAGGCCTGCGCTATGCAGGCTCTGATCCACCTGCCTATGGTGGAAGAAGATACCTTCTTTCCCATAGTTGATGGTTGAAAGGACACAAATAATGCTTCAGTCTTTCGGAAAGCCGAGGTGCGTTTCACGTAGAAACACAGTGCTCTCCGTACGTCTAGCTTGTGCCATCTGTGTTCTAGCTTATGTTTGGGTCTTGGACAGAAATCAGGAAGCGTAAGTTCCTGAGATCTGTGAAAGGTGCTATTTACCTTCGGGATGAAGGTCGGGTCTGGTCTAAGAACGACCCTGTCTTTGAAAAAGGTACACAGATCCTTCCTTACTGACAGAGCTGCTAGTTCTGAAATTCTCCTTGCCGAAGTAATTGCCACAAGGAAAGCTACCTTCAGTGATAGGTGATGGAGTGAGCATGTTTCAAGAGGTTCGAAGGGTGCAGATGTCAAGGCTAGAAGGACCCTAGGCAGGTTCCAGGACGGGTACCTGTGTATGACTGGGGGCTTTGTGTTAGACGCCCCTTTTAAAAAGGCATTAATCGCTGGATGTTGTGCTAGGGAAGTTAAGTTGTCGCAGGAGAGTACGGTTGAGAGGGCCGATATCTGTCTGCGGATGGTATTGACTGACAGGCCCCTATTAAGACCCTCCAATAGGTAGTCTAGGATATTGGGGATAGATACTGCGGTCGGGTCTAGGTGAAGCGAAGCGCACCACCTGCAGAATCCCTTCCATGTAGCGTCGTAAATCCTATTGGTGGACGCCCTTCGTGATGCCTGTATGATCGATATCACCCCTGCAGAATAAGATTGTTTAGTTAAGCTTTGCCGCTCAAATGCCAAGCGGCTAGTTGTAGCCACTGGGGATCTGGGTGTACAAGCTTGCCCTGACTGAGTTTTACCCTGTCCGGGGGAATCCTCCACGGAGGTGATATCGAAAGGTCCACGAGGTCGGCAAACCACGGGCGCCGTGGCCAGTGAGGGGCAATGCAGACCATTTCTGCGCCCTCCAGGATCATCTTGCGTATGGTTGCCGGTATTAGTGGCAGCGGTGGGAAGGCGTACAGGAGTTGCGCCGGCCACCGGCACCTGAGAGCATCCGTTCCCTCCGATCCCGGGGACGGGAATCTGGAGAAGAACCTGGGGAGTTGTGTATTCTTGTGGTTGGCAAATAGATCTAGGTGCGGTTGTCCGAACCTCCGGGAGATCTCCTCGAAGAGAGCCGGGTCCAGACGCCATTCCGACTGGTCCACCTTGGCTCTGATCAGGGAGTCCGCCTGGGTGTTTGTTTCCCCTGAGATGTGTTCCGCTCTGATGGAACTCACATTGGCTTCTGCCCACCGAGCCAGAACCAATGCTTCTTTCATTAGTTCCACTGATCTCGTTCCTCCCTCCTTGTTTACATGTGCCTTGGCTGCTACATTGTCTGTAAGCACGAGGACGTGTCTCCTCGTTACTAGGTGTGAGAAATGACGGAGGGCCAGGTGTATGGCCCGGAGCTCTAGCCAGTTGATGCTGTGTGACAGGTCCTTTTGACCCCACTGGCCCTGTGCTATCTGGGTCCCCAGATGGGCTCCCCATCCGAACAGGCTCGCATCTGTCGTGAGCGTGACCCTGTTCGGTTCCCTGAATATGCTCCCCTTGAGTGTCATGGGGGATAGCCACCATTTTAGTGATTTCATCACCTGTGCTGGTACCAGCACACTCCTGTTTGAGGTGCTGAGGTTCCTCCTCTGGTAGGGTAGGAGGAACCACTGCAACTCCCTCGAGTGGAGCCTTGCCCATGGGATGATGCCCATGCAAGATATCATCTTTCCCAGGAGCTTCGAGAGTTGTAGCAAGGGCACTCTCCTGATCTTTTGAATTTGGTGGATTAGCTTGGATATGCTGATCAGTCGCTCCTGGGAAAGGAATACCCTGCACTGTGACGTGTCTATCACCGCGCCCAGGTGTTGCAGTCTCCTTGAGGGAATGAGGTGGCTCTTGTTTAGATTGACCGAAAATCCGTGCCCCTGTAGGGTTCGGATTGTGGTCTTGAGATCTGTCCTTGCTTGTTCCCGAGATCTGGACTGAATCAAGATGTCGTCCAGATAAAACTGGACGCGAACCGGAATCAACCTGAGATGGGCCGCTAGTACAGCTAAGATCTTTGTGAATACCCTTGGTGCTGACGACAGTCCGAAGGGTAATGCCCTGTATTGGTAATGTCGCCCCGCGTAGGTAAATCTGAGGAATTTCCGGTAGCTGGGGTGGATGGGGATGTGTAGGTACGCCTCTGTGAGATCTATTGAGGATAGTAGATCGTCTTCCCTGACGCTGGCTAGTATGGACTTTAAGGAGTGCATCTTGAACCTCCTGTACTTTATGAAATAGTTCAGGCCCTTCAGGTCCAAGATTGCTCTCCACCCTCCTGATGTCTTTGGGATGACGAAGAGGATAGAGTAAAATCCTCTTCCCTCCTCCTCCTTTGGTACCTTCTCTATGGCCTGAATTGACAGGAGGTGGACTATAGCCGAAGTTATCAGCCTCGTCTTGTGTGCTCTTCTGGAGATGGGACATCTGATGAACCGGTTTGGTGGGGGAGAGCAGAAGTCTAAGGTCAGGCCATGTCTGATCGTTTCCAGGACCCAGGAGTCGGTCGTGGTCTGCTCCCAGACCCTGATGAAATTTCCTAACCGACCCCCAATGGGAGTATCCTGTTTGGCGTCACTTGGTGCGTTTAAAGGATCTGCCTCCCGCTCCCCTATATGGGCGTCTGGACTGGAACTGGCCCCTGGCTCCCGGGCTCTGGCGATCCTGGGTTCGATCCTGTCTGGGGTAGAAGGATCGTGAGCCTCTGGGCCAGTCCCAGGATTGCCCTGATCGAAAGGGCTGCCTCCATTCCCAGGGGCTTCCTGGGCGGGAACCCTGTCTCCGGAAGTCCTGACTGCCTCTCCTGTCTAACTTCTTTGATGGGTGTACTAGGATTTTTTTCTTGTCTCTGCCTTCGCTGACATGTGGGTCCAGAATGGAACCAAATAGGTCTACTCCACTGTATTTGGACGTCGAAAGACGCCATTTGGACCTCAGGTCTGTCTTCCATTTTTTGAGCCATAGTAGCCTACGTGAGGCCACTGTGGCCGCAATGGATCTAGCCGCATACTTTGTTGCGTACAGTGAAGCGTCTGAGACAAATTGCGAGGACGCGAGGAGCTTGGCCAATGTTTGGTGTATTCTGACCTGGTCTGGAGGCACCGTGCCTTGCAGTTCCCTCAGCCACATGATGCTGGCCCTCGCGAAGAAAGATGAGGAAGTGGCTGCTCTGGCCGCCCAGGCTGCAGCCATATGGGAACGCCGGAGTGAGTGTTCAAATTTCTTCTCCTCAGGCCTCAAGACCTCCGCCATGTCTCCTGGAATCGCGGAGGTAGAAAATAATGAGATTAATGGGTTATCGACAGTGGGAACCTCTAACATGTTAGAGAAGGAGGGAGATAGGTTGAAAAGCTTTCTTTCCGCGCTGTTTGGTGCCGGTGGGCTTGCAAGTGAGGACCATTGTTCCTCCAGCGTGGTCATGAAGACCTCCGCACATGGGATGTACTTATCTTGTGGAACCTTTTTGGCAAACAGAGGATTGGCCTCCTTGCTTGTTGAGGGCTTCTCATCCTGTACTGATGTTAGGTTGACTGTGGAAACAGCCTTTACCAGGAGTGATTTTAGGAGCGCTGGGTTAAAGAGTCCAGAGCTCGTTGCCTGCTCAGGTGCCGTCTCCTCGTCCTCCGAGAGGGGCATGTCTGACATGTCGAGGTCCACTGAGTCACCCTCTCCCAGTTGAGAGGAAGTTTCAGAGGTGCTGGTAGGGGGTGGCCTAGCCCGACCCTTACGGGGTGTGTGAAAGGCCACTTGTCCCTTAGAAGCCATGAACTGGGAGAATGCATCCTGCATGAATGCATGGAATTGTGCCGACCAAATGCCCTCCTGCGCTTTGTCGTTAGAGTGAGGCGCTGGGGTGCGGTCGGGTGAAGAAGCTGGTGAGGAGGGGTTGGAGGAGTCTAACTGTTCAGTTTCCCCAGGAGGAGACCAAGTCTTAAGCACTTCCTCGGCAGTAGGGTCTGTGCTGGGTGCCACCGCTGGGACAGGGGAAACCGAATTTGTCCCATTGGCATTGGTTCTCTGTGCCCTGCTAATTTGTCTTTCTAAAGCCAAATGTCTCCTCAAAGCCTCTCGCTCAGCCGTTTTAGACTGTCCCTTCTGAGAAAGGTGTTTTGTTTTAGCTTTCTTCTTCCCCCCCACCTCAGATTCAGAAGATCTGCGTTTTTGTTGTTGCTGTGGGGGGGACAATTGAGGGACCTGTGTGACTGAATACGAGACATTGTCTGCCATTGTGCCAGACACCCCGAGTAGGTAGTGCCTGGAGTGGGGGACAGGATACGCAGATCAGATGCAGATGTTTGGGGCTGAGCCCTCCTCTGCCTATACAAACAATGGCCGGACAGACAGGAGTCTTTGGACAGAAGATCCTGCAAGGCAGTGACTAAAGGTCACTATAGGAACAGTCAGAGAAAAATACTCCTCCTCACCTCCTCACTTAGTCCAGAGAAAGTGCAGTTTATACCTCTCTCTCCCCCTGTCTGTGGCTGTGGTAGCAGACCACGATCAGAAAGGTTCTCTTCCTTTTCCTTCTTCCTTCCTCCTGTCTCAGTTTCTTGCGATAATCCCGGATTTTAGCTTAAGGGCTGCCCCTTTGTCTGCAAGGGAATGGAGTCCGGATGGCCCCGCCCCCAAGGGAAAACGGCGGGAAGGTCCGTTCGCTCAAAATGGCGAATGGGGAAGAAACCACGCCTCCTAATGTTAGCCCGGGAATCCACGAGGTTCAAACAATGGCGGATCTTTGACTCTGAGGGACCGCGCCTCTCCTCTAAGGAGAAGGCACTTCTAGCGCTGGTTCTGCCTCTCGCGCCGCTCCGCTGGTCTATGCCGAGCGGCGCCGCGGTTTAGCCGCTTTCCGCGCGGCTCAGCTGTTTCGCGCTGAGCGGCGCCTCGTTCTATCGGCCCCAATCACGCTTTCCGCGCGGCTCAGCTGTTTGGCGCTGAGCGGCGCCTCGTTCTATCGCCCGAACCGCTCAGCTGTTTGGCGGCCCCGGAGAGCGGCGAGCAATCCGGTAGTGAAACCCCCGCCCCAACAGCTGCTCGGTGGGCCGGTTATCGGCGGGCGAGCGATCCGGTCCGGCTCCAAGCCTCCCGTTAGTCCCTGACGCCCCACTCACGAATCCGCCGATCCCGGCTGCCTCTCTCGAGTCCTATCCGCTGCCAGACAAATTTTCGTTCAACTGGAGGAAGAGGGGATTCCCTTTTTTTTTTTTTTTTTTTTTTTAAGTTAAGTTAGTTTTGTTCTGAGAGCTGCTTCTCGCACTTCTACCAGGCTTCGAGACTGAGTCAAAACTGGGGTCACGCCCAAAGGAAGGGGTGTGGCCGAAGTTTTTACCCAGTCTGCCAGGCAGGAAGGCCGTCATAGAACCCATCCATTTGGACTCTACAGTCATCCTGCTGGAGAAATAAAATATTCCCTTTTTTGGTCGGAGGAGTCTAGGTCAGAGATTAATTACAAGTCTACCTTATGTTGTAATTAAGTAAATGCAATTAGACTGTATGGTTGAGAGACAATGTATTGCTGAGTATTAGGATGAAATTACACATATAAAGATTCAAAATTATTTAATTTAGGAAAATACCTTACTTGCAACAAAAATGATTCTAAAACATTTGCAATAAAGGGAATTCAGGACAAACTTTGAAAAGTAAAGCCAGAAACAATAGTTTAAACAAGGGCAGAAAACTTGATTTCCTCCAGAAATTCTGGTCCACAAATTCCTTGTAATCTATTCAAGCTGACACTGAGTTTGTCTAAAAATGTAAGCCTAACCTGTAAAGCATTAGGTTGCATGCTGCATGTTTCATTTTTTCCAAGAATTTTTATTAAAGTTTATTATAATATAAATTACAAATGAAAATAACAATCAGAAAAAGAGGAAAGGAGGGTTCATGAAGCTAACCCATGGGTGGATTCTCCACTCGTCATGCTGGAGAAGAAAGTGATTTCTGACTATACTCTATGCAGTAAAATATTAAACATAGTTACTTCACTTTTTTTACATTAGATTTCTAATAACTTCGAGCCATTTCCATAACTACAAAATTATCCAATCCTTAAACTAAAGTCAGAGTTTCATTTTTTATTCTATTTCAAGCATGAAATCCAGAAATGATTTCTAAATGGAAACAAAACTGAATAAAACTTTCTAAATGGAAACAAAACTTATCTTTGTTTAAAACAGTTAGCTTTGCCATTTCCAACAAATTCATTATATATCTTTCCATCTGCACATACTGAATTTTCAGCACTATCAGCATGTATGATAACAATAACCCAAGTTTTGTTTCAAGCTCTTTGACAACAACCTAACAGAAACATGTCTAGTTTCAATTTTATATTCATTTTAAAAGTTCAGAGTATTTCTTAAAGATTACCATCCTTAAAATTAGTTATTTTTAAGTTAACTTTTTATAAAGGGTTTCTTTCAACGTTATATTATATTAAGACAGTACAAAATCCATTTTTCTGACTCCGAACGTCCTTTCATGTCAACTCACCCCCTCCAACTTGTCACAGCAAAATAAAATCTTTCTCTTCTTCAGAATATCTGTTGAACAGCAGAAACATTTCTTTTTCTCAAAATCTTCAGATATTTCTTTCAGGACAGTTGGATCCATGTGGTCAATCTTTAATGCAATTTTGAAATGAAGATCCAGAAATTTTTCTTCTATGGCTTGAGGTTTTATCAGCAGTTCTTCTTTTTTTAATTTCATTAGAACAATTTTGTTTATATCACCCTCATAATGAACACTGTTACTATCCATTCAATATTTCAAAAAAATTTAACTTTGTCACTGATTTCTGTCATTGTGGAACATTTCCAGTGGTTTGATAAGTTTCTGCACTTGGTTGTATCTCTAGCATAACACTCTTTATTCTGATTGCTTGGATTGCTTGAATTATTTTGTTTGAGCATTCCTACAAAATGATTCTCATGAGATCCAGTTGGCTTAGCTCCCTCCTCTGGGCTGTTCTGGTTTGATGTTCATCTTGTTTGTCCTAAAATTTAATAAAGTCAGAGGTGGTTTTTCCCTATTTTGTGATCTTTGACTCCCTCTTGTGGGCAAAGAACAAATCTTTTAAATAACATGCACGTCTGAAGTTGTATCTTAGCAAATCAGGTTCAGTTAAAATCTGAAGACTTCACTCTCCCACAAGAACCTCAGAGTCATGACTTATAAATTCCATTATCAAATGAGCATGGCAGAAAAAAGGCTAAATTATGCCGCCAAATTTTAAGTCCTTATGTTTCTCAAAAACAGGGTAAGGAAACAAAAAATTCCAAGCTTTCTTATTTTAACTCACCATGGCACTTCCCCTCGTTATTTAGTAGTACTAACAATGTTTCTAAAAGACCACAATTCTTCAGAAGAGTAACACATTTTGACCGAAAGAGTATTTTTAAAATCAGTAAAGAAAAATAGTTAAAATAAAGTGTTTAAGAAATAGAAAGCATGACTTATTGTCCATTTGAAAAAAGAGTTTTAAACAATGGCTGTTTTTCCACTGTCATCGGGCTGCTATCTCTGCCTCTCGCTAACTTAGAAGGAATGGCAGAACCTGGGGGCTGAATTAAAAGAGGGATCAGCCTAGAATCCCTGTGTAGTCATAGAAGGACTAAGACCAACTCTTCTTGAATTCCATGGACCCTGATCTAATTTCAAACAGGTGCTAACCATTAGTTGAGAAGATTCCTGTTTACAGGCTGTTTACAATAAATCAATTTAATTAAACTTTCAGTGGTATCTGACAGCTAATGATTCACCAGTAAACTCTGGAGCACCTCTCCAGAATCCTCTTGCAAATCATCACTGTCTGGATGGTCTTGGAGGGTAATTTCTGGGACTCTCTCTGTCTTGGAAAAATTTTTCAGACTTGGGGGTACTGCCCAAACCCTCAGCTGGAAAAACCAACCCCAAAGTTTTTTGCTTGGGTATTGTCAATCAGCCATTTTCTACCAGACGTCACAGAATACTGCATTTTTCAGTAGGATACAGGTTCTCTGCATACGTTCAATCACCAATGTTGTTGCAAACAATTAGATGTCTAAGGGAAGAGTGTCTACTTTCCAAAATGAAAAGCTTTGATGCCATTTAGTTTTATTAATAGTTATGAAATATTAATAAGCATTAGTTTAACAAAAGATTTGTCCCACTCACTACTGTCAGACATACTTGGTTAAATAACTTTTGATTTCTGTTCTCCTTTATTGTATATCATTGTACAGTATTGTACTTATTTTTTTTATTGTAATCAACTTTTGAAAAATGCTCTTTAAAATGAGGATAGACATATTTCAATAGTACAATTCAACTAATTAATAGTTTGGTATTATGTACACATTCATTTAAAATCATTTTTAAAATGGTTTTGTTTATACCAAACCACATTGGTGAAATCATAAAACATACAAGCAACCTTGAGAAGGAATCAATTTGCCAAGGGGAAGTATAAGCATTTGGGAGAGTACAATGACTCAGAGGGAATCCTTAATGTAGAAGATAATCCAGATAAAGGAGTACAATGATCAAAAGACTATTAATATCCCTGCAATGAGCTTTTCTCATCACCCTGCAAAGCCTAATGCTTGCCCAAACAAGAAATGGTATGCTAGGTAAACACATGATAAACTACGGACTTGGCACCAGGATATTATATGATTGATGCTTGCTATCTAAAGAGTTGATAGGTTTGTGATTACATTCTCATGTTCTAATACAGGTAGTTCTTGAGTTACAACAGGCCACTTAGTGATGATCCAAAATTATAACAGACTTCCCAAAGGTACTTATGATCCTGTCCTGAAGTTACATCTGTTACAGCACCTCTGTGGTTGTTCACTGTTACAACTGACCACAGAGACACTGAAGCATGCCTCCCCGCCTATTGCCCCATCCTGCCCTACCAGGTCACCAAAAGCACTGGGCCTGCTTTGTAACCCAACAGGTTCCACACACGCTTCTCTACTTCCCCACCCACCCTGCATCACAGATAGCTCACTTACTCACAGCAATTATATTATTCCAGCACAAATGTCCAGATAAGCAGGAGGTATAACAGGAGACAAAGAATCAAGCAGATAGCAATACTCTAACAAAGGAATTATTAAGGGGAAAACCACATCCTGACCAATACTGTAAGGACAAGCTACTATATATAAACAGGGGTAAAATCTAACACTCACTAGTACTGATAATGTTACCATGTCAAGTAATGAAACATCTGCAAGCAAACAGCCAAGCTCAGAGAGGACCAAGGACTCCACAGTTCAACCCTGAACTAATATACACTTCTATTGAGAGGTGAAATGACCCATGGTAGAATATTTTGAATACCTCAATTCCTTTATATCAGCAAATCATGAGCGTTAATTTTGTGGCTGAGATTCAGCACTATAAATGCTTTTTTGTCAATCAATCTAGTTTGGTGACATGTGGAATAAGTATACTCCATGGTCTAAGTATGAGGGCAGCAGCTGTCAGTACAAGGGGAGGTATATGTGGATGGTAACAGATTGAATATTGCATAGCGAACAGCATTTGATATTGTAATTCATCTATGTCCTTCATAGTTGTGGGATAGGGAACAGATGGCTGTGGAAAATTCCACACGCAGACTAGAGTCCAAAGAACTGTAGAACTATGCAAGTAGGGTGAGTAGATCAGAAATGATCTTGGTCTTCTGTTCCCAGTCCCTCATGGAAACTCACGAAGAGTTTAAAAGGAAATTTAAGAAGAGGTCTGGATGGCACTGAACTTACTTATTCAAATAAAAAAGGATAATAACAACAACAAAAAAAACAAGAATAATTCTCCAAACCCTGCATAATCCTAAACTGACATTGATCACTGTAATTTGTATCCTTATCAAGAATTTTTACTGTTGGACTTCTGGTGGTTCCAGTGACGACGAATGGCGGCGTTTTACAAAGCCGCCCGTTCCTGGTGCGTATAAAAGCCGCGGGACTTTGACAATCAGCTGTCCCGCGGCTTGAATCTCCTCCCTGGGAAAAAGGGAGGAGGAGAGCTCTCAGGTAGAGGTAAGAGCTCCCCTGGATTCCTGTTATTTTGGGATCGGAGGGTAGAGCTCCCTCGGAGCCTGAGCAACTCCGCGTTCCAGGGAGACTTCATTCCGAAGTTTTTGGGATGAAGCAAGTTGCCGCTTCCACATCTGCTTTTTTTTTCCAGCTGCTTGTGAGTATTTGAAAGCAGATGGAGCAGACCAGGAGAGACTGTGCTCAAGTTTGATGGTGCCTTTAACTTCAGCAAGTTTCCTCTTCCTCTTCTTTTGTTCACTTTCCCTTTAGAAGAAAGGGAAAGTGAAAAGTAAAATGGCGTCGTCTTTCTTGCCTGATTTGCATTACAAAGTAAAACCTGGATACAGATTAACTCTTTAAATACAGAAGTAAGAATTTGGCTTTTATTCTTTCCTCCTTTTTTTTCTCTATTTTTTTTTTCTAAGAATACTTAAAAGAACTGTGCCCTTTTTTTCTCTTTTTCTCTTTTTTTTTCAATAAGAATCTTTCTTCTTGGAACTTAAGAAAATGGCTTCAAAACGTCTGCCTCCCGCCCCTAAGGTTCCTATTTCTTCTCCAATGCCTCAGCCTGCATCTCAGAAACCAAAATCACCTCCACCTTCTCCTCCTCCTCCTGCAATTTCTCTTAATGATTTACAAGATGCTTTAAAACAGCATGCCTTGGATATTAAGGAGGAGGTAAAAGATCTTATAATTGCAGAGAGGGCTAATACAGAAGAATTATTGGAGAAAAAGAACAAACAAGTAAGAGACCATATCCTTCTGGCCTTTCAGGGCTTAGCCCTGCACATAGAGAGGATTGATAACCAGATGGAAAAGATTACTGAAAATGCATCAAGGATGGAATTTAGAATGCAGGAGGTAGAGAACAAGATAGAAATTACACAGGATGAACAAATCATTTCACAATATAGGGAGATGGAACATGCATTGCATATCAGGGGCCTGAGGGAGAACCCTCAGGAAGACTTAAAGATGCTTATTGTGAAAGATATTGCTCCTAATATTGGCTGGCGGCCTGAAATAATTGAGAATGAGATAGAAAATTTTTTTAGAGTTAATTCACGGGTTGCTAGACAGAGAAATCTACCAAGAGATGTGGTTATTTATTTTTCTATAAGATCTATCCGTAATGAAATTATACAGGCTTTTTACAAACAAAAGTTTCAAATTGCTGATCAAGATGTGATAATTTTAAAAGAGATACCTCCAAAAATTTTAAGAGCCAGAAAAGATTTTACTTTCTTGTCTGATGAGCTGAAACATCGTCAAATTCAGTTCAGATGGGAGATTCCAAGAGGAATAATAGTAAATTATGAAGGGATACGTCACAGATTAACTACTGTTTCCAAAGCAAGAGATTTTTATCAGTCTATCTTAAAAGCAAGATTGTCACCACCTCACAAATAAGGATGACGGAAGAGTCTCTTATGGCAGGAGCCTCATCAATGATGGTTATGGAACAAGCTGCACCGAATTCTGACATAAAAGAGCAAAGGATGACACGAGCTGCCCATAAACGTACAGAAAAAGAGCAGTTGCAGAAGAGTGGTGAAAGTTTGGTTGTTACAGAGCCTGTGGGAGGGGCAAGACCAAAAAGATCTTCAACAGCAGATCTGCAGGCCATGCTCCAGAGGCTCCAGGCCGGTGGAGATGGTCAGGTTCCTGACCTGGAATGTTAATGGCTTAAACGTGCCACAGAAACGAAGAAAGATTTTCCATTATTTGAAACAACATAATAATGATTTGATATGTTTGCATGAGACTCATATAACTTTAAAGGATTCTAAATTTTTGATGAATTCCCGTCTGGGCACACATTTTACTGCTCCAGCCCCTGGGAAAAAAGGGGGAGTGGTAATTTATGTGAAGAAAACTTTTTCAGCTAAACTAATTGAGGCTGATTCTGAAGGAAGATATCTTTTTGTGGAATTATTATTAAAAGGCCGAAAGGTTCTTATTGTTGGACTATATGCTCCCAATCAACAACAGAAACAATTTTATAAGTTGCTGCATGGCAAGATATCTCAGTTGGATTATAAATCGGTACTTTTGATGGGTGACTGGAATGGGGTTTTAGACCCAACTATAGACAAAAGAAGTTCCTCTAAAACTTTTATTCAAACTAAACTACCTATGACTTTCTTTGATTTGAAGGAAGAACTGGAGCTTATTGATATTTGGCGAGAAAGGAACACAAGTGATAGGGACTTTACTTTTTATTCTGATAGACACCAGTCATTTTCAAGGATTGATTTCTTTTTGATTACTAGTGACTTCCTCCCTAGAGTGAGGAAGGTGAAAATTTTTCCCAGAACATTGTCAGATCATAGTCCGGTGTGGATGGAGTTATATTCGGAAGACGGGAATAGAAGATCCTGGAGACTGAATGAGAACTTATTTAATCGGGAGGAGTTCGTACAAAAGTGTAAAGAACATTTAAAGGACTTTTTTACTATAAATATGAATAAGGGAACATCGATGTCTATGGTTTGGGACGCTAGTAAAGCATATATGAGGGGAATTTTGATTCAATTGAATAAAGTTTTTAGGGAAAAAGGGTCACAAAGACGTAGAGAAATAGAAGAAGAGATCAAATAAAAAGAACAAGAGTTGGTTCTTAACCCTACTGATAATAATTTAAAGGTATCTATAAAGATGCTTAAGGAACAATTTAACATGTTGATGGCAGATCAGGTGGCTACCAATCTGTCGTATATGAGACATAATACTTTTTGTAATGCGAATAAGTATATATGTAAGCCTGAAGAATTCCACCATCAACTCAGAGATGAAATCAAAGGGCTCAGGCAGGCAGGTTGCTTTGCAGCAGGCAGATTGGTACAAAGTGGTGAGGATGGCTGAAAAGATCATTGGCAATTCCCTCTCTTCCATCCAGGACATAGCACATAACCGTTGCTTGAACAGGGTCCGCAAGATTGTCTGGGACACTACACATCCACTTCATGACCTGTTTTCCTTGTATCCTTCTGGGAGGAGGCTTTATGGTATCCAAAGCAAAACATCCAGATTCAGTCATAGCTTTGTTCCATATAGTATTAACCTTGTGAACTCTAAAGCACCCTCCTTCCATTATGTATTCAAGATGGACAGTGAATAATATTTACATGTTACTTATATGTAAGGGTGTAGGTCTAAACATATTTTGTATATGGTATGTTTTAAATGTGTAATGTATGTGTACACTTTGAGAGGAAGCAACTAAATTTCATTTTTAATGTGTGCCATTGTGCCCACAGGAAAAAATGACAATAAAGGGTATTTATCTAATAGCAATAATCCCAATCGATTCCTAGAGCTAAACTTAATTAACAGAGTCTCACATCCAGTAACCTACAGAACACTTCCCTGAAAGATGTAAACAATTCTCAGATGACAATTGCTATACCACCATCCCTGCCCTAGCTTCTGGACTGTTGCTACATTTCAAGCCAAGCACACCCTCCCTTCAAGGACTAGCCTCAATAATATATGCCATGTTGACCCTCTCATCCACAAGCAAATCACAAATGAGGAAGACCTTATTACAAACTGACATTTAAGAGAAACATCTAGAAGCCAAGGCCTCTGACAGTTTGGGGTTGAGATCAAGGAGTTAAAATGCAAAACAGATATAAAACATTGGTCCTGGGTTCCCTGGAGTAGCCCACTCTTTTCCCACCAGATCTTCCCATGTCTTCAAAGGAAGAAACAGGCTTTTTACAATAGCATCTTATTTGAAATGTTTATTACTTCTTAGCCCAGCTGAGGAACTAAAAAATATTTATTAAAGCAAGGTACTTATAAGATCAACAGGCTGTCTCAGGACCTTGGAGAGCTCATTGCACTTAAGTAAAGCCTGAATTAACTTTCAGAAAAAGAGCTGGTGTTCCAGCAGTGGTGTAAACCAGGGGTATCAAATTCGCAACGTCACATGACATGTCACAACATATTGCGACTTTTTTTCCATTGCAGGCACTGGAGTGGGCGCGGTTTTGCCATGACGCATCCAGCCCATGGGCCAGCAGTTTGACATCCCTGATGTAGACCAACAGTTGCCAATGTGGTCTGGAAATCCATGGGAGTTCCTGGACTTTCACAGGTCCATAAAGTCAAATAAAGAAATATTTTAAGAATACTCCATTTTAATTTATAATACAGTAAATATCAAAAGATATAAGAAATAAACTATAGCTCTTTTGTGCTGCAAAGAGCCCTGAGATCAAAATGTTTGAGTAACAGTAGTTTGGCAAAATATGAGGCCTTGTGAATGTTGAAAGGCAAGTAAAGTTATCCCTTAAAATACTTTTGGGGGAAAATTTTATTCATAAGGGTATAAAAAGAATTTCCCAGCATGAAAATTTTATTTAATATGAAAAATATTAAATCATGTATTCTCTTTCACATCCTTTGTTCCCACGAGTGTTGGCAGTTATTTCTGATGCATCACAAGTACTCCTGACTGCTACAAAATTATATTTTAAGTGTTCTGCTCAAGAAAAGGGACCCATTCAGAAAAAAACACACCAAAAAGACTAGCAATAAACAACAATCCAGCTAAGAACTGAACATGAAGAAATTAAATTCAATGAACTTTTGCAAGCTGCATTTCATAGGATGGCCCTTGAAAATTGAAGGAAATGGCAAATGTCACTTGGGGGCTGCTTGCTATATTTTGTCTGTGTATGTAGTTATTTGGAATAAGAATTTAGCTTGAAGTTAACTGTACTATAATAATCTTTTCAAACTGGAATTGCATTTACTCTCTAGGTTGTATTTTTCTTACAGCTGAGAATTCTAGTTTTTTTGCCAATTTGTTACTATATGCTTATAGAATTTATGACAAGAATACAGGCAGTAGATTCCAGAATACATTGTTGTGTTCTTGTCTTTCTCTCTCCTTTTGCAGTAAAATACAGGGTCAGCTTGCCAGAATAATGATTAGAGCAATGACATTTCCAGTATATAAAAGTTGTGCTGCTGCATTCCAAATAATACTTTCACACCATGACCAATACCTATTTCCCCTCAGAATTATCTTTTTTCCCCTTATATATTATAAACCAATTATTTCTATTGGGGGTTTCCAATTAGTATATAAATTCAGTCAGTATACATGTATTCAAATTTTCTTTGATCAACATTTTACATAAGACCTATGTAATCTTGGGTTGTTATTGGTTTGTCTGTACAATAGTGACTCCCTGTAACCTGCTAGCTCTGGAAGTAATAAAACAATTGTTTGAATTCTCTCAAGTAGGCAGTTTCTTTCTTTTTTTAAAAAAAAATAAGTTTTATTAATTTTCCATTTTTACAAGACTTCAGGTATTTAAGGAAGCAACATAGTGCTTAGTCCAATAACATGCTTATCCATACATACATCAGTTTACATCAGTGGTTCTCAACCTGTGGGTCGGGACCCCATTTGGGGTCGAACGACCATTTCACGGGGTCGCCAAACAATGCAGTCCGCCATTTTTTTCCCCTTTTCCTTAGCTGTGCTACTCCCTTTTATTCTATTGGCTTTTGAAAGCCAATAGAATAGACTCTCTTGAATAGAGTCTAATTCTATTGGCTTTCAAAAGCCAATAGGAATTGTCCAGGCTGTCCCAGTCTACAAACGGTGCTGCACCAGTTGAGTAGTCCTCGACTTACGACTGGTTGAGTAGTCCTCGACTTACGATCGATTGGGGGTCGCGGCATTAAAAAGGTTGAGAACCACTGGTTTACATCATCAACAATTTTTTCTCTATTTCCCTTAGTTATTATACCAAATTAAAATTAATAGATTGCTAGTTATAACTCAATCATTTAAAACATTTATAAACAACTTTTGAATTATATGTCTCCAAATCCTGTTT
Source organism: Crotalus tigris (assembly GCF_016545835.1). Classification (NCBI taxonomy): domain Eukaryota; kingdom Metazoa; phylum Chordata; class Lepidosauria; order Squamata; family Viperidae; genus Crotalus; species Crotalus tigris. The sequence goes on from NW_024099112.1 coordinate 941,648, forward strand.
TTGACTTTTGTCTGGTCAATTACAATATTCCAGTTGGCTTAGTGCCCAACAACATTTAAGTTTTGGATAACCCACGGTTCCCTTATTTCGGCAGTGTTTCTTTATGTGAATTTTCCACCTCACTATATTACTAGGTAGTTGTTTTTTACGCCCAACTTTAGTATACAAAGCTTTGTACAGCTTAGGACCAAGTAATCTAAAGATTACCTGAATCTACCGCTATACAGTACAGCTTTACACTTTGCATGTTCAGCAAGATGCCTTTTGCAAGCTCTATCCCAGATACACTTAATATAAATAATATTTTTCAATAGTGGGGAGAGAGAGAGAGAGAGAGAGAGAGAGAGAGATTGCAAGTTGCTCAGAATCATTGGGGGGGAGAAGATTGTAAAATAAATAAAACATATAAAACCTCAAGTTATCTGTACAGGAGCTTTTCCTTAATATGTCAGGTATAGTCTCCCCCAAAGTAACAATACATAGTTTAATATGCATTTGATTATTTTCATTCTCTGTCATATTAAGAAATGCATTTTGATAACATATCAAATTGTTCTCCACTGATTTAGCAACAGATGTTTTCTAAGATAACTGCCTAATTATTCTCCTTACCCAAATATGTAACTACTTTAGTTTAGAAGTGGTTAATTTGATACAAACTTCACTAGCATAAACATAAACCGAAAATGTATAGTTAAATACATAATCAGTGTTTAACACACATTTGCTCAAGTCTTGAGCTTTCTTGTGAGATGAAAATACAGAGAAATTATTTTTTATCTAACATTTAATATTTCAGTTAATCTAATTTGTTCTAATAACTGGTAACACATTTATCTACTAGAGAAACCAGAGATTTTAATTATTAACTGGATTTCTGAACAAAACTTCAGTTACTTCAAACACCAAATAGTTATTTGCACATTCCTGTCTGTACTCTTTTATAGGTCACAGGCATTTCCTCAGCATTCATAAATAAAAAAAAAATCTTTCAAACATGCTTCAGCCTGTAAAAATAAACCATAATTCTGAACTATGTGCTACTGTGGGACTTCCTGAAAAAGAATACATTTTCCAACTTATTTTTTAAAAAATATTTTATTAATTTTAAGTTTTACAATCTTAAGTATTTAATAAACAACTTAGTGTCTGGGTTCCTTTATCATTCAGTAGTATATATTAACTTTCATTCAAAATATCCAATACTACACCATCCAATATTTCTCTGATCCTCTCTTCTTTCAATAATAATCATTTTCTCCCACTATGCAAGTATAATTTTTACTGCTATTAATACCTATACAATTAAATATAAACATCCTCATCACATGTTTCTAATGTTATACTGTGTCAATATCAGTTTATAATATCTTCTCTAACCAAAACATATCTCAAATGTATTTGCAATCAGAGTTCCCTTATTCAATCTGTATTGGTTTTTCTCGTTTTTTTTTCAATTTTAATTTCCCATCATATTCAAAATAACAATTATCATTTTTCTCATAATTAATTACATTTGGGTAACTAAAAGCTTCCCTTATACCGACCCTCTTAGTATTTTCATATTTCTTATAGAAAATTATGTTATCCTAGTTACAAATCACATCCTTCTATTTTATAATGGTCCTTTTATTTGTAACAATTGTCTATTCTTTTGATCATATTCAAACATCCATTAGATGGTATAATACCTCATCTAATTAGTAAGAATCTCTATTTTCTTCAGTCTTACTCTAGCTTTCTTCCTTTGCCAAATAATTTTGCAAGTCAGTACATTTAAGTCACTAAATATTTCTTCCTGTTTCTGTATATATTATTTGGAATAAAAAAGACAATTTAATTAAAGTGTTTTTAAAAAGCGCTTACTCCATTTATATTCATTAAACAGCCTCCATTTTCTTTCTCCTTCAGTTTCTCTTTTAGTTTCTTGTTCCCCAGTTTTCAGCATTTTTTTCTAACAGCTCTGTCATCCATTCTATCAATTCTTCTTCCTTGTCCTCAAATATGATCTGAAGTCTTGAAAAGTAAAATGTCTTTCCCATTTCTGGTGTTATATCTGGGTCTTCCAAATTTTTATTTATCTGCGCCTGTCTGTTGGTTTCTTCTTTCGAATCCTCTATCTTTATGTCAGTTTCCCCTATTTTTTCCTCTGGTTTCTCAGTTTCTAGTTCATTCTTTATGATCATTTTCTGAACGTTTTTTGCTTGTAAGTTTAAGTTGGAGAGTTGCTCATTTATATTATTTAAATTATTTTTAGTCTCCTCATAATTTAAAACAATTGTTTCTTGAATTGATTTCAACATGGAATGAATTTCTTTCTGGAGCCCATTTACATTTTCTTGTTGATTATCCATGTTTCTTCCAAAGAGAAATAATCCAGAAGCAACTTTCCCACTGTTTAATATTTCTTGATAATTCTTGAAACGAAAAGTCAATCAATATTTGTAATCCAGGCTGTCCAATTCAGAATGTTTCCTTCATACAGATAAAACAGCCCAAGGATTTTTTTTCCCCCTTTTCCCAGCTGCAGTCTGCAAAAGTGAAAGTTTCTAGGAACAACAAATTGTTGGTGGCTTCTGGCTGGTCACATAAATGTGGCCAGTCTTTCTTCTGCCGGTTTGAAGGGCTTCCTTGGATCAAACGGAAGGGCTGCTGCTCCTCCATGATAGACAAGGGTCCCCTTGTCGCCTCTCCAGGGAGACTTTAGACCCTTTTTAGGGTCCCCAGCAGAGCGAAATTGGACCTGGAAAACGGAGTCCCATTTCCCTGCGCCCATTATGCCATGACATCTAACCTGGCACATTTTCCAACTTTGTATCACCCAGCTTTAATGAATGCTGAGGAAATATTAGAAGGGCCAATGATCAATTCAGATAATCCTTCTGAGTGATGTTTGAGAAATAATGGGAACTGATCTGGCATCTTAATTTGCAAAAATGGTATAATGTGAGATAAGTGCTATAGGCTGTGTTCATATTCTCAAATCACACAAAATATGGCTTGCTTAATACAATGTAGAAGGAATCACAATTGACTACATGAAAACAATACAACAAAAGCAATGGAAATATTTCTGAGATTTTGGTTCTTATTTAGGTGTTAATTTTGCTTTACGTTTTTAGCTTATATACTTATATTTTGTTTATGTCTTCTAAATTTTATCTCACTCTTGGCCAGTAGAAAGCTAAGGTATTAAACAAGCAAACAAATAAATAAATCTGTTGTAAGTAAAAAAGTAGATTTTTGAATCATAAGTTATGTTGTGGACTTTATTAAATTTCAGAAATGCTATATAAATAAATCTAAAACAATTTCTTGACAACTCTTTATTTCATTTACAAGTTATTTAAACAGAAATAGTATGAAAGGTACAAAAATGTAAGTTTCTCCTTAGTCATATTTCATGAAACTATATTTGTTCCATATTTACACTGGCCCACAAAGTAAAGCAGTTGGTCATTTATCTATTCATTATTGTCTGCTTATTATATACAACTGTTTTCTCCAAACAATACTATTATTAAGTAACAATATGATGGCTGTTTATTTTTAATATTTTTTTTTATTTGTTCTCTTTGATATATTAACATGTGCATAAATGTTCTTGCTTGCCTTTTAAGGGCCTACAAAACATACCAAGCCTATAATATAACTGACTAGGAATTGCTCTTGAGTCCATTAAGTCTTTTGGTGTGGTAATTCATCAAGTGTAGAATGCTTTTTTCTTTTACTTATTTAAATATACTCTTCACTGAGAACACTGGCTGACACCTGGAAAGCTAATTATAGTATGATGCCTTAGTGCAGAGGTCCTCAACCTTTTGGGCACCAGGGACCAGTTCCATGAAGAAAGGTTTTTCCGTGGACCAGAGAGTGCCTGGTTTTGTGTGCTGCCTGCATCCTATGGATGGGGCTTTGCTTGTTTGTGCGGACCAGTTGCTGGCATGCTGCGGCCCGGTACCAGTCCACGGACAGGGGGTTGGGGACCCCTGCCTTAGTGTATACGTAAGATTTTCTCCTTACTGAACATCACAGCAATAGTATTAGAACTAGAAGTAAATGTCTATTCAGTAGACATACTAACAGTAAAATGTTCCAGTTTTGTTATTTGTGTGTTTCAAAATATACAATAATGTTACTAGGCTTCACATTAAATCTGTATATGCACTGAGCCTTATCATTACCATAATAGGTAAAACTATGTAGGAATACTTTGAAGTGTTGTCTTGTAGCTCAGCAGCTGTCCACCATTTAAAAAAACTTGATAAGATGCATGTATTAATTAACTCAGAAGATATTTTTCAGGGGGGGGGGAATAAAAGAATTCTTAAAACCTGCTAAAATTCTCAATGGATTCCTATTATAGCTGCAAGCTAAAGGACATTAAGAGAAAACGAGATACAGTACTTCTCAGCACCAGAAATAGTATTAGAATCCTGCTAAATGAGAAATTGTCTCATCTTTCCCTATATTACAAACACATTTGTAGGCCTTAAATATGCTTACACATATATTGTTACAGATACTTTCGGAACAACAGTTGATTAAGGGCAGAAAATAATGTCCTGACGTTAGCAAACACTCAAATGATGTCTTTTATGTGCTAAAGGTTGTTAAACTGTAATTTGTGAACTGTTAATTGAGAGTTCAGGTAGAAAGTCCATACAGAGAATGGTAAGGACAGCCGAGAAGATCATAGGAAGCTCGCTCCCTGGTATTCAGGATGCTGCTTATAAGCACTATGTGCTTAGAACTCAAAGTGTTGTTAGAGACTCCATATATCCACTTTAAGGTCTATTTTTGTTGCTCCCCTCTCTAATCCTTCCCTACTTCCCTCCTCTTTCTCTCCTCCCCTCCTACTCTCTTCCCCTCTCCTTCTCCTCTAACCATCCTACTTCCTCCCTACTCCTTCCTCCCCTCTCATCCCTCTCACACACATGAACGCAGCATAGGGGAAATGCCCAAGCATTTACCATGACTATATTATCATTACACACCCACTCACTCACCAACCCACCCACCCTCAACCCTCCCCCCCTCGCTTCCCAGAGCAGAGTACAGGGTTATTAATAAGAAAGTTAACAATAATAAAAAAAGAAGAAGAAAGAAAAAAAGAAAAAAAACATCATACTTAACCTTTAACTCCTCTTAAATTAAGTCATATAAACAAATCTCTACAACAGTTACTATAAAATTTACTCATAAAATAAATGAAACTTTATAGTCCCATATTTTTTCTGAATATAATCTATCCATCTTCTCCATACAATAATATCTTTCTTGTGTATGATCCTTCAAATAAGCAGAAATTTTTGCCATTTCTGCAAAGTTAGAAACTTTAAATATCCATTCTTTTAAAGTAGGCAACGAGCCATGCATATTTAATTTTTAATAAGAAAGTGGACCGGGCTTTCAAATCACATATTTTGAGGAGTGCCTTACTTCGAGTTTGGAAAAAGTATTATTATAGGTTAAACTATAAAATACCTATCTGGGGGATTCCTAGACATGCAATTGAGGGGATTTCTAAGGGGATGAACTTTGATAAAATTTCGTATAAATAATTATTAACTTGGTCAGGTTCGGATTGGCATTTAAAATCTCTAGATGTATTAAGGCAAGAAAATATTCTACAGTCATGGTTTCAATATTTACAAATAGTGGACAGGTGGACTGTAGATAAGAAAGAAGGAGTAACACTAGAAGATGGAAATCTGGTTATTCAGATTAAACATCAGAGTCAGGCCCATATAAAAAGAATTTACAATGCTTTAATAGAATTAGACTCTGAAACAGAATTGGTTAAAGACTGTATGATTAAAAGGGCTCAGAATATCCAGGATCTGATCCCATTGGACTTATGGGAGACAATTTGGATTAGAAATGTTAAATTTACACAAGCTCAAAATTTGAGGGAAAATTTTTATAAAATGTTTTACAGATGGCATTTAGATCCTAAAAAATTATCTTGTATGTATCTAAATTTACAACCCAAATGTTGGAGATGTGGTAATATGGATACGACATATTTTCATGTTTGGTGGAATTGTAAAAAGGTAAAGGCTTTTTGGATTATGATTTGGTGGAACATTCAAAAGATTTTTAAAAGGAAGATAAAGTTCACCCCTCAATTATTCCTATTGGGTATCTTTGTGGATTTAAATGACAAAGAAACTACTTTAATGTTGAATTTATTAACTGCAGCAAGGTTATTAGTAGGCTCGTATTGGAAGAAGGACTCGAGGTGGTGACCTTTTGAGAGCTGAATGAAACGAAATTTCATTTTAATGTACATTCAAAGTGATAATAAAGTTATTATTCTATTCTATTCTATTCTATTCTATTCTATTCTATTCTATTCTATTCTATTCTATTTCTATTTCTATTTCTATTCTATTGTCTCAATATGAAAATGAAATGTGCCTGATTAGTAGATTCCTTTGATGTTTCCACAAGAGATACTGTTCTTCTGAATCAGCATGTATCTGTAATATCTACCCAGTAGCTTTTTCCTGACAATACAAACATTGTGCTATGTTCTCTCTTGCAGAAAAAAAAGTTGAAGGACTTACCAATTTTATCAGAAACGTGAGGGGGTTGTATCTTGCTTGCAAAATATTATACGCATTTGCATTTTTGAAACAAAATACAAAGTAGTGGAGCTTTGGTTAATTTAGCAAGACAATATCTATTCACATTTTTCCTGGCAAATATTTTAGTACCATGAAATATGTGAAAGGCTAGCTATACTTTTTATTCTCTTTTTATGTTTCTTTTGTGCTTTCATTGTACAGTAGTGCTACATGACTGACTAGATTCCTCTTATTCTCTCACATCTTCTTTTAAACCTCAAAGGATTAAAAACACGGTGCTTTTAAAATACTTTTTCTAAAATGCTTTCGAAAACTCCCTCAATAGGTGCTATGACTGTTCTGCATTACAACCAAGGTTATTTTTAAATCTGTTTGCATTAGAAAACATATTTATAATGTCTTATGTATGTTACAGTATATGTTATTTTTATATACACTAATTTATAATATACCTTTTTATGCTTTAAATAAGTATGATCTTTTTCACTTTTGAATTAAATTCTTGGATAGAGAAAAAACTTAAACCTTTACAACAATCTTCTAAAGTAAAAGAAATAATTAAGAAGATTGGCTTTAAATTGGAAACCAGTATTATTTCCATGGTCTCAGGATTATTACAAATATTATTTCCATGCTCTCAGGATTCCAGTAATCTTCTATACCTGTCATGGTTATAGACACATTCATATATTCCTTGATTTCTGACCACAATAGGGTCCACAAAATTTGTCATGAAATGCAGCAATTGTTAATTGAATCATTGCCATCACATGACCATGGGGACACTGAGTAGTTGTTATTTTTTTCACCACCTCCATAACTTTAAACAGTCATGAATGAATGGTTGCAAGATGAAGACTACCTACAAACATTTTTTGTAGTAAATATCAAATTCTCTGTGATTTATTATAAAGATCTAAAACAAGAGTTAAAATCAAAATTAAATCTGTTAAAAATTAGAAGCCTGTTCAAAATTATGTGTTATTTATCTATCTACATACTAAAAAATTCTTGTTTCTATAAACTGGGTGAAATGGTGCACCATAGGGTAAAAGCTTTTCAACCAAGGTACCCCAACTAGGCTAACTTAACAGAATGCATCTAAAATCCAGGTCCCATGACTTCCATGGCATTGAAATTTACCAATTTTATATTAAAAAATGACATAAAATTATCAGAAAACATTTTACGAATAATACAAAATGTTGTAAAACATTTCCTATGGTCAACTCCTAATGTTTGACTGTGCTATACAATGCAAAATGGATTACTTTCAAGGCAGATGTCTCTTTTAAAGTACATTAGAAGATCTGCCTTGTTGAAGGCATTGAGGAATCTGGTAAGGAAATCTCTGAAATGATGACTCAATGGGTCATGGATTGCTCATAATACATGAATCATATTGCAGAGATACTGCAGCTAAAGCAGTGAGAGTGAGTTTATGATTCCTTTAGAAAAATCCATAATACTTCAATAATGTGGAATACAATGTGATCTTTTATTCCCACTTTATTCCCACTTTTTTGAAAGTCAGCAAGCTTTGAATTTCAGAATCTGAAATTCAAGCTCCTTATGTTTCCATTGATTTTTAGTTTCTGATAGCTTTGAAGATACCAACATCTTCAAAGGCTACTTATTTTTCTGAGGGAGACTTGTAGGGATAAAATTATTTTTGGTTGTCAACCATTACTTTTGCCTTTGCAAAGTTATTTCCTCCAAGATGTGCTGTTTCTTAGCTTCTTTAACACATTTTCTCTGCTTCCCTATATGTTAAACTGGATTGTGAAAAATATACATGCATCTTAAACTGCAGTGTTAGTTAGCCTGATCAAGCTAGCTAAAATCATTCAGCTGAAAGCCTTACTGTATTGTGTGATAAATCTAAGGAATGTTGCTTAGACTATTCAAAGCAAATAAAATACTGGTACATCCGCATCAATGTTAAGAAAGGATCAGTATTTCATCTTCAAATAACCATAACTCAATCAAATGTCATGTGGAAAACAGTACTAAATGATAAATTACTCATTGCTAAAACTGAACTTTCAACTCCAAGAGATTGCAAGTAAAATGAAAATAACGCCTCATGTTTCTTATCTCTCAATAGGTTAACCTAAGGTACATTAATTTGTATTTGTGTTCTCCAGATATATATGAGATGGCTGAGATTTATTTATAATGCTAGCAAATAAGTTTCTTTTTCGAGATTTGTATTAAACACACAACTTTACTAGCACTTTTGGCCAGGTCCTAGTGGAAAACATTCTATTCCTACTGCCATGATATTGTCTGTCTGTGTTTTATGCCAGATATGGGGAAAGGTATAATTTGAAACATTAAAAGCAAGCAATTATATATCTCCATACTTATCCTGAATTTTGTGAGGAAAATTATAGAGAAGTTAAAGTAAATATAACTACACAGAATGGTCATTGCTTGTGTAAACATTCAACAAAAATATAGAAGAGTTGTTTAGTAAGACATTCATTTTCTTGCTTTGCATAAATGTAGACCAATATTAACTATGGAGAATCTCCAGTGTCTCTTAGAGCAGGGGTCCCCAACCCCCGGTCTGTGGACCAGTACTGGTCTGCTGCATGCCAGCAACTGGTCCGCACAAACAAGCAAAGCCCCATTCATGGGATGCAGGCAGCAAACAAAACAATGCACCCTCCGATCCGCAGAAAAGCTCTCTCCACGGAACCGGTCCCCGAGGCCTGAAAGGTTGGGGGGCTCTGTCTTACAGCAAACTCTTTTGGACATAATTCCTATGTGCAATTGGTTTTTATTCAATAAAGGAAAAATCATATTAAAGAGAATATGAAATAGAATCCATTATCAATGTCCAAAGTGAGGCAAATATACACTAATCCCAGATGTCAATATATTTGCACTTCACAGAATAAAGATACTCAGAACTGTCGTCTTGACACTGCAAATTAATGTGTAGCATTATCCATATAAAAGTATGTCTCTTTGAATAGCTGATGCAAGATGGCCCACCCAACAATAAAAAGCTGAGATTAACCTGCACATTTTCAAGGAATGTAATAATTTTCTGTAATACTTATTAATATTGATTCCAAAATGGAATTGATAGTTGAGATTCTAAAAGGCAGAAATTATCCACCACTTTGATATCTTCATTATCTGTGTTATGGCTAGCTCCTGGTCCTGTTAGTCTTTTTTAATATTTAATCTGAGCTCTGTTTTTTTTCCTCTGTACTTGATTTTAATTATCCAAGCTTGCAGACTATTTGCATTTTCAGCTACCAGTGCCATCATCATGATATGGGTTATTAATGGTTCTTCCTCCAATTTTACAACTATATTTATCTTCTCCAATACAGCTTCCTTCAATATATATTCCACACATAGGCTGAATAAAGTGAAACAGTGAAGGGGGGGACATAAATTTAATAAATACAGGTAGTCTTCGACTTATAATCAGTCACTTCACAGCCAAAGTTATGGTGGACCCCCCCAAAACATATAATCCACTTCTGAAGTTATCGCTGCTGCAGCATCCATTTTCATTCATCCTTAAGATAAGGGGCGTTGTCTTACCTGAACGCCTTTTCTCAGCATGACAATGGAAAATCCATTGTAGGTGAGAAGCAGTCTGGGCTTGTGTCCCACTCTCTGATACTATGCATTGGAGGACCCTCCTGCCAAATGAGGCCTCCGCCGACGCAAACTTATCTAGCTTAAAGTGTCTTACAAAAGGGGAAGGCGACGCCCACGTCGCTGCCCTGTATATTTCTTCAACTGGCACCTGAGTTGCCCACGCTGCTGATGTTGCAGTGCTGTGAGTGGAATGGGCGGTGATCTGATTAGGAACTGGGAATGATTGCCTCTGGTATGCTCCTGCGATGCAATTCCTGATACATCTGACGATTGTGGATGCCGTGACCCTTCAACCCTTTGAGTGAGACTGGAAGGATACGAACAGGGCCTCAGACTTGCAGAAAGGTACAGTTTGTTTTATGCAATGCCTTAAGGCCCTGTGAACATCTAAGGCAGGGGTGTCAAACTGCCGCCCAATGGGCCAGACGCGTCATCCCAAAACTGCGCCCACCCCATTACCGGCAATGGAGAAAAAGCTCCAATACGTCGCGCGATGTAACATGACATCGCGAGTTTGACATGTCCGATCTAAGGTATACCATTTGCATTCATGGGAAGGCTGAGGGCAAAAATCTGCTAGCACCACTTCCTGCGTCCTGTGGAACAAGGAATTGACCTTGGGAATGAAGGAGGGATCCAGTCGTAGGATCACCCTATCTGCGTGGAAGATGCAGAGGTCTTCCATAACTGATAGTGCTGTCAACTCTGAAATGCATCTAGCCGAAGTTACGGTGACCAGAAATGCGATCTTAAGTGTCAGGTGCTGTAAGGAGCAGGTCCGGATAGGCTCAAATGGAGATGAGGTGATGGCCTGTAGGACCTTGGATAGATCCCAGGAGGGATATCTGTGGACCACGGGTGGTCTGTTGTTCGTTGTGCCCTTAATGAAAGATCGCACCATAGGGTGTCTGGCCAGTAGTTAAAAGTTGCCATATGTTAGGATAGTGGACAGTGCGGCCACTAATCTGGGAATTGTGTTGGGTGCTAAACCTCTCTTAAGCCCCTCCCACAAGTAGTCTAAGATCCTTGGAATAGCATTTTAGAAGGATCTAACTGCTTGCGCATGAGCTACAGTAATTTCTCCACATGGAATCATAAATTCTGTTAGTTGTAGGCCTTCTTGAGGCCTGGATCGTGGTAATGATGTCTGACAAATAAGACTCCCCTGTCAGGAGGCTCTGTTCAAGTGCCATGCAGTCAGTTGAAGCCACTGTGGCTCTGAGTATTGTAGGGCCCCCTGGTTGTGGGAGATTCAGTTGTGTGGAATCCTCCTTAGAGGAGATACTGAAAGACTCACGAGGTCGGCAAACCATGGCCGTCTTGGCCAGTGTGGAGCAATAAGTATCACCTCTGCTTGTTCCTGCAGTATTTTTCTGATGGTTGCTTGCATCAGAGGAAGAGAGGGAAAGCATATAACCGTCCCCTGGGCCAAGGCCCCCAGAGCGCATCTGGTTCGATGCTCTCGAGATAGGTAGACCTCGTACTTCAGTGTGTCTATCACGGCTCTCAGATGAAGAAGGCAGGTTGACGGAACTGTCTGACTCTTCTGGAAATTTACTGAGAACCCGTGGTCTTGAAGAGTTCTTAGGGTCAATGACAGTTCTGACTGTGCCGCTTGTACTGATGAGGATTGTATGAGAATGTCATCTAGTTAGCACTGGATACACACGGGGATGGTTCGTAAATGCACGGCCAGTGCCACCAGTACCTTTGTGAACACTCTGGGGGCCGATGACAGTCCAAAGGGTAGAGCCCTGTATTGAAGATGTCGGCCTGCATAATAGAACCTGAGAAACGTCCGATGCTCGGGAAGTATGGGGATGTGAAGGTAAGCCTCCGTCAGATCTATGGATGTCACGAGGCCTCCCCTCCTGATGCCGGCTAATATGGACTGGAGAGTCTGCATTTTGAATTTTCTGTATGCCAAGTGATTGTTCAGACTTTTTAGGTCTAGAATTTCTCTCCATCCCCCCGAACTCTTTGGGACTATGAATAAGATGGAGTAGAATCCCTGTTCTTGTTGCCCCATTGGTACCGGTTCTATAGCCTGAATGTCCAGGAGATGCTGGATGGCCTCCTTGATGAGGCCCCTCTTGGTTGGATCCTTGGGTGATTCGGGGACTTGGAGGTGAATTCCAGTAAGAGGCCGAATCTGACAGTGTTTAGGACCCAAAGATCCGTGGTGGTGGCTTGCCATCTGTGTGCAAAAAGGGCCAGCCTGCCACCAATGGGGGAGCTTTCCCTGTCACTTGGATTTATGAAAGGGACGGCCCCCGTTCCTCAAAAGGGCCGCTTCGACTGGATTGCTGCCTATATCTGTCCCTGTTGCCGGATCTGTCGACCTGTTGGTCTGATCTGGGCTGATGGGGCAGGAAAAAGCAGGAGGCTCTGGACTTGCTTCAGATCTGAAGGGTTGTCTGCGAGCATAGGTAGAGACTCTCCTCTCAGACTTCTTTGAGAGGTGAGCCAGGACCTTGCGTTCGTTCTTGTTTTCTATTAGGTAATGGCTTAGGGCTTCATCGAAGAGTAGGCCACCCTTATAAGGCACAGCGGCCAACCAACACTTAGCCTTGATGTCAGCTCGCCATTGTCTGAGCCACAGTAATCTGCGTGCTATGATGTTGGACGCTATTACTCTGGCAGAGTAGTTTGCGGCGTGTAATGATGAATCTGCTATGAATTCAGCTGCTGCCACCAACCTCCTTAAATCATGGTGGGTTCCCTCCTCCTCTGGGGAAATCCTGGCCTGGAGTTGGCACAGCCAAAGCAACGAGGTCCTAGTGAAAAAAGAGTTAGATATGGCTGCCCTGATCGCCCATGCCAAGGCCTGATGTGTTCTGCGGAAAGTTCCGCCTTCCTGTCTTCTGACTTCAAGGTCTCCGCCGCGTCCCCAGATACCGTGGATGGTGAAAATAGAGCCGCCAGTGGCTCATCTACTGCAGGGACCTCTATTACCTCTGATAAAGCAGGATCAATGTTGAACAGCTTCTTTTCTGTCCCCCCCCCATTGAGGGGAAAGATCCTGGTGCCCCCCCAATTTTTCTGAATTGTATTTAAAAAGTGAGGACGGGATATATTGTTGTGTGTAGGTGGGTTCCGAAAACACCCTGCTGTTCGTGTCCTGACATGCAGAGGGTCCCTCCTGGGGGATCCTTGGCCTCTTAATCTTTGCCGTGATTCTGGCCTTGTGGAGCAAGGATTTAAAGAGGGTCGGATTGAAGAGGTCTACAAACGGTGGGGGATCTGAGGATATATCTTCATCCTCTGACAGCCCCTGATCCGTTTGCTCGTAGTCCCCTTGGGGGATCTTCTGCTTCTGGAGGAACAAGATGGTGAAATTGATCCCAGGTATGCCGTAGCTTCCTCTTGGGAAAGGTAGGATCGGCCTCTTGAAACAACTGACCCCGGTCTGGACCTATGATGCATTGTAGAGGCAATGCCCTGCGCGACGGCCTGAGATATCAGGGACTGTAAGTGTTCTGATGATAGGGCTCCCTGATTGTCGGTGGGGCGAGGCCCCTCTGCTGAGTGTGTACCGGGTGTCCCCGGACTCTCAGACCCCTCGCTTAGGGGGGGATCCTGTCTGTTCTGCCTCGGCCTCTGTTTCCAGAGGCTCCTGAATAGACTGCAATGGGCCAAAAATCTCATCTTCAGTGTAAGCAGGGGGAACTAATCCGTCTCCAGCTGTGTTTTGTCTCTTTTGGGCTCTAGAGAATTGTTTCTCCAAAGCCTGCTGTCTTCATTTTGCCTCCTTATCAGCGGCCTTGGAAGATCTTTTGCCAGATATTGCTTTGGCCTTGATCCTTCCCGCTGCTTCTTGATTGGATGATCTTGGTCTCTTACGTCCAGGAGGACTAATGGAGGAGTCCTGCGCTGCCTAAGGAGCAATGGTGTCTGCCACTGACACAAGAGATATCTCAGCGTAGGAACTGAGAGGGATCTTGAGGTGAGAGGTCAACCTGGTGATGACTGGAAACAGTCCAAAATGGCAAGGCCAATTAATGGTACAGCCACACCTCTGTGCTCTCTTAATCCAACACTCTGTTGTGCTGCTGGTAGCGGCAAAATCAAATTAATGATATGACCCGCACGCAAATGTTGGGGAGACAGCTCAGGAGGTCGTGACTCTTCCTCTTCTCTTTCTCTTCTTTTCCTTTTTTTAAAAGCGTCGTAATTGAATTTGTGCCGGATAGTGAGTAACTCAGCAGGTATGGGGGAATGGCATTATCCTGTACTGGGAAGGTTAGCTGAGGAAGGGCGACATGCGCTTCCCTTCCCTCCCCCCCATTCAAGACCTTTCTGGTCTGATCACGTTCCTGTCTCAATTGGAGGGAGAAATTGAAATTATTCACCTTGTGCCGGTCTGATCCAGCTGCGGCTTACCAGCGCTGTGCTTCAGACAGCAACTGATGTCCAGCCTGTTGGAATCTGAGCGGGAGCTGGCTAGCCGTTCGTTTTGAAATTTGCGGCTTGAAAATGGCGGCCATAAGTCTGTCCTATCAATGGTGGCCGCTCTGAAATCACTCCCTACAGCTGGGGTGAGATGAATTGATATCGAGCAGTCCGGCTGTTCCGCGGAGGCTGGGTATGGCTTCTCTCCACCCACAGGGGAAGATTCCTCCCTCCCGCTCTGAAGCCACATGGTGCCAAAATGGTGACCGGCTCTTTGTTACCCCTCCGATAATCCGCTGGGGTTTGAAGAAAGCCCCGCAGATCTGCTCCGATCAGCTGGGAATGGCAGCAAACAAACGGCTGCTCGTTTTCCACCCCCCCTTAAGTAAAAGGCAAGTAAAAAGGATAAAAATAACCTAATCTACTGATATGATCCTAGAGCCAAGTTTATGTGTGTCCTCTCGGGCGAAAGTCAAGACTGGGGTCCTGCTCCAGGGAGGGAGGCGTGGCAACTTGGCTGACTTAGTCTATCTGGGCAGAAGACAAAGCTAACCCATTGGTGGATTCTCCACTCGTCATGCTGGAGAAACTGCAGGAACACTGCAGTGTGCTTCATCTATCTTCCCTCCCATCAGGTTCCAGCAAGCATTTTCCTTCCCCAATGACTGCCTACTGGTCTTAGGCCTGATTCCGACTTTCTTCTTCTGCTTTATCTTAACTTAAAACTTGGGACATAAGCAGTTAATAATCTGCTCCACAGTCAAAACCTGAGCCAACCTGTACTGTTTACTGTTATAACTGTATTATTTTACCAACAATACAGTCAAACTGATTTCTGTGTACATCTTCTTGTGATATCCATGAATACAGTATTGTTTTAGTTGCTTGAAGATTGTTAGCAATGAAGAAATTGTTAACCTATTCTCCTGCTTCATTTCAGATTCCTAAAGAAGATAATACAATTAACAGTAGATTTTCTTTCTTATTTTCTGAGAGAACTGGGTGGATTAAGAAGTTTGAAATATAAACAATTTTTTCCAACTTTAGCATTCCAATCTTTAATCACAAATAGCACATCTTGCTTGAAAGTTCTGTCAGTTGTTAACTGACTTTGATAATTAAACTCATCAACCCTTCTTCTGTATCACTGGCTGGAATATATACTTGGGTGATCATCATATTAAATATGACAACAATGGAAACTAATCAAGGAGAGAAGCAACCTAGAACTAAGGAGAAACTTCCTGACAGTTAGAACAATTAACCAATGGAACAACCTGCCTCCAGAAGCGGTGAATGCTCCAACACTGGAAGTTTTTAAGAAGAGACTGGACAGGCATTTGTCCGAAATGGTGTAGGGTTTCCTGCCTGAGCAGGGGGTTGGACCTGATGACCTCCAAGGTCCGTTCCAGCTTAATAATAATAATAATAATAATAATAATAATAATAATAATAATAAAAAACATCCACATCTGTCTATCCCAGGTCCTGGGTAAGGACTCAATAGGTAGACAAAATGCCAAATCCAGTCTGAACATCTGGCTGACTGTGCGATGATCCATAATAATATTATTATTATTAATAATAATAATTATTATTTGATCACTGATTGCATTGTAGCCAAATATTGTTTTTGTCATTCCTGTCCTGACTATAAAAGCAACACAATTCATCTTTGTTTTTCATGTCCTGAGAAGTAAACATGGATTTTCCTAAATACTCTAATTTTAAAGTGTCCAGTTCCAATCCATCTCAATTTGCCGATGCTAAAGACATCAATATGCATAGATTCATTTCATCTTTCTGTACTGTTCATTCTTCTCATGTACCCAATCTAATTATTTTGCAGCTTTGGATTTTCGTTTCCTATATGGCAACATCAGCAAGAACACCTTCTGAAGGCTTTAATGTAGCCACATCATAAGTGCTATTAGTACCCTGAAAGATCTTCACCCTTCCTCAGTAGTGTGTTGAGTGCCATATGTCCTGAGAAGCTCATCATCCAGGACTACATCATGAATCATTTAATATTTTCTATCCATGTTACTTTCTTGGTAAAATACAGAACTGGTTTACCATTGCCTTCCCTCGCAAAGTCTGAAATTATGCCTTTGCTGTTATCATTAAAGTGATTATCCATTTCTAAAATCTTTCTGTATTGCTGCTGCCAAATGTAGGTGCCTGTCTGCTTTAGCTGGAGAGCTACCGGTAGATGACCTTCATGCTTAAAGTGATGCCTGCTGGGGTAATATACTTTTAGTATATACATCCATCGTTTTTTATTGAACCTCCCAAGTATATTCCACCACAGTAAAGTAGCACAGCAGAACTTGAAAGGGAATGAATCAAATATATTCATATATTTTATATTGCAACCATCTTGGAAATAGACAGATGTTACTTAGTAAAATATTAGCAAACATTAATAGCAAACATTAATCTTTATATACTACAAAATGGCCATACATTTTAAAGTATCCATTGCCATAAAAGATCCCAGCACATGTAAAAAGCTAGAGCAAAAAAGAGAGTTATAATCTTTCTTCATGATATACTAAAGAAAAAAAAGGTGAACATTGTTTGTGGTGAAGTTCATAGATTCCAAAGGACCTCAGAAATAATATGAGATATAGGGATTAGGAAAGCTGGGAGCAGAAAGAAGAGACTTAGGGGAGGGAGGGGGAGAGAAAGACATGGGAAAGTAAGCAAGAAAGGAGAAATTAAATAGTATGGGATAGGGAAAAAATAAAATAAATAAATTCAAAAATATTCATGTATGCAACTATGCATGGACACATAAGGGGGGGAGGGATTTGTGATATTTTGTATTTTGGGATTTAATCATTTTCTGGCGGAATCCAGCATATTTTCAAAATTTCAGTTATATACATGGCCTTTAAAAATGACACACTTATGGTCTATGTATTCTTATTCACAATCAGTACTGGCCACTGTATTCTAGAAGCAAGGAACAGCATATTGAATAATAACTGTACAGATATACACCAGATTGTATTTAATTCCTATTCTTACAAAATTATCTGCTTTTTTTCTTAAGCCAAGACTGAGGCTGGGAATTTCATAAAAATATTTTATGTAGTAATTATATTTACTGCTGATAACTTATCACATTTATATAAACTATTATATTTATCAATATTTTCAGAATCTCAAAATCTATTTTGTATTATCAATATAGGTCTACTAGATCGTTTAGAGAAAAAAGTATCTACATTGAAAGAATTCATGAGCATAAGCAGCCATTAATAGATGGGCTTATATTGGGAAATTTAATTTCTAAACAAATAAAATCTCAAGCATTCACTTCCTTTCATAAAAGGAAAAAAGCTTCATAAGCAATGGGCCATGGAAGGGGTGTTGTCTTACCTGAATGCCTTTTCTCAGCATGGAGATGGAGAATCCACCAATGGGTTAGCTCTGTCTTCCTGCTCATTAGACCAAGTCAGCCAAACTTGCCACACCTGTCCTGGGCTAGGACACACCCAGTCTTGACGAAGGCGAAAGCCACTGACTATGGTCAGACGTGTTGGCTCCCAGATCCCTAGCCCTGGCCCAGATGGACCTCAAGGGGTGGGAGGTGTAGAAGGTCGAGGGAACTGTCTGGCTCTTTTGTAAGTTCACCGAGAACCCGTGTTCCTGGAAGACGAGAGGTCCGACTGGGCCACCAGACAGGAGGATGACTGGATGAGAATGTCATCCAGGTAGCATTGGACGGGTACTGGCACCAGTCTCAGATGTGCGGCGAGTACTGCCAGGATTTTTGTAAACACCCTTGGAGCTGACGAGAGGCCGAAAGGCAGGGCTCTGTATTGGTAATGATGGCCCATATAACAGAACCTGAGGAATCGCCAGTGGTCGGGGAGGATGGGAATGTGGAGATACGCTTCCGTGAGATCTATGGACACTAGGAGGTCTCTGTTTCTTACGCTGCCCAGGATGGATTGGAACGTTTGCATCTTGGATTTTCGGTATGCAATATGGAAATTTAGACCTTTGAGATCTAGGATCATCCTCCATCCTCCTGAGGCCTTGGGAACCACAAAGAGGATGGAATAGAATCCCCAGCCCCATAGACAAGCTGGCACCGGTTCTATGGTTCTTATATCCAAGAGATGTTGGATGGCCTCTTGCATGAGGTCCTTTTTGACTAGGTTCTTTGATTGTGGGCAAGAAATGAAGCGTCCTGGTGGGCTGGACACGAATTCTAGAGCCAGACCATGTTGAATGGTTTGGAGGACCCAGGAGTCTGTGGCGGTGGCTTCCCACTGGTGGGGAAAGAGAGTCTGCCACCTATGGGGGGCAGCTCAAGAGTCACTTGGACCTTCTAAAGGGGCAGCCTGCCCCCCGAAAGGGCCGCTTGCCCTGGTACTGCTGCCTGGGTCTGGAACCCGATCTGTCAGATGGGTGATCCTGTCTAGCCGTGAAGGGGCAGGGGGGCTGAGCGGGACCTGGGCCTGTTCCTGACCAAAAGGACTGCCTGTGGGTGTATGGGCTGGCAGGCCTGTCTGCCCGCCTGCTGAGGTAGGACAGCACCTTCCGCTTATCCTTATTCTCGGTCAAATAAGGTGCTAGGGCCTCTCCAAACAGCTGACCCCCTTGATAGGGGGCCGCAGCCAGACGCCACTTAGATTTGGTGTCAGTTTGCCAATTCTTTAGCCATAGTAGTCATCGAGCTGTGACATTAGAGGCCATGGTTCTGGAGGAAAACCGGGCTGCATGCAGCATTGCATTGGAGACGTATTCCGATGCAGCAACTAGCTTGCTCAGGTCTTGCTAAGTGCGTACCTCCTCCGGAGGGAGTCTGGCCTGTAGTTGACGGAGCCAAAGGAGGGAAGTCCTAGCAAAGAAAGATGCGCAAGTAGCCGCCCTTATCGCCCACACCGCCGCCTGGTGAGTCCGGCGGAAGGTCAATTCCCATCTCCTGTCCTCAGTCTTCAATGCCTCGGCCATATCCCCTGACACTGTAGACAAGGTTCATCCACCTTTGGCACCTCCAGTGCATCAGTCAAGTTTGGTGCTGAGCTGAACAGTTTCCTGTCCGTTCCTCCTGGAGGAGGGAAGGTGCCAGGTGAGACCCATTGCTTCTGAACCACGATCAAGAAAAGAGATGGACAAGGGATATGGCATTGAGTCACGGGCTCAAAAAAGACCAGGTTTGGATCTGAGCTGGGCGAAGGGTCTGACTGGGAATCCTGATCAGGCCCTATATTGGCGATAGTGCTGGCCTTGCAAAGCAATGGGAAGAAAAAGGCCGGGTTAAAAAGACCTCCAAATGGTGGAGGGTCTGGGGGGTAGTCTTCCTCCTCTGCCCATGGTATGTCTGGTTGGTAGTACTCCGCAGGAGATGAGGCCCTGCTATAAGAGGATCGGTATGGAGAGGAAGGACAATGGTAGTTGGGTGCACCCGACTGGAAAAAGTAAGGTGGAGGGATAGATGTACCTGACTCGTTTCTAGGCGTGTGTTAAGACCTGGTGGCAAGAGAAATCATACCCTGTAGGCGATCATCAGAGGGGGCGCCCTCGGGTTCAGTCATCCTGAGCCCGGCAGCTGTGGGGGTAAAGGTGGTGTCAACAATCCTACCGGACCCCTGAGCCCGAATGTGGGACTCATGGTGTCAATGGTGGTTGGTGGATGGTTGGATCTCGATCTACCCCAGAAGAAGAGAGGTGTGTGGGAGTTCCCTCCAGGAACCAGACCCCTTGAGCGGACGTTGAGGGTCCCAGGGAGAGGTCAAAACTGGAGGCCTCCATCCGCTCCTCCTCTCCCTTGACCTGCCTCTACGCTTTGGAAAATTCCTTCTCCAAAACCTGGCGCCTCCTGTTAGCCTGTTTTTCTGCCAATCTGGAAGGCTTCCTTCCAGAAATGGTCTTTGCCTTGGCCTTGATCCTGCCTGCTGCCTCCTGCTTGGAGGATTTGTGCCTTTTATGGCTAGTGGATGGGGAGATGGGGTATCCTTGGCTTGGGACATCGTGGAATCCTCCATCCTGAGGTGAGCTATCTCAGGTAGTGCTGAGAAGGAACTCTGGCAGTGGTTCAATTGGGTTAGATTAGTGCAGTTGGAGTAGGGGAATGCTAAGGCAATGATGGGCTTGATTCATCCTACTCTCCTGGCTACCTGAACAAAAAGCCCATTAACAGTCCGATCACACCTACGGCCGCGGCAAAATCATGGTGTGATGACAGCCAGCTTGCTCGTAGGGCACTGGTGATGATGATGCCAAGGGTGCGAAGCGTCAGCACCTTTGCACAGCAGGTGGCTCTACATAGGCGGCAGAGACCCCAGCGTGATGAGAATCTGCACACACGTAGCCCACAAGGTGGTGCCAGGTACGTAGTGAGGCACCAGTTGAGGCCTGTGCTATCCGCACTGGAGCAACTGCTTTTAGATTAATGAGGCTAATTAATTAATTAATTAATAGATTAGGTTAATTTATTTGGGGGGTGATTATCCTGAGCCCCCCTGAAGATGAGTCCAGACGGACTCCTGTGACCCCTCCGCCCTTCGTGAAAAGTGGAGTAGGCCTTGTCTAGGCCCGTTGGCAATGGCGGCCCGTTAAAATGGCGGCTGCACCCGTCTGAATGCCCGAGCGCAAAAGGGGCGTTGTCTTACCTGAACGCCTTTTCTCAGCAGGATGATGTAGAGTCCAATGGATGGGTTCTATGACAGCCTTCCTGCCCTTTCATGTAGCGTCGTAAATCCTGTTAGTGGACGCTCTTCGTGATGCCTGTATGATTGATATCACCCCTGCCGAATAAGATTGTTTGGCTAAGCTCTGCCGCTCAAATGCCAAGCGGCTAGTTGTAACCACTGGGGATTTGGGTGCACAAGCTTGCCCTGGCTGAGTCTTACCCTGTCCGGGGGAATCCTCCACGGGGGTGATATCGAAAGGTCCACGAGGTCGGCAAACCACGGGTGCCGTGGCCAATGCAATGCAGACTATCTCTGCGCCTTCCAGGATCAACTTGCGTATGGTCGCCGGTATTAAGGGCAGCGGTGGGAAGGCGTACAGGAGTTGTGCCGGCCACCGACACCTGAGAGCATCCGTTCCCTCTGTTCCCGGAGACGAGAATCTGGAGAAGAACCTGGGGAGTTGTGTGTTCTTGTGATTGGCAAATAGATCTAGATGCGGTTGTCCGAATCTCCGGGAGATCTCCTCGAACAGAGCCGGATCCAGACGCCATTCCGACTGGTCCACCTTGGCTCTGCTCAGGGAGTCTGCCTGGGTATTCGTCTCCCCTGAGATGTGTTCCGCTCTGATGGAACTCACATTGGCTTCTGCCTATCGAGCCAGAGCCAATGCCTCCTTCATCAGTTCCACTGATCGTGTTCCTCCCTCCTTGTTTACATGTGCCTTGGCTGCTACGTTGTCTGTTAGTACGAGGATGTGCCTCCTTGTTACTAGGTGTGAGAAGTGGCGAAGAGCCAGGTGGATGGCCCGGAGCTCTAGCCAGTTGATGCTGCGTGACAGGTCCTTCTGTCCCCACTGGCCCTGTGCTATCTGGGTTCCCAGGTGAGCTCCCCATCCGACCAAGCTCGCGTCTGTCGTGAGTGTGACCCTGTTCGGTTCCCTGAATATGCTCCCCTTGAGTACCGTGGGGGATAGCCACCATTTTAGTGATCTCATCACCTGTACTGGTACCAACACTCTCCTGTTGGAGGTGCTGAGGTTCCTCCTCTGGTAGGGTAGAAGGAACCACTGCAACTCCCTCGAGTGGAGCCTTGCCCATGGGATGATGCCCATGCAAGATATCATCTTTCCCAGGAGTTTCGAGAGCTGTATCAAGGGCGCTCTCCTGATCTTTTGAATTTGGTGAATTAGCTTGGATATGCTGATCAATCGCTCCTGGGAAAGGTATACCCTGCACTGTGACGTGTCTATCACTGCGCCTAGGTGTTGCAGTCTCCTTGAGGGGGTGAGGTGGCTCTTGCTTAAATTGACCGAAAATCCATGCCCCTGTAGGGTTCGGATTGTGGTTCTGAGATCTGCCCTTGCTTGTTCCTGAGATCTGGACTGAATCAAGATGTCGTCCAGATAAAATTGTACCCGAACCGGCATCAACCTGAGATGGGCTGCTATTACAGCTAGGATTTTGGTAAATACCCTTGGTGCTGAGGATAGCCCGAAGGGTAGGGCCCTGTATTGGTAATGCCGGCCCGCGTAGGTAAATCTGAGGAATTTCCGGTAGCTGGGATGGATGGGAATGTGTAGGTACGCCTCTGTGAGATCTAATGAAGATAGTAGATCGTCTTCCCTGACGCTGGCTAGGATGGATTTCAAGGAGTGCATCTTGAACTTCAGGCCCTTTAGGTCCAATATTGCTCTCCACCCTCCTGATGTCTTTGGGATAACGAAGAGGATGGAATAGAATCCTCTTCCTTCCTCTTCCTTTGGTACCCTCTCTATGGCTTGAATTGACAGGAGGTGAGTTATGGCCGAAGTTATCAGCCTTGTCTTGTGTGCCTTTCTGGAGATGGGGCATCTGATGAACCGGTTTGGTGGGGGAGAGCAAAAGTCTAAGGTCAGGCCATGCCTGATCGTTTCCAGGACCCAGGCGTCGGTAGTGGTCTGCTCCCAGACCTCGATGAAGTTTTCTAACCGACCCCCGATGGGAGTGTCCTGTTTGGCGTCACTTGGTACGCTTAAAGGATCTGCCTCCCGCTCCCCTATATGGATGTCTGGACTGGAACTGGCCTCTGGCTCCCGGGCTTTGGCGATCCTGGGGTCGATCCTGCCTCGGGTAGAAGGATCGTGAGCCTCTGGGCCAGTCCCAGGATTGCCCTGATCGAAAGGGCTGTCTCCATTCCCAGGGGCTTCCTGAGCGGAAGCCCTGTCTCCGGAAATCTTGACTGCCTCTCCTGTCTAACTTTTTTGATGGATGTACTAGGATTTTCTTCTTGTCTCTGCCTTCGCTGACATGTGGGTCCAATATGGACCCAAATAGGGCTTCTCCACTGTATTTGGACGTCGAGAGGCGCCATTTGGACCTCAGGTCCGTCTTCCAATTTTTGAGCCACAGTAGCCTACGCGAGGCCACCGTGGCCGCAATGGATCTTGCCCCATACTTCGTTGCGTACAGTGAGGCATCAGACACGAATTGAGAGGCCGCAAGGAGCTTGGCCAATTTTGGTGTACTCTGACCTGGTCTGGAGGCACCGTGCACTGCAGTTCCCTCAGCCACATGATACAGGCCCTCGCGAAGAAAGAAGATGAAGTGGCTGCTCTGGCCGCCCAGGCTGCAGCCATGTGGGAACGACGGAGTGAGTGTTCAAATTTCTTCTCCTCAGGTTTCAAGACCTCCGCCATGTCTCCTGGAATCGCGGAGGTAGAAAATAATGAGATCAAGAGGTTATCTACAGCAGGAACCTCTAACATGTTCGAGAAGGAGGGAGATAGGTTGAAAAGCTTTCTTTCCGCGCTATTAGGTGCCGGTGGGCTTGCAAGTGAGGACCATTGTTCCTCCACCGTGGTCATGAAGACCTCCGGGCATGGAATGTACTTATCCTGTGGAACCTTTTTGGCAAATAGAGGATTGGCCTCCTTGCTTGTAGTGGGTTTCTCTTCCTGTACTGATGTCAGGCTGACCGTAGAGACTGCCTTTAACAGGAGTGATTTTAGAAGCGCTGGATTAAAGAGGCCAGAGCTCGTCGCCTGCTCAGCTGCGGTCTCCTCATCCTCCGAAAGGGGCATGTCTGACATATCGAGGTCTAATGAGTCACCCTCTCCTATCTGAGAGGAAGTCTCAGAAATGTTGGTAGGGGGCAGCCTAGCTCGTCCCTTATGGGGTGTGTGAAAGGCCACTTGCCCCTTGGAAGCCATGAACTGGGACAAGGCATCCTGCATGAATGCCTGAAATTGTGCCGACCATATGTTCTCCTGCGCTTTGTCACTGGGGTGACGCGCTGGAGTGTGGTCGGGTGAAGAAGCTGGTGAGGAGGGATTGGAGGAATCTAACTGTTTAGTTTCCCCAGGAGGAGACCAAGTCTTGAGCACTTCCTCGGCAGTAGGTTCTGTGCTGGGTGCCACCACTGGGACAGGGGAAACCATATTTGTCCCATTGGAATTGGTTCTCTGTGCTCTGCTAATTTGTCTTTCTAAAGCCAAATGTCTCCTCAAAGCCTCTCGCTCAGCCGTTTTAGCTTGTCCCTTCTGAGTGAGGTGCTTTGTTTTAGCCTTCTTCTTCCCCCCCACCTCTGATTCAGAAGATCTGCGTTTTTGTTGCTGCTGTGGGGGGGACAATTGAGGGACCTGTGTGACTGAATACGAGACATTGTCTGCCATTGTGCCAGACACCCCGAGTAGGCAATGCCTGGAGCAGGGGGATAAGATACGCAGATCAGATGCAGATACTTGGGGCTGTTGCCCTCTTCTGCCTATACAACAATGGCCGGACAGGCAGGGTCCTTTGGACAGAAGATCCTGCAAGGCAGTGACTAAAGGTCACTATAGGAACAGTCAGATAAAATATTCCTCCTCACCTCCTCACCTAGTCCAGACAAAGTGCAGTTTGTATCTCTCTCTCCCCCAGTCTGTGGCTGTGGCAGCAGACCACGATCAGAACGGGTAATAGTTCTCTTTCTTTTCCCTCTTCCTTCCTCTTGCCCCAATGTTTGAGGTAACCTCAGACCCTTATCTAAAAGATCCCTTCTTTATCTGCCGGGAAATGGAGCCCGGGTGGTAGCCCCACCCACAAGGGAAAGAAACGGCGGGTTGATCCGCTTGTTCAAAATGGCGAATGGGAGGAAGCCACGCCTCCCAATAGTAGCCTGGGGAGCCACGAGGTTCAAGCAATGGCGGATCTTTGAATTCAGCAGTAAGGTAACTCCTTTGGCCTTAAGGGGGCTGCGCCTCTCCTCTGAGGAGAAAGTAAACAGCGCTGGGCTCTGCTCTTGTCAGGGCTGCTTCTCGCGCCGCTCAGCTGATCGATGCCGAGCGGCGCCGCGGGTTGCCGCTTTCCTGCGCAGCTCAGCTGTTTCGCGCTGAGCGGCGCCTCGGTCCCGTCGGCCAAGCCGAGTCGGCCACTCAGCTGTTTGGCGGGCCGCAGGGCGACGAACAGCCCGGTGTGAGGTCCCCGCGCCAAACAGCTGCTCGGCGGGCCGGATATCGGCGAGCGATCCGGCCCCGTTCCGAGCTTCCCCAGCTAGCCGCCCTGACGCCCCACTCACAAATCCGCCGATCCTGGCTGCACCCTTCAAGTCCTATCAGCTGCCAGAAGGCTTTTCTTTCAAATGGAAGGAAGAGGGGATTCCTTTCTCTCTCTTTGAATTAAATTCCTTTTGTCCTGAGAGCTGCTTCTCGCTGCTTCTACCAGGCTTTGAGACTGAGTCAAAACTGGGGTCACGCCCACAGGAAGGGGTGTGGCCGAAGTTTTTACCCAGTCTGCCAGGCAGGAAGGCTGTCATAGAACCCATCCATTGGACTCTACAGCCATCCTGCTGGAGAATGAAGGAGACTGGGGTCAGCAGGCAAGTGCCTGCAGCGAAGCAAGAGGCTAGTCTTGAGACGGCAACTCACCGCGCGGTTGTGATGACAAAGAGGGCTGATTGTGGCCTATGCGGTCACCCAGCAGCTGCCAAAATGGCGGCCGCACGATCTGGCAGGAAAGGGAGTCGTCCGAGGCCTCCGCGATCCCAGGAGGCAACACAATGAAAATTGGGAAGGGAGGCCTCCGCAATCCCAAGCGGCAACGCAGTGAAAATCCGGAGGAAAGAGGAGCCTTCTGGGGCCTCCGCGATCCCAGGCGGTAACGAGGTGTAGTTCCAGAGGGAAAGAGAGCCGTTTGAGGTCTCCGTGATTCCAAAGCAGGAACCCTTGAAGTCGATTTTAAAGTGAGGCCAAATGGGGCCTCCGTGGCCTCATAGGAGAGCGGAGGGGAGAGGAGGGCCCGGGCCGTAGCGCTGATCTCAGCGCTACACAAAGGTAAGGGGCTCAACAAAGGAAGAACGGAAGCCTCCGCTCTTTCTAGGGTCCCTGGGGAGAACTCCTATCCTACAGCAGTCATTTGGAACAGTGCTGATCCCAGCACTGCTGAAATGACCCTGGATGCTAGAGAGAATCCACCAAAGTAAGCTCAATACAACCTGCTTGTTGGGAGCCAAGATTGCCACGTCTGTTAGAGCTGAAGACAAAGTCAAGATTGGGTGCGTCCTAGCCCAGGACGGGCGTGGCAAGTTTGGCTGGCTTGATCTAATGAGCAGGAAGACAGAGCTAGCCCATTGGTGGATTCTCCATCTCCGGAGCTGGAGAAGATCACAGTTTTCTGCCCAGGCCCTAAAGAATGTGACTGAATCTTGCTTCAACTGAAATAGAAGAGTTTGCTTAGTATGTTTTAAAATTTGATTGGAGGCAAACCAGGCTCAGCATTAAATGGAAAGATGGTGAGGTGGAGCATGATTGAAGCAAAGGAAGTTCCATCAGAACTCTTTCCGTGAATCATATCCTTATATTGAGACAAAGCTTCAGACAATTTTTAAAATAACATTTAGAAGTTTTTGATCAAGAAGCTCACTGCCCACTGAATTTTAAGAAGTTGTCTCTTCCATATAACTGGTATCTTTCCAGCATTAAGTATGATGGGCTGGCTGTATTAATGGCTGCTGCTTTGTAATTTTAGTCCAGCAGATTGGAAACTATTCAAAAAGGTTACATGCATAAGCTCAGAAAGTATTCAGGTGACTTGGCATTGGGCCCTGTCACTCATCTTGCAAGTTGCAATATGAATAAGGCAGTAAGAAAAACAACTGAGTTTATAAATAGATTTTTTTTTGCTGAACAAGCTGCTTGTGTAATTAAACCATCCAAGTCTTGGCACAGCTGCAAACTATTTAGACCATTATAGCTCATGTTACACATTATAGTTGTGTATTCTGCAAAAGACTGAGGGCAAATACAAGGCCCATCTGCTATCTCAATTAGGAATGAGAATTAGGTATTTATAGAAACAAACAGGTATTTGGGAGGAGGATGACATAGAGTAAATATCTTTCAGAATAGGAAGAAATACTGCAATTCGGAATTTTCTTTGATGCAATCAAACTTAATTGTGAAAATTGATTAATTGGAAGATAATTAACTTAAAAGGAAGACAGAAACAATGATACTCTGTTCAGCAATGTTAATGCAAGATGAAGCCCAAAGGGAAAATCTGCAGCCACCTTAGGGGGAAAAAATCAGCTCAGAGATATTGTTGATTTAAGAATTTTGTAGGAATTAAGGCTATAGCCAGGGCCATAGCATAGGTCTTTAAGTAGGGACTTTACTCAGTTCCGTGCTATTTCAGAATTAAAGCGAATAATGTTGTTTGGAGCATATGCAAACAGATACTACATGTGCGTGCAAGTAAAGGGGCGTTGTCTTACCTGAACGCCTTTTCTCAGCAGGATGATGTAGAGTCCAATGGATGGGTTCTATGACAGCCTTCCTGCCCGGCAGACTGGGTAAAAACTTTGGCCACACCCCTTCCTTTGGGCGTGACCCCAGTTTTGACTTAGGCGAGAAACTTTGTTGGAATTGATATTGCAGCTCTTTCTTATATACCTGCCTAGACCTAACCTCTGGGTGGGCTTGGACTCTACATCATCCTGCTGAGAAAAGGCGTTCAGGTAAGACAACGCCCCTTCTCAGCAGGATGGCTGTAGAGTCCAATGGATGGGACATACCAAAGCCCTCATGTCCCCTTGGGAGGGAATGTCTAGGCTACCGAATTCTGAGCAGACACGACTTGCTGTAGCACTCTTCTACCAAAAGCAGCATCTGCTGCGGCAAGGGAGTCTAAACGGTAATGCCGAATGAAGACGGACGGTGAAGACCAAGTTGCTGCCTTGCAAATTTCTTCTACCGGCGCTTGTGTTAGCCATGCCGCAGATGTGGCTGCGCTCCGTGTTGAATGCGCAGTCACATGTGCGGGTACTGGCAGTTCCTGCGAGACGTAGGCTTGGGCTATGCAGGCCCTGATCCACCTACCTATGGTGAAAGAAGACACCTTCTTTCCCATAGTTGATGGTTGAAAGGAAACAAATAATGCTTCCGTCTTGCGGAAGGCCAAAGTGCGTTTCACGTAGAAACACAGCGCTCTACGCACGTCCAGCTTGTGCCATCTATGCTCTAGCCTATGTTTGGGTTTTGGGCAGAAATCAGGAAGGGTCAGTTCCTGAGATCTGTGAAAGACGCTGTTTACTTTCGGAATGAAGGCCGGATCTGGCCTAAGAACGACCTTGTCCTTGAAGAAGGTACACAGATCCTTTCTTACTGACAGTGCCGCTAGTTCTGAAATTCTCCTTGCTGAAGTAATTGCCACAAGGAAGGCTACCTTCAGCGATAGGTGATGAAGGGAACATGATTCAAGAGGCTCAAAGGGGGCTGATGTCAAGGCTAGAAGGACTTTAGGCAAGTTCCAAGACGGGTACCTGTGTATGACTGGAGGCTTTGTGTTGGTCGCCCCTTTTAAAAAGGCGCTAATCGCTGGATGTTGCGCTAGGGATGTTAAGTTGTCGCAGGAGAGTACAGTTGAGAGAGCCGATATCTGTCTGCGAATAGTGTTGACTGATAGGCCCTTATTAAGGCCCTCCAGGAGATAATCTAGAATGTTGGGGATAGATGCTGCAGCTGGATCTAGGTGCAGAGAAACGCACCACCTACAAAAGCCTTTCCATGTAGCATCGTAAATCCTGTTCGTGGACGCTCGTCGTGAAGCTTGTATGATCGATATCACCCCTGCCGAGTAAGATTGCTTGGCTAAACTTTGCCGCTCAAGTGCCAGGCGGCTAGTTGTAGCCACCGGGGGTCTGGGTGTACGAACTTGCCCTGGCTGAGTGTTACTCTGTCCGGGGGAATCTTCCACGGGGGTGATATCGAAAGGTCCACGAGGTCGGCAAACCACGGGCGCCGTGGCCAATGCGGGGCAACGCAGACTATCTCTGCGCTTTCCAGGATCAGCTTGCGTATGGTCGCCGGTATCAAGGGCAACGGTGGAAAGGCGTACAGGAGATGCGCCGGCCACCGATACCTGAGGGCATCCGTTCCCTCCGACCCCGGAGACGGGAATCTGGAGAAGAACCTGGGAAGTTGAGTGTTCTTGTGATTGGCAAATAGGTCCAGATGCGGTTGTCCGAATAACAGAGCCGGATCCAGGCGCCATTCCGACTGATCCACCTTGGCTCTGCTCAGGGAGTCTGCCAGGGTGTTTGCCTCCCCCGAGATGTGTTCTGCTCTGATAGAATTCACATTGGTTTCTGCCCACCGAGCCAGAGCTAATGCCTCCTTCATTAGTTCCACTGATCGCGTTCCCCCTTCCTTGTTTACATGGGCCTTGGCTGCTACATTGTCTGTTAACACGAGGACGTGCCTCCTTGTTACTAGGTATGAGAAATGACGTAGAGCCAGGTGGATGGCCCGGAGCTCTAGCCAATTGATACTGTGTGAAAGGTCCTCCTGGTCCCACTGGCCCTGTGCTATCTGGGTTCCCAAGTGGGCTCCCCATCCGAACAGGCTCGCGTCTGTTGTGAGCGTGACCCTGTCCGGCTCTTTGAATACGCTCCCCTTGAGTATCTTGGGAGATATCCACCATTTCAGTGATCTCATCACCTGTACTGGTACCAAGACCTTCCTGTTGGAGGTGCTGAGATTCCTCCTCTGGTAGGGTAGGAGGAACCACTGCAACTCCCTCGAGTGGAGCCTTGCCCATGGTATAATGCCCATGCAAGATATCATCTTTCCCAGGAGTTTCGAGAGCTGTATCAAGGGCACTCTCCTGATTCTCTGAGTTTGGTGAATTAGCTTGGATATGCTGATTCGTCGTTCCTGGGAAAGGTATACCCTGCACTGTGACGAGTCTATTACTGCGCCTAGGTGTTGCAGTCTCCTTGAGGGAGTGAGATGACTCTTGGCCAGATTGACCGAGAATCCATGCCCCTGTAGGGTTCGGATTGTGGTCTTGAGATCTGCCTTTGCTTGTTCCTGAGATCTGGACTGGATCAAGATGTCGTCCAGATAAAACTGTACGCGAACCGGCATCATCCTGAGATGGGCCGCTATTACAGCTAGGATCTTGGTAAATACCCTTGGTGCTGAGGATAGCCCGAAGGGTAGGGCCCTGTATTGGTAATGTCGGCCCGCGTAGGTAAATCTGAGGAATTTCTGGTAACTGGGATGAACGGGAATGTGTAGGTACGCCTCTGTCAGGTCTATTGAGGATAATAGATCGTCTTCCCTGACGCTGGCTAGGATGGATTTCAAGGAGTGCATCTTGAACCTCCTGTATTTTATGTAATAATTCAGGCCCTTCAGGTCCAATATTGCTCTCCATCCTCCTGATGACTTCGGGATAACGAAGAGGATGGAATAAAATCCTCTTCCTTCCTCTCCCTTTGGTACCCTCTCTATGGCTTGAATTGACAGGAGGTGAGCTATGGCCAAAGTTAACAACCTTGCCTTGTGTACCTTTCTGGAGATGGGACATCTGATGAACCGGTTTGGTGGGGGAGAACAAAGTCTAAGGTCAGACCATGTCTGATCGTCTCCAAGACCCAGGCGTCGGTAGTGGTCTGCTCCCAGACCTCGATGAAATTTCCTATCCGACCCCCGATGGGAGTGTCCCGTTTGGCGTCACTTGGTGCGCTTAAAGGATCTGCCTCCCGATCCCCTATATGGATGTCTGGACTGGAACTGGCCTCTGGCTCCTGTGCTTTGGCGATCCTGGGGTCATCCTGTCTCGGGTAGAAGGATCGCGAGCCTCTGGGCCAGTCCCAGGATTGCCCTGACCGAAAGGGCTGCCTCCATTCCCAGGGGCTCCCTGGACGGGATCCCTGTCTCCGGAAGTCTTGGCTGCTTCTCCTATCAAACTTCTTTGATGGGTGCACTAAGATCTTCCTCTTGTCTCTGCCTTCACTGACATGCGGGTCCAGAATGGACCCAAATAGGGATGCCCCGCTGTATTTGGACGTCGAGAGACGCCACTTGGACCTCAGGTCTGTCTTCCAGTTTTTGAGCCACAGTAGTCTACGTGAGGCCACTGTGGCCGCAATGGATCTTGCCGCGTACTTTGTTGCGTACAGCGAAGCGTCAGCCATGAACTGAGAGGCCGCGAGGAGCTTGGCCAATGTCTGGTGTACTCTGACCTGATCTGGAGGCATCGTGCTTTGCAGTTCCCTCAACCACATGATGCAGGCCCTCGCGAAGAATGATGATGAAGTGGCTGCTTTGGCCGCCCAGGCTGCAGCCATGTGGGAACGACGGAGGGAGTGTTCAAATTTCTTTTCTTCAGGTTTCAAGGCCTCCGCCATGTCCCCTGGAATTGCGGAGGTAGAAAATAATGAGATCAAGGGGTTATCTACTGTGTCCCTTCTGAGTAAGGTGCTTTGTTTTAGCCTTCTTCTTCCCCCCCACCTCTGGTTCAGAAGATCTGCGTTTTTGTTGCTGCTGTGGGGGGGACAATTGAGGGACCTCAGTGATTGAATACGAGACATTGTCTGCCATTGCGCCAGGCACCCCGAGTAGGCAATGCCTGGAGTGGGGGAATAAGATACGCAGATCAGATGCAGATGCTTGGGGCTGTTGCCCTCTTCTGCCTATACAAACAATGGCCAGACAGACAGGATTCTTTGGACAGGAGATCCTGCAAGGCAGTGACTAAAGGTCACTATAGGAACAGTTAGAGAAATTATTCCTCCTCACCTCCTCACCTAAGTCCAGACACAATGCATTTGATATCTCCCTCTCCCCCAGTCTGTGGCTGTGGCAGCAGACCACGATCAGAACTGATGGTAGTTCTCTTTCTTTTTCCTCTTCCTTCCTCTTGCCCCAATGTGTTGAGGTAACCTCAGGCAATTGTATAAAGGATCCCTTCTTTATCTGCAGGGGAAAGGAGCCCGGATGGTAGCCCCACCCACAAAGGAAAACAGCGGGTTGATCCGCTCGTTCAAAATGGCGAATGGGAGGAAGCCACGCCTCCCAATAGTAGCCCGGGAAGCCACGAGGCTCAAACAATGGCGGATCTTTAAATTCAGCAATAAGGTAATTCCTTTGGCCTTAAGGGGGCTGCGCCTCTCCGCTGAGGAGAAAGAACGGCGCTAGAGCTCTGCTCTGTTCAGGGCGTGCTTCTCGCGCCGCTCAGCTGATCGATGCTGAGCGGCGCCGCGGTTTGCTGCTTCCCGCGCCGCTCAGCTGTTTAGCGCCGAGCGGCGCCTCTGCTCCGTCAGCCGAGCGGAGTCGGCCACTCAGCTGTTTGGCAGGCTGGAGAGCGGCGAGCAATCCGGTGTGAGGTCCCCGCGCCAAACAGCTGCTCGGCGGGCCGGATATCGGTGAGCGATCCGGCCCCGGTCCAAGCCTCCCCGGCAAGCCGCCCTGAAGCCCCTCTCACCACTCCGACGATCCTGGCTGCACCCGTCAAAGATTCTATCAGCTGCCAGGAAACCTTGCTTTCAAATTGGAGGGAAGAGGGGATGATTTCTCTTTTTTTGGAGTGAAATTCCTTTTTTGTTTTCTGAGAGCTGCTTCTCGCACTTCTACCAGGCTTCGAGACTGAGTCAAAACTGGGGTCACGCCCAAAGGAAGGGGTGTGGCCAAAGTTTTTACCCAGTCTGCCGGGCAGGAAGGCTGTCATAGAACCCATCCATTGGACTCTACAGCCATCCTGCTGGAGAACTTATCTTGTCATGGGATCATGTTGCACCTTTGGAGGGCATCCATCCGAGCAACAGACAAGTTGCTTTAAGGAGTTGCCAACAAGTATTATGTGATCAAAGCACATTTTTTCCTCAGTTCCAAAAGGTCGCAGCTTTCTAATCTTTATCACATTTAGAACTTTCAGAACTTTATCTTGCAAAGAGTTAAAGAAATACAGCATAAGCAATGAGCAAGTGTTAATATTAGCAGAGCAGAATCACCTATATGAGCCATCTCCAAGTTGGTACTCTTTAAATATAGTGGGATTACAATTTATCAGGGTACAATCTATTTGCTGATTATCAGAAATAGAGGTAGCATCACTGCATCCTCTCTGACTGAATTATACAAAGGATTCTCTACAGCAGTGGTTCTCAACCTGTGGGTCGGGACCCCATTTGGGGTCGAACGACCATTTCACGGGGGTCGCCAAACCATGCTGTCCGCCATTTTTTTCCCTTTTCCCTAGCTGTCCTACTCCCTCTTATTGGTGGCCACACCCACTTGGGGGTCACCACAACATGGGGAACTGTATTATGGGGTCACGGCATTAGAAAGGTTGAGAACCACTGCTCTACAGGACTAAGATGATAGAGAACAATTTCACCATTTTGCCTTCTGGTAAGTGTTTTATTGTAACAGTCATTTTAAGAAACTGTTCATAAAATGATGCTAGGATTCAAAATTAATCAGCCATAACTTTGTTTAGCTTCCAAACCTAGACTCAGCCAGGTACTGCCAGATAAAAAAAAATTACATTAGATTTAATTATGTTGAACAAGTGATGCTGTTTGTGCCATGGAGATTCTTACTGGTCTGCACCTAATTTCTTTCTGGAACTCCAGACTCTTTGTACATAAAGCAACAATAATTAAACAATATTCTCTAATCCTCTCTAATCTAGGATTTATCTTCCAAATATTTATTTTTCCTTCTAATTTCAGTCAAGAGGGGAAAAAAATCAAACTAAACAGCATCAGCTATAACATAAAGAATTGTTTGAGCACATTTTTCTTTATTGATTGATTATACTATGTTCAGGCATGGTTTGGGTTTACAGTATATCTGTTTCATATTCTCAAGATGGCACTTCCAATAAAACAAATCTTAAAATTTTCATTAACCTTAAATTTATTGTACCACAGAAAACCATGCCATCCAAACTTTATATCATGCTTTTCTAATTCTAAAAATTTCTTATTTCACAGCAAAATGGGCGTTGTCTTACCTGAACGCCTTTTCTCAGCATGATGATGTAGAATCCACCAGTGGGTAATCTCAGCCTTCCTGCTTAGATGAGACCAAGTCAGAACTTTAGCCACGCCTCCCTCTGGGAGTGTCTTCCCAATTATTGATGAGGCGAAGCACCATGACAAAGTCTGACGCAATGGCTCCACTAATATGACACCTGCCTAGACCGACCTTAAGGGTGGGTGTGGATTCTACATCATCATGCTGAGAAAAGGCGTTCAGGTAAGACAACGCCCCTTCTCCAGCATGATGAGTGTAGAATCCACCAGTGGGACATACCAAAGCCTCTCATGTCCCTACAGGTGGGAGACAGGTCTAGGCTTGTTGCAACACCCTTCTACTGAACATGGCTTCAGCTGCTGCAAACTTATCTAGTTTGTAGTGTCTAATAAATGAAGAGGGAGAGGACCAGGTTGCAGCCCTGCATATCTCCTCAACCGATGCCTGAGTATACCATACAGCTGACGTGGCCGCACTGCGCGTGGAATGTGTCGTGATGTATGCGGGCACCGGGAGAGACTGTGAAATATAGGCTCTAGCAATACATACCCTAATCCACCTTCCAATTATCGAAGATGAAACCTTTCGACCCATGGAAGAGGGTTGGAAGGACACAAACAGAGCCTCAGACTTAAAAGTCCGAAGTCCATTTGACATAATAGCGTAGGGCTCTGCAAACATCTAGTTTATGCCACTGTCTCTCCAAGTGGTGCGACGGGTTGGGGCAAAAATCCGGAAGGACCAGGTCCTGTGACCTATGGAACCAGGTATTTACCTTCGGGATAAATGAAGGGTCCAGCCGGAGGACCACCCTATCCTCGAAAAAAGTACATAACTCGCTCCTGACTGATAGTGCCACCAGCTCTGAAATTCGTCTGGCCGACGTGACGGCTACCAAAAAGGCAACCTTCAATGATAGGAATTGAAGCGAACAAGAGTGCATGGGTTCAAACAGAGGGGAAATAAGGGCGTGCAGCACCTTTGGCAAATCCCATGAGGGGTAACGGTATATTGTAGGTGGCCTAGAGCCAACCGCCCCTTTTAGAAAAGCACTCACCGCTGGGTGTTGCCACAATGGAACCATGTTCTTACAGATGAGGACCGTTGATAAAGCCGCTATCTGCCTGCGGATAGTGCTAGTTGATAATCCTTTATTCAGACCTTCCAAAAGAAAGTCCAAGATGTTAGGAATAGTGACCGACAACGGTTTGAGACGCTTATTAATGCACCACGTGCAGAAGTTCTTCCAAGTAGCATCGTAGATCCTATTAGTCGAGGGGCATCTAGATGCTTGGATCATTGAGACCACCCCAGACAAATAGGATTGTCTGGCTAAACTCTCCCGCTCAAGTGCCATGCGGCCACTGCAGATCCGGGTGTTGAAGGTTCCCTTGACTGAGGGAGACGCGATCTGGAGGAATCCTCCATGGCGGTGAGACCGACAGGTCCACAAGGTCGGCAAACAACAGTCGCTTTGGCCAGTGTGAAACAACTAATACGATCTCTGCCTGCTCCTGAAGCAGTTTGCGGATGGTTGCTGGTATCAAAGGAAGGGGGGAAAGCGTAGAGAAGTCCCTTGGGCCACTCGCTGCGGACAGCATCTGTCCCCTCCGCACCCGGGATGGAAACCTGGTGAAGTATCTGGGCAGTTGGGAGTTTAACGGGGAGGCAAAGAGATCCACTTGTGGACGGCCGAATCTCCCCGAGAGTTCCCTGAATATGGCGCCACTCCAAGTGGTCGATTGTAACCCTGCTCAGGGAATCTGCTTGCCGGTTTGCCTCCCCCAATATGTTTTCTGCTCTGAGGAAGTTGAGATTGGACTCTGCCCACAGACCCAGACTTAGGGCCTCTAGCATGAGAGACCATGATTGGGTTCCTCCCTGTCTGTGACGTGTGCCTTGGCTGCTACATTGTCTGTCAGAACCAGGATGTGTTGTCCTGACACCAAGGCGGAGAACTGACGGAGTGCCAAGTGAATGGCTCGCAATTTGAGCCAATTTATATTGTGGGTTAGGTCCAAAGGGGACCATTGACTCTCTGTCATATGGGTTTGAAGATGGGCACCCCAACTGAATAGACTTGCATCTGTGGTCAGAGTGAGTTTGGATGATTCCTTGAAAAGGGATCCCTTGGTCATGGCGGACGAAGCCCACCACAGGAGAGATGACAGTGTATGATGTGGAACCCTCACCCGCCTTGTGGAAGAGCTCTTGTTCCACTTCTGGAACAGAAGGAGAAACCACTGAAGGTCTCTGGAATGTAACCTGGACCACGGGACGATCCCCATACAGGAGACCATCTTTCCCAGCAACTGAGACAGCTGGACCAGAGGAACCACCTTTTCCCGCCAGATTCTGTGGACAAGTGATCGGATGTTGATCCATCGCTCCTAAGAAAGGTAAACTCTGCAGAGATTGGAATCTATTATCGCACTTAGGTGAAGGCTGGTCCCGATGCACGTCCAGTGTTACCTGGACAATATACTGATCCAATCCAGGTCTTTCAGGTCAGCTCAATCAGACCTGGATCTCATGATCAATACTCTTCAGGATCACGGGTTTTCTGTGAACTTCAAGAAGAGTCACATGATTCCAACAAATTGCCTCCTTCACCTATGTGCGATAATAGAGAAGTTCAGGGAAAACCCGTGATCCTGAAGAGTATTGATCGTGAATTTCAGGTCTGATTTAGCGGACCTGAAAGACCTGGATTGGATCAGTATATTGTCCAGGTAACACTGAACATGCATCGGGACCAGCCTGAGGTGGGCTGCCAGGACTGCTAGAATCTTTGTGAATACCCGTGGGGCAGAAGAAAGCCCAAAAGGGAGAGCCCTGTACGGTAATGCCGGTGCACGTAACAGAAACGGAGGAATTTGCAATGGTCTGATTGGAACGTGTAGGTACGCCTCTGTCAGATCTATGGAGGAGAGGAAATCCCCTTTCCTGATGGTGGCTAGAATGGACTTGAGGGTCTGTATCTTGAACCTCTTGTAGGTCAAGAAGTAGTTCAGACCCTTTAAGTCTAGTATCGCTCTCCATCCCCCCGAGGCTTTTGGTACCATGAACAGGATGGAGTAGAACCCCTTCCCTCTCTGTTCTGGCGGTACCGGCTCTATGGCTCTTAATTCTAACAGATGGGAAATGGCCGTGGCTACCAATTCTGCCTTGGTTGTGTTTCTTGAAGTGGGGCATGGTATGAAGCGGTCTGGAGGCATGGAAAAGAACTCCAGGGCAAGACCGTGTCGTACAGTATCTCTCACCCAGGAATCGGTGGTGGTAACCTCTCAAATGTCACTGAACAGAGACAAGCGACCGCCTATGGGAGAGTCCTCCTTGGTGTCACTTGGACTGCTTGTAAGGACGTCCCCCTGATCCTCTGAATGGGTGCTTGGATTGGAATTGGCCCTTGGGCCCAGGTTCTGGCGGTCCTGCTGGCGATCCTGTCTAAGGGGAAAGGATCTAGAACAGTGGTTCTCAACCTTTTTAATGCTGCGACCCCCAACCGGTCGTAAGTTGAGGACTACCCAACCAGTCGTAAGTCGAGGACTATCCAACCGGTCGTAAATCAAGGACTTTCCCTGCCTGGGAGTGCCGCGCATGCGTGGTGCTGCCCCCTGCGCTGGCCAAGACGTAGCTGGCAAGCGGTAGAGACGGAGGAGGCCGACCACCAGCTGGGCCACCAGCTGGCCCAGCCCAAGGGAGGTAAGGTACCCGCCGGGCCCCACGCGCGCCAGCAACCCTCCCTGCGCCCGCCAGCCTCCCATCTCCCACTCCTGGCCCTCTTTTACTTACATTTTTAGTAGTTGCTCAGCAGGAGGGGTGGAAACTTCCAGACAGCTCGCCTTCGCTGCAGACAACTTGCAGCACCATTTGCAGAATGGGACTTTTGGTGGGCTCAGCAGGGCAGAGACAGCCTGGACAATTTCTATTGGCTTTTGAAAGCCAGTAGAATTTTAGACTCTATTCAAGGGAGTCTATTCTATTGGCTTTGAAAAGCTAATAGAATAAAAGGGATAGCACAGCTAAGGAAAAGGGGGAAAAAATGGCGGACTGCGTTGTTTGCCGATCCCTGTGTAATGGTCGTTTGACCCCAAATGGGATTATGACCCACAGGTTGAGAACCGCTGATCTAGAGCCTCTGGGCCAATCCCAGGACTGCCCGGGCCAAAAGGGCTGTCTCCACTCCCAAGTACTGGGCGGACGAAACGGCTGTCTGCGGAAGTCCTGTTGAGTGCGCCTATCCGACCTCTTAGAGGGGTGTGCCAGAATTTTGCGCTTATCCTTCCCCTCTATGAGGTACGGTTCAAGCAGTGGACTGAATAGGTGTGTTCCACTGTATGTGGCTGTCGAGAGGCGCCAATTAGACTTCAAGTCGGTCCACCACTGTTTCAGCCACAGAAGCCTGTGGGAGGAAACTGTGGCCGCAATGGATCTGGCGGACTACCTTGCTGAGTGGAGGGAGGCGTCTGCCATATACTCAGACGCAGCAACCAACTTCCCTAACGTTTGAGGCACTCACACCTGGTCAGGCGGGACAAGGTCCTAAAGTTCGCGGAGCCACATGATGGACGCTCTGGCGAAAAAAGATGATGAAGTCGCCACCTTAATTGCCCATGCTGATGCCTGATGGGCTGTATGGAGAGAGAACTGAAATCTCTTGTCCTCCGCCTTCAAGTCCTCTGCCATGTCCCCTGGAATAGTGGAAGTGGAGAATAAAGAGGTTAGTGAGGTGTCCACAGCCGGCACCTCCAAGAAGGAAGCGAAAGAAGAAGAAACATTGAACAGTTTCTTTTCTGTGGAATTGGAGAAGGGAGAGTAGCCAATGAAGACCACTATTTCTCCACCGTGGTGCAAAAAACCTTTGGACAAGGGATCTGCTTCTCCTCCACCATGTGTTCAGAAAACAAGGGGTTGGATTCCTCCACATTGGAGGTAGAAGGTTTAGCTTCCTGTTCAGGGGTGAGATTGGCAGTGGTACATGCCTTCATAAGTAAGGATCTGAATAGGGAGGGATCAAAAAGTCCCGATGTTGGTGCCGGTTCCAGCCCTGCCTTGTCATCCTCCGACATAGACATGTCAGTTGCCTCCAGGTCTACAGACCCCTCCTCACCTAATTGAGAGGATGTCTCAGAAATAATTGAACCAGTAAGTGGGGCACGGACAGTGTGAGGTTGAGGCATGGTTGGAGGAGGCAGTACATGAGAAGGTCTTTGACCCATAGAGGAAGCCATGAATTGTGTGAATGCCTGCGGCATAAATGTCTGAAACTGCCTTGACCATATGTCATGTTGGTCAGGAGGACGAACACCAGCTGCAGTGAAAGTATATGTGGCCTCAGGGCCTTGATGTGTTGCAAAGGAAGAGAAGAGAGGGGGACCAACCTGTTCAGTTTCCCCCTGAGGAGATCATGCCCTAGGGGCATCATGTGAAGGCGCATATGGAGGCTCAAATGGGGAACGGTCCAGTGGAACGGGGGGAACCACTTCTGCTTCACTGGACAAAAGCCTCTGAGCTCTGGAGAACTCCTTCTCCAACGCCTGATGTCTCCTCGAGGCCTCTCGCTTGGCTGTTTTGGAGGGCTCTTTTAAGGATGAGGCCTTTGTCTTGGCCTTTTTCTTTCCCCCTGCATACAAATCAGAGGATCTGCATTTTCTTTGTCTGGGGGGAACATCAGAGCCCTGAGATGCCTGGGGCGATGCACTGTCTGCCATTGCACCTTGGATATTCCGGGCGGGAGATGTCCAGGAATGGGGGGAAATCAACACACAGATCTGGTTGTCAGAGAGGGAGACCCCGCGCTCTGAAACAACAGCAATGGCAAATAGCCAGACAGTAATCTAAAACTGCCTGTCTAGGCCTTGTGACACAGCGCCACAAACTAATTAGAACAGGTGGATTCTAATATAAATTCCCCCTCTCTGAGTCGATCTCAGAAGGCCTCTAATTAGAGTTGCAATGGAAATTTTAATCAAACAGGAAATTGCCAAGATGGCGGCGGCAGTCCCTTCTTTAATTGATATCTCACTGAAAATAAAATGAAATTGAGCTCTGAGAATGCTCTGAGTTCTGTCCCCCTGGCAGGAGCCTGCCACAGGCAGGCGATTAATCAGGGACAGGCCCAGTCGTGCTCTTAAAGTACACGAGGTTCCCTCAAAATGGTTGCCACGCCCTTACATGAGGTCAAAATAGCATCCTGCCAGTTTACACACCCCAAAATGGTGTCTGTGCTGAGGAAAAAGCAACCGGAAGATATTTAACAACCACCCCTGTGGCCAGAAAGCTGAGGGAACCCTTAGCCTGAAGCCCAGGAGGTCTCTTTCCCGGATATCCCTTAATAAACTTGCGATTAAGTTGCGCAGCCTCCGCTGCGATCCGAGAATGCTTCCTGTTCCAATGGGGCCTCGTGGTGTCGAAAGCAGTTGAAATGGGGCCATCCAGCCTTGCCGAGCTCCAAGGTGCTCCTTGAAATCTTAAACCGGCTGTTTTGCATCAATCAGCTGGAATGGATATGAAGCCGCTTGAAAACAGCCTGATTTCGACTCATCCAGAGCCTACGAGGCTTATTAAAGCCTGAGAGGCCTAATCCACAGCTATGAGGTCTTTTTTTATTAATCCTAAAAGTCAATCTAAACTAACAAACAATTTGGAATCAATTTAGAAGAGCTACAATGCTAAAGAAAACTCAATTACATTACAACCTTATCCAAAAAGAAATTAACTTAGACTAACTGAGGAGCCAATCTAAATTGCGTCCTACTGAGCTGAGACTAAGTCAATAACTGGGAAGACACTCCCAGAGGGAGGCGTGGCTAAAGTTCTGACTTAGTCTCATCTGAGCAGGAAGGCTGAGATTACCCACTGGTGGATTCTACACTCATCATGCTGGAGAACTCACTCTTTTACCTAGACTTAGCAGCAGGCTTTAACATACAATTTCAAATCAGTCAGTCTTAATTCTCCTCATTCCTTTGTATCTCGAAGTATTTTATATTTAACTCTTGAGAGTTTTTTTCTCTTCCCATACAAACGGGTATATATTTCTATCACTGATTAAATGATACATCGTTTGTCATAATAGGTATTGTTTGAAACCAAAACATCATTCTTGGGAAAATGTTCTTTTTAGTAAAAAATTCTCTCGAGCAATAACAATTGTGATTTGTCCCATCATAACATGTCCTTCTGGGTTCTATAACATATAATTTATGTTAGTCATGTTGATACCCAATATTTCATTTTTTTATTCAATCTTAAAATCAGTTTTTCCCATTAATTTCATTTGTTTTCCATTTCCATATTGTTAACATCTTCATCTTTTATTTATTAATTTCAAAACCAGCTAACATCCCAAAATTCTTTAGATTTTTTAAAATTAAAATTTAAAGGATCATCAGGACATCAGCAAATGCCTATAATTTTATCTTTTAATCTTCATTTCACTTCATTTTTCAATCTCATTTCTTCAATACTTCCAAAGATAAAATAAATATTAATGGTGATAAGGGGCATCCTTATCTGTATCTCAGAGACTTTCTGTATCTCAGAGACTTTTCTTAATTTTCCATTCACAATTATCTGTTACCTTTGTGAGATATAAACTGATTTTACCCATTTGATAAAATTGTCACCCAGTCCATATCTTCCAAAATTTTAAACAAAAAAAATCCATTTCAAATAATCAAAGGCCTTTTCTGCAACAGGAAAAATCAGTGCCACCTGTTTTTCATGTTGTTTCATATGTCCAATATATTTTTAATATAGTGTAATATTGTCCCTCAGCTACCTTTTAGTTTTAGGTAAAAACTCATACTGATCTTCATGAATAAAGTTCTGTAATATCATCTTCATTCTCTCAGCTAAAATTATTGTATATAACTTATACAATAATGAATAAACATTACTGTATAAGTCATATACTATCATTATTCAGTAATAATATTGGGCAATATTATTTTAATGAAGTCAAGTGTTGACTTTCTTTAGGTATTAATGCTATATTAGCCTCTATCCAACTATCCAGTCTTTCTTTCCAGTCTGTAAAATAGAATTCATCATGTTTTACAATGATTATAACTCATCTTCAAAATATTTATACTGTAATAAGATAACATTGATAATAAAATGATACTGAAAAAAACATCTGGTGCTTTCCCAATATTGACCTTTTTTATAGTTTCACAAACTTCCCTTATTGTAATTGGTCCATTCATTAATTGTTTCTGTTTTTCTATGAACTTCGGTAAATTTTGTTTCTTTAAATATTCATTGACCTTTCTTATCCTTTATATAATTTAGGGAAGATTGATGAAATATTTAAAAAATATTTTTAGATTATGTATTACAATTATTTCCATCTTGTAATTTTTATATCATTTTTGTCATTTTAATATCATTTTTATCACCTCCTACA
This sequence comes from Crotalus tigris, assembly GCF_016545835.1. Taxonomy (NCBI): domain Eukaryota; kingdom Metazoa; phylum Chordata; class Lepidosauria; order Squamata; family Viperidae; genus Crotalus; species Crotalus tigris. The sequence goes on from NW_024099112.1 coordinate 984,605, forward strand.
CACCCACTGTATCATCAGTCAATATCAGTTCTGATTGCAATTGAGGGTTTATATACAAATCAACTCCATTTCTCTTTGTAACTCCCAGTGAAATAAATTCACCTAAAATTTTTGCAGATCAAATATTTTATATTCTTTTTTCTAATGTATGTTTCTTGAAGATAAATTACATTGTTTCAATTATTTAAAATAATGAAATAATTTTCATCTTTTTTGAGTAGCATTTACTCCATCCACATTTATGTAGAAAAGTCAATATCTATAGCCCCAGCATGGTGGTTGCTTTCATTTTCTTGCAGCTATTTAGGATCCAAAGAGCTGGGGTCCTTTGTCACTTCCTCCAGTTCCCATTTAAACTTTCCTAAATATTTTCCTGCTTTTTGGACTGAATTCAATCTGAACCTTTGTTGTTTAAATATGAAAACCATGCTTTCAAATTTATCCCATCAAAATGGAATCTTTTTCTATTTGAAATCAGTTAAAAAGAAATACTTTTTGCTCACATGGTAGTCTTATCAGAATTTCTTTTAAGTACGATTATATCTGCATTATTAATCTTCAGTCTGGTAGTGAAATGCTGCTGCAGAATATCTCTTGGTACATTTCTTAATTTTGCAAACTGCAAATTAATTCTATAGATTTTGTCTACTTCTGCCTTCATGTTTATCTTCATCTCATTCCAAAAAATTAATACTTTTTTTGGTATCTTCTTCAGGATATTCTGGAAGTTCTCTAAACTTCAGACAGTATTCTTTTTTCTCAATTCTAGTAATGCCAAATTTTTAAGTCGTTTTCCAACTCTGTTTATTCTTTCTGTTTTATTTTTCATTAAATTGTTTAATATTCCCAGAAAAGTCTAATCTGTTTACTTAATTAATTCCAAGTAATGCCAAAAGCATTTTCACTAAAATATTTATCTTTCAGATTTATACTGTCCACTTCATCCATTTATAATTTTTAATGTAATTCTGAAAGAAGTATAATTCAGCCAGTGGCTATTTTCTTTGTCTCACTGTTTTCAAAGACCTATTTTCAACTATAAGCTCATTGTATCCAAAAGCATTAAGAAAGTGAAGGTTTGGTCGAATTTAGTGTCCTTTAAAAAGCTATGGATTATGAGTGTTAGTGTTTTCCCATGCCCTCTAAGTGCTCTACTCACAAGAAAACTGCAAGATATAATAATGATGATGATGATGATGATGATGTTCAACCCCCTGCTCAGGCAGGAAACCAACCCTATATCATTTCAGAAAAATGGCTGTCCAGTCTCTTTTTAAAAACTTCCAGTGTTGGAGCATTCACCGCTTCTGGAGGCAGGTTGTTCCACTGGTTAATTGTTCTAACTGTCAGGAAATTTCTTCTTAGTTCTAGGTTGCTTCTCTCTTTGGTTAGTTTCCATCCGTTGCTTCTTGTCCTGCCTTCAGGTGCTTTGGAAAATAGCTTGACTCCCTCTTCTTTGTGGCAGCCCCTGAGATATTGGAACATTGCTATCATGTCCCCCCTTATTCTTCTCTTCATTAAACTAGACATACCCAATTCCAGCAACTGTTCCTTATATGCTTTAGCCTCCAGTCCCCTAATCATCTTTGTTGCTCTTCTCTGTATCTTTCTAGAATCTCAACATCTTTTTTACATCGCGGTGACCAAAACCGAATGCAGTATTTCAAATGTGGCCTTACCAAGGCATTGTAAAGTGATATTAACACTTCACGTGATCTTCACAAGAAGCAACTATCTGGGCGGTGGACAATGTTTCAATCTCTCTTTTCTCTGGAAAGACTTATTGTCAAAAAATTGACAGTACTGGCCACCATTCACTACTGCAGAACCATCTCTATTGAGATGTCTGGTCTACCAAAAAATCTCACTTGTAAGTTCTCAATGATTCAGAAGGCTTCTAAGGTCTTCTGAAACCTTGTTAGGCCACACCTACTGTTCTCTAAATTGTGCCCACCTACTGTTCTCTAAATTGTGCACAAATTCTTGTATGCTTCAAACTTTATGAAGTCTTCCAAAGCATCATGAGAACATCAGTGTAGGGGGGTGGAATAATTGGGACTTTGCACTTTAGAACTGGAAGCCTGGCCTCAACGTGGGACTTGAGACAGCACTCCTCAACAGCAGCACTGGGACTGAAGTAGAGGCCTGGGAGAAGTGTTGGTTGCTGAGATTATTGAAGGCCTTGGGCTTCTACATCAGCCCCAACACTGCCCCCACCAAAGAGTGCTGCTGTGCAGGGTGACCAGAGGGCAGAGATGGAGGGGAGCTAGTTGTGGGGGGAATTGAAACACCCTTGCTGTTGTAAGTGGGGGGCTACTAAGCACCCAAATTTTGATAATGTGATGAATGGCTGTATCTTTGGAGACCAGGCATAAGCCAGTCATTCAGTATCACGTAAACTTCAAATTGTTGCCGAAGTAATGGTCATTCAGTGAGAATTACCTATAAATAATTTCATTTCACGGCATATCCACTTTATATTTTGCCAACAACCATTATTCTTTTTTTTGAGAAAAAAATCTATAAAGATTTGATAAAGAAGTGCAAATGTCAAGATGTATGCATATTCTAGAATGCTTAATTACTATAAGAGTTTGAGAAAGGATATGTTTGACAGCAGCAGGGATACTCACTATCTTTCCTTCTGTTAAAGAACACAGATGTTCTGAGTTAGCATGCAAATACAAACAATTCTTTTTTCAAGATTTCAAAATACTAGTTTCAGTTTTGAGACCAGCTTCATAATTAGTTTCATCTTTTCCTCTCTATTTACATAATCTTAGCTTCATATAACTTTTTATATCCAAACAAGACTTTTTATCCTTCAGCATGATGGTTGACTTTGTATCACAAGCAAAGGGAATACCAAAAGCAAAAGTTCATATACTTTTGATGCACAGAAAAATGTAGCTTTGGATAACTTTCCAATAAATAAATGAACAGATATACTATTTTTTACTTATTTATTTGGGTTCTTTTAACATTTCTAGAACTTGTGTGGAGAACAGATTCATATTTTATATCATATTTATTTGGAAATATTGAAAATTCAAAGAGTCCACTAACTTTTAAGCACCACCATACATAACCTTCACAGATTATCCACTAATACCCCATCTTGCAACATTCACACTGCTCACCAATTCACTTTTAAATCCAAAACAACTGGCAGATTTTACTAAAATATAAATATCAACCAATTTGTCTTAAATAGACTATTTTACATAACATTGTGTTGACATTCTCCAAAGCAGATCTTTTGAATTTCTGTGTCACAAGATCTGGATTTTATGTATATTAGAGTATACAATACAAAGGAAATACCTATAGTCATTATAGTTAGAAAAGAACAAAAGGTCAAGACTTCAGGAAACTGCAACCAATGTTTAAATATTGTGGAAACTTTCTACTTTAAAGAAGAGAAGGACAAAACAGGATTGTTTCACTGAAGCAAACAAACAGAACTCTTTGATTACACTAGACTGCACTTGATCAACCATGGTTTAATCTCAGCATAGAGAATGACACTAATGTGAAAATATTTTAATTTACCAAAAATCAATAGAAATAATGAGTCCCAACCATTGCTATTGCTATCTAAAGCCACTATTTTTATGGTGCACAATCCCATAATCCACAAGAATAGCCTGATAATCCATGAAGTACAAGCTACTCAAAAGAGTGTGAAACTACAAAGCTTCCAAAAAAGTGTTAAAAATAGCACATTAGTTATGAATCTACAGGTCTAAAATAGTGGGTTTTGGAGGCAATTATCTCTGAGGTGGAAGTAACCCAGGGGTAATGGAGCAATTTGTAATTGTGAGACAAAGTTCCAGTTTGGGACTGCATCACAGAGACACTTGTGGGATATTTTGTGGATATTATTTGAAATGAAGTGGCTGCTAGACAATTTGCAAGCGGTGGAAGCAGAGAATATTCCATTAATGACAGCCACAGTAATGCATGGGGCATTTTTGCATCTTAAACACGAACATTCATCCCACAACCATTTTACAGTTTAGACTGTCTTGCTCCCAATGAGGATCATAGCGGACTAAACATCTCTGAAGCAGTGGGGATATTATGCCAAGAACAGCAGCCAGAGAACAGTGTAGTGGCTGGTGAAATCTCTCCAGACAAAGGACAGATTGTGAGACACTTGTACTTTGGACAGCTGCTCCTCGTGAGTAACCTGGAGGAATAGAGGTTTTTGCAGTTGGCTCATGAATTGAGTGGCTGGGAGTTACAGGGTCCCATCTAAGTTCACAGACATAACATGGTCTACATATACATAAAATTCAGCCATCCTCATTACTTAATTATATTTGGATTTAGTTATTCCAAAGATATGCTATTTATTTTCTTTTGATGAAAGTGTCTTTCATACATTCGAATTAAATTAGACAAAACAGACTGAATTTTCATGGGAACGTTTTTTTGTTTACTATTTAAAAGTGCAAGCAATTGGAGGATTTTACAAAATATGAGTCAGACTGTGATGCTTCATTGCTCTGGAGAAGTGGATAGTGAAGTGGCTTGAAGTTATAGAGTACTATTAGAGATGAAAGTGTTAAAGGCACAAAAGTAGAAAAGAAAAAAATGGGGGAGAGATAGTTCACCTTTTCCTTTTCCTTGTTTGGCTAATTCACTTTTGGATCAGAATGGCATCTATTAGAAAAGCAACAATAATGGAAACGAGAAGGGGATCATTAGAGCTATTTGGAGAAAAATGAATGACATCAAATCCTCTCACCTTCCCTACTATCTTCTTCTATTGGTTTCTTATGATTTATCAATTATTGTTTGTAACTTATGATTAATGACTGTAACTATGATTTATGAACTATGACCTATTACTTGCTGTCTATACGTACACTGTGAATTTATGCACCAGAGACAAATTCCTTGTGCATCTAATCACACTTGGCCAATAAAGAATTGAATTATACTCTATTCTACTCTACTCCTAAGCTATGGGCACCTACTTTCATAGTTAGATGAAACCAATTCATACTTTCTGATATTCCTAACTAAACTTTAATTTCACTGCACATATTTATCAACTATATCCTACAAGATCAGATTACCTTCAGATTAATTTACATCCTTCCCCTTTCTCTTTGTTTCATGATTATATAGTTATACAGATAGATAAAATTATGTGCCATGAAGTCATTGTCAACTCTTAGTGACTACACAGATATTTTTCACAACTATCTATCCCTAACCTGTTCTTTCAAGTCTCCCTATGATGCACTCATTGCCACCATAACCAATTAATTTGGTCTTTTTTATATTTAATTTTAGTCCCACTTTTTCCACTGTGCTCTTTTAGTACTAGGCCTTGCAGATACCTTGCTTTTTCAGTCATCAGCATAGCTCAAGTTATTGATGTTTCTTCTTCCACTTTTAAAACCACACTCATCTTTTTCTAATCCAGTTTCACTTATTATATATTCAACATTTAGGTCAAATAAATAAGATGAAATACCACAGCCTTAATACCACAGTTTTGTCAATCTGGAGCCAGTCCATTTCACCATGTACTATATATTCTGTAGCTTCCTGACCTATATAGAAGTTTGTCATGAGGACAATGAGATATTATGGAATTCTTATTTTTCTGAGAACTTTCCACAACTAGATGTCATTAACACAAATAAAGGCCTTTATACAACCAAGGAAGCACATACTTTTTTTTGGCATTCATTCTTTGGCTTTTTCAATTATCTGTATCAGTAATGTCTTATATTCCTTAGGCTTTATGCGTTACCATTTGTAATACTCATATCCAGTTCACAATCTTTCATAAGGTATGGGTTCATAAGTACTGAGTTCTGCTGCTCATGATTTGTTCAATCAATCACTTCCACAGAAACCTTTTGAGTAAGATGGACAGGTTACATAAAGTTACCAGCCTTAGCTGTACGATGCCAAATTTGGTATTCTCTGTTACAGCTATTACTTGTTAGTGCTGATTTAACAGTAGATCATTACAACATTGTATGCAGGGAGGCATATACCATTAGGTGACTCTAGCCAGAACTCCACAAGCACAACTAATTCCAGATTTATCTCAAGCAAGGATGTTCATGGCTATTCTATGCAAACTAGGATCTCTAACTTAAAGATCACTTTGCAGGCTAAATTGCTATATCTCACATCTGTTTGAAAATAAAGAATACAATTGGAGTATATGTTGAGCTCCTAGAGCAGGGGTAGGCAACCCAAAACACTCAAAGAGCCACTTGGACCTGTTTCCCAACAAAAACAAAACACTGGGAGCCTTTTGATATCTAAGATGAAGATAACACTGCATATATCCTTTTTTACTTTTATTATATATATTATATACTATATTATTATATATATCATAAAGGTAAAAAAGGATATATGCAGTGTTATCTTCATTTTAGATGTCAAAAAGGTCTCTGTCTCTCTCTCCCTCGCTACCTCTCTCTTTCTCCCTCTCCCTCTCCCTCTCTCTTTCTGCCCTTGGTCTGCCAGTCCTCTTCCCCCATTCAGTGTGTGTGTGTGTGTGTGTGTGTGTGTGAGCGAGAGAGAGAGAGAGAGAGAGAGAGAGAGAGAGAAGCTCTTGTGCTCCCCCCTCTCCTCTCTTTCTCTCTTTCCTTCCTCCCTCCCTCCCTCTCTCTCTCTCTCTTTCTCTCTCTCTCCTCTCCCTCTTTCCTCTCCCTCTCTCCTCTCCCTCTCTCTCTTTCTCTTTTTCCCTTTGCTCTCTCTTTCTCTCTCCCTCTCTTCGATCTTCTGCTCACCTGGCAAGCTGGCTTCAAGCTGTTCTGCAACAGACTGGCTCTCTCCTCCCCTTCCTGCTTCCTGCTTAGACGCAGCAAAGGCAAGAGCCCTGTCCAATAAGCTTTTCAGCTCGTGGAACAGGGTGAGGCCACTCTCTTTTTCACGTACACAGAGAGAGGGGGGGGAGGAAGCGCAGGTGCCTCTCTCTGTGTCTGTTTCTGTCTCTCTCTGCAAATGGCAGAAGAGGCTGGGAGCTGCAGGAGAAGGCTCAAAGAGCCGCATGTGGCTCCGGAGCCGCACGTTGCTGACCTGTGTCCTAGAGTAAGAGGGACCTACAACTCAAATATATTTTGTTATTTTTAATTGTTTAATAAAATTAATTTTTCAGGTCATAGTCATCGACATTTAGGAATATAGATATCTCATATGCCATACCTCACCTATGTTACCAAATCTTATCACCATTTATGACTCCCAATCTTGCTAAAATATTTATAAGAGTTAATTGAGATGCGACCACATATATTTCTTGGTAAAAATCAATCTACTTTATCACCAGGTCCTGTCAAATCCTACACCTAAGACTACCTGGGGATCACAATAATTAGAACATTATAGGTAACCTCACCTAACTTCAGGTGGATTCCTCTGTAGAAGAAAAGGAATAAACATATTTAAGTATGTACTTTCGTTTTTTTTCCAAGCCAGATTATCTTTATTGAAAAGTTTTATAAAATATACATCCCAAGATCCACCCACCCCTACCCCCCCTCCCTCACTTCCCAGAGCTGAATACAGGGTTGCAAATAAACAATCAAACTCTTAAAAAAAATTACCCAACCATACAAGTAACCGAGTCCATAACGCACTTTAACTCCCTTATAATATAAATATAAACAAATTAAAAATAAACATAATATAAACAAATCAATATTGTTAAACCATACTAAAACTAATAAAAATAAAAAACTATTAATAATACTCTAAAGTTTACTCATAAGTAAATGAATCTTTTAAATCCCATATTTATTCTGAATATAATCTATCCATCTTTTCCAAACCGAAATATATCTTTCTTGTGAGTGATCCTTCAAGCAAGCAGAAATTTTTGCTATTTCTGCTAAATTTGACACCTTAAGCGTCCAATCTTCTATAGTAGGCAAAGAATCTTTCTTCCAATATTGCCCTACTAATAACCTTGCAGCTGTTATAAAATTCAACATCAAAATAGTTTCTTTAGCATCACAATCTACAATAACACCCACCAAAAATAGTTGTGGCGTGAACTTTATCTTTCTTTTAAAAATCTTTTGAATGTTCCACCAAATCTCAATCCAAAAAGCTTTTATATTTCTACAAGTCCACCAAATATGAAAATAGGTTGCATCCAAGCTACCAGATCTCCAGCATTTGGGCTGTAAATTGGGATACTTATAAGACAGCTTTTTGGGATCCAAATGCCACCTATAAAACATTTTATAAAAATTTTCTCTTAAATTTTGAGCCTGGGTAAATTTTACTTTTCTAACCCAAATTACCTCCCATATATCCAATGAAATCGGTTCTTGAATATTTTGAGCCCATTTTATCATACAATCTTTAACTAAATCCATTTTAGAGTTCAATTCTATTAAAACATTATAAATTCTCTTTATGTGGGCTCGATTTGAATCTTTAATCTGTTAAGTATGTACTTTCATATTGCATTTATTTTCAAACGGATGAGAGATCTAGCAAGAAGAGGGAGTCAAGCTATTCTCCAAAGCACCTGAAGGCAGGACAAGAAGCAATGGATGGAAACTAACCAAAGAGAGAAGCAACCTAGAACTAAGGAGAAATTTTCTGACAGTTAGAACAATTAATCAGTGGAATAACCTGCCTCCAGAAGCGGTGAATGCTCCAACACTGGAAGTTTTTAAGAAGAGACTGGACAGCCATTTGTCCGAAATGGTATAGGGTTTCCTGCCTGAGCAAGGGGTGGACTCGATGACCTCCAAGGTCCCTTCCAACTATTATTATTATTATATTATTGTTGTTGTTATTATTATTATCTGAGGAAACGGCTCATCCTAATGGGATTAGTCCACCCTGCCCATGCTGGGAGAAGAGGCGTGCCAGCCAAGGAATTTTGGTTGGTAGGGTCCAGAAGAAGACCCTCCTCTGACGACAGAGCCGCTCCCACTCTTTTGCACTTCTGAAAAGCGCTGAAGATGTTGCTGTTCCAACTAGCCTGGTGCCCCAGTGGGAGTGTGGCACACTGGAGGTGACTAATGGAATAGTAAAGAACATCCCACTCCTCCCTGTGCACACTTTGCTCCATCCTGCTTATTATTTTAATCAAAATTTTAAATTTAAGATCTTTATTGTATTAATGTTTTATACGTATTTTATTCAATGTCTGCAAACTACCTAAAGTCATCTCAGTGAGACTGGCAATATACAAGTTTGTTTGTTTGTTTGACTGATTTATTTATTTATTTATTTGTGAGACTTATATACCGCTTTAAGTGCAAGCACTCTCTAAGCGGTGTACACCAGTAAGCAATGTATATATATATTTACATTGCCCCCAACAATCTGGGTCCTCATTTTACCTACCCCGGATTGATAAATAACTAGCCTCCATACGGACTAGATTAAAAATCAAGCATTGTCTGTAACAATTAGTAATGTCAGTGATAAGGACCACTAACAGAAAGCCCATTTTTAATCTCAAACTTAATACCATTCAAATAGAAACATGATTGATATTTTCAAATTCCAATTATCTATTGCTACATCACAACATCATATACGGATTGCTTGATTCAATTTTATATGTGCTGCCGAAGCTGGCTCATATTCTAGATTTTAGGTTAATTTTAACTAGTAAAAATGAAGCTTTTAAACATATTTTTCTATGCATCACTTCTTCTTATTCATTTTTGGATGTTCTGAATATGTGAAAACTATTTTCTTCTTTTTTCTTTTTTTAATGACCGTAATAATTTGAATTCAGACTATAAACTAAAATACAAGAACAGTAAATATCCATGTGGGAAAATTTACTGGAACTTATAGTAGATGAATAGTAGAGTAAAGGAGTCTAAGGACTGGAAGTTGTAGGACCTTTGAGAGAGTAATCATTTCAAACTAGGACTCACAATAATGCAGAGAAGGGTAACTGTAAGAAGTCAGACTAGTATTATACATTTCAAGGCAGGTGATTTCAACAAATTAAGTGAAAGAATAAGAAGGATCCCATGGATAGAAATTCTTGAAGAAAATATAATTCAGGATGCTTGAGAAATTCTGAAAAAAAGATATAATAAAGGCCCAACCAAAAACAACATCATATAGAAAGAAAAACAAGAAACATCTGATGATACCAGCATAATTGCACAAAGAGCTCTCTAATAAACTAAGGGAGAAAAAGAATAAGCATTACAAAATAGAAAGAATAGCTTATATCTAGAGCAGATTACCAGCAAACAGCCTGAATCTTCAAGGACAAGTCAGGAAAGCTAAAGCTCAGAATAAGCTAAGAGTTGCAACATATGCCACAAATAACAAAAGAAGTTTATTTCAATATGTAAAGAAAAAGAGATAAGTCAAGGAAATGGTTGGTCCACTAGTAGGAGAAGATGGCAAGAAGATGAAAGGCAGCAGGGGAGGGCAGAATGCCTTAATCGCTTTTTATGCATTTGTCTTTATGCAAAAAAAAAAAAAAGAAAGAAAGAAAGAAAAAAGAAAGAAAGAAAGAAAAACAATCCAACCTGTCAAAAGTAGCAACACTGGAATGCTCCAACACTGTAAGTTTTTAAGAAGAGACTGGACAACCATTGTCTGAAATGATATGGGGTTTCCTGCCTGAGCAGAGGGTTGGACTAGAAGACTTCCAGGGTCCCTTCCAACTCTATTATTATTATTATTATTATTATTATTATTATTAGTAGTAGTAGTAGTAGTAGTAGTAGTAGTAGTACTAATAGTAGTAAAGTCGGAAGGGACCTTGGAGGTCATCTAGTCCAACCCCCTGCTCAGGCAGGAAACCCTACACCATTTCGGACAAATGGCTGTCCAGTCTCTTCTTAAAAACTTACAGTGTTGGAGAATTTACTGCCTCTAGAGGCAGACTGTTCCACTGATTAATTGTTCTCACTGTCAGGAAGTTTCTCCTTAGTTCTAGGTTGCTTCTCTCCTTGATTAGTTTCCACCCGTTGCTTCTTGTCCTGCCTTCAGGTGCTTTGGAAAATAGCTTAATTCCCTCTTCTTTATGGCAGCCCCTGAGATATTGGAATACTGCTATCATGTCCCCCCTTGTCCTTCTCTTCGTTAAACTAGACATACCCAATTCTAGCAACCGTTCCTTATATGTTTTAGCCTCCAGTCCCCTAATCATCTTTGTTGCTCTTCTCTGTACTCTTTCTAGAGTCTCAACATCTTTTTTACATCGTGGTGACCAAAACTGGATGCAGTATTCCAAGTGTGGCCTTACCAAGGCATTGAAGAGTGGTATTAATACTTCACGTGATCTTGATTCTATCCCTCTGTTAATGCAGCCTAGCACTGTGTTGGCCTTTTTGGCAGCTGCAGCACACTGCTGGCTCATATTTAGGTGATTGTCTACTAGGACTCCGAGGTCCCTCTCACAGTTACTACTATTGAGCATGGTGCCACCTATACTGTACTTGTGCATTTGGTTTTTCTTGCCTAAATGTAGAACCTTGCTTTTTTCACCATTGAATTTCATTTTGTTAGTTAGTGCCCAGTGTTCAAGTCTGTCCAGATCCTTCTGTATCTTAAGCCTGTCTTCTGGAGTGTTGGCTATTCCTGCCAGCTTGGTGTCGTCTGCAAATTTGATGAGTTCCCCATCTATCCCTTCATCCAAATCGTTGATGAAGATGTTGAAGAGCACTGGGCCCAGAACAGAGCCCTGGGGCACCCCACTACACACTTCCCTCCATATAGATGCAGTTCCATTGAGGACCACTCGCTGAGTACGGCCGGTCAGCCAGCTACGGATCCATCTGGTGGTGATTCTGTCTACCCCACATTTTTCTATCTTATCAAGTAGTAGGTTGTGATCTACTTTATCAAATGCCTTACTGAAGTCCAAGTAAATTATGTCCACAGCATTCCTCTGATCTACTAATTTTGTCACTTGGTCAAAGAATGCAATAAGATTTGTCTGGCATGATCTATTTTTGACAAACCCATGTTGGCTTTTAGTAATGACTTTGTTTGATTATCTTTTCCAGGATCTTCCCAGGTATTGAGGTCAGGCTGATAGGTCTGTAATTTCTTGGATCCATTTTTTTTTCCTTTTTTCAGGATGGGAACTACATCAGCTCTTTTCCAATCCTCTGGTAGTTCCCCTGTGTTCCAGGATCTTAAGTTCAGTGGCTCCGATATCACATCTGCCAGTTCCTTGAGAACTCTGGGGTGTAATCCATCTGGTCCTGGCGATTTGAACTCATCTAGGCTGGACAGGTGCTCACTTACCATTTTCTTGCCTATCTTAACTTGTGTTTCTATTTTTGTTTTTTATGGCACTATTTTTGATAGGTTGGTCTGTTTTTTCCCTTTGTGTAAAGACAGATGCAAAAAATGAGTTAAATAGTTCTGCTTTCTCCCTGTTGCTTGTCACCTTCTTGCCACTTCCACCCACTAATGGACCAATCATTTCCTTCACTTTTTTCTTGTTTTTTACATGTTGAAAGAAGCTTTTTTTGTTATTTTTGACTTTGGTCGCAAGCCTTAGTTCATTTTGAGCCTTGGCTTTCTTCACTTCATCTTTGCAGGCTCAGGCTATTTGCTGATATTCTGACTTAGTTATGTTCCCCTCTGTCCACTTTCTATACTTGTCCTTTTTATCTTTCAATTTGTCAGAGAGTTCTTTATGCAGCCATGCTGGTTTCTTTTGAGAGCTGTTGTTCTTCCTCTTTGTTGGTATTGTGCTAGACTGGGCTTTTATTATCTCATTTTTCAAAATTTCCCAAGCTTCTTGAGTTGTTTTCCCCTTGAGGATTCTCATCCATGGAATCCTTCCCAAGCTCTCTCTAAGTTTATTGAAATTAGCTCTCTTGAAGTCCAAGACTCTAGTTTGACTGTGTTCTATTGCTTGTGCTTCTATAATGTTGAATTCTAATATTGCATGATCACTTCCTCCCAGGGTTCCTATGGCTTCAACACCTTCTATCATTTCATCTCTGTTAGTGAGAATTAGATCCAAAATGGCTAATCCCCTAGTTCCCTTCTCTACTTTTTGGGAGACAAAGTTGTCTGCTAGGTTTGCCAGGAACCTGTTTGATCTTCCACTTGGTGCGGAGTTTGTCTCCCAGTTGATGTCAGGGTAGTTAAAGTCCCCCATTACTATTGTGATGTGCTTCCTACATACCTTAGTTAGCTGACTAGCAAAAAGTTCATCTATTTCCTCTGTTTGGTTGGGTGGTCTGTAGTATACACCTATGGCAGTAGTAGTAGTAGTAGTAGTAGTAGTAGTAGTAGTAGTAGTAGTAGTAGTAGTCTTGTTACATCTTCATAAATGACCTAAATAAGGGGGCTGGTGCTCATCAAATTTGTGGATATTACAAAGCTGGGAGACATCACTAAGACTTTAGAAGATGGACTCAAGATTCAGAAGAATTTTGACAGACTTGAGCAATTGGACCTAGTTACCAAGATGCAGTTTGATGGTAAGAAAAGTAAACCCCTGCAAGAAAAACAAGGTGCACAGGTACTGGATAGCCAGTATCTGGCTTAAGAGTAGAGTCTATAATAGGGATCTAAGTCTCCTCCACCACTTGTATGAGTCAGCAGTATACTGCTACCAAAAAAGCCAACACAGAGGGATAGTATCAAGATCAAGAGAAATGATAGTACTCTATAAGGCACTGGTGAGGCCAGATTTGGAATGCTGTGTCCAATTCTGGTCATAAGACAAATAAGATATTGAGGCCATAGAAAGAGAGAATAGCAACAAAGATGATAAAGGATCTGGAGATTAAGTTCTATGAAGAGCACCTAAAGCAATTAAGTATGCTTAGCTTAAGAAAAAAAAAGACTGAGAGGAGACATGACAGAAGACTGAGTGGAGACTGAGAGGAGACTTGAAGGTAGGACAAGAAGCAATGGCTAGAAGCTTGTCAGAGGGAGATCCAACCTGGAAATGAGGAGAAATTTCTTGAAGTGAAACAGCTTGCCCCAGAGTTGTTAATACTCAATCCTTGAAGATTTTTTCAAGAAACAATTGGACAACCATTTGTCCAAAATGCTATGAGGGAATCTGCCTTGCACAGGGATTGGACTAAAAGACCTCCATAGTTCCTTACAGTCCTATAATTCTATAATTTTCCCAGTTCACAAATATAATAGAATGTAAATGTTCAGATTAAAAATAAGATATATTTATATAGTTTCAAAATAATGTACTTACAAATTTAGGAGTTCAATATATGAAAAGTCTCAAATTATCTACATCATTTTTGGCCCCCAAAGTGACTTATATTTTATATAATGGACTTGAAATTATCTCAGCATCTGACAGTCCCTAATCTGAATAGTTAATGCTGCAGCCCTCCAGTTAGGTTCTCCCCCATTTTTCATGTTTCCTGAAATGTGAGGGCTAATCAAAGGCACAAAGAAATATGTTTTATGCCCTTAATAAGAGGATGGAATATGCAGTAGGCCAAAATCCAACTATAAACTAGAAATTCTCTTTCTCTGCTATGAAAGGGTCACTAATAATCATCAGTTTATTATAAATACAAACTATGCTCCAAAGAAATCTATGAAGATATTATACATATATTCTAAAATATTCATGGTATTAATCAAAAACAAATCATGAAAAAATTCCTATTATGTACTTTAAATTAGAAATGAAGTGCAAAAGAACATTAAAGTATTTCTTACTGAATATCTAAATCACAGCAATGCCTATGTAAATATTAATAGGAGTGACATTTAAAAATATATACTGTAGTCAATACCCTCTAGCTATCAAACTCACAACCAAAAGGATTAATTAGCAATGACAATAAGTAACTCTTCTTTAATATAGAAGGAAGAATTTTATCTCTGACACTAGGAGCAGAAATACTATTTATGGTTTGAACAAACTGTATTGACCCAATTCACAGTAAACTCTGTCATAACCCACTGATTGTAAACCACAATGGTTCAGTTCACACGTTAACAAGGTAATATACATCGCGGTTAAGAAGAATATATCTTTATACCAATTTCTATATATCCAGCATTATTTATTGAGGCCAAAGAGAAAACTTACATTATTGTTGTTCCACAAAGCTATATTCTCCAAACGCCACTTACTTTAAAAAAGTATCTTTCTCCAAAAACAAACGCGTGAGCATTAAGACCATTAGAAAAGGCAAAGGAAAGGGGTGAAGTAAACTACACCTCAGCTCGCACAGCTAAGCCCCTAACTCACTTCACAGTAACTTTCTCTTCCACCGCCATCTCACGTATTGTAGTTTGCCTCTTTAGCCTCGACTGAGCTCGGAGCCGAAAAACTCCTGGGAAACTCTCTGAGCCGTTTGTTAGTTGAAACCTTGCAAACGAAACGCCCAATGTTGCTTCGGTCTCTTTCCTTCCCCCTCCAAGGTTTTTCGACCGCGCGCTGCCTGGGAAGAGGAGCGCGGAATGGCGGCGTCGGCGTCTCGAGATACTTTGGCGGCGCCTGGGGCCAGCCCTGCGCCCCACCCAGCTCAACAGGTAAGAGGCAGACGGAGAGGGCACCCCCCTCCCCTCCCTTGGCCCGAAATTATCGCCTCTCTCCCCAAACTACACTCACTTTTCCGCCGCCATATCTCCACTCAGGCCGCACTACCCGGACTTTTCTCCCTGCGCCCCTCAGGGTGAGCGAAGGCTCTCGGTCCCAAGCCAGACACGATCAGGATGTGAAACCTGATCCTGCCTGCCTGCCTGCCGCCGCCGCCGCCGCCCCTCCCCGCTTCGGTATATTAAACCGGGCAGGACCCCTCTCTGCAGTCCCTCTGCTGGAGAGGGCCAGTTTGACTCGGGAGTATAATAGTATTAAACAATATCGTTTAATAAAAGCATTTTTGTGGTTTTTTTCCTATCTGATAACACCAAAATTTTTCTTTTCATTAATCACTCATCTTATTATATCGTGAGTCTCATACTGCATCTCGAAACTCATCTAAGCCAGAAAATAGATACCCTGTGATCTAGCTTACTTTTTCAAAATCTATTTTTCCAAAACCTATCAAGAATTTTAAAGCAATGGGATACTACTGCAAATCGATTCACATAGATGTATTTCCCTGCATGATGCAACATGACATAAAAGCATATATGAAGCTGGTCTTGGGTTTATTTAAATAAAAAAATCCATCATTTCCCACAGAATAATTCCCTGATCATTACATTTTAATTTGGAAACTAAATACAAGCATGCCTCAAAATTGATATTTTGTTAATAATAGCAAAGTGGACAAATTACAGCTTTATGTAGTTTTCTGAACAATAATGCATAGCATATGATACATGGCTTTTGAAAAAGAATATGGTCATTGTTTTTATTTATTTACTTTTTATTTATTTATATCCTCCCTTTATTATTTTTATAAATAACTTGAAATTACAAACATACTTAATACAGGTAGTCCTCAACTTATAATAATTGACCCCAAAATGTCATTCTATGACCTTTCTTGCCACAGTTATTAAGTGAATCACTGCAGTTATTAAGTTAGTAACATGGTTGTTAAGTTATTTCTGGTTTACCCATTGATTTTGCTTGTCAGAAGGTTGCAAAAGCTGATCACATGACCATAGGACACTGCAACTGTCATAAACACGACACAGTTGCCAAACATTCAAATTTTGATCATGTGACCATGGGGATGCTGCAATAGTCATAAGTGTGAAAAACGGTCATAAGTCACTTTTTTCAGTTCCGTTGTAAGTTCCAACAGTCACTAAACGAACTGTTATAAGTTGAAGAGTACCTGTACTATTTTATGGTTTTCCAGATCTTCAGCCACCGTAACTTTAGCTGTGATTTTATTGTACTATGGTAAAGTTCATTACTAATATAAAAATAATGTATGGAAGTCCTAAAGAAAAAAATGTATGGAAGCATAATCCATTCAAAACAGCATCCTCTTCTGACAAACAAGACAGAAATGGCCTTGAACAAGCAGTATTTACTATTGACTTCCTCTCTTTGGAAACTGTGCCCAAATTGCCTTATTTCAAATATAATACAATGGCAACCCCTAGTGGCAGCTTTTCCCAATGAAGAGAGAAATCTCACCTATCTTCCCTGACATTTTTTTCATGGTAATCTGTTTTCATAACAATCTATTTCAGGATATTCTGCCTGAAACAGATATACTTTCATCAACTGAAACCTTTATGCTTAGTCTTAGATTCAGCCTTTCTCGGAACCTGTTCCATTTTCTCTGAATTCTTCTTAAAGTATGGTATCCAGACTGAAGATATACTCCTCAAAATAAAATCTGACTAAAAGAGAATAATGTAAAAGAGTTACCTACAATATGTTTTGGTTGTCATAGTTTAAGGTTGTTAGTATTTTTTTCTTTTGCAACTATATTACATTCCCTATTATCATTCATTTTGCTTCCTCCTTCCGTTATGTATTCAAGATGGACAGTGAATAATATTTATATGTTACTTATATGTAAGGGTGTAGGTCTCTACATATGTTGTATATAGTATGTTTTAAATGTGTTATGTGTACACTTTGAGACGAAATTTCATTTTTAATGTGTGCCATTGTGCCCACAGGAAAAAAATGACAATAAAGGTTATCTATCTATCTATCTATTCCAAGGTATTAATAAAAGAGAATATTTGTAGCTCAAGGTTGACATGAGACTTGGTGCTCTTTGAGCCTGCTTGTTTTCTTGCAGATGTTTCATTACCCAAATGAAACATCTGTAATATCAGTGCTAGGTATTCCAAGGTATTTTGACAGGTATTATTATCAAGACAGATATCTTCCTCTATCATGCATGTGAATTTTGTTTCTTTAAGTGACAAATTATTTGTCTCTATTAACTTTTATTTTGTTAGTTTCAATCCAATTCTTTAACTTATGTTTAACCTGTGAAGCTATTTTGGGTTCCAAATTGTTAACTAGATGCCAGGCAGACTGCAGGTTTCCTATTATCAGTGAGGGAGAAGTACTTATGTAATAAAATAACTCTCCCTCTCCAGTTAGAACAGTGGTTCTCAACCTTTCTAATGCCGCGACCCCATAATACAGTTCCCCATGTTGTGGTGACCCCCAACCACTTATACATCACTGGGTGCCAAGGGCGTGGCCAAAGAAAAGGGGGAAAAAAATGATGGACAGCCTTGTTTGGCGACCCCCGTGACATGGTCATTCGACCCCAAATGGGGTACCGACCCACAGGTTGAGAACCACTGAGTTAGAATAACTTTGATTTTTTTGAAAATTTCAGGTAGTTCTTCAATAGATGGGAATCCAAGCAACTGATTACCAGGCTACCCAACAGCATTCCTGAATGTCTGAAAAAGAATGAAAAACTCCAAGAATATGGACTATAGCTTTAGAAATCTGGTCATCTTAGGAAATAATGGATCTAGCTAAAAAAAATTAATAATATTATTTTTATTTTGGCGATAAGTTTTTAGTCTACTTTACTATCTCTGGTATTTTTGCTCCTATGCAATTTTAGCAATTCAGCAACTTGGAGCCTCTTTGCAATAGAGCTACTTCTAAATAAATTCCTCTAATATACTGCTTGTGGTTATAACAGTTATTTTTATTTCCCCCACAACTGATTGTTTTGTAATGCACAATTCAAAGTAAAATGGAATGTTTATCTTTTCCTAATTTTAATAGTTTGATTTCATTTAACTCATGAGATCAGTATAGATTGGTCTCAAAAGTAGAAGGGGGAGAAAAGATTGATTTCTCTGGCCACATGCTTCAACATTTTAAGGACAAGGAATACAGCATTTAATATTATTTTACCTTTTCCTTTTAAATTGGTAGAAATTAACACACGGTGTGGGAATTCCTCTCTCTGTCTTACAAGAGAGTTAGAAGGGAGGACATCAAATGAGACAGTGCCTAGAAAATAGCTGGAGGCAGCAAGAATTACCAAACCCCACACCAAGGCAGGAGACAGAGCTACAGTATGTATATCCAGAAAGTATCTGGAAGAAGAGGTTTAAGATTTCCAAGTTTTCACCTGACAGGCTTAGCCCTGCCACTATTCTTATCAAGAATGTTTTAAATTTGTCTTCTTGTCTTGTAACTAATACCCTAAAAGACAAATTAAAATCCAAACTTTCTAATTTTGTGTCATTTACTGATATTGGAACCACCTATTTAACCTCTTCATCAAATCATGAATAAACATACTGAAGAGTAGAGGAGCTAAGACTGTTCCTTATGGCATTCCATTCATTATTTATCTGCAATACAGGTAGTCCTCAATTAGCAACCATAATTGGGCCTGGCAGTTCTGTCATTAAGCAAAGTGGTTGCTAAGTGAGAAATAATTTGGAATGCTTACCTTATAGCTGGGATAATTAACAAAAAGAAAATTAAAGTTTGTATTTACATTCATTAAAGAGGAAGGATTTAAAAGAAAGTAAGCAGGCATACAATGGAGAATGCATATTGAAAGCAATGCAGTGGCACCAGCAGCCCTGATTACAATCAGGGATAGGAACTGCAAATACCCTACACAAACAATCCTGAGTATCCTCCATTGTACACCTGGTTACTCTCTTGTAATCTCTTCTCCAATCCTCACCACTCTGCAAAGTGGGGAAAGAAAAACACAGGCACAAGACAACGCATAAAAACTGAAATGATGATCATGAGACAGGGATGCTGAAAAGGTCATAAATGTGGGACACTAGTCATTATTTTTTTAGCACCATTGCAACTCTAAATGGTTGCTGAATGAGCATTTGGTAGGCAAGGACTATTTGTAATATTAGTAGCCATCAACGAATTATCTTTGAAAATAATTAACAAGCTTCATACATATGTATTTATTTCTCATGCAATCTTGCCCATTCTCTCTCTCTCTCTCTTTCTCTCTCTCTCTCTCTCCCTCTCTCTCTCCCTCCCTCCCTCCTTCTTTGCAATCCCTTCAATGTTTTCATCAGTGTTCTGAGCAATAAATCTATTAAACAGACACTTTAAACTCTGTTAAGTTTTTTTTCTATGCTGGTTAAAAAATTAATTTTAATTCTGTCAGAGTAAAGAGGGAAGCATTGTAATAGGTGGTCTCATGAGTTGAAAAGCTAACATATATTTTAAAAAATAAATAAAAGTATACTGCAATAGTCTTAAGTAACTATTTCATATTTCCAGACTACATCGTTAAGAGACCAAAATAGTATTATAGTAGCATATTCATACAGAAGATTAAAATAAACTTAAATAATAGGATATAAATACCAAAGCTCTATTTTTCCCCATTGTCCTCTTGTGTCATAAATCTTAGTTTTAGATGATTTGTGTATATGCCATTATGCAATAGAACCAAAATAGTTAAATAAACTTTTTATAGAAGTAGCCAACTAATTTTACCAGTTCTGTATATATCTGTGCCTGAGCAAGCACATGTATTTTTGTCACAAAAGGGTGAGAACTTTAGCAACGAATGTTCTTGTGAGAAATTAAGTTAGTGTATACTTATTGGTTTAGAGAAAAATATGATAAAAGTGAACATGGAATGGTATGCAAGAATAAAAACTTGAAGTTTGGTTACTGAACATGGTAAAAGCAGTATATGATAGAAGTAAACCATGCAAAACAATAAAAGGAGTACTTAGCAAAGATTCTTCAGTGAGCAAGAATTAAGAAAAGGATGTATGATGACCCCTTGGATAAATGTATAAGGAATATTTGTGATAGTTTTATAAGCCCATTGGGCTTTAACACATTAATTTTCAGATTTTGCTGTATTGTTGAATTTTGGATAGGAAAAATAGTATTAATGGAAAAATTAGAGCAACCAGGTTATTTTTTGTGTCTGAATAGATAGAAAAAATGATGGATACATTTTAAGATGCGCAAATGTAGTAAAAAATATTGGGTATAGTATGTAATCTGTTAGAACGAGACAGATTACTGAAAATATTTGTATGTAAGAGCATTCTTCTGTGTACTTTTTTATATATGGAAGTGAGAATGGGTATGTCAAGAGGAACACAAAACAGGTTAAATGCAGCAGGAATGGCTTACTTAAAAAGGCTAGGATGGTAAAACAGAAAAAGTAAAGTCAGGAATGAATGGCTGCAGAAGGAATGTGCATTGAATGTAGAAATGAGTGACCAGTATGAAAAAAAAATACTTTAAGTGATTTGATTAGATTGGAGAATGAATGAAGCCCAAATTACAAAGTAATATTTGAAAGAAGATTGTAAGCATTGAAGAAACTAAGAAAGTCAATTGATAAGTTTCTGAAAAAGAGATAAGTTTAAAAAACAAGACAGTTTATAGAAAGGAATACAGACCATTTATTATTCAGTTTCTATATGCTGCCTGATGTTGTATGTCCAAAGATAATAGTATGATGGGTATGTATGTTCAAAAATAATGTACCATTTGAGCACATTAGGGATATATTTTAAAAACAATATCTGATAGTTTTTAAATAATTACTAATAATTTTATTGCTACTAAACTACCATAATTTGGTTTATAATTCTATTTCCACTTCAAATGATTACAGTAATAACCAAACCATGTTACTTGTGGACATAAAATATTGGATTGTGCTGGTATTTTCAAAGCAGTCTAGCATTTTAGGGTCAGTAACAGAATAAGACACAAAAAAATTAGTAAGCAATAATGTGGTCAAAGTCCAGTGCAGATTAAAAGTCACAACTGTGCTTCTTGGTGTCAAAGTTCAGTTTGGGCAGCAAAACATATTGAACCAGAATTCCTATAATCAAGGCACAGAGTATTCTGGGTTGGACTGCGACAATAATTGCTTATTATGAGGTTATTATGAGTTCCTGACTTCCGCTCTAGAACTTTGAGCAGAAACTTTTAGCAGAATGTATAATAGATACTAGTCTACTTTGGTTTAAAACAGCCTACTTCCAGATTTTTCTAACATACTTTCCTATGCAATCTGGCACTTCATTGCCTCTTAATCCAATAGCATCAATATTCCCATAGGTCTGAAAGCTGTGTTTCTATGGCAATGTCAAATCTAGGCTTGCAGAGCTGGGATCAATGGAGGATGCATTTGAAAAGATCATAGAGCAAATCAATGCAGAGTTCCCACTCAGTGCGCAAATAGCCAGTCTCTATGGAGATTCTCAGTCATCCAAGTCATGGTTGTCCCAAAAGTGCTTTTTCAAAAGGCAACTGGATTTTGTTTTCCTTGAAGATGTTTTACTTCTCATCAAAGAAGCTTCTTCAGTTCTGAACTTGAAGTTCTGAACTTAAGAGGCTTCTTGGATGAGAAGTGAAATGTCTTCAACGAAAAAAATAGCACCTTTAGGACAGCCAGTCTCAAAGTATAATATACAAACACATTAGACAAAGTAATATTGTAACTTATAAATCTAGGAAAAAGAGGATCATCAGTAACAAGGTGGATGGATTCAATTGCAACAATGATAGCTATATTGATGGAACACTTGAAGGGTCTGTCTCTAGGGAACAGATAGTCACGAGGAAAATGTATGTGGTTGTTGATAATGATTTGATGGATTATAAAAAATTATCATCTCAAACCAAATTTGTTCTTGTTCAATTTTGAGGTCGATGGATAGATTATTCAGGTAAACAACTTATTTTTAACATTTTATGCACTGTTTCCGTTTATTTAAATTGTATTTATATCTAATTATAGTGTTTACCTAAGGTAATTGAATGATGTGCAATCTCATGTCTCATTAATATGGGCAATTACTTATTTAGGATTTGCAATGTATTTACAGTATTTGCAATCACATTATTCTCCAAATAATAAACTGTTGAAAATCAACCCAGAACGTACAATTTTTAAAATACATATAACGTTTTTTAAACTGGCATTCGTAAAGTCAAGCAATTTCACCTCCTACGTAGAATCTAATATTTTTGCCTTCTTTTATGACGAGGAAAATTGCACAACTTCTCGCGAGATTCTTGACCACGTATGGGAAAGACATCGCTTTCGGATACCGTTTGATAAACGACCTACTGCTCTTGCGAGTTGTTGAATTGCTTGCTTCGAACACCTTTCTCGCGAGATACGCATTCTTCGCGAGAATTTCGTAGTACGCACAATCGATTTGTATGGAAATCTCGCGAGAGCCCGTGCAGCAAGGTCTGGGCATCCCCATAGCGGCAACACAGATCCTCCTACAACCATCCAAGACGCGGCGGGCGCCATTTCAGGGAGCAGTCGTCTTGCTAAAGCGGAATCTGTGTGTTCTTGTTGCGAAGCTTCCTTGGCTTTGCTCGTACTAATTTTTCGAGATCATTCTTAGTCTAGCTTTTTGCCTGCTGCTGTTGCTGAGATAATTTTTTTGTTTAAGGGCCAGCGCCCCTCCTCACGCGTATCCAGACCCAGGGAAACAAACGACGGCCGTGGCAGTATCCCTCCGCCTCATAAACACCTGGGCCAGAAGCGAGAGGCCGGCAACGCAGGTAATAGCTTTCATATTTTTGACGGCTCTCTTTTATGAACTATTCTGGAGAAATGATAGCGTGGGTTCTGCAAGGTTTAAGGCTGTCTGCGTTGGGCCTTCCCGGTGGCGGGCCCATTTCTTTTTGTCTTCGATTTAATTCTAGTCTGGTCAGCCGGACTGGAAATCCCAGTTCCTGTGGGGTGGTGCAGGCCTCTGCGGGGTGCCCGGGGGTGGCGGGAGAAAACGAGGGAAGTCGAATGATATGATTTAGTTTTGGAAATTGTGTGTTTATTTTCGCGCGGAAGGTTTCGTGGAGTAGAGCTCTTCTTTCATGGTTACGATCGGGATATATTTCGCCACAAGATTCCTAACTATTTCTTTATTGCTTTAGATATTTTCGCGGGAAGGGCCTTAAAACTTCGCAGTGTGTGCTGTTGTGTATTAACGAAAGGCTGATGACCCGAGAGAATAAGGGCGCTTAGTAAAGAGTCATCGTAATAACTACTGCAAGGAGAGTAGAAAGTTCTGTTTATTACTGTGGTATTTTTTTTTTTTTTGAATAGTTGTTGGGCCGAAGATGTTCAGGTGGGAGGGGAAAACGAACTTTCCATATATCTGCACAAGTGAAATCCGTACACGTGGTTTGTTTCCCAAAAATGTGTAGTTTGTAGGTATTTTTAAATGAACGCATTTTTTGCTTGACAATTTGAAAATATTTCACTCATGTAATTAGACAGTTTTTAATAAAAGAAATCCCAACGTTGCTTAAAAATCTGATCTTAATTTGTAGTTAGCTCACTCTCATGCTAAGTCACAAACTAATTTTGAAATGCGGAAAAGTTTCAAAAGTGGTTTGTTGCAACCTGGGTGTGGGAGCAGGGTCTCTTTAGAGAATTATACCTGAACTTTATTGTGTGAATTGTACATTGCTCTGCTATGTCTTAGGTGGATCATGATCCGTTGAACTGGATATTGCTTCTGAAAATGTATTATCTATATGGTTTTATTTTAATTGATTATTTGGACTAAATACCCAGATTGCCAAGAAGCAAAACTAGTATTTAACTGGTCAGATGAGTGTATCTTTAATAGATGGAAAATAAATATCTGTGCTCTGTATGTATATGTATGTGTGTGTATATCTATCTAGTACAAAAACTACAATCCATAACACTCTAATATACAAGTTATAATTTATATTTTAACCTAGGAAAGGCTTTTACGTGAATACCATCAGTTCTGACTTCCTTGTTAAGAGACTAAATATATATTTTAATATTCCTGTTTACTTGGGTAGTTTTAGTTATATAGCCTGGGATATTTGAATTACTCTATTTGGACTAGGTCATTTTTTAATCTACGAAAACAGATAAAGTATTCAATTTATAATACTTGCCTTCAAAACTTATGCATTCTATTGTTCAAATTATTTATAACTCATTTTGTAAAAAAACACTTGGATGATACTGTACTGAATAAAAGATACTATTCTCTATGAGCATATTATTTAATGCTGTCTTTTAAACTGCTATATTTTTCCTGCTGTGCTGTTTTTACTATGCTGAAAGCCAGCATTTTTAACAGTCCTCTTCCAATATTTCCATGAATAACTGATATTTCTCTTAAATGCTTGAGAAGTTTTTAAATTTATCTTTGAACTGCTCTGTAATATAGGGTAGTATTTATACTGTAATATAGTGTAGACCTATTTCAACAGCTCTAAAAATATAATTCATAATGTCTGTTAATCAGATTATCTTATGGAACTTTTATATGTTCAAGCAGAGAGAAATAGAATAAATCTTTAGAAGATACTTGGGGGGCCATTTAGTGAATTCTGTTCTTTCTATATATAAATTTGCAGATCTTCCAATAGTGTTTTGTTTGAGGATATGTTTCCTTTAATATAAGTTTGCTAAATTGTCCAATGTCAAACTCTGTAGCATTTGTTTAAAGTCACATTCCCCTATCTCATGCTTTTTATTCCCTATATTACTTAGGATAATGTTGAAAATATTTTAAAATGCAGGTGTACTTTATTTTAACCTAAAATGTAGCATGAGAAGATCACAATTTGCTACATATACAAATACTAAAACCTAAGCAATATTTTTCTGCAAATAGGTATATTTTCATCCAAATACCATGAGATGGGTTATTTGCTAGGTTTAGTTGTTAGTTTTCCAACAGGTTTATGACCTTTGGATTCTTAATATGTTGTGTTGCAACTTATTGATTTGTGTAGTTATAGTTATTCATACTATCATTTTAAAAATTATACCAATGTGAAATTATTTGCTACAGATTTAATCAATTTCTGGACATAATTTTAAAGTATATCCCTAATTTTATTTCTGTGACATGCTTAGAAATGTTTTCTACATAGTACTGCTTCTTTTCTCTTCCTATAGGGCTGAATGTTTAATGGGACATTCTGGATGATGATACTTAAATACAGGAATTTTGAAGATACTGCTTTCTACATAGCAGTAGCAGTTATATCTTTTGGTAGATATTTGTTTCAGAGGTAGATAATATATGAGCACAGTAGTTCTATAAATTGAGTATCATGACAGAAGTTGATTGAGGCAGCTTTAATATTATTTTCATTACATTGGAGTCTACATTAACTGAAAGTTTTCCTGAGAAATTCTCTGGACTTGACTTAAATAGCAAATTTATAGCAATGTGCAGCTATTTGAGTCCAAAGCAATTATGCATTTTCAAATGTAAAGACTGTATGGCTTATCAAAAATACATATTTGTTTACTCAAACATGTATTTTCCTGGGAGATGCCAATAAATGCATTTTGTATCCCCACATTTCTTTAAATATGTGACTCACTTTGGATCCAAATAACTTCACAAACTACAGATTTTATAATCACTTTGGAATATGTGTCATATGCATTTTTACTTTTTGAAAAAGTTGAAAAATTATTACAGCCATTTTTACTAATTGTTACAGAAGGTGTTACATCAGTTTGAAATGGTACATTATATAGGAGATCTGAATAGAAACATAATTGTTGCTGTAATGGAAGGCAGATCTCCTTTTCATATTTCCTGAATTCAGTAATGAGCATGCATCACATCACATAACATATTCCATTTTTACACTATTTTCTTAAAATGTAGTAAAAAAGATAATATGCACATCTGTATTTAGAAATTTCTGGTTTCATCTATGTACAGTAATTGCCACTTGTAAGCTTTTCCATTTCACTAAGTACTTGGTCATAATTGTTATGGCAGATTTGGCAGCTTACATTTGCCGCTATGGCATTGACCAGTTTGCATCTGAGAATCTATACTAGCTAATTCCATATAAGAGATTATTAAAATAGCTTGACTAATCTGTTTCGAATTTTTGACCCAAGGAGTCAATGATTCATGGCAGATTTCGGGGGATAGGAAATCATCTAATTCATGAGGAACTTCCAAACTGAAGCTCTAATGAGCTTTTTTCCATCATAGGGATGTTTCTCCCACATCTTGGAGGTAAGGCAATAATAGCACAACATGAGTTACATTTGAAATAATTTTTAAGGAAGTATTTTAGATGAATAGACTCTTGAAGTAAGGAACCAAAAATAATAATGAACATTCCATTTTGTTTACTTAGAAGAACATATACAACTGTCAAGAGCACAATTTCACAAATCCCAGTGGTTAAGGATAGTAACTTGATCAGACTTTAAAAATCATTATCTACTTCCATTACAGGATTTTTTACCGGTTGTTCATGATCTGTATCCCTTTCATTGCTTCCCCATGATTAAAATCCAGGTTTGGTATGGAACAAGGAAGCTGAAAAAAATATTTCTATACCACAGTGGCAATATGAGCTACATGTAGCAATGATTTTGTGAAATCTATATTGAGAAATTCAATAGTGGATTAAGATAATATATTGTGGTTTTTAAATAAATTGGTAATTATATTGAATAAACAATTTATTTTCTTAATCTACTTTTAGATTCTTTTTTCTAATCTTGTTGTGGTTCCTTAAACTCATAAATTCATTTCATTAAGAATAAGCTTACTTGGGTAGAATACATATTTATGAAGTACTTCTAAGATAAGAACAGATTTATTCTTTGAAAGAAAAGTACTAAACACAGGGATAAGTTCAGTTTAGCTGTACTTAGTGTATATTTCTAGAGCAACATCCTTTGGAAATGTGGTACCACAAAATCTTAAATTAATCACAAATATGGAAGTAGATTCTTAACTAAAGGATCTTGTTATTTTTTTCTAGGTGTCCTGAAAAATGGCTGATGATATTGATATTGAAGCAATGCTTGAAGCCCCCTTTAAGAAGGTGAGAAGATATGCTAACAAATTCTTTAGCAATATTCATTTAGCATTATTCATGAAACTACTGCTGAACTATAAACTAACATCCCAGGAGTCCTCATGATTTATCTTATTGGACATGCATTAAGTGTATCTTACCAGTAACTAAATGCTGTTAATGTAATTATATTGTGCAGTAGTTTCACTTCAGCGTGATGAATAAATGCCCATCTATCTCTCTTTGTAGACTTGCCTAACGATATCTCACCTCTACTCCCATGAATTCACCTTTGATTCCAGTGTGAACTGTCAATCATAAGGTAGTAATTGAGTGACGTATCGCTGTACCGTGGTCCCCCTAGGTAAAACAAACAAACAAAGAAACAAAAACACTCCTAAAAACTACCACCTCAATTTTGATAGACCGACAAGGTGAATGCAAAGGTTTGGGCAAACAGCAGGGTTCCAAGAATAACTTTTTCCCTAAGTTCATGACAAGCAAATCCTTATTAATGCAAGAGGAGTTACAGCTTTTTTTTTTAAAGGATGGGTTATTAATCTTTTAGAAATACCAGACGGTAATCAAAGTGTTATGTGAAAGTTGTTTCCAAAATTCTTGGATCCCTGAATACTTCACATAATAGTAGATATGAAAGATATTTTGAACTACATTCATTGTGACAGAGTACTCTTTTATCTATTAATTTCTTAGAAATCTTTAATGTACCTTTTCTGCGCTTCTGAATACTGAGTATCTAGCTTCAGAACTAAACAGGGAGCAAGTATATTTAGATTTCACCAGATCTTCATAAAACTGAAATTATGCATGCAGTAGCACTGGCTTCACAAATTTATATATACATATACATTTAAAACTTAATGTGCAGTTGAACTCATGGTGTAACTGGTGTGATAACTACAATAAACATAACAGCAACTGTTAGTTGATTTTGGAGTATATTTAGTGCAGCTCTTTGATATGAGATTTGGAAAAGTGTTGTAACCTTTTAAATGTTCATGTTTTAGTTTTATGTAATTAGTACTTAACGTAAAATTTTGAAATGAATATAAATTGTAATGTTAAGTATATTGTATGCTAGTTTAACATGGATATTTTCCATGTAAACAGGTTTGGAAATAGGAAATATTTAGGCTGGACTGGTTGGATTTTTGATGAATGACTTGGGAGTCGACATTACTAAAGCAGTGTGAATCCCTGTTTGCTTCAGGGCGAGATGTGTGACAGAGGTGGCATCAAGCTCTTACAGTCCCAACCCTCCAACGAAAATGGGCGAAGATCTCAGGAATGGCATCGGTCACAGGAAATCGATAGTGGCTGGCTGCTAGCTTGGTCACTTGGGGCTTAGGCAGAAATATAGCCTTGGTATTGGTCAAAAGGGATTATAGTATATGAATGTGCTTTTAAACTTGGTATTTCTTGTTATATTTTATCCTTTAACCACTTCAGTGCTGGAAACTGCAGGATGGCTTTATTTCATTATAAAGAAAGTTTGTACAATTTAAAACCTTTTTAAATAGTAAATTTTCTATTTATAGTTGTAGGACTTAAATGTAAACAGCAAAGTGGTTAAAAAGTCTACCTTAATTAGTAGCATCCCATATTAAATATAAAATTTAGTATTAAATTTTTGTTTTGTATTTTCTTATCCCTGCCCCCATTACCCTTTGACCACTTGAAATGTTTCCACTTCGTCCTCATGATGTTCTTCTATCAACCCTGCTTAGGATGAGAACAAATTGAGCAGTGCCAATGGACATGAAGAGCGAAGTAAGAAGTAAGTATTTGTTGGCTCTTTAAATATATACTTTTGCTTAATAAAGCATTTACATTTTAGATTCATAATTTGGATACTTAACCTCCCTTCTTCAGTTTTGGTAATGTACTTTTTAGATTGGTTAAAATAGTACAAAAATAGCAAATGGTTTTGTATACATTTGAATATTTTAACATAATTCTTCCCCCAGCATTTGTCCCCCTTTTTCTCCAAAACAAGAGTCCACCTTTTTAGGATAGAAAACATACAGTACAACATCATCTCAATTTCATGAACTAATTGAAGGGGAAGGATTGTCTCTTTAACTCCAACATTTTACATAGTTTAAATGCTTACAAAATTATGTAGATATGAACATTGTCTGAAAAAGTCCAAATTAACATTTTGCGCTTGCATATGAAGTTCACCAACTGAATGTCCATTTAGAAAACTGAGCTTTTACAGTAATATTTATTGCTTCTTGAGGTAATGGGATTATATTAATTACTCTTAACTTGAAATTATGATGGTCTTTTGACTTTCATAGTAGAAAGTCTAACTCTCTCATTCTTTCCTTAGGCTCCTTCAATTGTATATGTTTCTTGCAGGCCATATAACCATATTGGAATAAATGTTGCTTCTAGAAAAAAATTCTGTGCTTTAAAGATGAAGGGAAGCAATTTATTAAATTTTTGTAGGTGAATCTCCAGCTAAAGTAAACTGTTCTAATTGTAGAAATTCATAGGTTTTTACTCTTCAAAATATCATGGAATGGTTTTATTCCTATTGTAGGCTACTTTAGCTACTCTTTTTGGAAAACTTCACTTTGAGAAATATACATAAATTAGTTTAAACGGGACATTAATTATTTCATAATGTTGAAGTTATTACAGAAGGCATTAACTCAAATCCCAATATCTTGCCTATCTTCATTAGAGGATTTTTTTGGGGGGGGGGTTAGTCATAGGTTTTTTATTTGGAGCTTGGCAGCTAAGCTAGGTTGCTAATGCATTTCTAGCTGCTCAATCTGTACACCAGAAAAGTCAAGGACCCAGTTCAGAAAGATAAGTAGCTTTGTGGCAGAGAAAAAGTAATTGTAGTAATGATGAAATATTGCTTCTGTAGAGGCTAAAAATCTAACTACTGCTACATTATATTAGTAGAGTGTTCAAATGTGATCCCAGGTTCTTATACCTTGTGCTTTAAATTAAGATTATTCTGTATGTGAAAACAAAATACAATTAACAGTGATAAATTGTAAAATAGATTTGGCAATGCCATTATAGACTTTGACCTCTAATTGTTTGAATTCCTTTTATGTTGCAAATTTATTTAGAATATAACAAAAGCACGTTGCTTGAATTACAGCTAGAAGAGTAATTAATAAAGGGCCCTGATTTGACTTAGTCATGTGAAATCTGCCTAAATCTAAAGAGCAGCCAACATTATTTAGTTTTACTGTCTTTTCTAATGGATGGTAGCATTTCCTACTCCTATAATTTATAATTTTATTTGAAATGGGGCAACACGTGTAGATTTGTGTATATATTTTCCTCTGTAAAAATCAGTGTTTCTCAAGTTTGGCAGCTTAGCAGGTAGACTTCAACTCCCAGAATTCCTCAGCCAGAAGAAACCCTAACCATAATTGGGCTGTATGGGTAGTCCTCAACTTATGACCACAATCAAGTCCAGAATTTCTATTGATAAGACAGTTATTGAGTTTTGCCCCATTTTACAACTTTACTTGCCACAGTTGTTAAGTAAATCACTGCAGTTAAATTGGTAACACAGTTGTTAAGTAAATTTGACTTCCTCATTGACTTTATTTGTTAGAAAGTTGCAAAAGGTGATCACATGCCCCTGGGACACTGCAACCATCATAAATATGAACCGGTTGCCAAGCATCCAAATTTTGATCACGTAATCATGGGGATGCTGCAACGGTGGTATGTGTTTTTTCAGTGAGGTGGTAATTTCAAATGGTCATTGAATGATTGTAAGGTGAGGACTACTTGTATTTCTCTGCAGTTTTTCTACCAGCTCTGATTAATTAAAATTCTTCTATTAAATATCTTGGCAGGAAGATTTTATGCGACTTTGCTGCTTATTTTGAATGGAGGAAAGTTTTTTCTTTTCCTTCAGAAAAATCAAATGAGGCTTGAAATTGTAGGTCATTAATAAACTATCGATATTTCTGTCCATTAGTTATATAATTAGATCATAACAGTATTAGGCTAAAATTAAATGTTACTTTATCTTACTATTTTTACAATAGTTTAAAGATAGAGGTTTTGTAATGTGTTTGCTTGTTTGATTTACTTTATAAACATAAGGAGCTTTTTTCTGTTGATTTTTCAAATTAATTAAGTAAAATAATTATTTTAGTTGTATTTTGTTCTCAGGAGCTCCCATTAAGTTTTCCATTCAAGGGATAAACAATATCAATTTCAATTTCAGCAATTCTGTAGTATATTTGCAATCTGTAAAGTGATCAATAAAACTTTATCCTAACTTTCTTCCCCATATTTTAAATCCTCTTTTTAAAGAAAATTTTGTCTTAAATGTTTTATATTGAATTGTCTGGTAAGCTGTTTTTAATGTGATAAGACAGAACATGTATTTACATGAAGCAAAAGTTATCTATAACTTACATAGTGTGAATTCGTAGGCTTTGAAGGTATATTCACTAACTTATCTGTTCTTTTTAAATATTTTGGTATTTAGGAGTAGTTCCTGTAGATTTAATTAGACCTTTAAAAATATCTATATTATAGAAAATAGGAAATAGCTATATCAGCAGTTCTCAACCTATGGGTCGCGACCCCATTTGGGGTCGAACGACCATTTTACGGGGGTCACCAAACATCGCGATCCGCCATTTTTCCTCCTCAGGGCGGCGCCGCGTCCGTGTGACGGGAGTCGCCGTCACACAAAGGTTGAAAACCGCTGAGCTATATTGTAGGAAATAATTAAAGTAGCGATTTTTTTAATTCTGAAAAGAAAATTGAAGACAAGTGTTGCCAGAAAGTGTGAGACTGCTCCTAGAAAATGAAGAAGGAAGCTGGCATGCTAAAAAGCATCATCCTCCAAAATCTTTTTTGTTTCCAAGCTGACCTTGAATACTAAGTAGTCTCTACATGCTTTCTAGAAATGAAAAGGAATTGTAGTTGTAACCAATGCTTTGCCCTACCTACCCCAAAAAAGACAAAAAATATTATTAGAGTTAGCAGTATTTGCAAAGAACTAGAGAGAATGGTAGAAAGCAAAACACAGTTTGCTTCCCTGATAAAGGTTGTGGTTTGTGGCAAGTCACACCTATTGTAGCAGCCATCTCTGAACATCAAAATGACGTCTGCTCATTGGCCTCAAAAGACTAGGGAGCGTTGTTTTTGTAACCTTTTACACACACACACACACACACTTTCATATAGTCATGAAGCTGTTTCAGTAAGCTTCAGTTTTCTTAGGACCAATTATGAAAACAATAAATTACAACCTTGTTTGTATCATTCTGGTTTAAATTCCTCGTCATTGGGAAAAATATTCCTATAGAAACTTTCTGTTTAAGTAATGAATATACACATTATAGATTGTATAAAAGACCCAGAATCTTTGTTTGAGAATTTGCAAGCTACGTAAAGATTTTTGTTTAATTATCTGCCAGGATATTAGTTTTGCTTGGCTTCTCCTTTATAATTAATTATTTCACTTGCTGGAAGTCAGACACAGATATTTGGATCAAGGCTTTGTACTGCAAAGAAAAAGCTCTGATTACCTTTATATTAGGCTAAGCAACACAAAATTAAAGAATTAGTTTTTCATGTAAAATGGCAGCATCAGAGGGAAAGGGATGAATGAGCCACTTTCTATAAAATTAGTTTTGTAGTACAAGAATGCTTTCCATGCAATATGGAATGAAATGGCTATAGATAAATTCGGGCACAATGCACTTAATGACTGCATTGGTTAGTGATGGAAGTTCCAGTACTGATTATGGTTGTAAATCGAGGACTAAAGAGTGCTTATGGGTCCTGCATAGACGACATGAAGTAATGGATTAATACAAGTTGGTGCTTTATCATTTTTTATTATATGGGTTTGTGATGAATACACATTCTATGGCAACTGCAGTGTGAAAGTGCTTATATAATGTAATCTCAGAATTCCAAATATAATCCCCAAAGTTTGAACTATATCATTTTTTAAAAGAGTTGAGGACCATGGAGTAGCTATGATCCCATTACAACATGTAGTCATCAGGGATCTTGCACAGTGTTTTCATGATTTTTAGTTTTTACATTGTGATATATTTGTTTCACAAATATTTGAAAACACTGATGTTAGTTTTAATTAGTCACAGGGAACTTCAGGGACCTGGATTCCCCATGTCTTGTGTAGAAGCTTTTTCATGGGGTTAAATAATTTAGGTATAATAAATCTTGTGAAATATTTAGCACACTAGGTTATGTACAGTATATGTCAATATTGAAGAAATTGACTTAAACTACTATTTAGAAATTGGGTACAGGTAGTCTTTGAGTCATAACCACAATTGAGCCTAAAATTTATGTTGTTAAGTGAGACATTTGTTAAGTGAGTTTTGTCCCATTTTGCGCCCTTTTTAGCCACAGTTGTTAAGTGAATCATTGCAGTTAAGTTAGTAACACAGTTAGGGGAATCTGTCTTCCCCATTGACTTTGCTTGTCAGAAAGTTACAAAAGATGATCACATGACCTAAGGACACTGCAACTATCATAAATATGAGCCAAGTGTTGAATTTTAACCTTGTGACCATGGAGATACTGCAACAGTCATAAGTGTAAAAATGGTTATAAGTCACTTTTTTCAGAGCCATTGTAACTTTGAACAGTCACTAAATAAACTGTTGTAAGTCGATGGCTACTTGTATAGACATTTTAAAGTACTAAAATAAAATGAAGTGCTATTTTCTATTAGCACTTTTGCTTTAAATTGTTTGACCTAGAACAGAATACATAGTTTACCCCCCAGTTTGGGAGACTTTCTATCTTTTGTTCTGGATGGAATTGCACTACCTCAGGCAAAACCTATGCACAGTTGGGGGTATTCCTCCTGCAGCTCAAAGAAAAGGTGACAGCCATGGCTAGGAGAACCATTGCATAGCTATTATGCACCAGTTGACATCCACTGCTCAGCCAGGAGGCTGTACTCACAGTCCTTCATGTCTTGGTCACCTCCCAATTGGACCACTGCAAAAAAACTTTAAATGGGGCTGCATTTTGAAGGTTCAGCTCTGGGGTGTCAAACTGGCGGCCTGTGGGCTAGATGTGTCACGTGCAAGCCATGCCCACCCCACTCTGCAAAGACAAAAACAGTCATGATACGTCACACGATCGAGTTTGACGCCTGTGGTTCATCTGATGTAAAATATGGCAGCCTGGGCAATTAAAGGTCCTTATTCAGCATGTGCTCTGCAAGCTGCATTAATTGCCAGTACGCTTCTGGCTTCAATTGAAGGTTGTAGTAGTTACCTATAAAGGCTTGCAACTGGGTTATTTGCAGGAATGGCTCTTCCCTATTGTATTTACTTTTCTGTTAGATCTCACAGGATAGGGATGCTTTGGGTCCAGTTCATTAGGAAATGTCATCTGGCGAAATCCAGAAACAAAGCCATGCCCTGTAGAACAAGATTTCCCCAGAGCAGACCTGGGCATTTTATGGCTCCTGGGCCACATCCAGCCCTTTCACTGCCCCATTCAGCTGCATCAGTTGGAAATTAGAAAATAAGTGTAAACAGTCATGCCACAGAAGGCAGGGAAAAAAGCCAAGTGTGCTCCTTTAGTCAGCTGGTGAGAGAAAGAACTTCTCGACATCTGTGGCAGAGCAGTAGCCAAGATGAGGCAAGGCTTTGCGCTCCCTCTTTCAACATGTGAGTGCCTGCAGCAGAATTAAGTTCAGCCTATTGGTTTGACCCTCCACAACAATACAAATTTCTCATGTGGACTTTTGGGGGGAAATTAATTGCCAACCCCTGTCCCAGAGATTAGACTTGCCCTGGTTTTGCTGAGTGCTCATAAAACCTTGAAAACCTGCTTTGTTATTGACCCTTAGATCCTAGGTGTGTAGTTGAGCTTGTATCACAGTTGTATTAACTGTTGGTTATTTTTTAAACCTTGCCTGCTGTGCATATTGGAATTGGAAATGTACTTTTGTTTTCACTGGGAGCTTTATTTCTACTACTGAAAACAGAATATTTAGATTATAGGAACAATATTAAATTGCAGTAGTATTTCTAGATCTTAGAATTGTGTTGTTTTGCGTCTTGGTCAGACTTGTAGGAATTATGTAAAAAAATAAATTTGGTTTTGGCAGAATAACAGCATAACTGTTGGAAGAGATCTTGGACGTCTTCTAGTCCAACCCAATTTCTCCTGCATAAGTAGGAGACCCTATACCATTCCAGACAAGTGGCTGTCCAGTCTCTCTTAAAAACCTCCAGTGATGGAGCAGCCACAAGCTATTTCACTGGTATCTCTCTGTCGTTTCTATTGAGGTGTTTATAAAACATACAGTTTGCATTCATATTTGTATTCATGAAGTCAAATTTAGCAGTATTTGGAGGTTAAATAGTTAACCAATATTTGTTAGTAGAATGTTGCTAATAAGAATACTGCATTTATATAATACATACTTAACAGTAGGAGTTCAAAAACCTGATTTGGATCTAGATAATTATGAGCCAAAGAAACATTGGTTGTGTTTGATTAACTCTTCATGGAAAAAAATCCCAGTTCTTTAAAGCAAAATATATGGGGAGGTATTTCTAATGCGAGGACACTGAATATGGAAGCTAAGCTATAATGGATTTGTGGGCTATGAGGAAGTCTAAAGTAATTTATATAAATCATCTTACCTCAATTTTGGTTCACATTTCTCACGTAATGCTCTTCTGCTAGGTTGGAAACAGCCCTTCTGTGGAAGAGGCTTTTCTCTAGTGGAAGGGCTCCTTTGGATCCAAGCCACTGGCTCCAGTGGCCATTTGGAACATATCTAACAATACACAGGCAGTAGAGTGAAAAACCAGTGTCATTAAATGAACAATGCAGACACAGTTATGAAGCTGAATTTCCTAGAAAGGAACTTGGTAGGTATAATTATTTGCAATTTTTAAAACTTGTCTTTTGTGACTGAGAAAACCTTCTAGTAAGGAAATAGAAATGTAAAGATTAAAGCAGCAATATATTCACTTGATATGAAATATGTTTTTCACCTAAATGGCTTTGCTTTTATCATTAAATATGTTTCTTAATTGTGAGATTTACAGGTAGTTGTATAATTGATTGCTGTTATTTTCATTAAAATATCTAATATTTATTTAAAATTGACAAATATTTTTCAAGCCACCTAATCTTACTTCATATGGCCTAATGTTAATGTTTTTTCCTCTTTGAAAACATAACTGATTTTTTAAATTTGTTCTATTCAGGAGGAAAAAAAGCAAGAGCAGAAGTCGTAGTCATGATAGGAAGAGAAGCCGAAGCAAGGACCGCAAACGAAGCCGTGAACGTGAAAGAAAGAAAAGCAAGAGTCGAGAAAGAAAGCGCAGTAGAAGTAAAGAACGGAGACGCAGCCGTTCAAGAAGCAGAGAACGTCGATTCAGAGGCCGTTACAGAAGTCCCTAGTAAGTTGTGTGAAACTATTGTTTTAGGTTTCTTTAAGTGTAGGTAAATACTAAAACCTTTAGCTTGAATATTTTAGAAAGTTCAGTTATAATATAATTATATCAGTGTGATAGTTTTACAGTCATTCAGTTTAATGGTTATGATACTACTAAGAATATACCTCTTAATGTTAAATGTCAAACAGAATGATAATTGCTGTATGTAATACTGCTTTTTTCTTTAATCCTAGTTCTGGACCCAAGTTCAATAGTGCCATGAGAGGAAAAATTGGCTTGCCACACAGCATGAAAATAAGGTTTTGTTTTCTTTGTTTAATGAGGGATTTAATGGTTTATATTGATATTTATTCCCTTCATAATTCCGTATGTTTTTTTACAGCAGACGTCGATCTAGGAGCAAAAGTCCTTTCAGAAAAGACAAGAGTCCTGTAAGGTAGGCATTTGAATCTTGCTTAATGTTAAATTTCCATAGCATATTGAATGTTCTACACATTTGCATTCTACACTGATAGGTCATTTAAAAATTCTGTTCTCTGTAATTGTCTGCTCTTGAAATTTAAAAAGACTCAGACATACTGTGAATGTAGAGATAATTGGCAGTGGGATTCTTCTAGACTGGTGTTGCTAATATGCAGATATGTGAACATTTTGGAAAAGCAGTTTAGAAAAATGTTTTGCTGAGAATGGGAGATCTATTAGAAGTACATTGAAGTTAAAAGTACTTTTATAATGCTGTAAATAGGTGAGGTGCCTATACTTGAAATATATATCCACTGAAACTGCAAAGATTACTTTAGGCATAGGGTTAAAGAGAGTCAAAATTTCTTGTTATATCCAGTTCCTTGTCCCATGCTTGTATGTCATTTTATATGCACATTTTGCATGTTGAATATTTATTTATTAAATTTATAGGTCACTCATGTCAACTGAACAGCATATAAGTTTAAAGCATATCCAATACAATGAAAGCAAAAAGAGCTAATCAACCAGCATGTTAATACATTTCCCACATAGAGCATATAGTTCCATAAACTAGTACCTGGGAAAAGCTAGGGCTTCAGAGTCTTAAGATGGCAGGATCAGGGCAAGTCAAACCTTCAGGAAATTGCTATTCCAGGGGCAGGTCCTGCAATAGAGAAGGCATGAGAGCTTAGCGTTGGCTATAATCATATTCCAGTGCAAGAGTTAAAAGCATTCAACTGAAGCTAAAATAGGAAGATGTCCAGGAAAGCTCTTTTACTTCATTTGCAATATAGTCCATGTGAAAATACAAGGGAGATAGTTATGCAAACCTTTGGACAGAATTTATATATTGCTCAGGAAAAAAAACAGTGAAGACTGAAATGATGATCCTGATTCTGAAAGGAGGACGGTAGATCTTGTGCTTTTGAAACAGAGGGTACATTCCCCCTGTCTTATAAAAGCAATTTAATGAATCTTTATCTGTATTTGAATATAGGTGATCTTAATATAAAAATTAAATCTGGTCAAGTTATCTTGTTTAAATGTGTTTATATTGATAATAATATTAATAATTTCTTTTTTTCAGAGAGCCTATTGATAATCTTACTCCAGAGGAACGGGATGCTCGAACAGTATTCTGTATGCAGCTTGCTGCAAGAATTAGGCCAAGAGACCTGGAAGAATTTTTCTCTACTGTAGGAAAAGTATGATATGGAGAATTTTTGACACTTTTTTTAATACCTTCTGGATTGTTCTGAGATATTTTATTTTATTTATTAATATCTACGTGACCCATCTCATCTAAGTGACTCTGGGCACTTTACAACAGCATAATAAAGCCATATTAATATATGAATGAAAGCATAGTTTAAAAACATTTAAAATGGGTTAAAACCTGCAAGTGAAGATAAATCGGGTTTAAAAATTCAAAGATTAGGAGATTATCAAGACAGCAGAAGAGTCCTTGAACCACCAGCCATCACCAGGACTGCATCCTACATCTGTGTGTAGGAGAAGGAATGGCAGAAGTGGCAGAGTGAAAGAAGAATCCCCCTAAAGTGTGTATGTAGCCACATCCCGACTAAGTTCACCTTTTCCTAAATTCTAGGCCTTTATCTAGTACCAAGATAGTGCTAATCTTAGATTCCTGTCCATGGGCATCATTAGCAATAAATCAACTTAATTGGAACTTCATTTTTGGTCTTGATCTTTTGTGCCTCACACCATGCTAAGCCATGTCTTAACAATCTTCTAGAAAATTAGAAGAATAGCGGCTCACCTCATTTCTGGGGTAGGATGTTCCATTGGGTGGGAGCAGCAGCTGAGAAGGTCGTCCTGGATCCCATTAGTTGACTGACAGGACATGCAGCATGCCCTCCCTTGCTTAATCTGATGGCACAGGCTGATGTAATCAGGAGGAGACAGTTTCTCAGGTATTCTGGTCCCCATATCTTGAAGGGCTTTAAAGGTGATAACTAACACATTGAATTGAACCCAAAAGCAAACTAGCATCCAGTGCAGCTCGTTTGCATCTGTCATCCTAGAGGCACAAAAACTGCTCATACTGCTGTTTTCTGCATCAGTTGCAGCTTCTGAATAATCTTCAAGGATAGTCCCATATAGAGCACATTGTAGTTGTTCATCTGGGAACTGAGTAGGGGCATGAGTGACTGAAAGAACAGCTTTTCAGTCCAGGAAAGTGCATAGCCGTTGTACAACCTAAAGTTGAGCAAAGGCCCTCCTAGATATGATTGCCACCTGCTCTTTGAGCAGAAGTCATGAGTCCAGAAGACCCTCCAGATTACTTACTGGATTTTTCTAGAGCAGTGCCATCCTATGCAAAACCAAGGATGATAAACTCCCATAGCCACTCTGTTTTACCAGGTTCCGTTGAAGCCTGTTGTCCTCCCTCCAGGTTCACAAAGCCTTGCCACAAGCTGTGTTACTAGCTCCCAGCTCCGGAATCAACCCAAAAGGATACCATGGTTGATGGTATCAAAGGCAGCTAAGGGTCAAGAAGAGTTAGAATGGATGCACTGCCCCCATACTGCTCTTGCCAAAGCTCATCCAGAAGCTGCTATCCCATATCTGGGTCTGAATCCTTCCTTAAAACGACACAGTGGGAGACTGGGCGAAAGTTGTCCAGAACAGTGGGATCCAGTGCCAGCCTCTTGAGAAAATTAAGAATCTTCTATGTATCAATGTATTTATTTTATATATAAAGTAGCTTGTATAATGTAACTGTTACAATATTATTACTTTTACTACATGGACATGGTTCTTCCATTTTATGCATACAGTATATATTGTGTATTCTTGGAAGCTCCCTACTGTGCATATATAATGCAAAATAGATAAGTTATCTGGATGGATTCTCTTGTTAAAATCTCAGAAAACTAAGTAATTCTGTATCAGATATGAAAATTTCAGGTAGCAGTTTGATTTTATGTGTGTGTATGTATATGTATAATAGCAAATCCATTAAAGCCTTCACTATATAAAACAATACTTCACTTTTTTTCTAGGTCCGTGATGTACGCATGATATCAGATAGAAATTCAAGGCGTTCAAAAGGAATTGCTTATGTAGAATTTGTTGATGTCAGCTCAGTTCCTTTAGCCATTGGATTAACTGGACAGCGAGTTTTGGGAGTGCCAATTATTGTACAAGCATCTCAGGTAAGTTTGACTTGAATTATTTTCTTAGTGCTAATAAATAAGACTTGATTTGATAAGACTAAACGATTCCTCAGATGTTGACCATGTTGCTTAGTGTGTTGTTTCTTTATCTATAGTCAACATTATTAAAACTAGCTGTATTATTTTCACGATTATTCAACACCTTAATTGAAACCCCAGCTTCCTGTTATGACTGATAGGAATAGTTTGTCAGATCCTAGATTACATCATACATGCAAATTGGTGGAGATGTTTACTGCATCACTGATACTCTTAATCCTTTTCCACCTTGGCTGATGAAATCCAATATATCTGGCTTATGTGAGAAATAAGATTGTGAAAGGACAAGTGGTTTCCATTCTCTTTAGAAGAGACAAGGAGCTGGCTTATTTAGAAGATAACATGAAAAGATCAGTAACAATTGTTTTTATTTGGTAGAAGTAAGGAGTCAAAGGTTGCTGAAAAATTCTAGGAACTTTGGATTATCCTGAAATTGAGTTTAGTTTAATTTTGCAGTAGACACTACTCTGCCAACTTCTCAATATGAAAGACAGATAATCCTTTCCGGTTAGAGTTCATGATTTTCTTTAACTTTTGATGCCAAACAAATCATAAAAGACTGTTTATATGACAAAACGTTTAGCAGAAAATAGAACAAAATTTTGAAAGAAAAATAAAAGTATCAGCTGTGTTAATTCTCAGATAGCTCTCAAATATAAATGTTTTTATTCTCTAGTTTGTTCTCTAGCTTATATAACTGAGAAAGATTTGGATTTTGCATATATTTAAGAATGTTTCATGGTAGAATGCAGCATAGTTTATATTACTGTATATAGCAATCTGTAGTATTTCCTGTGTATATAATTTTTTTAGGCAGAGAAAAACAGAGCAGCAGCAATGGCTAATAATTTACAAAAGGGAAGTGCAGGCCCCATGAGACTCTATGTAGGCTCATTACATTTCAATATAACTGAAGATATGCTTCGTGGAATCTTTGAACCGTTTGGCCGGGTAAGATTTTTTTTTTTCAGTTCAATATCTGTGCTTTAATATTCAACACAAACAAGTATCTGTGCTTAAAAATCCTCTTATAGTATCATAATTTTTAATGTAATACAAACTCATTATAGAGCCAAGACAGTCTAAGCCCAAAGTTGAAATACAATAGGAGAGTAGGGAAGCAAATATTCCATGTGAGAAGGATGTTTATAAATCATGGGCTTTTCTCGTGGTCCAAGTACCATTAACCTCTAACATAGAGAACCTGTCTTCCCTTATTGTTTCAACTGAACAGGAACATGGAAAGGAATATAGCCTAGCAACTATGTAGGCTTCTGAAAGTGATTACAGGTACTTGAGGTTACGCCCAGAAGCCTATGTGGTTACCAGTTGAGCAACCACAGTGCTGGTGTTTTCCTACAGTACTGTGTCACCACCATTAGTAATCAGACTGCTACACTCTCTATCAGCTGCAGTTTCCGAAATATCTTCAAAACAGTCCCAAACAGAACACATTGTAAATATGGTTTTATATGATTAATAGAATTTTAACATCAGAACAATTCAGAGATATAAAGCTGAAATAGTAATAGGTCTAAGTTTAATAAGTGCATATTATTATTTTAACATTTCCCTATTAAATCTGGAGTTATACTGTACATGTAGGTGACTTTCTGAAAATTTAAATTGAGATCTTTAAAAATTGATCTTATAAGCTAATAAATTGAAGTAATTTTATAATGTTTGATTTAGGTGTTATTGGTCAAAATTAGCAATTGGGCATTTGTATGTACAATTAATGTAATTGGGCATTTGTATGTACAATTAATGTAATTAATGTAATGGGGTTGGGGACCCCTGCTATAGCTAAAATGGCTCCAAATAAAGTTTCTCCATCATATATATATTTATTTAATTTTATATATATATATATATATATATATATATATATATATATATATATATATATATATATATATATATATAACTAATAGGTAATCTTTATCTTTTTCAGATTGAAAGCATTCAGCTAATGATGGACAGTGAAACTGGGAGGTCCAAAGGATATGGATTTATTACTGTAAGTTTATATAGTTGACATATGATAGTGAATTTATTATCAATCGTAACTAGAAAATAATTTCAATGCATATAAGTAACTTTTATATTGCATAATATGTGTGTAGCTCATTATGTTTTAAATGGAGGTGGCATATGTTCTTGAACAGAAATCTTTCTTGTCACCCATCAATTTGTTTTAATTGATGATATTGAGATTAATCTGGGATGTTCTACAAGATCTCTCCCATGTTTTTTTTAATATTTTTTTCTGCATGCTGCTGTGAGCCTTTAGAAATACGACAGCATAAAAATGTTAGTATAAGAAGTCCTCACTTAATGACTATCCTATTTAGCTGCTGTTGAAAATTATGATGGCACCGAAAAATAAATTTTATGAATATTCCTTGCACTTAACTATTGCAGCATCCCCATGATCATGATCACCATTTGCATACTTTATAGCTGGTATCCAGCACACAGAATTAATGGAAAAACCGGCAGTGAAATCAAAAGCCACAGTCATGTAATGTCTCGCTTAACAATCTCATTGCTTAGTCCCAACTGTGGTCAAGCAAAGACTACATGTAATAAATGAATGAACAGACATAAATGTTTTTGTCGGTTTTCACCCTTTTTATACTCTTGTCTGTTGTTTAGGCCACCTCTATTAGTTTTGTATCTAAATTGAATGTAGATAATGTGCTGCAACGATTGCTTCAAATGATAATTATATATTTATTTCAGTTTTCAGACTCAGAATGTGCTAAAAAAGCCTTGGAACAATTAAATGGATTTGAACTGGCAGGTAGGCCAATGAAAGTAGGACATGTGACTGAACGTACCGATGCATCCAGTGCCAGTTCATTTTTGGACAGTGATGAATTGGAAAGGACTGGAATTGATTTGGGAACAACTGGTCGTCTTCAGTTGATGGCAAGGCTTGCTGAGGGTAAGTGAATTAATGTGTACTATATGCTTCTTTTTAACCCTAACCCTAACAGTTTACGAGTTTGCATG
Source organism: Crotalus tigris (assembly GCF_016545835.1). Taxonomy (NCBI): domain Eukaryota; kingdom Metazoa; phylum Chordata; class Lepidosauria; order Squamata; family Viperidae; genus Crotalus; species Crotalus tigris. The sequence continues at coordinate 1,028,428 of NW_024099112.1, forward strand.
TCATCCTTGCTTCTTTCAGTATCTGACATTGTATCATATTTTTCAGTATTTCAATGAAATGAAGAGTTTATTAATACGATTTTCATAGTAGATTTAAACACGATCACATTTATTCTCAGAACTTTATAAAATGCATGTCCTAGTTAAAAGTAGATCCAAAAATAGATTCAATGTTTTTTTTATTCCAGGTACTGGTTTACAGATTCCTCCAGCTGCCCAGCAAGCGCTGCAAATGAGTGGATCATTAGCATTTAGTGCTGTAGCAGGTAAAATTAATTTTTAAATTATTATGTGGATGTTATTCTAGAAAAATATAACTTTAAATAACAGTTTTGTGTGCTTCTTACTTGGAAGCAGGCACTCCTTTTCTAAAGTGTTTTTGTTTTGCCAGGATATACATCATGAATTTATATAACCTTTGCCCAGGTTCGCCTGGTGCACCAGTTGCGGCCTTATCTGGACCGAGAGGCTTTACTCACAGTCACTCATGCCCTCGTCACCTCAAGACTGGATTACTGTAATGCGCTCTACATGGGGCTACCCTTGAAGAGCGTTCGGAGGCTGCAGTTGGTTCAGAATGCAGCCGCGAGAGCGATTGTGGGCGCGTCAAGGTACGCCCACGTGTCACCTATCCTCTGCGAGCTGCACTGGCTTCCTGTGGGTCTCCGGACGCAATTCAAGGTGTTGGTTATCACCTTTAAAGCCCTTCATGGCATAGGGCCAGGTTACTTACAGGACCGCATACTGCCGCACAGTTCCCAGAGACCAGTGAGGTCTCATAGATTGGGCCTCCTTCAGGTCCCGTCGGCCAGACAATGTCGGCTGGCGGGTCCTCGGGGAAGGGCCTTTTCTGTGGTGGCTCCGACCTGGTGGAATCAACTTCCCCCCGAGGTTCGAACAACTTCCACCCTGCCGGCCTTTAAGAAAGCCGTTAAAACTCTCCTGTTCCGGCAGGCCTGGGGCTGATGTCCCCGGGGGGGGGGCGGGACATGATCGGACTTGCGGTATGATTGAATTATTTTATTGTCTTATTCTTGATGATTGTTTTAATTTTGTACGCCGCCCTGAGTCCTTTGGGATTGGGCGGAATATAAATAAATAAATTAAATAAAAATAAATAAATAAATAATGAAAAAGTTACTTCAGGCTAGGACAGCAGGTGGGACTGGAATTGCTGTCGCTAAGTGATGCAGTTGTAAAGCGGGATGTCCTGTGACTGTATTGCTTAGCAACAGCAGTCCCATCATTAAATAAGGACTGCACAGTTATTAATTGAAGACCTCATGTGACCATGACTTCCTGCCCATTTCTTTCTGCCCACTTTCCCATTGATTTTGCTTGTGGGAAGATAGCAGGGGATGTCAGAAATTGTGATTGTGTGACACTGGCTCACTGGTAAATGCAAGCTGGCCACTCAATGCTTGGATCACAGTCACATGACCATAGGGATACTGGTCGTGACTACTACTTGTTCAGCACCATTTAAGTTTGAACGGTCACTGAATGGCCAATGGCCATAACCAGAAGACCACCTGTACTTATCATTTTCTATCGAGTGTGAAGCCTCTTCTCAAGATGCAAGAGTATTAAAATTTTCCAATGTTCTTTTTCAGATTTACAGACAAGACTGTCTCAGCAAAGTGAAGGTGAGTTTTAATTTGAATATTGTACATCATTTAGGAATTGGTCACCATTAGCTTGCTTGCCATTTATTAGAAGTAATCTCAGAATTTCAGACATTATCTTCTATTGGATAAGAAAAGGGAAAAGCATTTATTCTACCATTTTGCCAGTTAAAGGTTACAGATATGTGAGCCTTATTTATAATTATTTATTTGTGTCTTGCCTTCATAATTTTTACAAATAACTCAAAATGGCAAATATATGCAACATATCTTCCTCCTCCTATTGTCCCAGTCACTTTGGCATATTCAGGAAAAACAGTAATAACACAACCAAACATTTGTAAGACAGCCCGTGGACCTCCACAGTAACATTGCAATATGCAAGCAGCATATCAGAATATGCCAGAGCATTACTGCAATCACTTGACCCTGAAACCCATAAACTGAAACTTGTGTAAACTGAAATCTTTACATGTCATCAAGAATGAGCCATCAAAGGTAGAAGCAAATGTCTGGGTTATATATCTGGTAGTACATAATCAGACAGAATGCCAACTACATTAAAAAATGAAAACACACAACTGAAGCAAAAAGCCAGGATCAGAAATATCTGACTACTTGCTTATTACTTTTATTATTAATTAGTCAATTGAAAGCAGTTTAAATACAGTTAAATGTTAATGACAGCTTCATATTATCCTAGTTTGATCTATTAGAAGACTTCTCAGTTGGACGATCTTAACGGGGTTGGACTAGATGACCTCCAAGGTCCCTTCCAACTTTACTATTATTATTATTATTATTATTATTATTATTATTATTATTATTATTATTATTACTATTACTATTACTATTATTACTATAAACTTGATCCTGCTGGTAACAGACAAGCTTAATCCTTGGAGAAAATAACCCAATAGTTTCTTTGGAGGAAATAAAACAGTTGAATGCAAGATATTCAGTATTTGTTTCCAAGAGTTTGCTTAAACATTTTGTTTGCCTGATCTGAGGTTAAGTACTGAATTGGTAAGCCCTATTGTAAAATATTTTTGATATATGTGATATACTGATCTGTTGCTCTAAAGTATTATTTTGGATAATCTGCCAGATTAGAAAACATCCTCCACCAACAATTTCAATCTTTAATTATAGAACACTTTTGTATAGGATAGGCCTGTTTCAGGTCTAACTGACGAATCTTGAGTATACTTGTCCCATTCCCAGATTTGTGATTGAGTAAGGGGCTTTTAGTAGATTCTGTAATTCTGCAATTTACATTAATACTGGTGCTTTTTGCCTTATGAACCTTTAATATAATACTCAGTGAGTCTGCAGACTTATAATTCGTTAACTTAAATAAACATTTTGGATTGGCCTTGATCCACACTGAATTTTTGAAAAAAACTTGTCTATGTTACTAAAAGCCACCCCTAATTATGGGGAGGAATTTTATGGGCTACCCATCAGTCACCTATTCCCTCAAAATGAACCATATATATGTAAATGGGAAAATGTAGAAACAATTGACTACACAAAAACAGCAGAACGGCTAGAGCAGTGGTTCCCAACCTTTTTAATGCCGCGACCCCCCCCAACCGGTTGTAAGTCGAGGACTACTCAACCGGTCGTAAGTCGAGGACTACTCAACTGGTGCAGCACCGTTTGCAGAATGGGATTTTTGGCAGGCTCAGCAGGGCAGAGAGCCCGGACAATTCCTATTGGCTTTTGAAAGCCAATAGAATTAGACTCTATTCAAGAGAGTCTATTCTATTGACTTTCAAAAGCCAATAGAATAAAAGGGAGTAGCACAGCTAAGGAAAAGGGGGAAAAAATGGCGGACTGCGTTGTTTGGTGACCCCCGTGAAATGGCCGTTCGACCCCAAATGGGGTCCCAACCCACAGGTTGAGAACCACTGGGCTAGGGAATTCCTTTTGGGAGGCAGTGCCTTCACTGATACTATTTTTGCCTTTTGAGTTAATAGACTTCTTTCATGGTTAGCTTATGGATTCAGAATGAAAATCTTTGCTTATGAGGAATTGCATTTCATAACAGAATTATACTGTATATTATAATAATATATTTTTAAAGCTGATAGGTAAACCAAAATAAAAATAACTGAAAAGTCATGCTATGTTTTCTTCTTCAGTCTTAGCTGCAGCTGCTTCTGTACAACCACTTGCAACACAATGCTTTCAACTGTCCAATATGTTTAATCCCCAAACGTAAGTTAACCTGATGTAGTTTTCTAAAAATTTTCTCTATTTGGTATAAAGGCATAGGTTTATTGCCTTCTTAACTTATTCTGCAGTGAAGAAGAAGCTGGCTGGGATACAGAAATTAAAGATGATGTGATTGAAGAATGTAACAAGCATGGAGGTGTTGTCCACATTTATGTAGACAAAAATTCAACTCAGGTATGCTTTTAAAATCATATCTAATAGCATTATGCTCAGGCCCTTTAAAGTTTTATAAAAGTGTTCATACTATTAATATATCCAATATATAGATTCATTTTTCACTGTTATTTGACTAAAGTATTCTAACATGAAGTGACACAAACATTTGCTTGTGTTTTTTGCTACTTCAATATGAAACAATTCCCATTTCTAATAATTAAAAATTCAAGACACAAATATAAAATAGCATGCAACAAAATATCATTATGACTGCCACATCCTCTCAGGATTGGGAACAGTGAAAGCATACATTGATTACATCTACAAAAGCCTTCCAGATGGAGAGATAACAGAGTTATAAGCCCTGTATAGTTTTATAGTGATAACTAGCACCTTGAATTGCATCTGGAAGTTTACTTGACAACTAATTAGCTCTCCCAAGGGTAGCATAAGTACAGCCTGGGCCACACAGTATGTGTCTGCTGCATTTTGAATCATTTGTAGCTATTGAATAATCATCAATGGCAACCCATGTAGACTGAATTGCAAAAATCTAGATATGAAGAAGTCATGACTGTCAACAAACCTCTAATTTTAGGAAAAGCTGCCATAAATCCAGAGATTTGACCATGGCTTCCACCTAATCTGCCAGTAGGAGCTGTGAGTCCAGGAGAACATTGGATGACAAGTCTTCTTGTAATAACGGAGCATGACTCTATCTAGAAGTCAGAGTCAAAGCTTTTGAATCAACAGCCACTCTAAGCCTGTTTCTTCCCAACCAGTATCTAACTACTTTCAGGCACAAGATAGAATTTTATTCACATCTAATGTCTAGCTTGGAGCAGAGATGTATGTCTAGGGATCATCAATGTACTGACAGCATCTCATCCTGTACTGTTGGATATCCCAAAAGTCCTTTTTCAAAAAGCAGCTGGACTTCTTTGTGTTTTGTTGAAGATGTTTTGCTTCTCATCCAAGAAACTTCAGTTCTGAAGAATCTTGGATTAGAAGCGAAGCCTCTTCAAGGAAAAGTCCAATTGCCTATTGAAAAAGAACCTTTGGGACAACCATGATATGGATGACTGAGAATCTCCATAGGCACATACTGGTGGATAATTTTTCCCAACAGCTTCATGTAAATATTGAATAGTAAAGATAATTTACTATCAATAGTATATATTAAATAAAAAGCCACACTTCGTAATTCTTCATTTTGGAGTGCCCTGGGGGTATGATCTTTCCTTCCCTCACTGACTGGAACAACCCACTCAAGAGAAGAACCACTGCAACATATGCCTTAAAATCTAAGTGCTCACAGTTGATGGTACCAACAGCTGTTAAAAGGTTCAACAGAACCAGATCATACTTCCTCTATATAGGTCCTACCACTAGTCATTCAAAAGAGCAACTTATATCCAGACCTGAATCCTGATTGATAGGAGTCTACATAATCTCCTCATTGTAATTTATGTCCTTCCACCTTTTGTTGAAAATTTCCATATTAAGGAAGGGTTGAGCAGATCAGTATACCAAAAGAGTTTGGGTAAAGGAAAGAGATATTCAGGAAGATATCCACTAAACCGTGGCTTTGGGTTTTAGGGCCTTCTGTGTTTGGGGACTTACCATCATCAGTGCCAGAGGGTGTTGCCCTGTCCAAACAGACCTAGGGCACAATCTGGGAGTTCTACTGGTCTCACAATTCCTGTTTGAAGAATTGGGCATCAGTTGTGCCCATTCCTAGATCAGGAGGCTCTAGTCTCAAGCCTCACCATGTTTCCCTGAAAATAAGACCCGGTCTTATTCTTTTTTTGCCTCCAAAAGAAGCACCAGGTCTTATTTTGGGGGGATACCTTACCTGCTTAGGTCAGCTGTAGCCAGGCCTTCCACACCCTAACACCTGCCTTGCCGGCCCAGTTCTTCTGCGGCCGCTTGCCACCACTTGCATGCGTCCCCCCCCCCCGGCCTCCGTTTCGTCATCAGAGGCCTTCTGGAAAGGCTGGGGGGGGGGTCGTGGAGTTTGTCTATCTGGAGTTTGTTTCTTGGCTACAGAGACTCACCCTGGTCATCTCCTACAGCAGTGGTTCTCAACCTTTTTAATGCCGCGACCCCCAACCGGTCGTAAGTCGAGGACTTTCCCTGCCCGGGAGCGCTGCACATACGTGGTACCGCCCCCTGCGCTGGCCAAGGCCTAGCTGGCAAGGGGCAGCAACGGCGCAGGGCGACCACCGGCTGGGCCACCAGCTGGCCCAACCCAGGCAGGTAAGGCGCCCGCCAGGCCCCATGCGCACCAGAAACCCTTCCTGCACCCGCCGCTGCCCCGCTAGCCTTACCTTGGCCATTGCCCGTTCAGGGCAGCGGCAGGCAGGCCCAGGCACTCCTGGGCGGCCGCAGCAGCAACACCACAGGGTGACCACCAGCTGGCCCAGCGCAGGCAGGCAATGCACCCGCCAGGCCCCACGCGTGCCAGAAACCCTCCCTGCGCCCGCCGCTGCCCCGCTAGCCTTATCTTGGCTGCCGCCCATTTGGGGTGGCGGCAGGCAGGCCCAGGTGCTCCTGGGCAGCCATGGCAAGCGGCAGTGACGGCGCAGGGCGACCACCGGCTGGGCCACCAGCTGGCCCAGCCCAGGCAGGTAAGGCACCCGCCGGGCCCCATGTGCGCCCGAAACCCTCCCTGCACTCGCCCACCTCCCACCCCTGGCCCTCTTTTACTTACTTTTAGTAGTTGCTCAGCAGGGAAGGAAGCTTTCCTTGCAGCACCGTTTGCAGACTGGGGCTTTTGGCGGTCTCAGCAGGGCAGAGACAGCCTTGACAATTCCTATTGGCTTTTGAAAGCCAATAGAATTAGACTCTATTCAAGAGAGTCTATTCTATTGGCTTTCGAACGCCAATAGAATAGAGTCTCTTGAATAAAGTCTATTCTATTGGCTTTCAAAAGCCAATAGAATAAGAGGAAGTAGCACAGCTAAAGAAAAGTGGGAAAAAATGGGGGGGGGAATAGCGGACAGCCTTGTTTGGCGACCCCTGTGAAATGGTCGTTCGACCCCAAATGGGGTCACGACCCACAGGTTGAGAACCGCTGTCCTACAGATATACTCTTACATTTCTTTGCTTTCACCTTAGTCAAAAATTTTTGCCAATTGTTTTAACCTTTACTGATTTAACACATTTTTTTTAAATTAAGCAATTAGCAAAGTCAAAGTATTATAATAATAATAATAAAGTTGGAAGGGACCTTGGAGGTCCATCTAGTCTAACCCCCTGCTCAGACAGGAAACCCTATACCATTTCAGACAAATGGCTGTCCAGTCTCTTCTTAAAAACTTCCAGTGTTGGAGCATTCACCGCTTCTGGAGGCAGGTTGTTCCACTGGTTAATTGTTCTAACTGCCAGGAAGTTTCCCCTTAGTTCTAGGTTGCTTTTCTCTGGTTAGTTTCCATCCATTGCTTCTTGTCCTGCCTTCAGGCGCTTTGGAAAATAGCTTGACTCCCTCTTCTTTGTGGCAGCCCATGAGATATTGGAACACTGCTATCATGTCCCCCCTCGTCCTTCTCTTCATTAAACTAGACATACCCAATTCCAGCAACTGTTCCTTATATGTTTTAGCCTCCAGTCCTCTAATCATCTTTGTTGCTCTTCTCTGTACCCTTTCTAGAGTCTCAACATATTTTTACCAATTGATTTTTTTCTTAAAATTTCTATGCCAGTATCTGTTGGTTTGCAAATAAAAAGATCAATTAAATATGTTTGTCTAAGCATTTAGATAGAGAACAGCAACTAGTTGAAGAAAATAGATTACTAGGTAGAATGAATCTATATTGTACTAGGTTAAAGGCATTGTAGGGCAAAACATTTTGAACCAAGATACCTTACGTGGGCTAACTTACCTATGAAATCCAGAACCCATGATTCCCATGAAATTTAAATTTTATAAATTTTACATTGTTTTAAAGCATTTTATGACATAGTACAAAATGTCATAAAACGTTTCCTGTGATCAACTGCTGAAGCATGACTGCTATACAATTCAACATGGGCTACTTTCCAAGTGGAAGCCTATTGTCTGTCATCTAGATATGGAGAGAGGACATCAACAGCATTGCTTAGTTCACCAGGATGAAGATATATAACTGGATAACATGAGCATACTGATGTTAGTTCACTTCATGGTGGCATGATCTCACCAGGCTGAGATGATAGACTAGATTCTTGTGAACACTTCATCAGGACAAGGGGGATAGTATCTGCTGTGACATTACTGAAGGCATTGAGGAAATGGTTAATGGGCTGTCTAGTAAATACTGTTTTTTTTTTTAATACTTCAGGGCAACGTATATGTCAAATGCCCTTCAATAGCTGCAGCAATTGCAGCCGTCAATGCATTACATGGAAGATGGTTTGCAGGTAAGTCGATATTTACTATTTTGTTATAATATAACTAATAGATATGAATTAGGGATGGAAAATTGGCTCTTCCAGATGCATCTTCCATCCTCCCATCAGTATTTGCCCTACTATCACCAACTCATTTGGGCCGGGAGTGGGAGTCTATAGGAAAAGGTGCTCTTAACTGGTGAATGCTTCTTAAAATGATGTAAAAGTATATTCCTCAAATTTGGTTTTCAGTATTTTCAACTCTTAACCATATAGCAACTAACACATGTACTACTGTCAGGAGCCAATGGAAGTTGCATTTCAAAACAAAGGAAAACTTTTTTTAATAAACATAAAAGATTATTTGATGTGATTTCTGCTAGGGGTTAATTTAAGAGATGATAAGTTGAAAATTCCAAATTTAGGAGTTAACAAAAGTAATAAGGAATTGATTTGAAGAGTATCTTTGATTGTGCCTATTTTGTATAATGAAACCATTTCTTGTTTGTGACAAATTGCCCCAAGGAAATTTAGTCGATAAGGCAGATGTTTCTCATTTTACATTTGGCTGACACTTGGAGAAACACATGAAATCTGCTTGCTAATTCCAGAGTTCTGCACAAGGGCACAGCAACATTACCTACTGACCAGTGTGACCTACGTTATCTTTGCCATACTTAGTGCAAATTGATTTATCTTTATGGATGGGAATCAAATGTCCAATTGTTACAAGCATTATAAAATTCTTTAATTATCCTATGTGACATTTTATCTCCTGAGGGATTGCTTTTTAAATAAATGTTTCATATTGGGTCTTGTGACTGTAATAAACATATTGAATATGTTTTGGTTGTAGTTGAGTCATACTGAATGATGGATATTCATTGTAGGAATGAAATGTGAGTTATCTAAAATGAATTAAAGCTGGAAGCTATTTCCTATATTTTAACGGCATTGTACTTTGTCCTATTAGATGTGAAGACACTTTGTTTTCTTCTTTTACAGGTAAAATGATCACAGCAGCATACGTTCCTCTTCCGACGTACCATAATCTTTTCCCAGATTCTATGACCGCAACCCAGCTCTTGGTTCCAACTCGGCGATGAAGAAGGATTGAGTCAGTTTTGTACATAGCTATTTTTGAACGAAGACTTGAGTTACCTTTATTTAGATGAAAACAAAAGGAAAAAGATGTAAAGTCCTTTTGTGTACATTTCCTGTTACCTTAAAGAAATATATATAATAAGCAGGAATGCTGTAATTATTCTCATGATTAGCATTCCCACTGTAAACAAAGCTGACTACTTGTTCTGCCTTGTAATTCTTGTACATTTAGACTTTTGGCTAAAGTATGGTGTAGGAACAGACATAGGTTATAGAAAAGTTTTTTTTCTGTAAAAGATGGAGAAGACATTTTTAATGTTTTGCGAGCCTTTTAATGCAGAAATTGCATTTTACATTTATTAAAATGAATATGCTCTGCTAAAGGTTAAAATAGATTTAACTGGACATATTTGGTGTGTTTTGTATGGATTGAAATTTGAAGAGGCTACTGAATGATTTTCAGTCATCTGATCTGCCCAAGTAATGTTGAACAGCTGGAAAGATTGAGAAGATTAGAAGATTTTATTTCTAGATGGTAACTTTTGATTGTCTCTGTAAAAGTTTCTTGTAAATAAGGTGTAAGGTGTGTTTAGAATTCCAAACAAAGCTATCTCTGCATTTCCAGATTAAAGTTCCAATGATTGCAGGGAATGTACTTAATTAAAAGTTGAAGTAGGAAATGCAGGAATATATTTTGTCTGGTTGCATATAATCTCTGCTCTTTTTTAAGCTCTGTGAGCTCTGAAATATATTTTTGGGTTACTTCAGTGTGTTTGAAAAAAACAGCTTAATATTTCTATCAACAAACAACTTTCATATTGCAACAATCTTTGTAAGAACCACTCAAATAAAATTCTCTCAAAGGCCTCCAGAAGAATTATTTTTTATAAAACTGAAGATTAACTTTAATCAACATTAAATCTCTTTAGGTGAGCCACAAGCCTGATTTGTAATTTACGTTTACAGAATGAATCAGCAGCATAGTTAAATTTTAGAACAATCCTTATGCTTAACAGAAACATCTCCTACATATATTTCCTTATTAGTCTTTTCAAATATCTGTTTTAGGAAGTTGAACAATTACAGTTTTCAAGATATAGGGGGGGAAAACTTGCATATTTTTATGGCCGGTTGAATTTCCTTCTATAGCTGTTGGTCAGGTAAACTGATTTCATTTCCAAGTTGAATTTGATTTAGATGTTTTGAGTCTTAAAGAAGGAAGATTCTAGTGAATCTAAAAGTCAAAAGTTGAAAAATCCTGATTCAGAAGTTTTATTAAAAATGTTTAAAATAAGATATGCCCATGACAAAAATAATAAATTTCTGAGCTCTATTGCTATATTTTGTTTATTGCATAAGGAAGATTGCATATTTTAACTAATTACCCACTTGAATTTAAAAAAAATTATGGGGTGTCAGTATAAGAAAAATGAACATTTTGAAAAACATTTGAAACATACTTGAAATTGACAGATTTAAATTTCTGACATACTTCGCAGAATATGTCAATTATTTTTGGGGAACAACATGGAGTAAAGTGCATTATTTGTTCGAAGTTTGTTTTGGGACTGAAAATCATTTTCAGATCTCATTTTTATCCAAGAAAGTGCATATCTTACATATTTGGTGGGCAGTATTCTGTTGCTCAATTCTTGGTACAAGTTGATCATGAGCAATTGAAACTTTATATTATGTAAATAGATAGTATAGGACATGATAAAATTATTTAAACAGGTTTACCACCAAAATTACTGCTGTGCTAAATTACAAAAAAACTAAGTTTGTTGGAAAGACTACCCAGCTTGAAGATGTATAAGAAATGTATGCAGTTATATATCCAATATTCCTGCTAGAACAGTCTGTTTCCATCGCATACCGTTGACATCCTTGCCTTGAAAACCATTGAGGCACACTATGTAACGCAAAGCTTTCTAAGAGACAGAAGAATCAATAGCTATTTTAAGACATATACAGTACTAATTTGGCCTGAGCTCATAGATACCAGTACTGTTATGAACCCGTCTCATTTTCCTTACTACCCACCAGTCAGCTCATTGCAGATACTGTAACAGCTTTGTTTTTTATGGTATAAATATTAATAGTTGTAATGACACGGAGAGATAATAAGAATTTTATTCCAATTTTCATAACCCTTCTCCTTTAACAACATATTTCTTTTATCTAACATGATTCTCCTATGTTTTTCAAATTAAGATTGTTATTTTCTGGCTCACGCCCATAGTTTTGTAAATACTTCTCCTATTTGTATAGTTCAGTAATAAGTTTATTGAAAGTCACATGCTTGCCAGAAATGAAGAATAATTTTTAGATAGTGGGCCTGAATATCATAGTGTCTGAAAAGTTGATAGAATGAGGTCTAGAGTTCCCGTGCTTTGAGCTTTGTATATACAAGAATACTGTGAATGTTGAGTTTGCTGTAATCAACTTAATATTCCTACTCCCAACTCTTTGAAAGGGAAGTATTTTTCTAAAATTGTGATCACTTATCTTGCTTTCATTTAAAAAATATTTTCATTCAGTTACAAATGTTGCTTCCTTACATCTTACTGTCTTACGACAATTATTTAATAATAAATAATTAGTAAGTTACTTATGACAGATTCGTCATTCTGGTGACTTCAAAACTAGAATGAGAACACAACAACTGGAATGGAAGACATGTATTGGGAAAACTAAATAGCAGTGGCTGATTTTCAGCAAATGTGCTGAGGACAACCTGTGCATCACTAACACAATGTTCAGACTTGCAGACTATGACATACTTGATTAAGTCATAGTATGTCAGTGTGATCTTAAAAAACATCACCATCAATCATGCTGTGCAAGATGCTGAGTGCTGGGCAGGCTAATTTAGTCACTCTTCAATCTAAACATAGTCCCTTTGCATCATAAACAACCAAAGACTGACTCATGCCACATCAGAGACCATAAGACCTACACCAAGTTCAACATTTCCAAGATGTACTCTTCAGCAATTTACTACCAATTTACCTATTCTGAAAAGTGGATGCACTTTAAAGATGTCATCACACACTGCAACAAAAGTACTTGAACTGAAAATCTAGGTATATCAAGCATGATTTGATGAAAACTATAAGACCAAGAATGAGGCCTGTGCAGATTAGTAGAATGATCCATCATTTGTCTCAAAGACATACAAGTTTAAGCACCTTCAATCCAAAGTATATGTGCTGGCGCCATGCACATGCGCAAACAGCTATGCACCCCCGTGACAGGTAGCAGCCTGTTTGCGGATGTGCAAATGAACCACGGACACCTGACCCGCGCTAGTGCCGTTTGCGCCCACACATGGGCAAATGGCCACGGGGGGGGGGCGGGAATGCACACCCACACGTGCACGCACTGGCCAGTCATCTCCGTGGCCTGCTGGCCAAGAGCCCACAGCCAGTCCCGGGCGCAGCCCATAGGTTGGGGACTCCTGCCCTAGACCTCACTGTATTGATGAGATCAAGAAAGTGATCTTGCAGCTAAACAGGACAGGTTAGCATTCCTGCTGAGATCTACAAAGCACTAACCCCAAATGCTTTGTAGATGTTTCAAGACATGGAAGGAGATGCCTACAGATCTCTATGGAGGAGATGCCTGATGACTTCCGTGATGCCCTCATTAGGGGTTTCTAAAATCATTAACCTGACAAAGGCATTTGATATTGCAATGGAGGCTTAAGGATCATCCTGAAATGTTATGAATGCCCAAGAAATTTGTTAAATCGATTCAACTATTATTCCAACGGAATGATAGGATAGGTTCTTTACAATGGTAATTGATTGGCTGTATACACCATTTCCAATGAGCCAAAACAGGATTGCCTGCTATTTCCAGTACTATTCAATCTGTTCTTTGCATGTCAGATGCTGTGCAGGATTGGTCAGTTCTCTTACTCTCACCACTCAAACACATGGATTGCAGCCAAGGTAATTAGAAGCTACAGCTGTTGGTGACCACTGGCAAGTCCTGTGCTTTGAAGTCTCCACTGGCTTTGAAGATGGGTGGCACCAAAAACTGATTTAAAACTGAATGGTGTCAAAGAATAACATCCACAGCTACTATAATAATGGACTTTCAGTGCCCCCATTCTTATACTCGTGTTTCCAGACTGAGACTGCAGAGCCACCTTTGTGCCCACAGATGAACTACACAACAGCATGTCTTCATAACGGATCTCTAATGAATTTTAGAATATTTAAAGATATATATATATCTTTATAAATATTTTAAAATTCATTTTCCAAGCCCTAGATGATAAGATGCAGAGGTTCCAATCTGCAGAATTTAGTAACAATACTTTTCTACTGTTTTCCACTGAACAGGAATAATTCCTGAAAAATGTTAATTCCCTATTACATTTGCTGCTTGAAATGATTTTATATCTGCCACTATTAAACATAGGCAGCTATATTATCTTGCCAGCCATCACACACTATATGGACATGGAGCAAGATTACTGCATTTACTATCCGCAGTAATAAAAGGAATTAAAAACGCTAGGCAAGCAACCCAACTTTTGATTAAACCATAGTAGTTGTAAGACAAGCCATAAAAATACAATTTTTGTGCTATACCCGACGTGTTTCATTTTTTACATTGAAGAAAAGTTGTTAATATTAACTTTCAAATTTATAAGCGGTAAATAAAATCTAAATATTTGCAGCTTCTTCAGCAGTCTATGGTGCTACCTGCTGAATCACTATATTCACATCTTGTATTAAATTGCAAGCTAGCCAGTCAGCCATGTTCAGCCTTGCATGTTTTATAAATCTATCATGTGAAATTAGTTCAGTGTCATGCATACCCAGAAAATTGTGTTAAGTAAACCATTGTTAATGATATACCAAAAATCTTATCTGTTAGGAAGCTATGGTATTTAAATTGCTTACCATGTACTTTGGACTTGCATACAAACTTAGGGTGAAAATCCATGTCAATATTAACTTGAGCCCAACCCAACAAAAAAAGGGAAATTATTGGGACATGTAGTTCTTCTATACTACATAACTATGCTACTTATGCTCATATCCAGGGTTTCTTGTAGAGAATTCTTGCTCAGAGAAATAATAGCAAATCAATACAGCACGAAGGGTTGAGATACTTTTATCTTATTCCTGGTACAAAGTTTTATTTTACATAACAGGATCTGTACTAACGGGCATTAGTCTTCATGGTAAAAAAGAATAAAAGAAATTCAAGTTAACAGCGGATTCCCATGCCAATAGCCATAAAAGTCCCAAATGTTCCACCACTCTGCATCATGGTTTTACCAACACCACCCATCAGTTCTCGTCCTCTCATGCCAATCCTAAAAAAGAAACAATATTAAACAGAAAGTTATTTTTCAAAATAAGTAAAAGAAAATCATCAGTAGACGATTAAAAAGTGTCAGGATAAAGAACATCAAAGTTGCCTGCTGGATGTGGATGCCTGCTTCCTCCCTAATCAAAACATAGTTTCAAGGACAGACCACAGACCACCCAAGCTATACAAATTATGTTTTTCGTTATTTCTTTTAGTCATTATATTTAGTACTCCGTAAACATAATGAGACCTGTATTTAGGCATATTTAATAAGTCTTAAAAAGTACATCCAAATATTCTACCACCTTTAATGTCAAGTTTGAGATATTAAGTTATTAATATACTATTAATATACCTATTGTAGTAAGCTGGCATTGTTTGCCATAAAGAAGATTCAGTGTGTCATAATTATACTGCATAAAACTATGGAATTTGGTCTCCCAACATACCTGACACAAGAAAACGTGCCAAACAGTGCACCTGCTGCCATGCCAACAGCAAAGCCCATCATAAAGCCCATTTTTACTCTGTCAAAACAACTGGGCTGGGACTGGCCATATGATCCCACTGTCACAGGCATCTACGAAGAAAATTGAGCACAAGTGTAATAAGTATTGCTTCTAAAAACACCAAGAGGATACCATTTTCAATTTGAAGGTTTATTTGTATTGCTAACAATATTTGAAGCATGTTAAAATCATCAGTGATCTATTTAATGAGAATTTTAGCTAGATCTTTAAAATTTAAGCCTCCTATTTCTAATAAAAATACACAAGTATGCATGGCTATATCCATCAGACCTTCACAATAAATCATTGTGGATAAGCCACAATTTCTAATAAAATATTGTAAATGGTTGCCTAGAACCAGAAAGAAATAGCTATTCTTTTCCTGTGGTTTATAAAAGTGCACAAATATGTGCCAAAATAGATACAGATATAAAAATTAAGTTATCTGTCCCAATCATGATTAATGGAATTTGGAAGTTAACCTTTGGAAGTGTAGGAATGTCAATAATCAACTACACAATTTCTGCATGCTAATCAATCTTTTGCTGAACAGTTTATCCTTAATTTATTCAGCATGATTTTCAAGATGTATTTTAGATAAAGCCAATTTTGGCTTCTCTATGGACATTAGGGAGAATAACATGCATGGCTACTCTATGAATTTTTTTCAAAATATTGTTTAGAATTGTAAAACATTAAGATTGCAAGTGATCATTGAAAAAAACATTCTGAAATAATAACTTGGAGGACTAGTGCAGAGGGTAGTACTCAGTCAACCTTGGCCAATTTTATTGAAAGAATCTCATATGATTAAAAATAGTACAATAACAATAAGGAGAATCATAGAAACTGCAAATCACATTCATATTGTTGCCAAAATTGCATGAAGTCCTGAGAATCAAATTAAATTCAGGAAAGATTTTAAGAACATAAAAAATTGTTAAATTGGATCAACAGTTAATCAAAGCTAACATTCTATTTTCCCCACTAAACAATGAGATGCAGGAAGCTTAATAATAATGCTAGAACAAGCTAATCTTCATTTATCTCTCCCTAGCAGCTGGTAATCGAGATATATCTCAATCTAAGGTAAAGAGCCATTTTGGTATACTGGTAAAAACATCAAGCTGGTTGGGTGACTTTGGGACAATCATTCTCTTAGCCCTAGCAAATAAGTAATGGAAAACCATTTCCAAAATCTTGCCAAGAAAATTGCAGGTACTTGTTCAGGTAATCATTAGCAGTTAACATTGACTTGAAGGCAAAAAACAACAGACAGTAATAAGCAGCTATCAAAATTACAAAGTATAAGCTATTTACAGTCCATTCCTCCATGAATTTGTCCTATCCCATTAAAGCAGACTAAACCAGTGTTAAAATGATATTCCATATCAAGAAAATGTGGAACAGTTCGCAAAAAAAAAAAAAAAAAAATTCTCAGTCCTGGGAGAGTATGAGAAACAAACTCAAAATAACTGTTATTCATAGACTCTTCATAAACTCTTAGTGACTCCTGTTTCCTGATTATCTGTAGGATAATAAGTTTGATAATGAGATAAACAAGGATAATATAGAAACACACATATCCCAGTTATGCTGGATCTCTAGCAGCCTTTGATAGTATTGATTATGGTATCTTCTGCACCGACTGTGAAGATTGAGAATAAGAAACTCTTCAGTAGTCTGAAAGGTGCTTTTTCAAGAGGAATTGGACTTTCTTGTTTTTCTTTGAAGATGTTTTGCTTCTCGTCCAAGAAGCTTCTTCAGCTCTGAATGGAAAGGTTTACATTCCTTGCAGAAAGCTGGTCATTTGCATTCTTTTAGAGAGGCGTTGATGCCACTCGGGGGTTTGTCTGTGTCCTCAGAGTCACCTGAATAGTGCAAATGAGTGTGGAGCCCTCTTGGAGCTGCTGAAAGGACTGTGTTGTGGAACTGTGCTTTCTGCAGGTTGTTTTCTGCCCTGTGTCCCTTCACTGCTGAACACAGGCGCAGGCTGTTGGGGATGATTCTGTGTTGTCTGCATCTCAAACTTAAGTGCAAATGGTTTCGGTAGTCTGCAATTTTTCTGGAAATCAGTTCATACTCCCATACCATTCGAAGGGCATTTATCCCAAAGTGCATAGCTAAGTGTCTATGTAGATTCGCAGTCATCCAAGTCATGGCTGTCCCAAAAGTGCTTTTTCAAGAGGCAACTGGACTTTGTTTTTCTTTTAAGAAATTTCCCAAAAAATTGCAGACTACAGGATACGTTCAAACTATCCCAGTTTAAGAACCACTGCTTTAATGACTCACCTATAACACTTTGCAGTTGGATTATAGAAATAGGCTCTACATGGGGCTGCCCTTGAAATGGTGTAGTATGCAATTGGCATGGCTAGTAATTCTCATGTAATATCACTAGTATGGGAGTTACATTGCTGCCAATTAGCTCCTGAGTGAAATTCAAGCTGCTGTTTCTTTACATGGGTCAGGTCCAGGTATCTCTATGACTACATTCTCTGAGTGGAACCTGTTAATCAAGACTTGCTGAGAATCCCAGTACTGAGGGAATCCATGTTCAGAGACTCTGGGCTCAAGTCTTCTCAATGAATTCCCTTTGGAGCAGTTTTTTTGCATTGTACTTGTGTCAGAAGCTGTCAGCTGCCTATCTTCATCTTCTTTGAAGCTTGCTAGCAACTACCATAACAGGGGAGGGGCACTTGGGAGGAAAAGATTGCTGGAGGTGTGAAAGAATCTTGTGGGAAACTGGCGAGTATGGACACTGACAGGAATTAGAGGTGCTTAACTGAGTCATTTTCCTGCTTTCAAGGGCACTGGCCCTGGGAAAGGAATTTGTTGGGGGGAGGGTTTGGGATATTGGGGATTGCTTTCAATACATGCTTTTTCTTCAGAGCTTGCCTTGATCACGTTGCACTCAACATCTCTAGTAAAAGTACCTTTTTTCTAACACCTATGGTGTTAAGGGTTGTTCCTGGGGAGCAAGTCAGGGCCAGTCTGACAGGAGCACTGAGGCCCTTCGGGTTGAAAGGATTAGCTAGTGACATCTCCATTGCCCAGGGAGACACCCAGTTGGGGGCTTCTTTCACATCCTAGGCAGGAGCTGGAGTGGAGGACAGGAACTCAATCCCACCCCATGACAGTGCACTGGTCTCGAATGTAGGCTTGTTAACCTCCAACCCAGCATCCTAACCATGCAAGCTCCATGCTCCCTTTGGAGCAATTTACTCTCAGATATACAGACTATCCCCTTCTTACATTTTCAAAGAATCTTAAAAAACATGTTCCCTTTAGAAAAACAAACGTTTGGAAATGAATAAGATCATGCTGTCCCTGAGTAATGTTACATTAGATTGGCCCAAAGATGCTTTTTCATGAGGCAACTGGCTTTTCTTGTTTTCTCTTTGAAGATGTTTCACTTCTCATTCAAGAAACTTCTTCAGCTCTGCTTCTTGAATGAGAAGCAAAATGTCTTCAAAACAAAAACAAAAACAAAAAAAACCCAAGAAAGTCCAGTTACCTCATGATAAAGCATCTTTGGGACAATTATGACCTGAATGACTGAGAATCTCCATAGACAGTTACATTGGATTGATGTCTTATAATTGATTGTATTATATCTCATTATATTAAATACATTTTGGGGGAAAAGTAGCATTTATGTTATAGGAATGCATGAATTATCCTTCTGAAAGATTCCAAACATGAAATTTTCTTTTTTAAAAAAATTACAGCATCTAAGTAGCTAGTTAACATTTTCACTAATACGCCACCATGAGTCCCTGATTCAAGACTGCTTCCATTTTATCCAACAGAATGTGTTCCACTATAACAGGAGTCCCCAACCCCTGGTCTGTGGACCAGTACTGGGCCGCGGCATGCCAGCAACTGGTCTGCATAAAGAAGCAAAACCCCATCTATGGGATGCAGGCAGCACACAAAACCACGCACTCTCCTGTCCGTGGAAAAACCTTTCTCCACGGAACTGGTTCCTGGTGCCCAAAAGGTTGGGGACCTCTGCACTACAAGATTGTGAAGAATAGGATGAAGGGGTGGGACTGAAACTCGAGGCTGACAGAAATATGTTTAAGAGAAACATATTTAATTTCAATAATTTCCAAGACTTAATAAGAAATTGCTTCTTAAGAAAGAATTAATGAAAAAAATAGCCGTGCTCTGGCTGAATCATATATTATCTTTAAGAAATCCTACAGAACTGATTACCTAGATGACTGAAGAATGGCAATTGTTGTCCCTATCTTCAAAAAGGAGAAAAAGGAGGATCCAGGGATCACAGATTCAACACTGACATCAATAAAGGGGAAGACTCTCCTAGAGAATGGTTTTCAATTCTGGGAATCATGTTATAGGAAGGATTTATAAACTCAAAGAATGATTTGGGGATTAGAAATTAAAACCTATTTAGAAAGATTAAAGGAACAAAGTATATTTAGGTTTGGAGAAAACGCAATTGAAGGAAAGTAGATCAAGATCTATTCCCTTTTTTTCCAAGGCACAGAACTTGGAATAATCAATCTAAATTGCAGGAAAATTGTTTTCACTTCAACACTAATAGAAATTACCTAAAAGTAAAAACAGTTCAACAGTGAAACCAATTATCCAGAAAAATAGTATCTGCTTCACTAGGTATATATTCAAAAGGAGGACTAAAGATAATCTTTCAAAAATATTTTAATATGGATTTCTGAACTTGATGCTATAAATCAGTGGTTCTCAACCTGTGGGTCGGGACCCCATTTGGGATCGAACGACCATTTCATGGGGGTCGCCAAACCATGCTGTCCATCATTTTGTTCCCTTTTCCCTAGCTGTCCTACTCCCTCTTATTGGTGGCCACACCCACTTGGGGGTCACCACAACATGGGGAACTGTATTATGAGGTCACCGCATTAGAAAGGTTGAGAACCACTGCTATAAATGATCCCCTCCAGCAGATCTATTTAGCAAAAATAAATTAAAAACTTTAAGCAGCTTCTAAATAAAATGATTAACACATTTTTAATATTTGTTGGAATGCAAATAGTAATAAACTAATTCAGGGAGCCTAATTTAATTATTTTATGGTAATTTACTATCCCCAACGTTCAGATATGTATTTTAAATCTGCAGATGTGACACTGATATGCAGTATTAAACAATTTATAAGACAGTGATAGGAACCTACTGTATAATTACATTAATATTTGTACATATTATGAGCATCAAATTTGTTCTTAAGTTTATATTCAATCCATAAACTAGCAAATTTCTTTTCTCAGGAAAAATTATCAACTTCTTAAGCTCTACTTTTAAAAGGGACAGTGAATAATTGTTAGGGGAAAGAAAGCTAGATGCACTACAAGGCCCTACCACATTTCTGCAAACTAGCCATACATCTTGAGATTTTAAAATATTATGAACCTGTCTTTTTTCCGTATTCTTTCACTATGAATTCCTGAACTTCTATGTCTTAAAAGTGATTGGGTTACCTATAGTAAGCCACAACGACCATACATATATAAGTGACAAAATCGGGATGATCACTAGGTTACCGCGAAGACATATAGAAAACCAGGGTTTCTTTAACCATGTTTTATAGGCAAACGTTCAACTGCCTACCACACTAAGATATAACTATGGCTGAGTTCATAAAGCATTAAGTCCGAACTAAGTAAAGAAATTGACGCGTATTTAGGCCAACACAGATAAGGCACTGGTAGCTGTGACTTCACATTATTGTGTATAAATGTATATGCCGCCCGGCTCCTAGCGTTTTTGGTCGATTAGCTTTAATTAAGCTTGGTAAAATAAACAAATACATTTAAAAGGCCTCTCCTCAGAAACTGGGACAAAAAAATCAACCCGGAAGCGCTTCAAATGCTGAGCCGCCTGACATAAAATCTTCGGCCCAGTTATCGGCGAGGCCGTCTCTCACCTCGACCCCTGAGAAGTCTCTCCAACGACGATCTCTTACCGTTCGACCTGCTTCCGGCTCAGTCTGATGACGAAACAGGAAATAACCTCAGACTAGGGTGAAAGGTTAACTGTAGGCGCTGCTGAGCTTTGAAGCTGCGTTGTGTTATAGTTAAGGAGCGTATAGGAAAAAAAACTGAAAAGAAGGGATGATGCTGATATTACGGCCGACGGCATTGTGGGTCTCGAAAGGGCGGGTGGTTTTCCAAGGAAGGAGGTTTTCGGGGGCTGTGCGCCAACAAGGTAAACTCATTCTTTTGAAGGGCTGACCTGACTGGAATTCAGCAGATCTGAGTTTGAAGCAGCAATAATATACAGGCATCTTCTTTCTCAGATTTAATTATATCTGTCTGCTGCGCGGCGTTTTCCTAAGCGTATCCCCTGCAAGGATAAAGTAAAAAAAAGTAAAAAAGGGTGTGACGTTTGAGCAGCATTCTTGCATTTTGGAGGCAGGTTCTCATACAGTGAGAAGCTTAAGAAGTTGGAGTTCAGAGTCGTTTCCATTCCCATCCCCCCCCATTCCCCATTTCAAAGTGCATTTCTTAGAATTGTTTTGTTGTCTTTTGCTAGGTAAAGTCCATGTTGATGAATCTTTACTCCGACCACTATATATGGATGTCCAAGCAACTACCTCTCTGGTATGTCAACTAAATTCTGGTTTTGGATTTTGTTCTTTACTAACAGAAAAATAAAACTAAAAGGATGGTTTTATGCACACTTGTTTAGGGACCTCTCCCATTGCAGTCAAATGTTCTTTAGGAATAGATAACATTCTCATATTTTTCTCCAAGAGTTTAATGTGGAATATGTAAGAATCTCCCTTCATTCTTTTACACAATGACAACTCTGTGAGGTAGTTCTGATTTGGCTATCCCCAAATCAGCAAGAGTTTCCATTGCTATAAATGGCATTGAATCTGAAGGTTCTTGTACAGGATTTTTATCACTATATTGCACTGGCTATTTGGTGGCTTCCATATGTTTTATACAAAAATTAGCATCATAAATCAGGATGGTGAGGATAATAGTTGTAATCCAAAATATCTGGAGATCTCCAAGTAGCCTATTCTGATTTGTAATGTTTGATTCCTACACTTATCTATACATCTATGCTGTATTAAACCTAATTAATGAAAATATATATGTTAATTTTTTTTTAAAAAGTGCCTAAGGCTATCTCAATATTATATATCAAAGCTGAATTCAAAGGGGAAAAATGATTTGGAGAACAGAGACTACTAATATTACATCTGTCAGAAACTTCTTAAACAAGCTATATTCTCATAGGAGAGAGTCAGTTTGGTGTAATGATCAAGTTAGAAATCGGGAGGTCATGAATTCTAGTCTAACATGGGCACAATGCAAGCTGGATAATGTTGGGTCAGTCACTTTTTCTCAGTCATAGGAAGGAGACAATGAGAAATCACTTTTGAAAAACCTTGCAAAAAAACCTGCAGGGACTTGTCCAGGAAATTTCTGAGAATCAATGATTGAATGGAAGGAAAAAAAAACAATCCTATAAAAGGACACGCTTGATTTAATGAGAGACTGACAGGTGCAATGCCCGTATCCCATGCAGTTTCAAAATCTTTTCCTTTTTGAATTAGGATTACTACACTGCCCTTTTATATATGCATCTACATGCACTTACGTATTGCATCTCTGTTAAAAGATCTGGATATATTCCTGACATTCATGGGAATCAAATACGAGCACAAAGAAAATAAAATGGCTTGCTATATATCTTATGTTCTAGGACCCAAGGGTTTTGGATAGCATGCTGCCTTATCTTGTGCATTACTATGGCAACCCACACTCTAGAACTCATGCATATGGTTGGGAAAGTGAAACTGCAATGGAAAAAGCCAGACAGGTGAGAATATTATTTTGTTCTTAAAATTAAATAATACATCTGTTTCTGCTGTATTGTTAAGCAGTTTTGTTCTGAAAAATGTTACAGATTTTTTCCAAACAATTCTGCTCTAATTTACATTTGTGCATTCCTTTTTTTCCCCTCTAGCAAGTTGCATCATTAATAGGAGCAGATCCTCGAGAAATTATTTTTACCAGTGGGGCCACAGAATCAAACAATATAGCAATTAAGGTAAATTTATGTATGTGTCTATGTATGTAACTCTGGGTGGCTTACAGTTACACCTAAGTTAAAACATAAAAAGTTAAAATCAAACCTTAAAACCAAAGACCCATGGGGAGGATGGGGTGGAGTGTTATTACTCAATCAACCACCTCCATTGCTCTGGTTCCCCCCTGGGGCCCCAAGCCAACTGGCAAATCTAATATATTGCCGTATTAATTGAAAATGTTATAAAATAGTAATTTCTTAGTACTATGAGAATTAAACAATTGCTGTGTTTCCCTTTACTTCTAAGGAAGACATGTATTTGAATAAAGCAATAGCAACTAATGACATACCCATATTTTTTTTCTGGACTGTAAATAAATAGGTACTCTAGCTTGAACTGTATATATATAGAAAAGATGAGATAAAAGTCTAAAAAATATTTTTTTCTTTTTTCAGCAAAGTCTATAACAACAACTTCATCTTTCGGAATGGAAGCATACTTTATTGTTGATGTTGCTGACATTATATCTACTAATTCAAAAATTTCTTCTAGTATTTGAACTGTTATAGCATTTTGTGTCATTTTATAAATTCCTGTAATAACTAAAAACCGAAAGCAATTTTTCACTTTTTTTTCCTTTTCTGCCTCAAGTCTTTAGTTCCCTCTAGTGTCCAATTTCTGAAATCATAGTCTCAGATACACATTATGCCTTAGGATAGTAAATAAACAAGTGATTAGAAACTGAGGTTAGTAAACTCAGTGTTCAAAAGACTCAGCTGCAGCTGATGCCTTTATCTCCCAGAGTTCTAATCCACAGGAGACCACTTGTCTGCATCTTATCACAGGGAGCAGCCTTCCAGAGCACCTGTGGGCAATCTCCCCTCCTCTCCTTGTCTGGAGAGGTTCCAAAGAACTGGTCTAATTGCCAGTTCAGGTTTTGCCACAATTGTTGTTTCTGCTCTTTCCAAGATATATTTAGTTTGCCTGGAAGTTGTTTTTTCTGTAGATGAAATATTCTGTGATTCATTTAACTATTCCTCCTATGGCTTCATTTCCAGGCCTTTCATCATCTTGCTATCCTTCCTATGAATTTGTTTTAATTTGTCACTATCGTTTTTGAACTGTGAGGCCCAGAATGATCAGAGATAACTCTCTATCATCTGAATTCTGTGAGCTTGTTAATATATCCCAACATAGTATTTGTTTTATTAATGCTAGCTGATGTTTAACTTATGGTTAGCAAAAATACCCAGCATCCCTTTATATATATACTATCTAGCCAGTCTCATCCTGTACTTGTGCCTTATATTTTTCTTGCCCAGATACAATGTGTTACATATCTCCCTGTTAAATTTCATCCTTTTAATTCCACACGTTACTCAGATCTATATGTATCCTCTTTTAATCTTCTCTCTTTCATTTAAATTATTACCCATTCCTTTGATTCATCTACAAACTTTTTAAGTTTCCCCTTTATAAGTTCCTCTTCTCTCAACCAAATCATTGATAAATCATTGACACTAGAGACACTCAATGGCTGAATTGAAGCTATTAATGAACTCCATTAATAAGTACTCTCTGGGTGTGATCATTGCACTAACTGCAAATTCATCTAACAGTATTATCATCTTGCCTGTATTTTACCATTTTGTTAAGGATTATCATGAGGCACTATTTCAAAGACTTTACTAAGGTTCAGGTTTACTGTGTCTGTGGCATTCCCCTGATTTACTTAGCACGTACTTCTGTTAAAAAAGAATCGAAGTTAAACTGCATGATTTATTTGTAACAAACCTATGCTGAGGCTTAATCATAGTTTGCCTCTCCAAGTATTCATAGACTCATTATCTGTTCAAAAACCTTGCCCAATATAGATACATGCTAACAGACCTGTAATTTTCCTGGTGATCTTCCTTGTTGAAGATGAGGATAACATTTGCTCTCCTCCAATATTCTGCTTGACTAAATTAAAGCCAAAATCATAATTTTATACTTGAAATTATACTGAGTGTAATTACTTCCATATATGTGCAGAACTGCAGGATGCATTTTTCATTGGAAACAAACCTTATTAATGTTAATAGGATTTATTTCTGAATAGGCAATTTCAAATCTTTGGTGACAGTTGCCTGAAGCCTTAAGGAAAATGAAAATTTTATATTTCTAATTTAATATTCATGAAAATTATCATTTGTCATCACTTTTGATCAAAATCTTGTTTTTTTCTTGTGTCAATTTAAAAGGGTGTTGGAAGATTTTATAAATCCAGAAAGAAACATATAATTACAACACAAACAGAGCACAAATGTGTGCTAGATTCTTGTCGTGCCTTAGAAGCTGAGGGCTTTCGAGTCACCTACTTGCCTGTAAAGAAAAATGGTCTTATAGATATAAAGGTAAATGATTTACTTTCAAATATTTGTACATCTGAAGAATAGAGTGCTCTTTCAATTTTTTGCTGTCCTCATTAGCCTTAGTATAGGTTGCTGGAGAGAATTTCCTCAATAAAAACAAACAAAATGTTTGCAAGGTAGAAGGTTAGAACTAATGTTCACACTGTTAATAATTTCCAGTAGATCTAAATACATTAATAAATGCAATGTAAAATATAGTAAGCTTGTTGTTCTCACATTGAGGTAGTTTGATTAAATGGTAATAGTTTACTTGTTAAGGTGTAATTCTAAGAATACTAAGACCATACAGTACTCAATTTAATGGAACTATTGAATATGCATACATAGGATTGTATCAAATAACATTTATTAGTTTGTTTGTTAAAACTTGCTGCTTTTTTAACCTCAACAAGAATTTTGACCTGGGATTCCATTTAAAGATAGAAATTATAAAGTCACCATAATTTTAAAGAGAGTAGGGAAAGCTTGAAGAAAATAGCTTCTTGACTTGTTTCCATATCCTTACCAGGTAGCCCTAGGAGGCATATATATTTTATTTGTATAACAAATGTATCGGTATGTATATTTTTATTGTCTTGTGTTGTCTCTATATTTGTGTATTTGCACACTGGGAGGCATTGGGAAGGTTACATATGCTTTGTTTTAAGTCCTATGACTAGGAGGGAAGGGGGTTAGAATAGCAATCACCAACCTTCTGAGCCACTGCACAAATACCTCTCCCATAAGAATATATTGGAGTGTTTTTTTTTCCCCAAGCCTCCAACCTTTCAGATCTTGTCTACTATTTCCTACATACAAGTATTTACTCTATTTTGTTCAGCTTTCAGAGAGGTATCCTGATGAAAGGCAAATAAAGTCCATAGATCTTTTATGCAATTTCTTTCCAGCTTTAAAAATTAAAGTAATCAGGATTTGATGGGATATATGTGGTCTTATATATTAATACACAGATTTGTAGCCATCTTTTATCTTTTTTAATATAATTCTATGTAGTGTATGTTATGCTTCTAAAATAGTTGTTAACTAATTGAACAAAATCCATGGATGCAAAAGGTCTATCAAGCAGTAGAATATTGCAATGTGGGAAGAAATACTTTGTTTTCCTTGATTTTAGACATTACTTGACCACTCAGAGGCAATGTATAACTAATTTTGTCTATATTGGGATTCATCAGGTATACCAACCATTATAGTTACTTTCTCTCTTGTGGAGTGGTGGAATCGTGGGGCCTGTATTATGAGGACATGACATAAAATGATAGCTCTGTCTCTCTAGTCTGAGAATACAAATAAGAAAGATAAGATGTATACAATGCATAATTTGTTTTCCTTGGATTGCCCAAGGCTATGCAAGGCTATATCAAACTTGAACTGATAGAATGAACTTAGAATAAGCTATTTTAACATTTTAGTAGTCAGTTCTGATGATGATGGTGGTGGTGGTGGTGGTGGTGGAAGTGACCTTGGAGATCCATCTAATCTAGCCCCCTGTTCAGGCAGGAAACCCTATACCATTTCAGATAAATGGCTGTCCAGGCTCTTCTTAAAAACTTCCAGTGTTGGAGCATTCACTGCTTCTGGAGGCAGGTTGTTCCACTGGTTAATTGTTCTAACTGTCAGGAAGTTTCTCCTTAGTTCTAGGTTGCTTCTTTCCTTGATTAGTTTCCATCCGTTGCTTCTTGTCCTGCCTTCAGGTGCTTTGCAGAATAGTTTGACTCCTTCTTTGTGGCAAACCCTGAGATATTGGAATACTGCTATCATGTCACCCTATGTCATTAAACTAGACATACCCAATTCCAGCAGCCGTTCCTTATATGTTTTAGCCTCCAGTCCCCTAATCATCTTTGTTGCTCTTCTCTGTACTCTTTCTAGAGTCTCAACATCTTTTTTACATCGTGGTGACCAAAGCTGGATGCATATTCCAAGTGTGACCTTACCAAGGCATTGTAAAGTGGTATTAACACTTCACGTGATCTTGATTCTATCCTTCTGTTAATGCAGCCTAGCACTGTGTTGGCTTTTTTGGCAGCTGCAGCACACTGCTGGCTCATATTTAAGTGATTGTCCACTAGGACTCCAAGATCCATCTCACAGTTAACTACTATTGAGCAAGGTACCACCTATACTGTACCTGTGCATTTGGTTTTTCTTGTCTAAATATAGAACTTTACTTTTTTCACCATTGAATTTCATTTTGTTAGATTGCACCCAATGTTCAAGTCTGTCAAGATCTTCCTGTATCTAAAGGAGTGTTGGCTGTTCCTGCCAGCTTGGTGTCATCTGCAAATTTGATGAGTTCCCCATCTATTCCCTCATCCAAATCATTGATAAAGATGCTGAAGAGCACTGGGCCCATTACACACTTCCCTCCATATAGATGCAGTTCCATTGAGGACCACATGCTTACGGCCAGTCAGCCAGCTATCAATCCATCTGGTGGTGATGCTGTCTAACCCACATTTTTCTATCTTACAAAGTAGTAGGTTGTTATCTACTTTATCAAATGCCTTACTGAAGTCCAAGTAAATTCCTCTGGTCCACTAATTTTGTCACCTGGTCAGAGAATGCAATAAGATTTGTCTGACATGGTCTGTTTTTGACAAACCCATGTTGGCTTTTGGTAATGACTTTGTTTGCCTCTAGGTGTTCGCTGATTCGTATTGAGGTCAGACTGATAGGTCTGTAGTTTCGTGGATCCATTTTTTTTCCTTTTTTAAAGATGGAAACTATATCAGCTCTTTTCCAGTCCTCTGGTAGTTCCCCACTGCTCCAGGATCTTTGAAAGATATAGTTCAGTGGTTCTGAGATCACATCTGCCAGTTCCTTCAAAACCTTGGGATATAATCCATTTGGTCCTGGTGATTTAAACTCATCTAGGGTGGACAGGTGTTCACTTACCATTTTCTTGCCTACCTTAATTTCTGTTTCTAATCTGTTTTTTACAGGACTGTTTTTGATAGGTTGGACTGTTTTTTCCCTTTGTGTAAAGACAGATGCAAAAAAACAAAAAACAAAAAACGAGTTAAGTAGTTCTGCTTTCTCCCTGTTGCTTGTCACCTTCTTGCCATTTTCTCCTACTAATGGACCAATCATTTCCTTAAACTTTTTCTTGTTTTTTACTTGTTGAAAGAAGCTTTTTTGTGTTATTTTTGACTTTTGTCGCAAGCCTTAGTTCATTTTGAGCCTTAGCTTTCCTCACTTCATCTTTGCAGACTTGGGCTATTTGCTGATATTCTGACTTAGTTATGCGACCCTCTTTCCACTTTCTATACTTGTTCTTTTTGTCTTTCAGTTTATCAGAGAGTTCTTTATGCAGCCATGCTGGTTTCTTTTGAGAGCTCTTATTTTTCTTCTTAGTTGGTATTGTGCTAAATTGGGCTTTTATAATCTCACTTTTCAAAATTTGCCAAGCTTGAGTTGTTTTCCCCTTGAGGATTCTCATCCATGGAATCGTTCCCAAGCTCTCTCTAAGTTTATTGAAATTAGCTCTCTTAAAGTGCAAGACTCTAGATTGCTTGTGCTTGCATAATGTTGAATTCCAATATTCCATGATCACTTCCTCCCAAGATTCCTGTGACTTCAATACCTTCTATCATTTCATCTCTGTTAGTGAGAATTAAGTCCAATATGGCTGATCCCCTAGTTCCCTTCTCTACTTTTTGGGAGACAAAGTTGTCTGATAGGTTTGTCAGGAATCTGTTTGATCTTCCACTTGGTGCAGAGTTTGTCTTCCAGTTGATGTCAGGGTAATTAAAGTCCCCCATTACTATTGTGATGTGCTTCCTACCTACCTTAGTTAAATGACTAGCAAAAGATTCATCTATTTCCTCTGCTTGGTTGGATGGCCTGTAGTATACACCTATGTCATTTTCCCCCCTTTTATATTGACCCAAATGCATTCAAGACAGTTTTCATCATTGTTGTGCTCTATTTCTGTAGAGATGTAGTTATTTCTTATATAGAGAGCAACTCCACCTCCTTTTATTTGGTCTGTTTCTTTTAAATAATTTAAATCCCTGTAGCTGTGTGTTCCATTTGTAGGTTTTAACCCACCAAGTTTCCATAATGGCAACAATATCATATCTACCTGAATTTCTAATTCACCGTTTATTGCTCATACTCTGTGCATTGGTGTATCGACATTTGAGTCCTTTATATGACCGATCCTGTGTTTACTTTCTACATAAGCTGTATGGTGCACCTGTTTGATTAGTGCACTTTGTGTGACACTCACTATTAAAAGCTTGATTTTGCTTGATAGCAAGGCTGATATTCTTATCCACACACACATCTATGTTACATGCACTGATAACTCTATAATTTTTAGATTGCCGGGACAGGAATGCTCTGTATCAATTAACTCACTGTCCCCGTTGTTCAGTTTAAATATTTTTCCAGAAAATCTGTGAATTTATTGCCAAGTAACTCAGTCCCTTTCTTTGATGGATACAAACCATCTCTTTTGTACACTTTTTCATTGGACCAGCTGCAGACTTTGTGACTAATATAACCAAAGCCTTCCCCTTTACACTACACCTTTAACTACATATTGAATTCTGCTATATATTGGTCTTTTCCATTTTGTTCCTAATACACTGGTAAAACCTCTGAAAAATTAAGCCTACAGCCCATTATATTTCACCTTTTGAACTTGAACTGGTTTGTATATATGTAATTATTTTCCTCTTTTATGATTTTAACCAGGAACTGAAAAATGCAATACAACCTGATACAAGCCTAGTGTCAATAATGACTGTGAATAATGAAATAGGAGTGAAACAACCAATTAGAGATATAGGTACGTAGACATGAATTGTGATTGTGTTCCAAATAATGTCCTGTGTAAAACAATGGAGGACTAATCATATATCGGCTTACCTGGATTAATTGGATAAGACTAGTCACAGTTTTATTACACACGTACAGACACAATATAGGTAGTCATTGATTTACAATAGCAAAAGGGCTTGGAATTTTTGTCCTTAAATAATGCAGTCACGAAGCATGACCACATCACTTAGCAACAACAATCCATGCAGCCCTAGTTAATCCCATGGCCATTAGCTAAGGCAGCTTCTGGCCAACTTCTCACAACAAAGTCAGCAGGGAAACAGGCAGGAAATAGCAAGTTTAGGCAGCTTGCTGACTGGCAAGTAAGTGGGTACTGCTGGTAGGGAAGGAGATAGGGGAGGCTTGGCAAGGCTTGGGGAAGATACATAAAGGTGCAAGGGAAATGCAGTGAGGATTGGGGAGGATGCAAGGGAGATGCAACAAGAGTTGCAGAGAGTGCACGGGGATGCATGAGGTTTGAAGAAGGCACAAAGAGGCTCGTGAAGGATGCACAGGAGTATGCAAGTGGCTTGCACAGTACAAGCGCAGAGGAGTTAAGTGAGTGGCATGGTGGGGGAGATTTACCCTAACAACTTGCGATCTGCCTGGCTTCCCCATTTACTTTCTGGAAATGACTTTCTCCATAGAGAGGGAAAGGTTGCAAATGGGCATCACATTATGTAGTGGGGTGCCCCAGGGCTCTGTTCTGGGCCCAGTGCTCTTCAACATCTTCATCAAAGATTTGGACGAGGGGATAGATGGGGAACTCATCAAATTTGCAGACAACACCAAGTTGGCAGGAATAGCCAACACTCCAGAAGACAGGCTTAGGATACAGGAAGATCTGAACAGACTTGAACACTGGATGCTATCTAACAAAATGAAATTCAATGGTGAAAAACGTAAGGTTCTACATTTAGGCAATAAAAACCAATTGTACAGATATAGTATAGGGGGTACCTTGCTCAATAGTAGTAACTGTGAGAGGGATCTCGGAGTCCTAGTGGACAGTCATTTAAATATGAGCCAGCAGTGTGCTGCAGCTGCCAAAAAAGCCAATCCAGTGCTAGGCTGCATTAACAGAGGAATAGAATCAAGATCACGTGAAGTATTAATACCATTTTACACTGCCTTGGTAAGGCCACACTTGGAATACTGCATCCAGTTTTGGTCACCACAATGTAAAAAAGATGTTGAGACTCTAGAAAGAGTACAGAGAAGAGCAACAAAGATGATTAGGGGACTGGGCGCTAAAACATATAAGGAACAGTTGCTGGAATTGGGTATGTCTAGTTTAACGAAGAGAAGGACGAGGGGGGACATGATAGCAGTGTTCCAATATCTCATGGGCTGCCACAAAGAAGAGGGAGTCAAGCTATTTTCCAAAGCGCCTGAAGGCAGGACAAGAAGCAGTGGATGGAAACTAACCAAAGAGAGAAGCAACGTAGAACTAAGGAGAAACTTCCTGGCAGTTAGAACAATTAACCAGTGGAACAACCTGCCTCCAGAAGCGGTGAATACTCCAACACTGGAAGTTTTTAAGAAGAAACTGGACAGCCATTTGTCCAAAATGGTATAGGGTTACCTGCCTGAGCAGGGAGTTTGACTTGATGACCTACAAGGTCCCTTCCAACTTTATTATTACTATTATTATTATTATTATTATTATTATTATTATTATTATTATTATTATTATTATTATTATTACATGATAGCAGGACCCTGCAACTGGTCATAAGTACAAGCTAGTTGCCAAGCGTCCATATCACAATCGTGTCTGTGGGAATGCTGGAATGGCTGAAACTCTGCGGATCGATCATAACCACCATTGTAACTTTGAATGGTTGCTCAATGAATGGTGACAAGTTGACCATTAAACTGTATCAGTTTATTGCCTCCAGCTTCCGTCATGAATTCTGCCAATAAGTAAAATTTGTCTATAGCCTTACTGTCTAGTTTAGTGGCTGACTTCTCTATATAATACAAGAAAGAATTTGAGGTTTATGAACTCTAGGTAGGAGAAGTTAACTTAGAAACAACCAGGGGATATTTCTTTATTTTCTTTTTTGGTAGCCTTTCTTTTAGAGCTTCTCATTAGCTTCCAGGGGAGATACTAAACACAACATTGAAGAAAGTGAATTAGTTAATGAGCTGCCTACCTCTCTATATTAGAGACAAACACTTGTTATAAATCTGAATCAAGGAGTTATACATGAGGAAAAAACAATTATTTTGATTAATCCTCAAAATTATCCTTTGAAGATAAAATATTAGTTTGTATACTTAAAATACTTATTTTATGATGACAGAAATAACTATACTGTGGTGTCTTTTTTTTTTTTAATTCCAGGTGATATTTGCAGTTCCAATAAAGTATTTTTTCATACAGATGCTGCACAGGCAGTTGGAAAAATCCCTCTGGATGTCAGTGATATGAAAATTGATTTAATGAGCATAAGTGGCCATAAAATTTATGGACCCAAAGGTATTAATATTTTGTGGGTCACTGTATTTAAGCAAGAAAGAGTCATTATTGTATTAATGTTTTAATTGCTGAACTGTACTTCATTGTAGTTTCCCTAAGATTATGGAGTGATTAATACTGAAGTAAGAGCTTATTATTCTTTATTTACTTTTTTAGAAATATTTAAAGACTTCTTTTGAAAAAGACAATCACATATTGAGGCATTATTTTAATTGAATTATAGGATTTTCTTTGTTATAATTCTTAAGCTTTTTATGCAGGAAAAGTATGTAAATATTTTAAAATTATGTGGAAGCATTATTTATTTTAAGATAGCATTGATCCAATTATTCTGCATAATCTAGGAAGTATTTTGATTTTCAGCTCTTTTGGGTGCATCAATGCCTTAGTATTTAGCAATGACTGAAAGCTTAAAGGAAACAGAGAAAGAAGAATGTTTAAATAATTGAAACAGATTGCCACGTTATAAACATAACCTGTCCCTATGGTAATTAAATTGAAACTTCTAAAGATTCTTTGTCTCCTCTGTAATTTTAGGTGTTAATTTCCCCCACTGATTTGTAGCCATGAAATTCAGTGTGAAGTGATTATACAGTAAAGTCAGTTTGTTAGAAGTCCAATTTGCATTTGAATGTAACTGAATTTCTTCTAAGCAGTACAATATTTCTGCAACAAGCATAGCTTGATTTTCTGCATTATGGTTTTGTTATACAAGTAGTCCTCAACTGATAGCAGTTCATTTAGTGCAGTGGTTCTCAACCTTTTTAATGCCGCGACCCCCAACCGGTCGTAAGTCGAGGACTACTCAAATGGTGCAGCACCGATTGCAGAATGGGACTTTTGGTGGGCTCAGCAGGGCAGAGACAGCCTGGACAATTCCTATTGGTTTTCAAAAGCCAATAGAATAAAAGGGAGTAGCATAACTAAGGAAAAGGGGGGAAAAATGGCGGACTGCGTTGTTTGGTGACCCCCGTGAAATGGTCGTTCGATCCCAAATGGGGTCCCGACCCACAGGTTGAGAACCACTGATTTAGTGACTGTTCAAAGTTACAATGGCATTAAAAAAAGTGACATGACCGTTTTTCTCACGACCATTGCAGCATCCCTGAATGGTATAGGGTTTTCTGCCTAAGCAGGGGGTTGGACTAGAAGACCTCCAAGGTCTATTCTATTCTATTCCATTCCCGTGGTCACATGATCAAAATTCAAATGCTTGGCAACTAACTGATATTTATGACAGTTGCAGTGTCTCACAGTCATGTGATCACCTTTTGCGACCTTCTGACAAGCAAAGTCAATGGGGAAGCCAGATTCACTTAACAACTAGGTTACTAACTTAATTATTGCAGTGATTCACTTAACAACGGTGGTAGGAAAGGTTGTAAAATTGGGCAAAATTCACTTAAATATTTCCCTTAGCAACAGACATTGTAGGCTCAATTGTGGTTGTAAGTCAAGGACTGTATTAGGAGAATGAAGCTTTCTAAATCGGGGTAACAGTTTGAATTCAGAAGTTGTGTTAGTCTGCCTATTCACATATATTATATCAGATATTTATTTATTTATTTATGAGACTTATATACCGCTTTAAGTGCAAGCACTCTCTAAGCGGTGTACACCAGTAAGCAATGTATATATCCTCATTTTACCTACCCCAGAAGGATGGAAGGCTGAGTCAACCTTGAGCCGGTGAGATTTGAACCGCTGACCTGCTGAACACAGTCAGCTAAAGTGGCCTGCAGTACTGCACTCTAACTGCTGCGCCACCTCGGCTTTTCTTTTTCCAATCCTTTTTTTCTTTTCCTTTTTTTTTCTTTTCTTTCCAATCACAGAATTATAAGCACATCAGCCTTTGATTTCGCGTGGATTGATGGAGTAATACACTTGAATTTTAGATTTCTGACACTATGCGTAGAAAAAAGTCTGCTAGTTAGAAATGGAATTGCTAAGTAAAATTAAGAATCCTGATTAAAAATTATATTTTGCGCATTTATAAGCCTCTGAAATATATTGAACTGAAAAAAAATATTTGTGTGTTTAAGGGGTTGGTGCAATTTATGTCCGGCGGCGACCAAGAGTAAGAGTGGAACCTATACAGAGTGGAGGAGGTCAAGAGCGAGGATTACGTTCTGGAACTGTGCCAACTCCATTAGTAGTTGGCCTTGGGGCAGCTTGTGAATTGGCACAGCAAGAAATGGAGGTAAAAAATGTGATTCAATTTCTCTGTACAGATAGTCCTCAACTTACAACTAGTCACTTACTTACCATTTGAAGTTACAACCTGCCCAAAGAAAAGGACTTATGACCCATATCCAACATTCCAACGGTCTGCCCACCATGATCACATGACGACACTTTGGGCACTCAGCAACATGGCTTCATTTACAGCTATTTGCAGCATAGCCTGGTACTTCTGGCTTTCAGCAAAACTGTGTCCATAGCAAGCAATGGGTTCACACTTATGATTGTCACATTCACTTAATGACTGCTGCAAAAAAATTGTAAACTCAGGCCAGTCTTGTGACTGACCCATTTTATGACCATCATGACATACAATCATAATGGGCAAGTTCCACTATGGCCGTATGTTGAAGACTACCTGTGTAATCTACCCACAGCATATTTCTGTTTCTGTTTTTGACATATTCTTAGCATGATGATTTAAATTGAATGTCTACAATATTGATACCAGCATGTAGTGATCTAGAATTGGATTTAATATGTCTTTTACCTATTGAATTATTTTGATTATTTTTCATTCTTAACGTTTTTTCAAAAAAAATTGCAGTGCAATTTGTTTTAATAATAACTAAAATTCAATTATTTGTTGAACTGTCTTAATTTGTTTAATGTATCTATTATATGTCTTGTGACCCCTAGTTCACAGGCCTTTTCTTACGAGTCTCAGTCTTGGTACTGGTAAGAAAAGAGGTTTGGCAGGTTTTGTGATCACCAGTATTGAGGCAAATTCTATTGGATTTTTTCTTTTTCCTTTTTCCTTTTTTTATAAGTGTCTCTGTTTTGTTTACATAGCAACTCTAAATAAATCAACATGTATATTTACATTGCCCTTTGGGTAGTCTTTATTATGCAGAAGCAAATGGCATACAGGTAGTCCTCAATTAACAACCAATCAGTCAGCGACCATTGAAAGTTATGACACTGCTGAACGAGTGGTACTTACAACCAGTCCTTGAAGTTGTGGCCAGTGTGGCAACCCTGTGGTCACATGATCACGATTTGGATGCTTGATAATTGACTAGCCCTTACAACAACTGCAGCATCCCATAACGTCAAGGGGGAAACTGGCAGATAATATTGTAATTTGCTCCCACTCCTATCACATTTTCTCAAGGATTCCCACTTTGGAATATGAGATTTCCTGCCCTTGCTTGCATTCCATTGCTTATCCCCCACCCAGTGGGGTTAATGCTGGGCCATAGCACCCACCTGTGTACTTACCCACACTCTATAGCATGCACATCCCTGCCCAGCCACAATTGTGCCAGGCTACAACATCTACCTGCCTATCCATACTCCGTAGAACTTACCCACCCATCCATTGGTCTGCTTGCGAACCACCTAAGGAATGGCTTGTGACTGGGACCTGCAACTTTTTGTCAGCTTTTCCATTGCCTTTTCATGTTGGAAGCCAGCAGAAAGTCACAATTTGCGGTCATGTGAAATATTTAATTGATTGTTTGATTGTTTATATGCTGCCCATCTTACTATCAAGCAACTCTGGGGAGTATATACATTTAATAAAGAAAGAAATAATGACACATAATCCTTGTTTAACAATAGCAACTGAGAATTGTTGTCACTATGTGATGCAGTGACATACTTCATGCTTTATAACTGAATTGCTTAGTGAAAGAAATTCCAATCCCAATTATTGTCATTTAGCCAGGAGTATACTAAAGTAATATTACCATAATAACAAAACTTTTATGGTTAATGTGTATGAATTTGGATGAAGAAATGTGTGTGTTATTATTTCTAAGTTTTGATGGAGTCGGTGTGTTCTGTTTTCTACTCCTGTTTAATAATAAAATTAGAAATGATTGAGGCAATTAGAGTAAACTGGTCAAAGTTCAAATCCATTGTGATAAATTAATTAGTTTTTGTTTCTTTTCTAGTATGACCATAAACGAATTAGCTCATTAGCTGATAGGCTAATCACAAAAATAATGTCAGAAGTTCCTGATGTTGTAATGAATGGAGACCCAGTGCATCGTTATCCAGGTATCATTAGCAGAATGTTGACCTTTGTCATTATTCAGGTGTTGACTTTATATATAATTAGAAATTAGAATTAAATAACTCCAAGTGGTAATTTGTGGGATATTTGATATTGAAACAATTCTGTAGTGATATCTCCTTTAATACTAGCTAGCTGTTGCTCTGTAATGTCCAATGACTTATGGATTGCACATCGTTTTAATTATGTTTTATATCTCCAAAAATTACTTTTAAATAGGGTGCTAGAATAACTCCAGTTCCTTATAGTCAAGGAAAATCTTGTTTCTTTTTTCTGTGCCATCTTCATAACTGACTGACTCTGAGGGTCTTATAATGACAGCTGCAGCATAACAGATTGCTTGAGTATATAACCACATTAATTTTCATAGCTGCTGTATGGCACTTCAGAAGACATAAAAAATAAAATTCCTGTAAAGAAGAACAGTTCTAAATACTGGAAGTTTAAGATTATTAAATAATCTGACCTTGCTCTGTTAACAATGCAGGCTGCATCAATTTATCATTTGCGTATGTGGAAGGGGAAAGCTTGCTGATGGCCCTGAAAGATGTGGCACTCTCTTCTGGAAGGTATAACTTTATATGCAAAATGGCACATGATTCAGCTTAATCTGTTTCTAGAGAAAAGACTGCTTGGAATTTCCAAAGAAACTGGAATTTTGAAAGAAAATCAGAATAAAAGAGGCATATAACCTAAAAATCTAGGCTGCATCTGTATTCATTCTGTTCAGAATCGTCTTCTTAATTATGAATTGCATTGACTGGCTTCCACTCATTTCACTTAAAAAATGCTGTTAAGATTTCAGGTTCCTTTTTAAAAACTGTAGATATGTGCTAAACTGGAGAAACTAGCAATGAGGTTTTACTATTGAGAATGGAAACCATCAGCTAATTCTTTTTGTTTAATCTTTTCTCTTCTCAATTATTTTAATAATTTGAATGTGCCTATGAATTCATGAGATACTTCCAATGATCCAGTTCACGTGTAATCCTCTTGACTATATTGTCTTATATTTGGCTCTTTTTTCTTTTCTTTTTTCTTCCTTCTCCATTCCTTCATTGATTTTGCAAAATAAATCCTCTTTTCAGAGAAACATGCCACTTTCATTAGAACCAGGTTTCCAAAGTGATTAAAAGAAGGTTTTTTATTTATTAAAAGAAGGTATATTCAGAGTATACCGAACTGTAACCTGCTGCTTTCATGCCTACTCTTGCTTTGCATTAAAACAAGTATCATATTATTTTCTTGTTAGTGCTTGTACATCTGCATCTTTGGAACCGTCATACGTATTGCGTGCAATTGGAACAGATGAAGACTTGGCTCACTCATCCATAAGGTAAGAGTTATTTTGATAAAAGGAAAATTGCATGTCATCTTTGTATATATGTTTTGGGCTTGATTTGTATTTTACTTTACTTTATTTCAGATTTGGAATTGGACGTTTTACTACTGAAGAAGAAGTAGATTATACTGTAAATAAATGCATACAACATGTGAAAAGATTAAGAGAAATGAGGTAAATATTTTTTATTAAAAATAGCATTTTTATTTGTTTAAAATTAAATATAGATAAAGATTATGAAGAGAATTAGATTATTTGTTATCTCCTTCAGTTGTGTCTGCTGTGAAATTATCAGATCTATATAGCTAATTTAAATGGCTGTTACCTAGGGCCTGTGTGTATGCTTTGTCATTAGAATTATATTGATAGTATTATAAGTTATATGTTGTATTCAGATCTAACATGAGTAACAATGTTTTGGATGCATCACAGGTATCTTTGCTGTATCTGTCAGTAGCTGTCTGTAAAAAAAAAGTATTATTTGTCTTATAACAAATATAATTTATAGTTCTGAGGAACTGAAATTTAATTTTTCTTCTTATTTTACAGCCCACTGTGGGAGATGGTACAGGATGGAATTGATTTGAAAAGCATTAAATGGACACAGCATTAAAATACGTATATATCAGACTGCATGGTTGTAGATTAAATGTTTCTGTACATTCCTGAGAAAAAGTATATAGTTTCAAGTGTGCAATCCGTGGGTAACCAGTGAGAGGCTCTTTTTAAATACAGAACCTGAAAACTGATTCTAAGGGAGAGTTTTGTTTTGTGCATTAACTTTCACATAAAGAAGTATACATGGACATAAAATATGCTGACACCAAAGAAATTGCAGTACTTTTATTTTTAGGTGATTTTGTTGCAGCTTGGTATAATGAGACTTCAGAATCGTATCATTGTGGAAAAATGGTTGATTTTGTTTCTTCTGTAAGCATCATGAGGCTATTCTGAATGGATTTTATCAACATATTACTTTTCAGAAACATAAATTCAGGAATAATGTTTCTTATAGAAAGTTTACCTTACTAAATCCTACATTTTATGCTTACGCACTAGTGTTTGTTATATAGCAGTGAGCATGCTAAACTAAGTAAATCTATTGGTGGATTTTCCTATATAAAATTCAAGTGAAAGTGAAAGAATTAATGTTATGTATTTCATACAGTTATGTATTTCATAATTGCAGATGCAATTTTTGTGCTTAAACAACTAATAGAAAAAATATGGAATATAATAAGAATTTCTTTGTTGCATTTGTAGACCAAGAAAAAACATTTGGTAGAGTTCATAGGAAACTGTTATGGCAAACACTGACCCAATATGGAGAATGCAAAAGCTTATATAATGATTGTAGAACTGTAGTCAGAACAAATCAAGGAACATCAGAACCCTTCATATCAGGAGTAAAACAGGTATGTGTACTATCACTACTATTGTTTATCACCTACATTGACAGCATAAGCAAAGAAGACAAACCCAAGAATGGAAATAATATCAACAAACTACTCTGCAGACAATTAGGCATTGATAGCAAGTACATCTAAGAAATTGCAACAACATCTTATGGCCATGAACCAAGAATGCCAGACAAATAATACAAGAATCAGCAAAGAGAAAACAGAAGTAATGGCAGTTGGAAGAAAAAAGCATATCCTAAACATAGTAATAGAAGGAACAAGCATAAAACATGTATCAAAGTTCAAATATCTAGGAACAACATTCACTGAAGATGGTAAAATGGACAAAAAGATTAACATAGGATGCAGTAAGGCAAACCAAGTATTAGGACAGCTTGCTCCGGTCCTACAATATAAGGCAGTACTGATCAACACAAAGAAACATCTCATACAAAGCATATTCATCCTCACTCTATGTTACCAGTGCCAAACATGGACACTTCCAACAAAACAAACGAAAGTTAGTCACCATGGAAGAGAAGGAGGAGGAGGAATTCATGCAGTCAACATGTTGATTTTTAAAAGTAATATAAGAGGATGCTGGGTTAAAAGAACAAATTTGTTTGGAAATTGCTGCTTTTGTTTTCCCATATTCATTAAAAAATATTTGTTCCTTTTTGCTTGGCAAACTGATAAGGCTAGTACCTCTCACGTTCTGAGATTCTATTTGCCTTACACTGAATCTTCTATTATTTTTCCTCCAATAATGCTGCTCCACACTATCTCTGGAAGCTGAAATATTCTATCTACATGGATAGCAGTCATCCTGATTGGATTCCAGGATATTTTTATGGTGCCATTCAAGTTATTACATCCATGTTGTGACAGACAGGGAAAAAAAGAAGAAATAGTGGATTAGTTTTATGGTCATGTTCTATCTGAAATAAATTGAACAAATATGATGTATTGCTTATGGTTGGAAATCAGAATGTCAAAGATGAAATAGTAGGGAAGAAAAGCAATTGGACCGTATGGCCTAGCAAACAAAAATGAAGCAGAAAAATAACTTATCAGTTTCTGCTAATTGAATTATTCCTTCAT
This sequence comes from Crotalus tigris, assembly GCF_016545835.1. NCBI lineage: Eukaryota > Metazoa > Chordata > Lepidosauria > Squamata > Viperidae > Crotalus > Crotalus tigris. The sequence goes on from NW_024099112.1 coordinate 1,069,654, forward strand.
TGCTAAGTTCTCAAGAGGAGGTGCTAACCTCGAATTGGTATGTTGAAGGACACTAATGAAGAGATAATAACTGATTTAAAGATCAAATAAAGATGGAAATAATAATGTAATTTTGTACAGTAGAAAAATCGATATCTAAAAAAAATCTTAGAAGATATTGCTTATATACAAGGACCTTTGGTGTTAGGATATGAAATTAGATTAATATACTATTCACAAATTTAAAAGACCACAGAATTTGATGGACTCTATAGAAATATGGCAAGAAAGAGGAGAAGAATCAGAAAAAGATTCCAACCAAATTATATACCAAATCTGGAGAAAGACACAGTGACCCACAGACTGAAGAAGTCAATCTACATACCAATACCCAAAAAATATTTAATGAAGTATTCAAAGTATTCTTAATTTCATACCCTAGGAAAACAATAGATGGAATCACCCAATGCAGATTAGAGGACTACATGGTAGAGATGCCAAATGTTCAAGATGGGTTTTGCAAATGTTGAGGGACAAGACTCATTATTGCAGATGCATGCTAGACAATTGAGAAAACCAAAGAATAGAGAAAAAAGACAAGGCCTTTGATTGTATTGACCATTTCAAGCTATAGATCATCATTAGGAAAATGAGAATTCCAAAATAGATCATTGTCCTCTTGTGAGATCTATACCCAGAATAGGAAGCTGCAGTCTGGATGAAATATGGCAAAACAGACTGGCTTCATAATGACAAAACAGTGAGACTATCTCATTAATTCAATCTGCATGCTGAATACATATTGAGATAGGATTGATTATTAGAAGAAGGTGCACATTTAAAATTGATGGAACAATGTAAATAACCAGCATTTGTAAGGTCTAATGAACTTAGGAAGCACAGAGAAAAAAAGGATATAAGATTAAATGAAGACAAAAATACCAAAGTGTTGACAATTTCTTCTTTTTAGGATCATCACTAAAGGAAGCAGCATATAACAAAATACACTTTGTATTAATACATAGGATATCTATGAGAGCCTTGAAAAAAACGTTCAGATGTTATGACATACCTGTATCTACAAAGATTAGCACTGCAGGCAGTACTTTTCTTGTGATGCTCTGTGGAAGAGACATCTTGGCTTTGAAGAAGCACGATAGAAAGTATTGCTGTTTTTGAATTTTGGTGTTGGAAACTTGTAAAAATACAATAGCCAAGAAAATAAACAAATGGATCACAAAAACAAAACCCAAAATTCTCACTCAAGCCTCAAATTGTATTTTGGGTACATTACATAAAGATCTAGTTTTCTTTAGAAGTCTATAATGCCTTACATCTTGTGTTGTATAACACATATAAACAAGATTATACTCCTAGTAATATAACTGCCTCCAGGCACTGAGTTATATCTTAATCCACATCTGCTGCTTGGCCAGATGTAATGGGATGTGAGAATAATTTTGAGGAGCAAAGGGCTACAACTAAGACAATAAAATAAAATAAATCTGAGGCCAAACAAATGTAATTTGAGGAAATATCTGACTTGACTCTGCCTAGTTCTGTTATAGTTAAAGGCAGGGAGGGGAAAGGCACTTTCAAACTTGAAAGATTCTGTTACTATAACTCCATAATAAGTAGTATTAGTTTTCATAACTTTAATTTTCTAGTCTGGTCTCTATCTCAAAGGACTGACATGCTAGCAGGGTACATATTGATGATATTTTATCCCATACTATTGGATGATCTCTCCCAATAGCTTCATGTAGATGTTAAATAATAGAGGCGGAAGGCCCAAGGGTTTGATCATTAGCACAGAAATCAGCTCTTCAGAAAGGATTTCCAGTGGGCAACAGCATATCCCATCTCCAGCCCAGTTAACACATTAGTAATAGTAGTAAAGTTGGAAGGGACCTTGGAGGTCATCTAGTCCAACCCCCTGCTCAGGCAGGAAACCCTACACCATTTCGGACAAATGGCTGTCCAGTCTCTTCTTAAAAACTTCCAGTGTTGGAGCATTTACTGCTTCTGGAGGCAAGCTGTTCCACTGATTAATTGTTCTCACTGTCAGGAAGTTTCTCCTTAGTTCTAGGTTGCTTCTCTCCTTGATTAGTTTCCACCCGTTGCTTCGTGTCCTGCCTTCAGGTGCTTTGGAAAATAGCTTAATTCCCTCTTCTTTATGGCAGCCCCTGAGATATTGGAATACTGCTATCATGTCCCCCCTTGTCCTTCTCTTCGTTAAACTAGACATACCCAATTCTCGCAACCGTTCCTTATATGTTTTAGCCTCCAGTCCCCTAATCATCTTTGTTGCTCTTCTCTGTACTCTTTCTAGAGTCTCAACATCTTTTTTACATCGTGGTGACCAAAACTGGATGCAGTATTCCAAGTGTGGCCTTACCAAGGCATTGTAGAGTGGTATTAATACTTCACGTGATCTTGATTCTATCCCTCTGTTAATGCAGCTTAGCACCGTGTTGGCCTTTTTGGCAGCTGCAGCACACTGCTGGCTCATATTTAGGTGATTGTCTACTAGGACTCCGAGGTCCCTCTCACATTTGATGGAATTGAAGACAGCAAGATCAGGACAGTCAGCATCTCCTTTATTCCAGACCTTATTACAGGTCATCCATTAACAGCAACTAATGTAAAGATAAAGAGTTCCTCTGTCCAGTCATGTTTGACTCTAAGGGGCGGTGCTGATCTCCTTAGCCGAGGAAACCAATGCTGTCTGAAGATATTTCCATGATCATGTGACAGCATGACTATACACCAAGGTACACAGAACACTTACCTTCCCACTGTAGTCGTACTTATTTATCTACTTGCATTTGCATACTTTGAATTGCTAGATGGGCAGGAGCTGGGTTAAATAACAGGAGCTCACCCCCTTGTGCAGCACTGGGATCTCAAAGGGCTGTCAGTTTTCCATCTGAGAAGCTCGGTGTCTTTAACTACTGAGCCACAGCAATTTATGTAGTTCTGTCCTATAGTCAACCCTGAATCCTGATTGAAAAATTCAAATTGTTTCATTCCAAGCTTTCTGTAATTGTAGACTTATCTTTCCAACAACTTTAAGGTTTTAAGGTAGAAGGCCATGTGAATGAAGTGCATATGGTTTCTAAAATCTGGAAATTTCTATTTAAAAAATGTGTACTGTCCTGGAGCTTGTCAAATATCATTAGTTTTGCAAGTTTTAACTTTTTTATATTTTAATCCTTAGAATTTGTGGACTCAGCATAAATACAACACTTGCAATAAAGCCCAAAGATTTAGCCCTATCTACTGGTGGAATTGCATAAAAAGCAATATTAACAAGTTCAACCATATATGTATCAGACCCCCCCAAAAAATCCAAAAGTAAAACCCCTAAGGATTTTTGGAATTAAAAAAGGATTTAAGAAAATAAGGATTGTTCCAATTAATGTGAGCTGCCTGGGATTATTAAAAAATAAAATTAATACACTGACACGGAATGCAAAAATTACCTAACTGTTCAGAGTCTAATACCCATCTTATTAGAAAATAACATTTGTGTATGATGTGTAATTATATATTACTGTTATCATGTAAAGGGGGTTTATATCCAAATGAACAAACCATTGGGGAATACCACTGGATCCATGAAATGCACAAATCCAGAAGGTGATCTGAAGGCAACAGAAGGCAGCACCCAACCAAGCTTGGCTGATCCAAAAAGCTAAAAAAGATGGCACCGTTACTGGGCTGAGAGATTGGCCCTAGATTTCAGAACTGAAAATGGACGGGGCACTCAGTCACAAAATCATTCTCAGGAAAGCACCTGCAAAGGATTTTTTTTCTTATGAAAAAAACATCATGTATGCGTTCATTTGCTTGGCAAAGAGTCAAGCTGGACTGAGGGAGGAGGATTTTATTTTCACCTGGTGCAATTAGTTTGCTTTTGGAGTAGCGTGAATTCCTCCACTAGTTTGAAACAGGTAGCTTACTACTGTTGAAGGAAAAGTCTTCATCATGGTTCAGTCCAAGCCGGGAATAAACAACATGGTAACTGCTTTAGAAAGAAGGTTGCAGATCATTGGAGAAGAGCCAGACAGAAAGCTGGCTCTAGAAGAAAAGACAGAGAGAGCACATGTAGGGAGTGAGTTTTAATACTCTCCGGAGCCTTTTGTTTGAAGCTGTTCCTGTGGCGTGAACTTTGACCTGAGTCTGAGTGTGCCCTTTGGCATCTGTGAGTTAATCCTATTATGTCCTGTCTTAAGAGTTTAGGTGGGGTATGTAGATTTTAGGTGTCTTTGTCTTAAGGTTCTAGCTGGGGGCCTCCAACCTTCCTGGATTATTTACATCTGCATTACTGCTTGCGGGAGGGAGACTTGGAGCTATTAAGAAAAACTGGGCATGCTTTTCTGCCTCTGGTGGGGGCTGACTTCCCACACTACTTTACTGGAGCACAACGTGGAGGCAATTGTGGATCATTCAATCGACCGTGATGAAACGAGTCATGCTTTAGGTGAAAGCTGAATGCGTCTGTGTGTAAAACGGGGGAGGGGGTCGATATCGCTGGGAGAAGACCTACTGGTACCTGTTAAGTGTTGCATTTTATGCCCCTTGGTTCTAATGTTCACAGGATAATTACCGGTACTGTGCAAAATGGTGCTTCGTGCCTTTCGTGAAGGTTAGTAACCGAAGCGCTCGGCGCAAAAGAAATATTAATTTTTAGAGCACTTAGCAGCTTTGCACCACTTCAGCAGAAAACAGGGTTTTTGAGGAGGCGCTTTTAGCGCGACGCCTCGGTGCCTTTAATTTTCCCGAAAAGTCTAATCGCATCACCTTGGTTTGCTTGGGGTGCCGCCCATTATAGACCCTCCTTCCCTCTCTCTCCCCACAGGGGACGGGCAGGAAGGCGGTGCGGTCGGGCAGCCATTTTGTGGCGCTGCTCCGTGGCTGGCGCCGCGCTCGGCGGCGAGTTGGTTTCACTCTAACCCTTTTTTCCCGTACAGGCTCCTCGGTAAGAACATGGAACTCTCCTGCCTCGCTGAGGAGCGGGAGGGAGACCGGGCTTGCCCACCCCGGCTGCAAGCGAAACATGGCTCTCTTTCACTGCGGCTGCACAAAGGCGGCGGCTCGGAGAGGGCGGGAATTAGGCCTGAGGGAAATTTCAGAGCCTCGTTGCCTTTAGATCCATAATGCGGGGTTCTCGGTACGATTTGTTCGGAGGATGTGTAACTTCCCCATGGTATATTAGTCTTGGCGCGCAGGTTTGTGTTGTTTCTATGAATGGCGGAGCTGGCTCCGGGCAGTGAAGATTTGCCTATGGGGGTCGTCGTTTTGTAACCCCGTTTCTTGTGGGGTAGGTGAGTATTAGTGCTGTTACCGTAAATTGGCTGCGTGAAGCCAGGCTTCTCCAGGGTCTCCTCGGGCCTAATTTGATGTCGCTGGTGGCCCAGCCAAGGAAAAGTACAAGCCCCCTTGTTAAAAGAGAGGGAAGCGAAATGAGGCTGTTTTGGATTTTAAGCCAAGATGACCTTGGCTGCGGAAAACGCTGCAACGATCACAGCTACTACAATACGTCTGCTTCTTTCTGGGTTGGAGTCGAATAAAATTGCTCTCTTGCGCATATTCGTAGTGATACTTGGCTTAATCTAAAAACGCTATGCTATTTTTTGATCTTTTCGGACTGATAACGAGTGTCATTTCGTAAAGTTCCGGTATTGGTGTGTATTTGTTTGTTTTTTTTTAAATCGTGAATGGTCTTAAGGTATGCATTGACTGCATTTTTTCATTACGTAAATGTGAAATCTGAAACTGATCCTTCCTGGATGCAATTTTGTGATGTGATAACAGGTGAAAACTAAATGTCAGTATTGGTTAATGTGATTTAAAGGAAATTTTTTTCATAAGGCTTGGTGTATATGTTCAGTGTGGATATTTTTTTTTAAAAAAAGATCTGTATTGAAAAAGAGATAACAAATCAATTTGTTCTGGAGAGATGCCGGCCAAAGTAATTATATAATTTAGTCATATGTTTTGAAATCTTGATAATATAGAGCTGTATGGATACTTTATTATGTTGACTTATTTTTCATGTTGGAGAATGGTATAAATGCAAAAAAATCCTAAACAGAAGCAATAATTAATGTGAATTCACTAGATACTTTAAAAAGTCACAGAAATTTAAATGTGTTGAAGTACAAATGGATAAAATAGCTTTATAAACGTTTTCAGAAATAAGATTTGGTATTTTGAGTTTGGTTAACTTCAATTGGAAAGCTTGGCTGTCATTTGTCTTAATATTGACTTTTCAGCTGTGTAAATTAATTTATTTTTGTTTTCTTATCCTGTTCTCTTCCCAGATGTTGGGTAAGCAATTATAGTGTCTAACCGAAGGATCCAAGAAAATGTTGAGAAGCTGTTTTGTACTTAAGAATATTTTACTTTGTCATACTTCCACAAGTATCTTAGTTCCATAGGACTTTGATGTGTACTTTCAAAATTCAAGTGCAGATGTTGGAAGTGATATTTGTGAAAATAATTAGCCCAGTTACCAGCATTGGAATAATGAAGATCAGACACAGACACTGCAGAAAGTTTCAGCATATTAATTTTTCTACACACATGCACACCACATATTCTGATTGTTTCAATATGTAGTCATGCATGAAGTTTATACAAAATAGAAAAAAGGGGAAAACAGCATGTTGACAGGTTCTTTTTAGTAGAAATATCAACAAGTAAACTGCAGCTTCTAATATGTCTTATGGACAACTTCTGAATGTTATGTGAAAATGAAATTATTTGCAAAATGTTCAGGATTTTCATTTCAAGTGAACAAAAGTACAATTTGTGCCAATATATTCTTTCCTGAACCAACAAATATTTTACAGCCTTGTTTAGAAAGCCAGTGAATATTCTGTTCAGTTTTCTAGAGTTGGAGGTGTGTTTTTTTCCTTGCTAATATTTGAGGCTTTAATTTGAATTTGGTGGAAATTATTAATCATGTGATTATATTATGCCAGTTTTAAACTCTTGGTAAATTATTAGAATACAGGTCACTAAAAAGTTCTATTCTGTAATGTTTAAATACCCTTGGTTCACATCACTACTTGCTGAGGCATTCATGACATTTTTATTCTATTGTTTGTTTGTTTAGTTTTCTTTCTTTAAATAGGATAGGTTAGACTTTGTAATTAATGGGTGCCAGATTACAGATCTTGTAGTAAAGGAGGTATTCCTAAGGTGCCAAAATGGACAATCTTGCTGAATGTTTGGTATTTTTTTGATTGTGGAATAATATTTTGGTTTACTCCATTGAGAATGGAATTGTCCTGTTTCTAATTTGTATTGGATTATACCATTTTTTGTAACTGAGTTGGTCAGTGATAGTTTTATAGAAAAATATGTGAAGGGAAGGTTGATGCATGGTATTGAGGATTTAATATGATTTCTGCAACTGTGGCAGAATCTCAAAGGTTATTACCGTATGTTTAGAGAGGTTTTTCCTATATAACTGGGTGACAAATTACTTCTAGTTTTTCTTGATAAGGGAAAAATAATCATCTTTTTGAAACCAGTATTGGCAAATTATATATCTAATGAGAATACAAGTTTGAGAGAATACAGTATGTTATGGTTTTTTAGTTTATTTTCATGTTTATGTTTGTACTTTGATATAAAATAAATACTAATTGCAGTTATTGTGAACTAGTGTGAGGGATAAACAGAAGTTTTAATTTGGGCATACCCAAACTTGTGGTTTGCTGTATGTTGGGAGTACTTTATCATGGTTTTTCCCCCAAGATTTCTTTAATGCACAGTTCAGAATGGACTGTTAACTCTAGCTATATGTTGCTTGCATTGATTCTTGCCTCCATTTATTCTTTATTGCAGTCTAAAAGTTGGTTTTAATTGGTTGCCCACAGGATTGACTTGGCTTCTACTACTTGTTAAGGAAAAAAAAAAGTCTCACCTTGCAGGTAAGATGCTCTCAAAATATATTTATCATTAATGAGCACAATTTGACTATTAAAGATTATTTTGCGGTGATTTTGAATATATGCATTGATTTTAAACATTTCAATCACCAAAACATTACAGATTTTTTCTCGACGTCCCAGTTTAGTATATTTATTTACATTAACAGATTTTTAGAATATTTCTTGAATATATGGACAGGCTGTTTTTCTGGAGAATGCAATATGCTGCTTGTATGTGCTGCTTGTACTTTCAATATGAAGAGGCTGTTTATGTACAGTCATTATGTTTTGCATTTCAGAAGAATGTTTTTTTATTTCTTTACATTTTAAATTGTTCTAAATAGGCACCCTATGACAAAAAACCAATGGTTTTAGATATTAGAGCTTTATAAAGTTGGTTTATCATAGTTCCCTTTATTTTTATTTTGCTCTATCTGAAAGGTAGAGTAGCTATCAAAATATAAAATACTACTGCATGCCAATAGCATAGTGAAGATATTAAAACTAGTAAACGACTGAAGTTAATGTACAATTTTTAACTATCGTTACGAAGACAGTCGTGTGAATTTTTTAAAGCTATATATGTCTCTCATATCTATCCAGTATTCATTTTGAAGTATAGACCAGGGGTGTCAAACTGCCGGCCAGCGGGCCAGTTTCATCATATCGGAGCTGCGCCCACCCCAGTGCCGGCAATGGCGAAAAAGCTCCGATATGATAAGTTTGACATCCTGGTATAGACGAAGGTGCCTAATGTCTATTAGTACAGGTAGTCTTCAACTTACAACCACAACTGACCAAAAATTTCCTTTCCTAAGCAAGGTAGTTGTTTTGCCCCATTTTACAAACTTTCATGCCACGGTGAATGAATCACTGCACTTAGTTTAGTAATGTGATTATTAAGTGAATCTGGCTTCCCCATTGAGTTTGCTTGTCAGAAGGTCACAAAAGTTGATCACATGATCCTGGGATAATGCAACTGTCATAAATTCATGCCAGTTACCAAGAGTCTGAATTTTGGTCATGTGACCATGGAGATGCTGCAATGGTTGTAAGTGTGAAAACTGGTCATAAGTTACTTTTTTTTCAGTGCCTTTGTAACTTTGGTCACTAAATGAATGGTTGTAAGTCGTGAACTACCTGAATTTTGAGAAAATTTATTTTACTGAATTATTTGATTACAAAGATGCAGCTATCTGCATTGGTCTCAAAATTGTTTATGGTTGCAGAGAAAGTTTTGGATATAACTCTTAGTAATTGCTTTTTTAGATGATAATTGCATTTTGCTTAGTAATTGGAAATGTAGAGTAATTTATGTGTTACATCAAAGGATATAAGTATGATGTACTTATATGGATCAAAGCAGTATTCTTCAAGTCTTGAGAAATCTCCAGCTTATCTTCAGCCAAAACCTGTATTTGGAGATGTATTGTAGAGTTCTTACATATACCGTAAATGCTGGCGTATAAGGCGACTTCCGCGAGCGCTGAAATCGGCGCCAAAGACAGGGGTCGTCTTATACGCCGAGTCGTCTTATACACCGGAAATACTGGTAGTTTCCGGTGTATAACACGATGTTCTAGGAATGCGGCCCGGCGATAAAGACGGGGGTCGTCTTATACGCCGGGTCGCCTTGTACGTCGGCATATATGGTATTTTATATATTTTTACAATAGTTGGCCTGCTGTTGTGACTTTCTTATATTTGATGGCCACACAGAAAGGCAAATAGCTTTGGCTAGGTTGTCAAACCTGTAATTTGTTTAATAATCAGAATAGCTCTTAAAAACTGAATAAAAGCATCAGTAGGATTTGAATATTTATTTGATTGTTAATATCTGAATCTTTGGAAAATGAATATTTATTGGATTGTTAATGCAAAATAAACCCCTTAAGTCTTTATAAACACAAGAAAAGGCTAAGGCAATTATATCACCTAAAAGACTGAGTAGGCCACTTAGTTTTACCACTCAACTTACAAAATTTATTCATGGTAGGTTCTGCATTGAATGTATGGTTCAAAGGCCTATATGTCTAAGCATATGTCTCTTTTATTCCTGTTTGATCAATGATGATCAATGTTACAGTAGGTAATTTTCTAATTTCCTATTAAATGCTCACTTTTGATATTAAATACATTTAATATTGAAAACTGGACTGCTTCTAGTGTTTTTAACTTTTAAAGCACTAGGCATATTTACATGTGACCATTACATAGGAACTCAATTTTAAACTCATTCCTTGTTTATTATATACATTAGCCTTAAATTATAATAATTATAATTTATAATTACTATAATATTATAATTATAATTAACTAGTTTGTGTGGATTTTGAACTGTCTTCCATTTGAGTAACTTATATTTTTTGGATACAGTATTTTTCCCATTGCAAACTTGGAAATGCATTTTTTACTAATATCTGTTATAGCAGGGGTGTCAAACTGCCGGCCCATGGGCCGGTCAGAGCCGCACCCACCCCATTGCCAGCAACGGCGAAAAAGCTCCAATACGTTGTCACGTGACGTCGCGAGTTTGACATGTCTGTGCTATGGCATTTGGAAGATTTTATTTGTTTTCTTTAACAGTATTGGCCAATAGTGATTTTAATACATATAAAGAATTTGCTAGCAGAAAAAAATATTACATAAAATAATCTTACATTATTACATAAAATAATATATATTTTTATACTAGATGGTGATTTTGGAAATAAAAAGCAAATATCAATCATGATTAGGTGAAAAAATGGTTTAGAATTTATTTTTAGGGTTTGGCATTAGCTTTAAGTAAAAAAATTACCCACAGTACACTTAAGACATAGCATTAGCTATAGTTTGCCAATCATCTTTCTCCCAAGCTGCCTCTCTTGACAGTTTTTACCAGAGGGGAACCAGTAATTCCTGATTTTTGAAAACAATAGGTGTTCATAACGCTAGTCAAGTTTTAAATCATCAAGTATGAAGTAAGAGATTGCTAATTCTTCATCCCTTTGTTTTCACAAAGAATATCCTTCAATGTTAAAGATGAAGAAATAGATATGGTAGGAGTATCTCTGTTTAGCATATGCTTCACCATTCTAGCTCATTTTCCATGTTATTTGTAAAAATAATAAAAGCAGGATAGAAAAATAATTAATTACATCTGGCTTATAAATCTGGGTAGATATGACATGCTTGACATTCTGATTAGTGGCCATGTGAACACCATCTGGTGTCACTCTTTATAATCATATAGCCTTCATGTAGGAAAGCATGCTACCAAATCCAGAGCAGTTGCCAATTCCAATTTGACAAAAATATAAAAAACTAATTACTGTTACACATATCTATTGTTTTAAAAATTCAGAAGATGCAGGCTTGCCTCTGCATTATCAGTTGGCAGTTTGATTAGTGTTAAAGAAAATGGCAGGTACTTGAGAATTGAATCACCAGGAATCTGACTAATTTTTAGAAAAGGCAGATATGCTCACATGGGTCTATGGTTTGATGATCTAGCCTGAAGAAAACCATAGTAAGGTTCAGATATGATGTAGCTTATGTTGTGAATACAATACAATACACACCAAATTAAGATAAGATAAGATAACCTTTATTGTCATTTTTTTACTGTAGGCACAATGGCACACATCAAAAATGAAATTTAGTTGCCCGCTCTCAAAGTGAAACACATACATGACACACACCTAAACATACTATGAACAACATATGAATGCTTCTGGCGCAGTTCTTCTGATTTGGCACAATCTTTTGTCCATAATACAAGGAACCCCAATTACGTTGTTTAAGGTGACACAAAATTTCTTCTCCAATTTTGCCTTGTCATTAAGTTTATTTAATTATTATACATTTTTCAGGTATGGGAATATTAATCTTTTAATAGCAGAATTTATGGTGCCAGTGATTGTGTGTCTACATGTTCTGCAGAATTTGTAGATCATCATAGCCCTACCCACTCCCAATTTCAATGTCTTCTCAGTGTGTCATATACAGGTAGTCCTCAATTTATGACCCCAATTGAACCCAAACTTTCTGTTGCTAAGTGAGATATTTGTTAAGTAAGTTTTGCCCCATTTTACGAACTTTCATGCCACAGTTGTTAAGTGAACCATTGCAGTTAAGTTAGTAACATGTTTATTAAGTGAATCTGGCTTCTCCATTGACTTTGCTTGTCAGAAGGTTGCAAAAAATGATCACATGACCCTGGGATATTGCAACTGTCATAAATATGAGTCAGTTGCCAAGCATCTGAATTTTGATTATGTGACCATAGGGATGCTGCAACGGTTGTGTGAAAAATGATCATAAGTCATTTTTTTCAGTACATTGTAACTTTGAACTGTTATTAAATGAAATGTTGTAAGTCGAGGATTACCTGTATTGATGAACGGATGGCTTTGTTGCATCATTAATTTTAGTATATATAGAGATACAAATGCATACACATATTTTAAAGGAGAACTAAACTAAATTTCTTTTGAAGATTCTAGCAGTATGACCTTTTATTAATTTCCTGTTTTATTTTATCTGTGTTATAAATTCTAAGGCATTGGTTGAGCTTTCATTCTTAGAACTATTAATTTTTGGTGGTTTCAGTTAAAATAATATTCTCTGCAACCATAAGGAGACTTTAGTTTTATTTCTTTTGTCTCAGTTTTCTGTCTATGTAAAATCCAAGGCAAATTGCAGCAATTAAAAAGTACAATATTAGAAATGCAAATTATAAAACATAAAATAATTAAAAACAAGGCAAATTTAAAATCAAAACTCAGTCAAGTAAAAGCTTGATGAAAGATGGGTTTTCACACTGTTCTTAAATTCTATGGTAATATGGCCTGAACAAACCTCCTTGGAGAATGTATTCTATAGCTAGGGAACTGCAGGAGAGGATTCTCTCCTGTGTATTGGATGGGTAAACATTTGACAGTTTTGGAGGTGGACTTTCAAAAGATCCCTTTCTGCTTAATTAAGTAACCAGGCAGGCAGATGGATACAGCAAAAGGCAATCCCTTTCATGAAAATGCTTTTAAAAAAATGGGATTTTTGAAAGAATGAAAATCCTAATAGAGCAGATTCTTGGAATCCCAGCATTCTTTTTAATGTTTGGAAGATTTTCATGTTAAATCATACGTTAAATAGTAATTCTTGATAGTGTATTCATTCATAGATATTCCAGATCTTTTATTATGGAAATATTTGTGTCATTGCTACTTAGCTGAATCAGAGATGTTGATGGCTATATTTTAATACTGTCAGTAGTAGAAAGATCTAACATTGGTTTTATAGAGACTGAGAAATAAGAGTGAACTGCTGGTTTGTAGCTATTCCTAAAAAAAAGAAGGTTCTATAGTAGCTAGGAATTCTAGAGTTTTTTTGTCCAAATACAGTGTCAGATCCTCTAGCTTACACAAAGAAATTACTGTAGGAGAGAAAAGGAAACTTTAACAAGGGATGAAGAGGAGCTGTGATCAGGATGCAAAGATGCAAAGTGATTGGATAAGTGGTTTTAATGCCCACTTATCTTTAAAGAGTTATTTGTTATAGTTTGGGCCTGAAATATAAGCTTTGATTATAATTTTTCCAGCCTGCTTCAAATGCAATTTGTGGATTGGATTGTGTAAAGTTCTGATTTGATACTCTCTTGGAGGGTTTTTTTTTTCCGGTGCCAGTTCTTGGCTGGATTCATGCTAACAGCTTTGGCACTTCATGTTGCAGTTTACTTGAAAGACTTGTTACGATCTTGCTTTTACATTAGTCTTTGTAGAAAGTACCACGTAAATAGATGTAGAAAATAGAATTTTCATTCAAGACCTTCAGGAACATTAAAAAGTAATAATTTCTAGGTTAAACATGTGGTGTCAATGAATAGTCTGACCTAGTCGTTGCTTTTCTCATCTGCAGGTGTGTGTATTTCAGCGCAGCATGGCTGTGGTCATCCGCTTACAAGGTCTCCCAATTGTGGCGGGGACTATGGACATTCGTCACTTCTTCTCTGGATTGACCATTCCTGATGGGGGCGTGCATATTGTAGGGGGTGAGCTGGGTGAGGCTTTCATCGTCTTTGCCACTGATGAAGATGCAAGGCTTGGTATGATGCGCACAGGTGGTACCATTAAGGGGTCCAAAGTCACCCTGTTGCTAAGCAGTAAAACTGAAATGCAAAACATGATTGAACTCAGTCGTAGGCGTTTTGAAACAGCAAATCTAGATATACCGCCAGCAAATGCTAGCAGATCTGTTCCACCACCTAGTTCTGGAATAAGTAGTAGGGTGACTCTTTCTACTACAGTATCTAATTTTAACAGCCCTTCTCCTAGTGTAGTAACTGCAGCTACTTCAGTTCACGAAAGCAACAAAAACATACCAACATTTTCCACTGCTAGTATGGGAACTGCACCTCCCAATATGGGTGTTACTTTTGGAAGTCCCACTTTTAGCTCTACTATATCTAGTACTGCATCGCCAATGAACACAGTTCCACCTCCACCAATACCTCCTATTCCAGCTTTACCATCATTGCCCCCAATGCCTTCTATTCCTCCCATACCTGTTCCGCCTCCTGTTCCTACATTGCCTCCTGTGCCTCCTGTCCCCCCAATACCTCCTGTTCCTCCTGTCCCACCTATGACATCTCTGCCTCCTTTATCAGGAATGCCTCCTATGAATCCCCCACCTGTTGCTCCTTTGCCTGCTGGAATGAATGGGTCTGGAACAGCAATGAATTTAAGCAGTAACTTGAATCCAATGTTCATGAATCCTATGAATGCCATTCAGATAAATTCTCAAAGTAGCATGAAATCTCTTCCTATCAATCCAGACGATTTGTATGTCAGTGTTCATGGAATGCCATTTTCAGCAACAGAGTCTGATGTCAAAGATTTTTTCCATGGACTCCGTGTGGATGCAGTACATATTCTGAAAGATCATGTGGGGCGCAATAATGGAAATGGACTAGTTAAGTTTTGCTCTCCTCAAGATACATTTGAAGCCTTGAAAAGAAACAGGATGCTGATGATTCAGCGTTATGTCGAAGTTAGTCCGGCAACAGAGAGACAGTGGGTTTCTGCAGGAGGTCATATAACATTCAAGCAAACTATGGCTCCTTCTGGACAAAACCATCCTCCTCAAACTCTCTCTATGTCCAAATCTCCTAATGGACAGAAAAGATCAAGATCCAGATCTCCTCATGATCAGGGCTTCTGCGTTTATTTGAAAGGTCTTCCCTTTGAATCTGAGAACAAACATGTAATTGATTTCTTTAAAAAACTAGATATTGTGGAAGACAGCATTTACATAGCTTATGGACCCAATGGGAAAGCACTTGGTGAAGGTTTTGTTGAATTCAGAAATGAAACTGACTACAAATCAGCTTTGTGTCATCATAAACAGTACATAGGAAATCGTTTCATTCAAGTTCATCCCATAACTAAAAAAGCTATGTTAGAAAAAATAGATATGATTCGGAAAAGACTACAGAATTTCAACTATGATCAGAGAGAAATTATGATAAATGCAGAAGGAGAGACGAACCCATCTAAACTCTGTGCACATATATCTAATATCCCCTACAATATTACCAAAATGGAAATTCTTCAATTTCTTGAGGGGCTGGCCGTAGAGGAAAATTCTATACAGATACTTGTTGATACTAATGGACAAGGATTAGGACAAGCACTGGTCCAATTCAAAACTGAAGAAGATGCTCGTAAGTCAGAGCGCCTGCATCGAAAGAAACTGAATGGGAGAGATGTTGTGTTGAGAGTGATTTCTCTTGAAGAAATGAGAGAAATTGAGAGAAATCCTCCCTCTCAAGGGAAAAAAATGTTGAAAATGCCATTGCAAGGGAGTACAGCAATGCCAGGAGTACAAAATGCTGGTGGGGATGAGCATTCTTTCATAAGTGGTAGTTCAAAAGATGCAAAGAGTGGTCCTCCTTTTCATTTTCCTGGCAATTTCAGTGGTTCTAATGTATTTGGTCCTCCTCTTCCACCACCAGGAATAGGGGGAGGTGGTTTTGGTGACTCCAGGCCAGGAATGCCTACTATCGGAAGCAGTGGCTTGCCTGTTCTGCCTGGTACAGGTATTGATGTCCCAGGTTTTGGAGGTGGGCCTGGTAATTTAACAGGGCCCTCTAGTTTTGGAGGAGGTCCTCAGAATTTTGGGAATGGTCCTGGTAATTTAACTGGTCCTCCTAGTTTTGGTAGTGGACCTCCAGGTCTTAGTAGTGGGCTAGGACATATAAGTGGACCTCCGGGGTTTGGACCTGGACCTGGAAACATGCATATTACTGGGCCACCTGGGTTTGGAGCTGGCTCTGGTAAGCCCGGGCCTACTGTCATTAAAGTTCAAAATATGCCCTTTACTGTATCAGTGGATGAAATTTTGGATTTTTTCTATGGTTATCAAGTTATCCCAGGTTCAGTGTGTTTAAAATACAATGAGAAAGGCATGCCTACCGGTGAAGCAATGGTTGCATTTGAATCTCGTGATGAAGCAATGGCAGCTGTTGTTGATCTGAATGACAGACCAATAGGCTCACGAAAAGTCAAACTTGTTCTAGGTTAGTTGGAGTATAACATCCTTGTAGACTAGATATTAGTGCTGTGATTTACGCATTCAGACTGTTTTATAGTAGCTCCAGATAGAAACCATAATTTGTTTAAATTACAGATTTGTTTTGATAAAAAAGAGAACATTGGTTTAACTGTTTACAGAACAGTTGCTGCAAGAGAAAATATGCACCAGAGTGGATGTGCAGTTCTGCCAGTACAGATACATGGAGAAAGATTCTCATCAATAGAGAAGTTTTTTAATGCTCAATTTGACCATGAAATATTCATCATGGAGTCCAGATTGGTTTCTTGAAAGTTAGGAAAGTTGAAGAAAATTGTCATGATGAAGATAGTGATCTCTTAATGGGTGCTGTTGAAGCCATTGTAAAATAGAAACTAGATATTCCTAGAGTTGGTTAAAAGCTGACTGAATTTCTTTGTCTACACAAGTCAAAGATTTTTCTGTTTTTAAAGTCTTACTTTGCAACTAAATAAAGTCAAAGTATACACAGATTGTTTTTGTGCTTGTTTTCAAAGATTCTTGGTGTATGAACAGTGAAATTACAGAGATAGGCACTTTTCCTATATATGAACAGAACAATCCGTAAAATTCCAGCTTTTTTGTGGAATAATTTTAGTTTTTATTGCAATTGATTATATAGAATATAAGATATTTGCCACAAGTGCAGGTACCCTTGTTGTCGTTCTGCATTTTTATTCACTGTATGATTAAAATGAATACGTGAAGGTGCCATGCAATGCCATAACTTGAAAAAAAATTGTTTGATTAGATGATTTTGTTAGGATTGTATGTTAACAGTTGGAATAGGATGCTTATCATTTGGTTTTTGTATACTGTGTATGTTGTGTATCTTTTTGAATCACATTCTTATAAAATCTCTTGGTTTAATACATGAACATAAGGGATTGATGCGAAGTGTTAATGTTAGTAATCATTTGTGTTACTATTACTTCTTGAACTCTTGTGAATTATTACTATGGATCATTTAAGACATTAAAGCTTTGCAAACATATCCCAGTACATTTGAGTTCTTACAGTCTTTACAATGGCTTATATTTTCACTTTCAATCTCTATGTAGTGTTGTTTTTTTTAGTAGGATTTTCTTAGGAAAGAGAAGATACCATTATATAGAAAAATCAAAGTAGAAATTTGGATTATTCATGATTAAAGTTTAAAAATAGAAAGATTGAAATAAGTTGTTTGAAAAACCCTTTGAAAATCATTGTATTTTAAACAACTTAAAAGCTATTAAGTTCCTAGTTAAACAGTCTTTTGAGTTGTGTATGATAGAACATTTGAAGTGCACAGCCTGTTTTGATATAGAAATGCAAGTGGCGACTGTTCTATTCACCCAGTGTGTCAGATGGATGCAAAAGCCTATTGAATGCTACATCAGGGGAGGATTTTTGCAGTTCAGTAATTCTTTGAAAGACTGTGAAGGTGTTGCAATGAAGAGGTGGCTGCATTACAACTATTGTAATTCATGGATTTGAATTTGCTTTGACAGGAACTGAGATGGTGCACTCCTGAAAAAATGACATGATTGATTGTACTACACTGTTAAACGTACTAAGCCTCTTGTTAATAAAACTGTCTTTCTGAAGATTTGAGCTATCTATTTTTAATTGTTTGGTGTACTTCAACAGCAAAGGCCAATAAAAATACAGAGTTTTGGTTGGTGATATGACTAGTAAATGAAAATATCTTTTTCTTTTGAAAATCGTTAATTATGGGGGGGGAGTGTTTTCTGTGAAGCAAAAAATCTCAGTTGAATCCAGATTAGATGATCCAGAAATAAAGCCCCATTTATTTATGGGTGAAAGGGAATGGAGAGACAGTTTCATTGATTTTCTGTTTTGCTACATCTTGATTATGGTCTCTGGTAAGTTCCCATGTCTTCAAAGACACATTTTCAGGAGACAAAGGAATCATTCAGAAATTGCCTCATTGTTTCTTTTCAGTACATGGGGAGTCCAGCTCACTGAACAATAAAATTGAGAGGTTGAATCAAAAAAGTTCCTCTTCATGAAGAAAAAGACTTCAACAACTCATAAAACTTACATGAGCTGCAGTTTCTGCTGTGAGTGGAATGGTATCTTTGGCTCCAGCTAGATACTTTAATTGAACAATTGGTTAAGAAAATAGTGTATGACTTACTTGATATTTAAAATTTACATCTCAGCATTGCTTTTCATGGTATGAAATGCAATTAAAGTGCTCAGTTTCTTATTTAATAATTATATAACTTTCTCATAGTATTTGAGATGGGATTATTAGCGTTCTTCTGCATATTCTAGAAAATATTGCAATAGTGAGATTCTTGTATACAAGTTCTTTAATATTGCTTTCCGAATGGTGTTGGATATCTCATCTCATTGTTTCAGTAATTTTTAATACATTAAAAATAATACACTAGTATGATTTATCCAAAGTGTGTGTGTGTGTGTGTGTATAAAATCTCTCGAAGAGAAGATAGAAATCAAGAATAAACTGTAACATGCTTCTGGTTTATTAGGAACCAGAGCGTTTCTTCACACATGGACAAGAATGTCCAGTTATGATTAACAAAGACTGCATCTTAATGGCATAATAATGCCTGATATCAGCCACAGAAAGTTTCTTTTTCTGCATAATGCAAGATAAAGTGGACTTTGGAACCTGTTGTTACAGGTTCAGTAAGGTTAAAAGTGTCCTGAAAATTTGTGTAAGCCAGCAATGGGGAGTAGACCTTATCCTTTTCTTCACTAGTAATTTTTGAGAAGCCATTTCTTTGAATCTTGGAAATGATATGGGGATATTGTAAATAAAAATTAAACTTGCTGGAAATAGAAGAATCCACCTTCCAGCGATAACGTTCCTCTTGTGCTGGGATCCATTATAGATCTAATTGAATTGAATGGCCTTTTCTGTTTATTTTTATTGAAAAAATTTAATTTGATTAACTTCATGGAACTTTCTGGATTGAAGGACAGAATATCCTTTACATAAGAACAGAGGGCATCAGAAGATCAAACCCTCATAGAAGTGAGACATATACCACATATCAGTATACTAAGGATAATAATGATTAAACTTATTGTCACTCTGAATTTTTTTAAACCATGTATTAGTTGAATAATGCTATTCCTTGCTAGTTTTAATTTTACACATTTTTATATATACCTGCTTTGAGTTGATTGTTAAAGAGCAAGCATACTATAAAACTATGATACTTTTGGAACTGGAAATGTGATAATTTTTATAGTTGCAATGATCCCTTACAGAAATAGATTACTTACTTTGAAATTGTTACTAGTAATTAAGAGTAAGCCTTGTTGAAAATAGTGAGATTGAATGAATTTACATAAAGAGGAGGCAACTTTCCAGTGTATTTCAAAAGTATTATTGGAAATTAGCTAATGGGAGGAAATTTACTTGCTAGACCACCCAACTTCCAAACCACTCTTTCCTCCAATCACAAACCAGCATATAAAAATACAGCTGACCAGAAAAATAGAAACCAAACCAAGAGATCAAAACATAAGACAAAAAAGGGTGCCACAATTACCCTATCCCCTGTGCCTGGGAGAACAGCCAGGTCTTCAGTAGTTTCTGAATGATATAACAATGAGACCCACCCAAATCTCGGGGGAGGGGGCAGGGGGAGAGATTATTTCATAGTGCAATAGAGTATGCTTTCCTTCAGAATGACATTCTTTAATCAACAGGATCCAAAATGCACTCAACCTGTTGGATCAAATCAGACAGGCAAAGAGAACTTGAAGACAGTCTCTCAGATAGCTAAGCCCAATAACATGAAGGGCTTCACAGGTGTTAATTAGTACCTTGAATTGAACAAACATGGAAGCCAATTGCCAACCAGTGCAGCTTGCAAAGTAGTTGGATCATATGTACATACCATGATGCCCCCATCAATGTCTTCCCCATACATTCTAAACTAGCTGTAGCCTCAGAATGATCTTTAAAGGCATCCCCGTGTAAAGCATGCTACCTTAATCCAATCATGAGGTACTTTGGGTACAGATGACTCTGAAGAGTCTCCTGGTCCAGGAAAGGTACAGCTGGTGTATATTAGATGTACCTGTTCAAAGGACCTTTTGGCCACAGCTTCCACTTCCTCAATAAGCAGAAGCTAAGAGTTCAAGAGGATCCCCAGATTGCATACAAGTCTCATATAGGGAAATGCAGCCTGATTTGAGAGTCAACAAAGAATACTTTCAGATGGGAATGGGGGGCAAATAGACATAGTCCATGGTCAGAATTTGCCAGGACTGACCTTTAGTCTGTTCCTCCCCATCCAGACCTTCACTTCTTCCAGGCACTGGGTTAGGATTTCAACTGCATCTCTTGGCAAGTCAGGAGTTAGAATAACACAGTTGGAAGGGATCTTGAAGGTCTTCTAGTCCAACCCCCTGCTCAGCCAGGAAACCTTATACCAGGGGTGTCAAACTGCTGGCCCGCGGGCCAGTTGCATCATACGGAGGCCGCGCCCACCCTAGCTCCTGCAATGCAAAAAAGTGACACGTCACATGACCTGGCGAGTTTGACACCCATGCCCTATACCATTTCAGACAAATGGTTATCCAATTTCTTGTTAAAAACTTCCAGTGTTGGGGCATTCATAACTTCTGGAGGCAAGTTGTTCCACTGGTTAATTGTTCTGTCAGTTGACAAGCACAGATAGATATTATGTCTCTGATCCTGTTACTTTATTGTATCTTGAAGAATTGCAGAAAACAAAGTATATTAAAATATGGTTTAAAGCATAAAAATTAATGATATTTTAGCTGCACCACATGAACGTTCTATTACAATTTTGTAATAAGTTTATAGCATTTTCAAAATAGTTCTACTAAAAATATTCTTGTTGGTATAGAGCAAAAATATATAATGTTACCCCACGGTATATATAATGATTTACTTAATAACATAAAGAAAAATGAATTATTCCAAAGTTATCATGGATTATATTCCAGTGGGGAACAGACATGATCAATCTGTTAAATGTGTAGTTACACAAAGTTTTATTTAGAACCAAGATTTTGCAACAAATGTAGGATTTAAGGAGAAAACAGGTAATAGTACTGATGCATAAAGGAGAAAAAACAATTTTAAATAGCTGGAAATAGTTGATTCTCTTCTTTTAGGTCATGTTTTGAGAATTATTGGTGAAACCTAGAATATAATTTCACTTTCACTACGTATTAAATATATTCTAAACATGAGGTGCTGATTGGTTTCTAATGTGCTTTGTTTGATTTTGACTCGAGGGGTCCTTAGTGGTCTCTGAGCTTGGTTGTTTTCTTGCAGACGTTCCATTACCCAAACTAGGTAATATAATCATCATTTTGACTTGGTCTTTATGAACCCAGCTGTTGTTTGCTTAATCAAAGTTTGTTTATCACTGATATACAGATAGCCCTTGACTTACAACCATTTTTTAGCAACTGCTCAAAGTTACAATGGTACTGAAAAAACTGACATGACCAGCTCTTGCACTTAACTGTCACACTGTCCCCACAGTCAAGTGACTGGGCACTTGGCAAATGTTGCATACTTACAATGTTGCCATTTCCTATGGTCACCCTTTTGCCATTTGTGATTTTGTGACAACCAAAGTCAATGGGAAAGCCAGCAGGAAACGTTGCAAGTTATGGTCACATAATGTCTTGCTTAATTACCATGGTGATTTTCAGCAAATGAATGCACCAAAAAAAAAAAGTTGTAAAATTGAGCGTGATTGTGTGATGCTTCACTTAATGAGTGTACCATTTAATAAATGTTCTGGTTCATATTGTTGTAAGTCAAGGACTACCTGTAATGTAATATGTGAACCCAAATAGTTATGAAATTAAGCCAGCACATGGTATCTTTGATTTGGTTGAAGGTTTCTTTGTGTGTTTCAATTATTACATCAGAAATTTCAATATGAGTTGCGTGTATCGAAATTATTATTGGAATGTTATTCAAATCTGGCAATTAATCTCTGGTTCTTTTATTGGAGTAGGGATTTGGGTACTTCAGACACAATTATCCATAAATAGATTTAAAATGCATGCCCAGTATTGGATCCTTACAAACATTTTAGAAAATATATTTTGTAAATTCTTTTTAGATAACATTTTAAGGCAGTCCTTCAATTGTAATTATTACAAAGCCATAATGGGAGGGGGGAGTGATATATGCAGTTAAACAGTAAGGCACTCAATTCATTATATAATGCACACATTAAAACAACAGAATTCTTATTAGATTTTTATCTCAACTTTTTATATATAATTCAAGCCACATACTTATTGCTTCTGCTTCCTATTTTTCTACAACAGCAACTCTGTAAGGAGGATTGGGCTCAGTGAGAGTGATTGATCCAAAAACACTCAAATGTCTTTCATGCCTAATGAAAGTCTGGAACTCATAGTTCCTTGGTTTCTAGACCTGTACCTTAACCATTACACCTAATTGGCTCTCTAAACCAGAGGTCCCCAACCTTTTGGGCGCCAGGGACCAGTTACGTGGAGAAAGGTTTTTCTGCGGACCGGAGGGGGAGTGGTTTTGTGTGCTGCCTGCATCCTGTGGATAGGGCTTTCCTTGTTTGTGCGGACTGGTTGCTGGCATGCCATGGCCCAGTACTGGTCCACGGACCTGGGGTTGGGGACCCCTGCTCTAAATTATAACATAGATAGGAAAAACTATGCAGCAATACTTCTAGAAACAGTGCTTGCTTCATAAATGATTCTGTCTAAAGAATATATGTATTGTGTCAAAGCTGAAAAAAGTTTTTTTCTTATTAAGAAATGACTCTCTAATTTAATTTGTATGTAGGATAGAATAGAATAGAATAGAATAAGAATAGAATAGAATAGAATAGAATAGAATAGAATAGAATAGAATAGAATAGAATAGAATAGAATCTGGAAGGGACCTTGGAGGTCTTCTAGTCCAGCCCCCTGCTCAAGCAGGAGAACCTATACCATCTCAGACAAGTGGCTGTCCAGCCTCTTCTTAAAAATCTCCAGTGATGGAGCACCCATGATTTCTGGGGGTAAGCTGTTCCATTGGATAATTGAGGGAGAGGTTTTTTCTTCTATATCAATTTTGACAGTTCTTTGGGATTAACAAATTAAATAGAACTGGTAAATTATGAGAGGTATTTTGAGCTGTGTATAATGTGTAGATCAGCATTGTGAAGCTGGTGGCCAAGATCATCAACACTGGAAAATACCTGGTCTCCCAATGGGCAAGATTGTGACAAAAGACCTAAAAGGAATAACAATGGTGATACCTGTTTGGGAGATCTTATTTAGGGGTTTTATTAGAGTAGCTTTGTTAAGACAAGTAGTGTTAACAATTAGTTCCCTCTTCTTGATGTTGGTAAGACTAGTTGTACTTCCAAGTGTTAGTGAAGAGGTCAGACTTAAATGGGAGATGGTACCAAACTTTACATCTTAGGTGAAAAATATAGGGTTTTTTTTTTAGTACTTGCAGAAATGTGTGACAAAATCAAATTTATGGTCATTTAAAATTTGAATAATTTTAATCTTACTTGTTTTTGCTTGTCATGTTTACAGTCAAGGTGCAAGACACAAACTTCACCCCAATAATAAAGTGCAAGCACTTTAAACATTATAATCATATCTGCCTATAGATTTTAATTAGTTTCTGTGTATTTGCATTATTTTCTGTACTTTTTGTGCACAGAAATATGACATATAGTCAGTGCTAGTGTATTCTTTACTATGTTTCGTCAAGGAGCTTATGACATGCACTGTTTAACTCAAAGTGTACATTAGTGAAAATATCTTCAACCAAAGAAAGATGTCAGTTATGAGGGATGATGGTTTTCAAAGTTTCTCAACTAAAACTAGGATGCAATACTTATTTACTTATCCATCCTACAATTTCAGTTATGTCATAAATTTTATTAATGTTGAAATAAATATATATACAAACACACAATTCAAGAAATCACAAACCCTTTTAAAATATTTATTTATTGGATTTATGTGCTGCCCATCTGGTCCGAAAGCAACTCTGCGTGGCTTAGAAACAATAAAAATAATTAAAATATTGCAATTTTGGACTCTAAGATGAAACCTAGCATGGGGTTTTGTTAAATTATTCAGATTCTAATAAAAGTTTTTGCATTCATTACAGTAAAACTATAATTATAACTTTATGTACAATGCTACACTTCAGACATTGAAGCATAAAGAATAAAGAAAACTAATTAACATTAATATTAAACTACAGACCTGCCAAAATGCATTGTACAAGAAATATGACTACAAAATATTTTACAAAAATAGTATGATCTGTTTTAGAAAATTGTGTTATACTAGTTCATCCCAAAAAAATTCTGATGTTTTTAACCTAAAGGTTCCAGAGGATAGTACTGTTGAATATAAATCAGTTTCAGGTAGGTAAAACTTCTAGTGGCAATTGGTATTTTTCAGTTGTGTAGATTAGCTTGCCTGCCTGTTTAACAAATCATTTTCTTCCTATTTGTATTGTATTGCAAGTATTACCTGGTTTTGAAAATTTCTTTCAAAGGAATATCATTTTTATAGACATCTAAGACACTTGAATCTGTACATGTGGTGATCCTCATAAATTATTTTGTGACTTGGACAATTAAACTTTGCTTGAGTCCAATAAAATCACTGGCCTATAATTTATAATAGGTTTAAATTTTTAGATTTAAAATTAATAAAGGGATTTCTAATAATTGTCTAACTGTCATCAGAGCAAATCCAATTGCACTGGTTTATAAATATTCCTTGAGAAGAAGAAATTTGAATTGCAACAGGAACAAAGAATGTAGTTTTCCAGTTTCCTGTGAGATTCCTGTTTTGAATGTTCTGTATGGTAGTGATATTGGATTCCTTTTCTTCAAGTACTGCGATCTAAAAGTTAAGAAGATTGTTGGATTTTGTCAGAAATGCAAATTAGACAAAACCAAAGATTTGTTGGCATTTTATATTATTTCATCCCCAACAAAAAATTGAATAGTCAGCAGGGGGCACAATGAAAGATATGTTGTAACTGTACTGAGAAAAGATGAGAAATTTACACATTCAAAGATTTGTCAGGACCAGCTACGAACAGCCATTGCCTGCTTATGTATTCTAGTCACTTGGAACATTCTGCCACTCCAGCAAAGATTTCTGCCTTGGCCAGTGGGAACATTTTTAAACAAAACTCTTAGGTGTAACCACTTGTCATTTATATTTTCTATGGCTGTATGTAAACCCAAAAGATGCTTATAACTTTCTATTAACTTTTATAATCAAAATGGCCTCTACATGTGAATTAATCAAATCTGAGATAAGTTGTGTACTTTTATTGATACTATAAAGAAATTATGTGTTCAACCACTGAGTTGTCATAATTTGGTCAACAAAGGTAATACATTGCAATTGATACATACCCAGTAAAATTATTGGAAAGCTATGTAACAACATGCTAAGAATAATGGCATTTTAATTTTGTGCTTGCTAAGGGAAAATCATTTAGAATTTAACTCACAAAGAAAGAATTGATTGATTTGAGCTAATGCAAGTCATCAACTATTACTTTTGCAAGCCTTTCACAGCATTAATTCAGTATATGCCAACTGTGTGTTACAGTTCTGAGAAATTATCCAATACTTTATCTGTATTGGACAGACACATTAAATTGCATTTGTCTTGCATCTGAAAAATACAAGGTTTATTTTACTTTAATATAAGCATTTCAGTTTTCCTTTACTTATGTATTCCTCAAGCTTATCCTACTTCTAACTAACAAGGTTAGCTACTTATCTTTCTAAGTACATATAGATCTACTTTAATGGCAGCTTTCCATCCCAACCACAAACTGTTTAGAAGAACATCTAAAAAGTTGTTTCTTGCCCACCAAGTAATTGGCAGGTGAGGCATTTTTTTTGTAGAAACATCAATTCTTATTCAGATAAGAATGATGAAATACTACAGGTATTATTTCTAAAATAAAATATGGTGTGGTATTTGAAATATGACTTTGCAGAGAACAACTAAAAAAACAATTTATGGAAAAGATATGCTAGAAATATATTCTGGCTTTATTTTATTTTTTTTTTAGTTAGATGGGCCTATGTAATATTCTTTGAGCTTTTAAATAGTAAACATTCAACATGAATCTAAATTGAGCAGCAATCATTTTCTTCAGAACTAATGGAAATGGATATACTCACCTTCACAAGTGGAAACTGAAGATGTCATTGACGCCCAGAAACAACGTATTGATGTTTATTGAAGATATTTCTCATGTAGAAATGTGTCTAGAAAGCATTCTTTGTTGATAGTCTTAATGGGGTGCAGAATATCTTGTTTAATGCAAAAGTATGTGTTCCAATATATATTATGACCTTGTATGTGCAGTTTATAAATTGTTTTTAGGGGAACATTAAAATGCAAAATAGCTCTTTGTCAAGAACTTTTATTTTGGTGATGTCCTATTTATTCTTTTAAAGGCTATTTTTTATACATGCTTTGCAAAAAATAACACTATTGCAGGAGACTAGGATGGAGAAAAATGGACAAGGTTCTCAAATATCCAGAAATGCATATTCAATATATATAGCTTTTTCACAGTGAATGAATAATTTGCATGTCATCGCAGGGAAGACAGCTTTTTTTTTACGTTTTTCACAGTATTTATTATTTAACCTAGAGCTAGAGTGTCATAAGAAGGGAAAACGTATCAAATAGTTTTGTGTTTTGCCCAGGAAAGGGGCGTTGTCTTACCTGAACGCCTTTTCTCAGCATGACAATTGAGAATCCACCAATGGGTTTGCTTCGTCTTCTGCCCAGATAGACTAAGTCAGCCAAGTTGCCACGCCTCCACTTCCTGGAGCAGGACCCCATTCTTGACTGAGGCGCAGCTGTTTGGCTATGATTCGAGTGTGTTGGCTCAATTTTTCCTGACATAGGACCTGACAGGCCCTAAGGGTGGGAGTGGATTCTCCATCGTCATGCTGAGAAAAGGCGTTCAGGTAAGACAATGCCCCTTCTCCAGCATTACGAGTGGAGAATCTGCCAATGGGATGTACCAAAGCCTCACTGTCCCTGTGGGTGGGAAGCAGTCTGGGCCTGTGTCCCACTCTCTGATACTACGCATTGGAGGACCCTTCAGCCAAATGAGGCCTCCACCGATGCGAACTTATCTAACTTGCAGTGTCTTACAAAGGGGGAAGGCGACGCCCACGTCACCGCCCTACATATTTCCTCAATCGGTGCCTGAGTCGCCCACACTGCTGATGTTGCAGCGCTGTGAGTGGAATGAGCAGTGATTTGCTTAGGAACTAGGAGCACTTGCCCCTGGTATGCTCCTGCTATGCAATTCCTGATCCATCTGCCAATTGTGGATGCCATGACCCTTCGACCCTTTGAGTGAACCTGGAAGGATACAAACAGAGCCTCAGACTTGCGGAAGGGTGCTGTTCGCTTTATGTAATGTCTTAGGGCTCTGCGAACGTCTAAGGTATGCCAGTTGCGTTCCCAAAAATCTGGTAGCACCACCGCCTGTGTTCTGTGGAACAAGGAATTGACCTTGGGAATGAAGGAGGGATCTAGACATAGGGTCACCCTATCTGCGTGGAAGATGCAGAGGTCTTCCCTAACTGATAGAGCTGCCAACTCTGAAATGCCTGGCCGAAGTTACGGTGACCAGAAATGCGACCTTAAGAGTCAGGTACTGTAGGGTGCAAGTCCAGATAGGCTCAAATGGAGATGAGGTGATGGCCTGTAGGACCTTGGATAGATCCCAGGAGGGATATCTGTGGACTACGGGTGGTCTGTTGTTCGTTGCACCCTTAATGAAGGAACGCACCTTGGGGTGCCTGGCCAGAGGCTCAGAGTTGCCATACGTTGGGATAGTGGACATTGCAGCCACCTGTCTGCGAATTGTGTTGGGTGCTAAGCCCCTCAAGCCCCTCCCACAAGTAGTCTAAGATCCTTGGAATAGCAGTTCTGGAATGATCTAAATGCTGTTTTACGCACCAGTTACAGTAATTTCTCCACGTGGAATCGTAAATTCTGTTAGTTGTAGGCCTTCTTGAGGCCTGGATCGTGTTAATGATGTCAAATGAATAAGACTCCCTTGTCAAGAGGCTCTGTTCAAGTGCCATACGTTCAGTTGGAGCCACTGTGGCTCTGGGTGTTGTAAGGCTCCCTGATTGAGGGAGATTTGATTGTGTGGAATCTTCCATGGAGGTGATACTGAAAGACTCACTAGGTCGGCAAACCACGGACGTCTTGGCCAGTGTGGAACAATGAGTATCATCTCTGCCTGTTCCTGCAGTACTTTTCTGATGGTTGCTTGCATCAGAGGAAGAGGGGGGAAGGCATATAGCAGTCCCCTGGGCCAGGGCCCCCGTAGCGCATCTGCTCTCTCCGCCCCTGGAGACGGGAAGTGGAAGAAAAACCTTGGGAACTGGACATTCATGGGACTGGCGAATAGATCCAACCCTGGATGGCCGAACCTCTTTGATGCTCTCTGACAAGATCTGGATGCAGGCGCCACTCTGAGTGGTCTACTGTTGATCTGCTCTGCCAGCTGATTTGCCTCTCCTGATATGTGTTCGGCCCTGAGGGAGGCGAGGTTGCTCTCCCCCTAGACTCCCACCAATTGAGCCTCGGCCATGAGAGATCTGGATTGAGTACCCTCTTGTCGGTTGATATGGGCCTTTGCTGCCACATTGTCCGTGAGAACTAGATCGTGTTGATTTGTCACTGAGTTGCGAAAGTGGCGAGAGCCAGGTGTATAGCTCTGAGCTCTAACCATGTTGTGTCTCAGATCTGCCTTGGACCATTGGTCCTGTGCCAGCTGTGATTGCAGGTGTGTTCCCCAACCAAATAGGCTGGCGTCCGTAGTTAGGATGACTCGGGTGGGTTCCTTGAACATCTGTCCCCTTCCCAACGCTGTGGACGGCCACCATTGGAGAGACTTCAGAAGTTGTGGTGGGACCCTTACCTTCTGGTTGGCTGCTTCCTATCTTCTGAAATGGGAGCAGGAACTATTGAAGGCTTCTGGAGTGTAGCCATGCCCAGGGCATGATTGCTAGATCATTTTTCCCATCAGGTGGGAAAGTGTGGTCAGTGTAGTCCGTTTCTTTCGAATCTGACTGACGAGGTCTCAAATGCTGGTTCAACGCTCTCGAGATAGATAGACCTCGCACGTCAGTGTGTCTATCATGGCTCCCAGATGGAGGAGACAGGTTGACAGAACTGTTTGACTCTTCTGGAAATTTACTGAAAACCTGTGGTTTTGAAAGGTTCTTAGGGTCATTGCTAGCTCTGACTCTGCCGCCTGTACGAATGAGGATTGTATGAGAATGTCGTCCAGGTAGCACTGGATACGTACGGGGATGGCTTGTAAGTGTGCGGCGAGTGTCGCCAGTACCTTTGTGAACACTCTTGGGACCGATGAAAGTCCAAAGGGTAGAACCCTGTATTGGAGATGTTGGCCTGCATAATAGAACCTGAGAAACCTCCGATGCTCGGGAAGTGTGGGGATGTGAAGGTAAGCCTCCGTCAGATCTATGGATGTCAGGAGGTCTCCCCTTCTGATGCCGGCCAATATAGACTGGAACGTCTGCATCTTGAATTTTCTGTATGCCAAGTGATTGTTCAGACTCTTTAGGTCTAGAATTGCTCTCCACCCCCCCCCGAACTCTTTGGGACTATGAATAAGATGGAGTAGAATCTCTGTCCCTGTTGCCCCTTTGGTACTGGCTCTATAGCCTGGATGTCCAGGAGATGCTGTATAGCGCCTCTCATGAAGCCCCTTTTGATTGGATCCTTGGGTGATGGGCAAGGAACAAAGTGGTTCGGGGGTTTGGAGGTGAATTCCAGTGAGAGGCCGTATCTGACGATGTTAGGACCCAAAGATCCGTGGTGGTGGCTTGCCAACTGTGTGAAAAGGGCCAGCCTGCCACCAATGGGAGAGCTTTCCCCGCCATCACTTGGATTTCCGGAAGGGATGGCCCCCCACTCCTCGAAAGGGCCGCTTCGACTGGAATTGCTGCCTATATCTGTCCCTGTTACCAGATCTGTCGACCTGTTGGTCTGATCTGGGCTGATAGGGATGGGAAAAGGAAGCTCTGGACCTGCTTCTGATCGGAAGGGCTGTCTGCGAGGGTAGGTAGAGACTCTCCCCTCAGTCCTCTTCGAGAGGTGGGCCAGGACCTTGCGTTTGTCCTTGTTTTCTATTAGGTAAGGGTTGAGGGCCTCACCGAAGAGTAGGCCATCCTTGTAAGGCGCAGTAGCCAACCTCCACTTTGCCTTGATGTTGGTTCACCATTGTCTGAGCCACAGTAATCTGCGTGCTGCAATGTTGGACGCTATTGCCCTGGCAGAGTAGTTTGCGGTGTGTAATGATGAATCTGCCATGAATTCAGCTGCCACCACCAACCTCCTTAAATCATGGTGGGTTCTCTCCTCCTCTGGGGAGATCCTGGCCTGGAGTTGGCACAGCCAGAGCAACAAAGTCCTAGCAAAAAAGGAGTTAGATATGGCTGCCTTGATTGCCCACGCTGAGGCCTGGTGTGTTCTGCGGAAAGAATCCTGCCTTTCTGTCCTCTGACTTCAGGGCCTCCGCCGCATCCCGTGGATGGTAAGAATAGAGCCGCTAGTGGCTCATCCACTGCCGGGACCTCTATTACCTCCGATAGGGCAGGGTCTATATTGAACAGCTTCTTATCTGTCCCCCCCATTGGAGGGAAAGACCCCGGTGCCCCCAAATGTTTTTGAATTGTATCGAAGAGAGGAGGACAAGGGATATATTGCTGTGTGTAGGTGGATTGTGAAAACAACCTGCTGTTTGTGTCCTGACGTGGAGGGTCCCTCCTGGGGGAGCCTTGGCCTCTTAACCTTTGCGGTGCTGCTGGCCTTGTGGAGCAGGGATTTAAATAAGGTCGGATTGAAGAGGCCTACAAATGGTGGAGGGTCAGGGAATATATCGTCATCCTCTGACAATCCCTGTGGGGGACCTTCTGTTTCTGGAGGAACGAGATGGTGAGACTGATTCCTGGTATGCTGAAACTTTTTCTTGGGAGAAGTAGGATCAGCCCTTTGAAATAACTGACCCGGTTCTGGACCTATGATGTCTTGTAGAAACCATGGCCTGCATGACAGCCTGAGATATTAGGGACTATAAGTGTTCCGATGATAGGGCTCCCTGATTGTTTGAGGGCCAGGGCCCTTCTGTTGAGTGAGTATCGGGTGCCCCCGGACTCTCAGGTCCTCGCTTAGGGGGGATCCTGACTGTTCTGTTTCGGCCTCTGTTTCCAGAGGTTCCTGAACAGACTGCTGCGGGCCGAAAATCTCATCCTCTGTGTAAGCAGGGGGAACTAGTCCATCTCTTGATGTGTTTAGCCTCTTTTTGGCTCTTGAGAATTGTTTCTCCAGAGCCTGGTGCTTTCGTTTGGCCTCCTTATCAGCGGTCTTGGAAGTTCTTTTGCCCGATACTGCTTTGGCCTTGATCCTTCCCGCTGCATCCTGATTGGATGATCTTGGCTTCTTACATCCAGGAGGACTAATGGAGGAGTCCTGCGCTGCCTGAGCAGCAATGGTGTCTGCCATTGACACAAGAGATATCTCAGCATGGGGACTGAGAGGAATCTCGAGGTGAGAAGCCTGGTGATAGGCCGGCTTAGATCACAGAGCAACCTGGTTATGACTGGAAGCAGTCCAAAGTGGCAAGGCTAATAAATGGTACAGCCACACCTCTGTGCTCTCTTAATCCAACACTCTGTTGTGTTGTTAGCTGCAAGATCAAATTAATGATACGACCCGCACACAATTGTTGGGTAGACAACTCAGGTTATTATGACCCTCTTGTCTTGCCTCCCTTTCCCTTTCCTTTTTCTTTCTTTTCCTTTTTTTTTTTTAATAAACACAAGGCGTGGTGATTGAAGTTGTGTCAGATTGATTGGTGATTCAGCAGGTACAGGGGAATGGTATTGTCCTGTATAATGGGGAGCTTTGTAGGTGGGGAAAGGTGACACGCGTTTCCCTTTCCTGCTCCCCCATTCGGACCTTTTCGACTTGATTTGAGTGGAGGGAGAATCTGAAATTCTGTACCCTGTACCGATCCGAGCCAGCTGTTACTTATCTGTGCTAAGCCTCAGGTGGCAATTGAGCCTGTTGAAAACTGAGCGATCTGGCTAGCTGGTCTTTTTGAATTTCGCGCCGAAAGTGGCAGCCGCAATTCCTGTATTATTAATGGCGACCACTGAAAAAAGGCGCTCTCTGAAGCTGGGATGGGTGTGAGCCGATATCAAACTGTCCAGCTGTATCGTGGGGCCCAGGAATGGTCTCTTTTTTCCCCGGGGGGAGATTCCTCTCTCTCCTAGTCTAAGGTCACACGGTGCCGAAAATGGCGACCGGCTCTTTGTTTCCCCTCTGACGATCAGCTGAGGCTGAAAGTAACCCTGCGGCCCGACGATCAGCTGGGACTGAAAGGAACTACACGGTTCGCTCAGATTAGTTGGAAGCGACGGCGAAAGAACGCCTGCTCGTAAAGCGGGGGGGGGCGTTTACTAAAAGTAAGAAAAAAGAGGTTAAATACGATCTGATCTAGAGATCTGTTTTAGAGCTAATTTTGTGTGTCCTTACGGACGAGAGACTGAGTCGAGACTGGGGTCCTGCTCCAGGAAGTAGAGGCGTGGCAACTTGGCTGACTTAGTCTATCCAGGCAGAAGATGAAGCAAACCCATTGGTGGATTCTCCACTCGTCATGCTGGAGAAAAATTACAGCTGCTGTATTGTATCTGTAGGTCCTGTGTTCCACTTAGTATCTACAACTCAGTGAAGAGCTTTCATTTATTTTAGTCCAGAAAATATATTTAATCTTGTTTAAAATGAGATATTAAGTGAGATGAAGTTTAATTTCCTTGGTGGGAAGAAATAAAAGCCAGAAATAAATAATATCAGATATTTTGGCATCATCTAACTCTTAGCTATCAAACAGTTATTATTGGAAATTCAAAGTTGCAAAACTTCACTTGTTCCATTCAGGGAAGGTATGGACTAGATAAATGTCTTTGGACCCACATTGGCATATATGTTCAGTAAAACGGTATTATTCTCTGTAATACTGTTGATGGCAATTTTGTAATGTTAATACTGTTTCCAGTTCTCAATTTTGTTGCATTCATTCTAGTATACTGCTACATTCCTTGTTTGTGGAGAATAAAAATCTAGAATTGATGAGTTTTGGAACATTGCACAAGCATTATAGTTGTCTTACTGAAATAAACAGACCTGTTTCCAAATTCAGCTGAGATATGCATATATATTCAGTGCAGGCTTTTGGTTTTATTACCCCAAAATAATGCCAAGCTAAATGGCTAATGCTTGGCTGCAGTCAGGATCCTCAGTTAACCATCTCATATACTAAATTTTACAATACAGTAATAGATGCTTATTTTTAAATGAAGAATTATCTCCAATATAGAAAACAAGTTAAATATTTCTAGATAATAAAAATGGATTTATAGCTGTGTATATTAATGTATCTTATGTAGAATAGTTTTTTACATGGGAAATATCTTCTTAATAGCTTCTCTGCCTCATTCTCTTAGAGATATGTAATTACCTACATATTAATTACAAAACTCTAATTATATTAAAATTAATTATTAAACTATGGATTAATTATAGAACTACATATGTAACATGTAAAAATGTAATATGTTCCATACTTACCCTATAAAAGTTTGGGAATAACAGAAAATAAAAAAAGTTTGAAAGAACAGAAGAATAACAGTACTCTATGTAAAAATTATCTTTCAAATAAAAACCACAAATGTAACCAAATGTTAGGTGCAAACAACCAGATCCACATGTGAAGAGTTCAGTTAGTAATTTTATTGCTCATGCCTATTTCACAGGAATCTTCCTGACTTGCGGTCTGCACCTGAATCAGACTACATAAGATTCAACAGCATTTGGGGGATGAGAAGAAATGGACCTCCCTTTGTGCTTGTGTAACAATTCTAGGCTAATTCCCTGCTTGACTTCTCCCTGTGGCTTAGCCAGTCTCTTTCCAACACAAGCGAGTGAAGGATATTTAAATACAGCATACACACCCACACACCATGAAAGAGCACAAGAGCACACTATTTACAGTGTGTTCTTGATGTTACTATAATGAGCTAGACAAACTAAAATTCATTCTAAAGTTATAAAGGAAATAAATATAAAATATTAAATTCATTGCAAAAACAACTAGATTTGCTGTAAATTATCATGTGAGAAGTAAAACTGGTCATTTTTGCAAATTAATTGAAAATCAGAATTGAGAAAAGGTATAAGGAGTTTAGTAAGAAATATTAATTGTAGGATGCCCAGCAGGTGGCAGTTAACCTGGCTGATCTAAAAGAAATCCTACAATAGGATGTAGTTAAGGAAAGGCTTGAGCAGAATCCAGTTAATGTAAATATTCCATTTTTCACATCTCAGAAATCCAGCAATATATCTGTTGTAAATTTATTTGGAAGTTTCACTCAGGTATAATGGAGAGAATCTACGATAGTGCTTTGTTTTGCTAAATAAAGCTGCTGTCCATATTTTATGCATCTCATATCCTGGAAATTTGTTTAAAGACTCAAATTTCTGTAAAATAAAAGTATGAATTGAAGTATCTTGAGATAAGTATCTATAAGCATTCTCGTTATATCAATGTGGGTAATAATCTGTCATTGATAGATCTTATGTTCTGATGATACATGAATGCATAGGAAACTTGGAATTACTATGCCTTTCCTGCTTTTTAATTCTGGAAAATAAATGCAATACAGGAAATATGTTTTATATATAAACCAACATTTTAAAAATCAAATAAAAGTTGAATAAAGACAATGAAACTTCTGATTAGTAAATGTAATGTATAACAGATGAGAAAGAATTACCAAGCATGCTGGATTTGTTAACAAATTCATTAGAAGCAATGCACTTATTTCAGAAAATATCACATTTCTGAGGTCAAGCAATTCAGTAACATTACTGTATTTATATGAAACTAAACCCTCAAATAAAAAGGTTTAAAGGAACTGAAGTTTCATACATTTTATCCCCTTAATAGATTTTATTCACAACAATAAACAACTGTGTGTGTGGATAAGCTGAGAATTTTTGGTACCAAAATAATGCCCCAAAAAGTCAGTTTTGCTTTTCTATGTATTAAGAAAAGTGGAACAGTTAGAAATGGGCATACAAATTGCCTACTGCATTGATTGGTTAGTACTTTCCAACATTTTTAAGTATATTGGTCAAATTCCATAAATATGTGCTATTCTAACATAAATTATAACCAAGCCCTCCAATAAATGGGCTTATTTGTTTTCTGAAAACAAGTTTTAGCAGTCAAGAAATTGCTGTCATGATAGACTTGACAATGCCCCAAATGGGTAACAGTGCTGTTGCTGGTCATGAAATACCAATTTATTATACAATCGTTATAGACTCTCCTGCCTTTTTTGACTCCCAGTGTCTGCTGATAAATCCCAGCGTTTTTTTCTCCCCTGACAGGTGAGTATATTTGCAGCCACTCATTTTTGAATAACAGGATGCAGCATGAAATTCAGAAACATTTTTAAAGAAAAATGAATACTGGAGTTTTGCTTTGCAATATAGTATGCCAACTTCATTTTTACTTTTGCTTAAAATATAACTCAAAGTGAAGCAGGGGCTTGATATACTGTACACTGAGGAATAAGTGTTGATTGCAACTGCCATGGTGGGGATCCCAAACTTTATAAAATGCATCTTTTCCAGTATGTGTCATCTGCATAATGGCAGCACAAGATGGGGGAAAAGTGTAAACCTTATTTTTTTTCTATCTCTTGTTAGGAAACATCCTGCTGCTTAAACTATATATGTTTAGATAATACAGGAAAGACTGGGTAAAGAGGAATAAACAGTGCAGAAATAGCTTGTTGCTTGTGTGATGTTGGAGTCTGCCCATATTTCTAAATTTTAAAACTTACAAACTTTTAAGGATGTTTTAAAAATACATTGCTTTATTCTGTCATCAACAATTTATTATCATCCTGTTTTCATGATAATGTATTATATAACTGCGATCCCATCTGCAGAAGTCTCTCTAGCTCATTGTATAGAAATAATCTAGTCTTCATACAATTAACAAACTCTTAAGATTCATTTGGAAAACCCTAATCACATTGTAATAATACATCATGTGGAGTTTCAGTATAGAATAGGGAACGGACAATTTGCCCATTTCTTTGTATTAAAAGGTAACTGTCCTGTACCTATGAGCTAAGAAAGAATCTGTTCCATAGTTACTGGATAGAATAGCATGCTATAACAGAATAGTGCTTATTTTTCTTTCACAAAATTGTCAAATTTCCTTTTTTGGATCATTTTTCTTCTTTCTATTAATTAGAAATAGTGGCTAGAAACATAATTATGGGAGACAATGATATTCTTAAATATAAAAAAGAACTTAGTTTTTACATTCTATAAAATAGAATCATTTTATTCACAAGAATTTTTTTTAGCTCAGCAATTGACCCACCCTGCTAATTTATTACTCATAGGGAATACCTCTTCAAATATCTGAAATTACCTTCCTTTCACACCAGACTTCCCAACATAGTACTGTAGAGCATATCGCAAAATACATCTGATGTAATTGTGGTTATATCACTTGTGGGTGGGTGGGAGGAAGGAAGACCTGACCAGATCAAATATGAATCAAGAGATTTCAGCCTGCTATCTTAAAAAGGTTTAATATTAAAAGAAAACAAAAAAAACCTCTTCTAAAATCCAAGTTATAACATGAAACAACAGGTTATTTTGCATAATTGTTTTGGAGACTGTTTGGCACCACCAAGTAGTCTGCTCTGTTTTCCCGTATATAATTGATGAAGCTACAATCATGACTGTAATGAAAAGCAATGCCAGCTACAGGGATGTGTATACTAATCATGCAAATAATCCAAATAATTATTATGTAATTGTGACTTGGCAATGGAATACCCAATCTAAACGATTACAGCCATTTTTTTCTAGTTCAGATACTATTTTCTATACACATACTTTTTCTGCATTGAGTTCCTAAATATTATATAAATCAAATCAAAACAAATCCTAATGATTTGCCCTGGATTATTGGGATGGTCCTGTGGCTGAACATAAGTTATGTCATCCCCAAGAACTAGTTCAATCTTATCCCCATATTTCTGGGAAACAATATGTGACATCCCTGTAGTTTGGTAGTATTATTCATGTTCTAGCTTATGTGGCTTTAAAAAAAACACACATTTGAGGGTTTTAAAGGTTAGAATAGTATGGTAGTGGGAGATGAGGTATAGAGGAGGTGGTGGCATAAAAATTTAATAAATAAAAACAAAGGATTTAAGTTACAATTCTGTGCATTTTTATCTGAGAGATACTGGATGCAATAGGAATTTTTTTACAAATAGTTATAGGATTGGTTGTGATGCTTCAGTTGCACACACACTTAATGGTCCCATTAAGCCTTGTATATTTAAATGAATACAGGTAGTTCTTGGTTAATTACCAGTTGCTTAGTGGCCATTCAAAGTTATATGCCCCCCCCCCCCCAAAGCTAATTATGATCCAATTCTGGAGTTCCGATGGTTGCACACCTCCACTCCATATTTTAGACTCTTGGCAACTAATTCACTTTTGTGGCCAGTTGCAGTGTTCCATGGTCATGTGACTGCAATTTATGATGCCTTTTGGCTGATTTACAGCAAAGAACACTCGTAGGAACATTGATTCATTAATGACCACTGCAAAAGTTTTAAATTTAGGTCCAGTCCTATTGATGCCTTGGCTTATCACTATCATGACTTATGGGAATTCTGGGCTCCATTATGGTCAAGGTGTAGATACAAATTGAGATGCTGTTAATGTTTGTAGTGATGATCATGCACAAAATCAAAGCATGAGGCTATAGGAAACGAGAAGATGAGGTGTCTCTTCTGAATTTTAATCTTTCTAAGTCACACTGAAGGTCACATATATGTCAGTCTTCAGGAATTAATGTGAATACACAGATTCCATGCAATGCATAGCTTAGAAAACTTATTTTGAACTATTTGAATCATATAGTCAAATGTAAATAGCTTTGAGAATGACCATGGTGGATCTGAAGGAGGTGATACGAGACAGAGGGGCATGGAGAACACTGATCCATAAAGTAGCGAGGTGTTGGTATTGGACACAACTGAATGACTGACAGGGATGAAATAGCTTTTAGATGACATAACTTTTAACTGCCATGACTGTAAACTCTTCAAACATCCAGAGTAAATCTCTCTTGATTATGAAATGAGTAAAATCATATAACTTTATGCAGGCTTTTATGTTTCTTTACTTTTCTTTATACTGTTTGCAGTTTACATATATAGTAGCAGGCAGACCAAAACAGCTTCTCATTTGTTTGTTCATATACTTAAATCTCTCTTGGAGTACTGTTGCATATTCTGATTAGCATATTAGAAAAATCTTTTTCAACGTGACTTTTTCAAAATATCTTGAACTGCTCTTGGAATGTCCAGGATTATATCTAGAGAGATTCATATTGGAGAATATTATACTAACAAGTCAAATGAAAAACATTTTGATAAGGATGGGTCCATTAGAAGCTTAAATATACACCTCCTTTCCCATTCCTTACAATCAAAATAGGAGTGGCTGGCAGTATTGGTAATCCCAAAGGCAAAAGTTTCCTGAAAGGATGATGGTGAGTATTTTAATTGGTTAGTTCAACATGAGGCAAACATCACTCAGTCTACTCCCATCAGGAGGTGCAGGATAACATTTCCTCAGAAATGTAAATACTGTAAAATGTAAGTTGAGCCATTGGGCTTTGAAACCTACAGAATAAATTAATATACCATCTAGCTGATCTTGCCTGAACTGAAAAAAAACCCCAACTCAATACTGATTAACACTTGAATGGAAGACTATTGGGAAACCCTGGGACTAGCCTAAGAAATTGAGCAAATTTTCCAGAAGACAGTGGCAAGCCACTTCTGTAAAACTACATTTTGCATCTATGAGTTTTCACCTTTTCAATATGCCATGATTTTATAACAACGTTCCATCTAATATTTGTTTTTTTGTGGTCCAGATATATACATACTGAGATGCAGAGGTATACACATTTTGTAGGCCTTACCATGATGTTCTGTATTTGCAAGGTCACTTTGACAAAACTACCAAGTGATTTAGTATTAATATCTTAATTTCCTGTATTCTCTTGACAAATGCTCTTGGACAAATGATGCCATAAATTAAATCAGTATCAAGTCAGCAGCATTGCAATTGCAGGTAAACCCATTGATACAGATGAGGTGGGAGAGCAATGAAAGGATCCTTTCAAATGAAAAGCCAGCATTGATTATTGTGTTTTCTGCTTCCTCAATGCCTCCCTTATGCTTCCTTGTTTCTCTCACTTTTAGCATCCTGCCTGATCTTTTGCTTTTCTTTTTTTCATTTTCAAGGATCATCACTATTAATGCTATAGCTTCCTTCATTGTCAATATGTAGCAAATTCCATTGCAAGAAACAATAATCATGGACTTGATAATGTTACCACACTATTGTAGGGTAATACTATAATATATGCATTGTTGTAAATGTAAACATATGTTATTGATTTCATAGTGTAGATAGAGAGAATTAGGAATGCATACCAGTCCATAAAAGAATGTCAGAAGTTTCATTTGACATGAATATATGTAACTCAAGGTTGTTCTGAAATCCTTGTTGCTCTCAGTTTGATTGTTGGATTGTAGATGTTTCACTAGTAGACTAGGTAACATCTTCAGTGCTAGAAGGGAGAGTAAACAAGCAACCAAAACTCAAAGAGCAACAAAGACTATTGTTAGAAATTTGTTACTCAGTAAATAACAACAGTGTTTGCTTTAAGTATGGAGGATATATATATATATATATATATATATATATATATATATATATATATATATATATATATATATATATTCCACTGATTGCTGCTGCCCTTTTTTCAATCTTGCTTTTCCATGTCTGATAATTACTGTCATACATTAATGTTTATCTGGTTTGATCTGAATTACATCGAGTTTGTGGCAGCAAAGCTTTTGATAATAAACTGATTCAGCATAGAATGTTCATGGACATTATAGTCGCTCAGGAAACAAAGCCTGCAGCAAGAAATGCTGACAGTTGAGTTTCTGTATAAGAATACTAGCTTGGTTACAGTCAAAACGTTGCAGACTATGAATGCAGTGGTGTCTTATATGGGGATGCTAGGGAACTAAGTCTGGGGTCAGATCTACCCAGCAACTGAGTTTTGTTTTTGTTTTTTTTATTTTTGGTCACTGTCTTGTTATTTGTTGACTATGCAATTGAGAAGGCTTTAGCTAACAGGATCCATTCCATTGATGCTTTTAATGAATAACATCCAAAAGTGAGTTGATAATGATGTGACTCAAAAACCATGGAAAGAAACAGGTTGAACTGCCCCAGATGCTAATTATTACTAAGTCCTAAGTTACGGGTCCCCAACCTCTTGTCTGTGGACTGGCACGGGTCTGCAGCATGCCAGCAACTGGGCTATGAAGCCCCATTTGCGATATGCAGGCAGCATGAGAAACCACGCCCCTCTGGTCTGGGGAAAAATCTCCACAGAGCCGGTCCCTGGTGCCCAAAAGGTTGGGGCTACTGTCCTAAGTAAAAAGTCATGCTGTCCTCAGAGGTTCTCCTTATGTA
This sequence comes from Crotalus tigris, assembly GCF_016545835.1. Classification (NCBI taxonomy): domain Eukaryota; kingdom Metazoa; phylum Chordata; class Lepidosauria; order Squamata; family Viperidae; genus Crotalus; species Crotalus tigris. Next base: position 1,110,927 of record NW_024099112.1, read on the forward strand.
AGCAGCAAGTACCACTAACAATGGTAGCCTCCTGTGTGACAACTACTTAGAATCAGCAGTCACAAGGGAAAGATGACTGAAGGTAGGACAGAAATAGGCAATGAACTCAAAGCAAAGTTCAAAGAGAATGATTAGAGAGAAGAGAATTCACAGAAAAGGAAAAAAAATTAAAAATGTGTAAGGAGGACAGAATAGCCAAATATCATAATTTAAAATTGGCAATGGATTAGTAAACTAGGATCCATTGAAATGGAGGAAAGCGGCAGAGCAGGAACGTACCCAACTGGCAAGAACAAGTACACTGATTGAACTATATGGGAAACCATGAATTAAAATAGTGAGCTTTTAATTTGTAAAGCCAAATCTTAAACAGCTGAATTTTAAATTTCTGGATCTGACAGGGTGTTTCTTGTTTGCTCTGACTTCCACTGCGATATGATTTTGCACTCCCTAAAAAAAAAACAAATATTTTTTCTTCATTCTAGTACAGAGTATTGTTAGCATGTTAGTTCAGGCTCTGTTATATAAGCTGGTTGATATTCAAGTTTACCGTTCACACTGTGCTTTGGGAACTACATAAAGCAGTTGAATGTTCATATCTACCACTGTGTGCATGTAAGTGTAGTTTGATGCTTTAGAGTTTGAAAATAATATTCATTGATTTAATTTTTTTTCTTGTGCTAGAGAGGAATGGGATATTTACATAGTTTTCAGATATCAAATTAGTTATCTTATAAATTCTTTGGTTTTTGCTGTTATTATATTAGACATTGGAGTGCACAATTATCTAGCGATAGGATTTTTAAAATTAAATACGTATTTTCAAAGTAAGTGATAAACTATTTTAACCTTTTAAATGTTTTTTTTTTAGTTATTCATCAATATAAAGTTATTGTAAATAATTATTGAAATGCCACCAATAGAACATGTGTGACATGTATTACACAGTTTTTATTTGGAGACTACTGTTGTCTGTCCAACTGAAAAGAATATCTAGCTGGATATATTAATATTTGAATTGCTGAAATTTTTGTTTTTTAAGTATGCAGAAACTGTTTGATATTATCCTTTCTGTGGTTGTTCAGATTTAGAATTCAATGTAGACAAATCATACTTGCATTTATATTTTAGGTGCCCATATATTCAAGAGGCAGTCTGCTTTATATTGATTTACCCAGTCTAATGTGTCTGAAACTGATGTTGTATCAGTATTTTGAGAATCTGGGAAGTGGAGTGACAGAACTGTCACAACAGAAACTAAATAGATTATAGCATTTCATTCATTATTGATATAATTATACATTTGGCACTCTGCAGCAATGAATATTTTTTGGGGTGTTGTATGGGACTGCTGACATGGTTGCTATCATTTAGTTCTCTGTTGCTTTTGAAATTATTTACATTAGGAAGAAAAACTTAGGAGTTATGTTCTCTGAACTTTTATCTTTTTCTGTGACTTTTACTTGTATTGTTTTAAAGGAATAGTATGAAAACAATATTAAACAACAGATTAGATATCTGCCGGTTTAAATACATATTTATCTTGCTAAATATAGTTGCTGCATGATTATTTTCATAATAGTATAAATATGTTGGGGTGAAAAAGATTTGGTTGGTATTCAGCCAAATTCATTCAGCTTTGTTAACATTTGTGTTCCATTCTTTGATTGGTTTAAATGTTAAAAGAATAGCAACAATAAGAAACCAATACAGAACTAATGAAGTACATTATCAACAGATACATTGATATATAAATCAATCCAGATTCTATACACATTGTACACTGAATTTTTTATCATTTAATGACTATTCATTATTTTGTTTTCAATCTGTTTATAGATGGCTCACTGCGTGACCAAGGTGGAACTGTCCATTTCCTGTGACAACCTGATTGATAAAGATGTTGGCTCAAAATCTGATCCTCTGTGTGTCTTGCTTCAAAATGTTGGTGGTGATCAGTGGACTGAAGTAAGGAATTTTTGATGGTAATAAAATTACCAGATGTAGGTAAAGCCTTTTGATGTAGATTGATTTTAAATATGATTAAATTAACTTCAGCTGAAACAATTCCAAGGAATTATTTTTGGCAAACTTTGGCAAATTTCAGTTCGCATAAACCACCATAAATACAATTAAATGATCTCAAAATGAGTTTTATTAGTACATTCAATTTTTAGTTATTTGGCATAACCCCATGGTGGTGAACCTATGGCACGCATGCCACAGGTGGCACGCAGAGCCCTCTCTGTGGGTACGTGCGCTGTTGCCCCAGTCCTAGGCCTTCAGCTGGGTTTTATAAAACCTTTTCGTTTTAGGTCTCTGCCGCCGTGTGCAAAAAAAAAAAAAAAAGGTTCAATCAATCAATTTCAACTTCTCATGGGAAAAAAAAAAGATCCCGCAAAGTTGGAATTGATTGATTGAACATTTTAGTCCCACCTAGTCAGCTATTACCACTGCAGCTACGCCCACCCAATGGGCCACGCCCACCCGGCACCCGACAATACATAAGTGGGTTTTGGGTTGAGGTTTGGGCACTCAGTCTATAAAGGTTCGCCATCACTGGCATAACCAATTCAATTTTAAAATTTATTTATTGTTAAATAGTTTTGCTTCTTATTATTGAATAGTTTGAAATGAGAAAAAGAAATAGACTGTAATGAGAAAGGAACTCTTACTCATTTTTTTGGAATGCATACACATTGGCTTTATCTGTCTACAGATAATATACATTTTCTTTGTAATATTGAAAGTATTATTATTGCGTTTAATTAATTCCTTTTAATTATTTGAAGCAGCATTTGGATATAGCATGTTGCAAGAACTTTATTTTTAGCAATTACACAAATAAACCTTCTCCAGGATGATCTGACCCTAACCAGGCTGTTTAGATCTTCCCAAACCTAACTGTATACCCAAGTAAGTTTTAATAGAATTCATTCACCTTGCTGCTGATTGTACTTCTTTGCTTTCATTTTACCTTTCTCAGCATTTTGTAGAAAAATACTGGACGCGATATCTCAAAGACTATGTTTTATCTTTTTCTTTCTTTTTTCTTTTACATTCATATACATTCAAACATTTATTTAATATCTTGTTTGAAATAGAATGGGGTGGGGGTGGTGGCTCAGCAGTTAAAATGCTGGGCTTGTCAGCTGGAAAGCCAGCAGCCCAGGTTCGAGACCCAAGCACCACATGATGGGGTGAACTCCTATCCTCGTCCCAGCTTCTGCCAGCCTAGCAGTTTGAAAGCCTACAAATCCTCCTAATCCTCCTCCTCTTCCTCCTCATCATAATCATCATCAAAGTTGGAAGGGATCTTGGAGGTCATCTAGTCCAACCCCCTGCCCAGGCAGGGGGAGTAGATGAATAATAGATGCGAGTAGATGAATAAGTACCACTTCAGTAGGAAGGTAACAGTGTTTCATGATGTCATGCTGGATACATGACCGTGGAAATGTCTTCAGACAGCACTGACTCAATGGGCTTGAAATGGAGATGAGCACTTTCCCCTTCAGTCAGCCAATAATTAGCGGAGTAAAATTCACAGGGACTCCTTTATCTTTTTTTACCTAGAAATAGAATAGGAAAACTCAGCATTTTGTTCAATCACAAGTTGGTCCTATTCAAAATAGCATAAGTTTTTATAATCGTCCAACATAGTTACACATAGTTCTGTTAATTTGATTAGATAAAAATCCTATTTTCACCCAAAGATTAAAAGTTTGGAGGTGAGTGGTGTATAAAAATCCAGAATATTCATTACTGATAGTGAGGTATGGTTTCTAATTATGTATAGAAGAACAGCATCATGTTTTTCTGAACACTTCTGCTTAGAAAAAAAGCAGACAAGCTTCCTTGGAGGTCAACTTGCCTCATACTACGGATCTCCTGAAGTGAAATGAAGCCCGGGGGAATGCTATATATGAATCTGTTTGTTCACACTGCATTATGTGTTAAGCAGCCCCTTTTCTTTCTTTTTGTTTTCCTAGTTGGATCGAACTGAAAAAATAAAGAATTGCCAGAATCCTCAATTTTCAAAAAAGCTGCTAATTGATTATTATTTTGAGAAAGTTCAAAAGCTGAAATTTGGTATATATGATATTGATAATAAGTCATATGACTTAAGTGATGATGATTATCTTGGAGGTGCTGAATGTACCCTGGGTCAGGTACTGTAAACAACTATGATCATTACTATATAAAATGTTAAGTAAAAGTTTAGATTTATTTTTTGCTGATGGTGAATAATTAAAAGGAGATATTAATGTTCAGAAGCTTTAAGTTAAGCAAAGAGATAGCAAATTACTGTTCTTTCTTCCGTTTTGTTATTCTTGTTGAGAGGAAGGAGATTTCCTGGGTTTCTTGGATGCTATCTGGCAGAATCCTTAAACAACTGTACAGCCAATTATTTCTCCATTTCACTTGGAGGATTGCATTCGTAAGAACAGTAATTTTATATGTAAAAATTGTTTGATCTCAAAAAATTCCCAAAATTTGCTATGCCACAAACCCCTAAAGTGCTAAATGTATTTGGATATATCTCCCATGAATAAATCAAATTATTTAATTGGAGTCAGCTAAAAAATACATCACTTATTTTAACAAGAAGATTTAAATTTATATGTCACAGAGGTCCTCAAATTTTGTAGTACTAATTACTGCCTTCTAGCTTGCACAATTAAAATGAACACAACCTAAAATTAATTTTGACAGTTCTCCCATGTTGACTGTCCAATCCTAAATAAGTGTTTTAAATAAAAATTGTGACTGTCCTTCTAAGTTACTCATACCCCCTGGACATCTGAACCCATAGTTTGAGAATCCATGCTGATTAAAAATTGTCCTGCTTAGGGACCCCAAGAAGCGTTTTCTTATAAAATAACCATGCAGTGTAATCTTTTATTGGAAAAGATTAATCATTCAGACTTTTACAGTATAAATAATTATAAGGCACATTTTCATATTTTTCTTATATAATTTGAATAATGTGTGCAATTTATATTTTAGATTGTATCAAGTAAAATACTTGTTCAGCCTTTAATGTTGAAGAAAGGAAAGCCTGCAGGAAAAGGCACTATTACGGTAAAAGGAAAATTCAGTTATAATTTGTTGTGAATATATGAGTTAAGTTAGACATCTGTTTCTTCTAGAGTTTAATATATCTCAAGCATTTTCCCCTTCAGTTAACCTAATATGATGTATCCATTGTGGTTTATAATTTTTTTTAACCAAACTAATTTTTAAATAAATATTCTACAATAATAGAGTGTCTTCCAAGATTACTAATACAACATTTCCTTCAACCTGCAGATTTGTGCAGAAGAGATTAAAGATACCAGAGTTGTTTCTATTGATGTTGAAGCTCGGAATTTAGACAAAAAGGTAAAAAGAAGTATAAAAACATAATTCTAGTAGTTCAGTCATGTTCTAATTTTGAAATCATTTTAATCCCAAAGCTTCAGTCTCCATCTGAGTCTCCACTTCTCCAGCAGGATGGCTGTAGAGTCCAATGGTTGGGTTCTATGACAGCCTTCCTGCCCGGCAGACTGGGTAAAAACTTTGGCCACACCCTTCCCTTGGGCGTGACCCCAGTTTTGACTCAGTCTCGAAGCCCGTTACCAGCTAGCAAATTAGCTCCTGACAGAGATTGACAATTAGACCTAAAACCCTCTGCTAAAATTTACAATTCAATTAGAAAACTCACAGGGAGGCTTTTTTCCTTTCAGCCTTTGCTCGAGGCTCCGAGCAGCCGACAGATCGCTGTTCCCACAGGCGTCGCGTGAGGAGGTGGTGAGAGTATCGTTTAAAAAAAAAAAAAAATTTGCCGAGAGAGCCTGCGAGAGGCAGCGGAGATACAGGGAGCGTCGGCTGCCCTTATCTCCCGGACCAGCTGGGGCGCGCGAAATCGGAACAGGGCGAGTCAGAACAGCGGCGTTCAAGGTTTTTGGAGGTTTGCCAGCACGGCAACTCGCCCAGTCCTTAATGGCCGGCTTTAATTTAACCCTTGTTTCACCGGATTACCTGGGAGAGCGCGGCCTGTTTCAGGGGGATTGTTAAGGCACCAGTACCTAGCTTCTGCCCCCCCCCAAAAAGCCTCCTCAGCCAACGGAGTGACCATTGGAGACAAATCCGCCATTTTGAGACTCGTGGTTCTCTTTGGCAGTTAATAGGAGGGCGTGGCCTTCACCCAGACGCCATTTTGAGTGCACCTCCTTTAGCCTCCATTTTGGGTGTATTCTTATAGCCTCCATTAAATATACTTGAAGGTTTTCCACAGGAGTGTGGGATAGAGAGGCAGAGGGAAAGGTAGAAGGACATTTATAAGCACACCCGGTGGACTGTCTTTACAGCCACAGATTGGGGAATTTATACTCACAGCACTAGCAAACCTTTGGCCTTATATCAGTGCCATTGCAATCAACCCTGGTGAAGGAAGGGGAGAAAAGTTTGAACTGTTCCACTGTTCTTCAAGGTGACCTTTAGTCACAGGCCCACAGGATCCTTCCTTGCAAAGGGACCTGTCTGTCCGGCCATTGTTTCTTCTGGGCAGAATAGGCCTTCTAGGTCTTAATTATCTGCAACCGATCTGCGTACTATTCATTCCCCACCCCAGGTATTGCCTACTCGGGATACCTGGCCACAATGGCAGACAATGTCTCGTATTCAGCTACGCAGGGCCCCCAATTGCCCCCCCCCAACAACAAAAACGCAGATCCTCAGAATCTGAGGTGGGGGGGAAGAAGAAGGCTAAAACAAAGCACCTGACTCAAAGGGGCCCATCCAAAACAGCTGAGCGAGAGGCCTCGAGGAGACATTTGGCTTTAGAAAGACAATTTGCCAGGGCCCAGAAAACCAGTTCCAATGGGGCAAGCATGGTTTCCCCTGCCCCATTGGTGGCCCCTATTACAGAACCTACCCCCCAGGAGGTTCTCAGAACTTGGTCTCCTCTGGGGGAAACCGAACAGTTGGACTCCTCCCACTCCTCTTCACCTGACTCGTCACCAGACCATACTCCCACTGTGGCTGCGTCCACGGACAGAGCTCAGGAGGACATCTGGTCTGCACAATTTCAGGCATTCATGCAGGATGCCTTTTCCCAGTTCATGGCTTCTAAGGGCCAAGTAGCCTTTCAGCCATCCCTTAAGGGACGAAGCAAGGCTCCGGCTACAAACATTTTTGAAACTTCCTCTCAAATCGGAGAGGGAGATTTACTAGACCTAGACATGTCTGATATGCCCCTCTCGGAGGATGAGGGCACCGCTCCTGGGCAGGCAACGAGCTCTGGCTTCTTTGATCCAGCTCTTCTAAAATCACTTCTGATAAAGGCAGTCTCTACGGTCAATTTGACCTCAGTTCAGGAGGAAAATCCTTCTACTAGCAAAGAGGCAAACCCTCTCTTTGCCAAGAAAGTTCCACAGGACAAGTACATTCCTTGTCCTGAGGTTTTCCGTACCACGATAGAGGAGCAATGGGGTTCCCTAGCAACACCACCAGCACCTAGCAGCGTGTAGAGGAAACTATTCAATGTTTCTCCTTCCTTTTCGGGCATGTTAGATGTCCCTGCAATAGACAGTCCCTTGATCTCATTATTCTCTACTTCTGCGATTCCAGGGGACATGGCGGAGGCCTTGAAACCAGAGGAAAAGAAATTTGAGCACTCCCTCCGTTGTTCCCACATGGCCGCAGCCTGGGCGGCCAAGGCGGCAACATCATCATCATTCTTCGCCAGGGCGTGTATAATGTGGCTGCGTGAGCTACAAACCACTGTACCTCCAGATCAGGTCAGAGCTCACCAAACTTTGGCCAAGATACTGGCGGCATCACAATTTATGGCGGACGCCTCACTTCACGCAATCAAGTATGCGGCAAGATCAATTCGGCCACAGTAGCCTCTCGCAGATTACTGTGGCTCAAGAATTGGAAGACAGATCTGAAGGCCAAGTGGCGTCTTTCGACGTCCAAGTACAGTGGGTCATTTCTGTTTGGATCCATTCTGGATCCACATGTAAGCGAGAGTAGGGACAAAAGGAAAATTCTAGTCCATCCATCAAAGAAATTAGACAGGAGAGGCAGTCAGGAATTCCGGAGGCAGAGTTTACGCTCGGGCAACGCCTGGGACTGGGCACAGCCCTTTCGATCAGGGCAATCCTGGGATTGGTCTAGAGGCTCACGATCCTTCTATTCAAGACAGGATTGTTCCCAGGATCGCCCAAACAGGGGAGCCAGAGGCCAGTTTCAGTCCAGGCGGCCCTTTAGAGGATCGGGAGGCCGACCCTTTAAACGCGCCAAGTGACGCCAGACAGGACACTCCCATAGGAGGTCGGTTAGGGAATTTCATCGAGGTCTGGGAGCAGACCACTACCGACGCCTGGGTCTTGGGGACAATCAGGCATGGCCTGACCTTAGACTTTTGTTCTTCCCCACCAAACAGATTCATCAGATGTCCCATCTCCAAAAAGGTACACAAGGCAAGGCTGATAACCTTGGCCATAGCACACCTCTTGTCAATTCAGGCCATAGAAAGGGTACCAAAGGAGGAGGAAGCAAGAGGATTTTATTCCATCCTCTTTGTGATACCGAAGCCATCAGGAGGGTGGAGAGCAATATTGGACCTAAAGGGCCTGAATTATTACATAACTTACAGAAGGTTCAAAATGCAGTCCCTGAAATCCATCCTAACCAGTGTCAGGAAGGGCGACCTCCTGTCCTCAATAGATCTCACGGAGGCGTACCTGCATATTCCCATATACCCCAAATACCGAAAATTTCTCAGATTTACCTACGCACACCGGCATTATCAATACAGGGCACTACCCTTCGGTCTATCCTCAGCCCCAAGGGTATTTACCAAAATCCTAGCAGTAATAGCGGCCCATCTCAGGCTGATGCCGGTGCGTGTACAGTTTTATCTGGACGACATATTGATTCAATCCAGCTCACAGGAGCAAGCAAAATTAGACCTCCAGACCACGTTCTACAAGAACACGGATTCTCAGTCAATGTAGAGAAGAGCCATCTCACTCCCTCAAGGAAGCTACAGCATCTGGGAGCGGTGATAGACTCATCCCAGTGCAGGGTATATCTTTCCCAGGAGCGTCGAAGCAGCATCTCCAAGCTGGCTCATCAAATTCAGAAAGACAAGAGAGTACCTATGATATAACTCTCGAAGCTCCTGGGAAAGATGATATCTTGCATGGGCATTGTCCCATGGGCAAGACTCCACTCAAGGGAGTTGCAGTGGTTCCTCCTCCCCTATCAGAGGAGGAGCCTCAGTACCTCCAGCAGGAGGGTCTTGGTACCAAAAAATGTACTGAAATCATTGAATTGGTGGATATCCCCCATGATGCTCAAGGGGAGTATATTCAGGGAGCCGAACCAGATCACGCTCACGACAGACGCGAGCCTATTCGGATGGGGAGCACATCTGGGAACTCAGATAGCGCAGGGCCAGTGGAATCAGGAGGACCTCACTCACAACATCAATTGGCTGGAGCTTCGGGCCATTCACCTTGCTCTACGTCAATTCTCCCACATAGTAACGAGAAGACACGTTCTCGTTCTAACAGACAACGTAGCAGCCAAGGCCCATGTCAACAAGGAGGGAGGAACACGATCCTCGGAACTAATGCAGGAGGTATCAGCTCTGGTTCGGTGGGCAGAAACAAATGTGAGTTCCATCAGAGCGGAACACATCTCAGGGGAGACAAATACCCAGGCAGACTCCCTGAGCAGAGCCAAGGTGGATCAGTCGGAATGGCGTCTGGATCCGGCTCTGTTCGAGAAGATCTCACGGAGGTTCGGACAATCGCATCTGGACCTATTTGCCACTCCCAAGAACACTCAACTCCCCAGGTTCTTCTCCAGATTCCCGACTCCGGGATCGGAGGGAACGGACGCTCTCAGGTGTCGGTGGCCGCCACAACTCCTGTACGCCTTTCCACCACTGCCATTAATACCGGCAACCATACGCAAGTTGATCCTGGAAGGCGCAGAAGTAATCTTGATTGCTCCACATTGGCCATGGCGCCCGTGGTTTGCCGACCTCGTGGATCTTTCAATATCACCCCCGTGGAGGATTCCCCCGGACCGAGTAATACTCAGTCAGGGCAAACTTTTACATCCAGATCCTCAGTGGCTACAACTAGCCGCTTGGCATTTGAGCGGCAAAGTTTAGCCAAGCAATCCTATTCCTCAGGGGTGATATCGATCATACAAGCATCAAGACGACCTTCGACAAACAGTATCTACGATGCTACATGGAAAGGTTTTTCCAGGTGGTGCGTCCTACTTCACCTAGATCCAACCTCAGTATTTATTCCCAATATTCTAGATTACCTATTGGAAGGACTTAATAAGGGCCTGTCAGTCAACACTATTCGTAGACAGGTATCGGCCCTCTCAACTGTACTTTCCTGGGACAACTTAACCTCTCTGGCACAACATCCAGCGATTAGCGCCTTTTTGAAGGGTGCGGCCAATACTAAACCTCCTGTTATACACAGGTACCCGTCATGGAATTTGCCCAAAGTTCTTCAAGCTTTGACATCAGCACCCTTTGAGCCTCTTGACTCATGTTCTCTGTATCACCTATCGTTAAAGGTAGCCTTTCTAGTGGCTATTACTTCAGCGAGAAGAATCTCGGAACTAGCAGCACTGTCAGTGAGGAAGGATCTCTGCACCTTCTTCAAAGACAAGGTCGTTCGTAGACCAGACCCTGCATTCATTCCAAAGGTAAACAGCATCTTCCACAGATCTCAGGAACTGATTCTTCCTGATTTCTGCCCAAAACCCAGACATAGACTAGAACAGAGATGGCACAAGCTGGATGTACGTAGAGCGTTGTGTTTTTACGTGAAGCGCACTTCGTCCTTCCATAAGACGGAAGCATTATTTGTTTCCTTCCAACCATCAACTATGGGGAAGAAGGTGTCATCTTCTACCATAGGTAGGTGGATCAGAGCCTGTATAGCCCAAGCCTACGTCTCGCAGGCTCTACCAGTGCCCCCGCAAGTGACTGCCCATTCAACACGCAGCGCAGCCACATCGGCTGCGTGGTCCACACAAGCATCGGTGGAAGAGATTTGCAAGGCCGCAACTTGGTCTTCTCCCTCCGTATTCATTAGGCATTACTGTTTAGACTCCTTTGCAGCAGCGGATGCTGCCTTTGGTAGAAGAGTGCTACAGCAAGTTGTATCTGCTCAGGATTCAGTGGCCTAGACACTCCCTCCCAGGGGGACATGAGGGCTTTGGTATGTCCCAACCATTGGACTCTACAGCCATCCTGCTGGAGAAGGGGCGTTGTCTTACCTGAATGCCTTTTCTCAGCAGGATGATGTAGAGTCCAAGCCCACCCAGGTATTAGATCTAGGCAGGTATTGGACAAGGAGCTACCGTATCAAATCCAACAAACAATTCTCGCCTAAGTCAAAACGGGGGTCACGCCCAAGGGAAGGGTGTGGCCAAAGTTTTTACCCAGTCCGCCGGGCAGGAAGGCTGTCATAGAACCCAACCATTGGACTCTACATCATCCTGCTGAGAAAAGGCATTCAGGTAAGACAACGCCCCTTCTGTCCAGGAATGAACCTCCAGAACTTACTGAGTCAGAATCACTTATCTTAGACTGAGTTCGTCTACATTGATTCACCAGTGGTGAAAGTTGGAAACAAAGTTGGAAACAACCCCCTATTTTTCCACCAGAGCTTTTCTGCTTTTTTTTTCAGAGGAGGCAATCGATAAATCTCATTCTTTGAATGTGGAAGTGGGGCAACAGACCTAGACCTAGTGTTTTGAAGCTGTATGTATGCAGTATTTCTACCATATATTATTCCAATGCTATTAGTGTTTTAATAAAAGAGGCCTCCTACCATGCTGTTGGCTTACCACATATCAGTATCCTTCCCTTTATTTGGTACAGGACATTGTCAGCAGTATGGGCAAAAGGCATTCCTAGGAGTCCTTGGGCACTTCCAGCTAAGTTTTTCCTTCCCTAAGTAACTAAAGCAAAGTGGAAACTGAATTCAATGGGCATAAGCGTTACATATCTAGTACCATAGTGCCTCTGGCATGAGGTAGCTTCCTTCTGTAGACTTCCAGTTAACAAGCAACAACTAACCCAAATACTTTTTGCAGAGATTGCTTGCATGATGAAACAGCAACTTAATATGTGACAGTACTTTTAAATCCACAGCTAACATTAATCACGCTGCAAAAAAAAGAGAGATTCTGTCTTTTGAGGAACAGTGGCATGTAACTCTGCCAGGGTTCCATTCACTGCACCTGCACCAAGAACAATTAGCACTGGGTGCTTCAATACCTATGGAAAGTCCAGGATGAATTCTGCTAAATATTGCAGCAAGAATAGAATAGGTCTGTCATAATTTAGAATTATGTGTCTTTTTTACTAGGAAAACTGTCTATCTGGTATTCTTCCCCTCCCCCATCATTATCCTGGATTGTAGCTAAAGAAAGGCTCAACTCTGTCTCATTTAGGGGGCTTCCTTCACTTTCTTTCTCTTTGTTTTTTATGCTTCACAATACATTTAGGAGGCAAAACACATACAATTGTGCTTAATTGGATTATCTTTATAGTTCTCTTTATCTAGTTTTAGGACTTGTGTGAAGACCAGTTCATATTTTAGGTCATATTTGTATTAAAATATTGAACATTGCAACTTTAAAGCATCACTGTATGTTCACTGGCTATGGCCACCTTTTTGCATTCAATTTTATGAGTCCATAATTTTAGAATTTCTTAAAAAGAATAGTGCCGACTTTTTGTCTTATAAACTAGCTAAACAACAATGCCTTATTCTAATCAAAGGACATTTTATTAAAGTGTAATCTCAGTGCCTTCTGCATTCCTTGAGAATATGTCAGTCTTTTTAATTATGCAGTTACATAGGATCAGCTTTTATGTTTTTGAGGCATTATAGACCTAACCTTTGGGTCATTAGTGCTGCCCTTAATAACATCTGTTCTTGTCACATAAGTCATCCTTTGGAAATTCTTCTTGAAGTCACAGTAGCAGTCATTGGGGGAGATGTCTCTCTCTCTTTCCACTCCCAGAAATCTTAAGAATTTGAACCTTGTTCTGTGCCAAGTGCAGATTACACATGTATAAATTCACAGCTGGCCACTTGAATCTCAGTGGTAGATAACTAACCAGTTTTTATACATGGTTATAAAAACTTGAATGTTCCCTAGATAGATAAAGATTGAAATAATTAAGATGTGGAAGAAGACAGAGATGAAGAAAGAAAAAATGTACATTGAGTCTACTAAAATATAACATAAGCTTTTCTTAATGTTTTGTTGAAAAGAATTAACTCCTAAAGAGTATAAAAAGCCATCATAACTATGCTCCAATTCCAAAATCCATTCCAAATTTTAATATCCATAGTCAAGTAATATTTTAAGTGTGATTAATCAAAATAGAGCAAAAGAATATGAAAATATTTAAGGTTTCCTCTTTCAAACAAAAAATCAAGCAAAAGTCCAGAGGCAAGGAAAAGTAAAAAAATAATGAGCAAATAATTAGGCTAGATGTTACAAATATGAGCTTCTGCAATTCAAAATCAGACAAAGATAGAATTGACAATTGACTGAAATTGTTAATAGGAAATTTCATGATTCATTGATGAATATTGTAGGTAAATATAGATGGCTACCTCAGCCTATAGGTTTCCTAAAAAAGAATAATAGTTGTAACTCTAGTTAACTTGCATTTAGTGCAAATTACATTAAGCATATTCCCAAGGCATGATCATATAATATTTTCAGGCTCTTAAATGAGAAATGTACTGAAATCTGTAAAAGAAAATGACCATTACAAGTCAGAACGTAGGAGTATTTCATTGAATCTGTGAAAGGTTTTTTTTAATAGTTTACCATAGGTTTTGTATATAATAGAAATAATTAGAAGAGTAGAGATAGTCCTCGACTAATGACCACAATTGAGCCCAAATTTTCTGTTGCTAAGCAAGACAGTTGTTAAGTGAATTTTGCCCCATTTTACAAACTTTCTTGCCACAGTTGTTAAGTGAATCACTACAACTATTAAGTTAGTAACATGGTTGTTAACTGAATCTGGCTTCCCATTGACTTTGCTTGTCAGAAGTTTGCAAAAGGAGATCACATATCCTAGGACACTGCAACTGTCATAAATATGAGTCAGATGCCAAGCATCTGAATTTTGATCACATGACCATAGGGAACGCTACAATGGTTGTGTGAAAAACAATCATAAGTCCCTTTTGGGGGGGGGGGTGTTTGTAACTTCAGATGGTTCCTAAATAAACTGTTGTAAGTCAAGGACTATCTATACATTGCTTTAGATGAAACATTTTAGTTTTCCTATGTCTATATAAAAAATATTTTCCCAATACAGGACTTCTTGGGCAAATCAGACCCATTTTTGGAATTCTATAAACAGAGTGATAGTGGAAAATGGCAACTTGTATACCGATCAGAGGTAAGATTTCCAGCGATTCCACCTTTGTTCATTAAGAGTTGTTATATATTAATGGGGAGTTGCAGGCCTATGTTTGAAGTTGGATGGTGTTTCAATTTGGACAAATAAGATTGATCTGGACAGATTTTTGATTTCCCGTGATGTAGGATGGGTTTCTCTAATTGCCATGTCTTTCTTCAACAATTTCTGCAGAGCTTCAGACTTGTTTTATTATTCTGAAGCTTCAGTCTCTTGCAAATGATGGAGTTATGTCAACAAAAAGGAGAAGGAAGAGTAAAAGTCCTTGGGGCATGCATTTATATAAAATGCCTCTCAGGGAGGGGAAAACGAGTATCACATTCAGTGATACTATGGCCTGTTCTCAGATTAAAGTGATCTCTACCATCATTGGTTATCTCACTTGCACTCTTTGGGGACAGGGATTCTTGGCCATTGTTGGACAATGCAAAGGCCAGCAGGAGTGCTTGGCTATGGGAAGGACAGGGATAAGTTTCGGTCAAATTGTAAGTGCAAAGAAGCTTTAGAAATGATGCCGTATAGATTCCAGGTAAAGTATGGAATGTTTTGGGCAGGCTATTTCCAAAGTATTAGGTCAGCCCTTAAAAGTTATTCAGCTACAAAACTGAACTCTTATTTGCAGAGGTCAGAAATAAGCACTTCGTGTAAGCAGAGTTCCTACCTCATAAAAAGATATTTCATTTCACTTAATTCTATACTGGCCATCAGGAACAGCTATTCAGAGGCAAAGTAGATTTCTGCCTGTAATTTTTTGGACTCTGTTAATCATTGGATATCAACAAACAAGTCAATTAGGATGTTGATAGAAGAAGGCTTCACAAACTGGCTCTAGGAATCTTGTAGGCCTAGCCAACTTAAACTTTCATCCATGATGGAACTGAAATATTAATTGAAGCACATATTGAAAATGTATTTAAATAGGACTTAGGAAATGAAACAAATTCATTAATTTAAGGAATGCTAACATTCATTTATTCATTCAACCAACTTATATGCCACTCATCTCACGTGGAGGCTTACAACAAATACAAATGTTACTTCAGAAAAAAGTGTAAGACTATAAGGTAACATTGTGGTTGTCTTGGACAAATGTGACCATGACCCAAAAAATTTTTGGGGGAGAGATATAAAAATATGAGAAAACGTGTGCTTTCATAATATACATTGATTATAACTATTTAAAATAATATTTTAGGTAATTAAGAACAATTTAAATCCTTCCTGGAAAAAATTCAGCGTACCTTTGCAAACATTTTGTAGCGGTGACTTCAACAGGCAAATCAAGGTGAGGACAGTGATTAATTTCAGACAAATTAAGAACTCATTTTATTCAACTCATTTTTTGTTGTGATATGATGCCTGATTTTTAGATGAGTTAGAATTAAAACTTATTTATGTATGATTTAGTTGGCTTATTATTTATAAAGCAAACTGCTTTTCTCTCCACCTTCATCTGTTTATTTTTCAGAAATAATTTCAGAAATTACTTGATACAATTCCCCTTTTTGATCGCTTTAAAAGACCTATCAGTATAATTTGTAGTATCTGTAATAGATCTATGCTGAACAGCAAAAATATAGGTAGTCCTCATTTAGTGACTGCAATTGGTTCCTGTAACTCAGTCATTAAGTAAAGTTTTGCTAAATGAAAATCACATGACTATGGCCTGCACTTACAATTTTATTTCAGCTTTCCTTTGATAATACAGTATCAGAAGGAAACGACTCTAAAAAGCTACGTGAGCCCAAACATAGGGAAGGTTTCTGAGTATCAATTCATGAGGAAAATTAATGAAAGGGCAAATTTTATAACCCTTCACTCCCCCCTCTTTTTTTTCTCCCCCGCTGTATGAATGTTCACACACTACTGGGATAATTAACAAAAAGTGAATTAATGTTTGTGCTTAGATTCATTGCAGAGGAAGGGATTACAAGAGAACAAGCAGGCATACAGCAGTCCTTTTATGGCTGTAAGCAAGAGCTACTTAGGAAGCAAACAAAAACTTTTTAGTGTGAAACTGATTAGGGTCTTGTCAGTATCAGGCAGCAGTGGGAGGGATCTAATCAACTAATTAAGGTCAGAGAACTGAGCATGAGATTAGAACAGTTGTGCCATGGAAAGATAGCTTGTTAGATAATTTCTACAAGAGTGAGTGGAAAGAAAAACAAGTCAGTCACAGAACAACACTAATACTTAGTGACTATAATGGTAAACATTTGACAGAGAGCTTCTGTGAAGTTGCAAATATGGGCATTGGATACAAAGTTATTTTTTCATCACAGTTGTACTACAAACAATTGTTGTCTAAGGCAGTTGCTAAATGAGGATAATCTGTATATTTAAAAATTATGCTATTGTTATTTAGTATTTACACTTAAGAAATGTATTTTTCTTGAAGACCAAGATTATGAAGATATAAAGTATGAGCTTGCATTTTGCAAAGTAAGTGTAACATATTGTTGATTGTGGTAAGACATGAAAACATGACCTGAATGTACCAGAAATACCTATTTGGGGGTTTTGGCATAAGTTTTATAAAACCAGCATGCTCATGTCAAAACATTCTAGAATACAGTGATTACAAAACTTATCATAATTAATCTCTTTTTAAAATTATATTTCAGATTGGTGCATGAAACTGCCTAATATATTTATTTTGCTGATGTTCATAAGAAAAGTTATCTAATGGCCTAGTCATTAATTGTTAGGTGCAAACAATCAGATCCATCAGATCCACACATGAAGAATTCAACTAACTGTTTTATTGCTCAAGCCTATATGCAGGAATGTTTTAGAATGATGGTTTGTACCTGGGTTAGGATAGATAAGATTCAACAGCATGGGGTGGGGATGGGTAGGTTAGATTTCATTCTCTTATGCTTACATAGAGATTCTAGACTAATTCTTTGACTCCTCCTGGCTTGGCCTGTCTCTGTGAAATAAATATGACATTTCAACTTGTTTGATTTTGTTAGATTTTAAATACCACCACTCAACTTTCACAACCCGGGGTTGAATGTAAAAAAGCTGCAGGATAGGATCTGACATTTTATATACTAATAGATATTAATACAGTATTATGAATCATAATGGATTTATAATTAACACATAAGCATAAGTTGAAATAATTAAACTATAATGATTTCTTCCTTTGTTGGGAGAAAAGTTTCAGAAATACGACAAAATTCAGAAGAGTAGGCATGAGAAGGTTGAATGAAATAAGAAACTGATGGATTAGAAATACATAGCAATCCCATGCTAAAATAAGCTCACACTAAAAAAAATACAGTGAATTCCTTCTTCCTTTTGAATGGGTAATAACCCTGAACCAAAATCTTTTTTTCTATAATATTTCCTTCTTGCAACAGCATGTTCTTTGTTTGTCCTCCTGTAGAAAAAACTTAGAGGTATATAGTTTCTCCTGTTTAGTTAAGGCTGCTTGATAGAAGATAACAGACAAGGAAAAGTAGTTGTCATTAAGAATATTCTCAGTTGTTATTTATTTCAAATGTTCCATATCATTTATTCTTAGTTGATTGCTTCATAAATGGAAAAGGGCCTTTTTTAATTTTATAATAATCATGAAACACAAAACAATTATATGCTACCACAATCCAAAGCAACCCTATCTTGCTATTCTTAGTAGTATTAGTAGATTGATTGAATAAATGCCATCAAATTGGTGTCAACTCTTAGTGACTACCTAGTAGATTCTCCTGTATGATCTGTCTCTAATTATTAATAGATTAGCTTTCTTTAAAGGTTAATGGAAGAATTTAGCTCTTATGGCTGTGTACAGTCAGTTTGCAGATGTTAATAGCACAACTCTATTATTAAGCAAATTTTGAAATATTAATAACTCAGCATCTGGAAAATGCAGTGACTACCCAATTAAACCAGCAATGTAGTTTCTACATTACCATCTGTAGGGATATTGGAGTTAACATTTTTTGGTGAATAAGATATAGTTGCATTTTTATGCTTTCCCAACCTTATCACTGTAAGGGCCCATTTAAAACTAAATGTTATATTCCAAAATATTTATTCCCATGTTTTATAAACAGGAGAAAGTTGCTGGTGAAGAATGATTTTCTATTTACTAGGAATCTCTGAGTATTCTGAGTCAGTCAACACTGACCTGGATCTCCAGCCTTAATAAATCCCACTTTTGGATACTCATTATTGCATTTCCTATGTACTTATTTTGGGGATTATTCATGGGAGTTGTAGTTCCACTAAGCATAACATCTGCAGACCCACAGTTAGGAGTTGTATTTGAAAGTGGTTTACCTGTCAACTTTCTGAATTTTAGTACAGTTGTCATAGTGCTACTTGTATTATTATTTTTCTCTTCAGTGAATAAATTTTCAGACACTCTATGTGGGGCACATAGAAGTGATAAGCAAATTTTGGCAAATGTGGCTTATGACTACAAGTGTGGCTCAAGAATATGGAGAAGCTGGAGAGAACCACTTGGTGGATGTTTACAGATCACTGATAATACATAGGCCATATTTGAGAATCACTATTATTATTTTATAGGTCCTCCAGAGATTTTGTCTTCCACTTTATTCAGAGGAAAATATAATTGTTCATAGGCTTGGAATCTAGCATCATTAGTAAGAAGATCATTAGTGTAAGGCTTGGAATCTAGCATCATTAGTAAGAAGATCATTAGTGTAAGGAGGGCTGTATGTTTTGGGCATACAGATAAAGGCTAGCAAAGAGATTAAATCATAATGAATGATTGTTGATGAATTATATGATACAAAATGCAATTCTGATAAAGATGTTGCTGTAATTATTGAGATGCATCACTTTTTTCTTGCCAGAAAAATATCTATACTTTTGCATTTTGCTTTGTTATTAAAGTAGTAGCAAAGAATACTTTTCCCTTTTGTTTCTAGTGAAAAGTCTCTGGTCTTTTCTATCAGTGTGACTGTCTTAAAGGACTTTGCTTTTAAGTTTTGGTTCCTAGGCCTCTTTATTTCTGGTCTGTGATATTTTCATCTATAAGTTTTAGTCCAAATATGTGTCATTAAAAGTTTATTGCAAGCAAATATATTTAAGATTAACATATTACACAATATTTACAGCATATTCATAAACACCACACATAGCCCTATATTGTTAGTGTATCACAGATGAGCAAGAACAACAAGAAGATAAAAGTCATGTTTTCCTTAAAAATATCAGCATTATTCAAATATCTTTTTAAGCCCTGATACAAAACAATATCTGTGTGATTTCCAGATTTTTATATTTTATGCTGAACATTTAACTTAACATGAGCATTCAGGTCATATTTTGCTTGATTTTTTTTAGAATGAGCCTTGCAGTTTCCGCATGAATGGATGTTCTCATGAAACGTCATAAAATAGAGAAGAACTGTGTGGTTTAGTCTTGTCATATTTTGTATAATTCATGCACCTACTTGCTGTTGGGTATCTTATATTTAAGTTCTTTTTTAAACTCATCTTGACCTTATGTTGCCTATGCCAGCCTTCCCCAATCTGATATGGTGCTAGCAGTATTCTGAGAAGTGTATATCAACATATCTGAAGGGCATCAGATTAGAAATTACTGTTTATGCTGGCATATAAAGCACTTAAGGTTTCTGTTTCTGTTTCTCAGAATGCTTGTCTTCTGTAAGTTATTGAGTTATTTTATCTGGATCATTGATACATATTTTTTAAAATCTGCTTTGCATCTGAGCTGTCTTTCCATTGCATATTGAACACCTAACTCTTACATTACATAGTTGTCCTTGAGGACTCATTTTGAGGTTTCTTTCTTACTATTAGGTTACAGTTAGTGATATGGATGGCAACACCAGTTCAGACTTGATAGGGGAATTCATATGCAACGTCTCAAAGCTGTTGGAAGTGAGAGATCAAGTGGTGAGCAGCAGTCATTCTCCTTGTCTATTGCCCTCTGTTTCTTTCCTTTTAGGTGCACTGTTATGATTATGATAGTGATGGGTCACATGATTTAATAGGCAGTTTCGAAAGTACCCTGTCCCAGCTACAGAAGGCAGGTGACAGTTCTCCGGTGAGCTTTGAATTTTACATTATTTGATTCGTTTAATTTTTGTATTTTTTCCCCAAGAAGGATAATAAAATATTATTTTCATTCTCCCAATATCTTTGTGTGTTTATGGAGGAAAAAACAAGTTATATATGTTTTACAGCTATATTTTTCTTTCTTTTGAGCCTACCATGAAGATAACATTCTGATGCTTATGAATCAAAACTGATAGGCTTAGGAAGGCAGCTATATGGCTGAGTTGGTCTTAGCGGTAATATAAGTAAATGTTCTCTATTGAATGCAATTGTTCTGCTCCATGCTGGTTAATCTTCTGTTGAATTGAAAAATAGCATAATAATCGAGTAATTTATAATATAGATTTAATTTTCCAATGACTAACTTCTCAATAATTCTTAGTTTTCTGCTACACCATTTGGGAGTCCACTATTTAATTCTTTGTCTCTATTAAACTTCTCTCCCAAAGGATTCACAAACTGAGATGACAGCTGTAGAAATTCTCCATTGAAATTTAGTTTACATGCACATAATTTGTTATTTTTGACATATGTTTGCTTTCCAACAATTCAGTATTCTGTATCTCAGGAAAATTCTGTGTCAGATAAAAATTCTTTATTTTTCTTTTCCATTTAAATAAGAATATTGTAAAACAAAACACTGTGCTTCATAATGTACCTGTATTTTGGAACAGGAATTCACTGGTCAGGCAGATAGTTTAATTATAGATCCTAAATGATGAATGATAAAGTTGGAGGAATTTTTGAAGCCTTTATATCACAATACATATTTAAATTAATTCCTTTTTATTTAAATTGTTACAAGATGCACCTTTAGCATATTCTGTATAACTGGATCTCATTGTGCCTCACTAGTACAAAATTTAATTCTTTCAGAAGTGTCAAATTCAATATTCTGACTTCACTTTTGCTAGTTATTTCAGCTAGTTATTTAATGTCTTCATTAATAAGTATTAGTTATGCAGTGTGGAAAATCTGGGGGATTCAAGCTGATGCTGAATTACAATTTCCAGCAACCCATGGAAGCATGGCCACTTGTAAGCTGGCAGTTGTAACTTGGCACTTTCTGAAGGACTTAGGTTCCCCCATTCTTATGCTCATATAATGATTTTAGCATCTGTACTTTTCCACTGTCATAATGTTTGATACAAGTCAAGAAAGAATAATATAGTAATTCTTCCTGGTTATCTTTTTTTTCAAATTAATTTGGATTTACCAAAGGAATTATTCCTAATTCATCTTAAAGTGTTAGTCTTGATTACATTGATTAATAAGCTTGATTTTGTATGTATACTTTTCATATAGGTTGAATTTGAATGTATTCACCCTGAAAAAAAAAGAAAAAAGAAGAGTTACAAAAACTCTGGCATTATTAGATTGAAATCCTGCAAGGTATGAATAATTTCATTTAATGCAGTTGACTTTTCTGTCATTATAAGGTAAAAATAATAATGTTGCAATGGTTTTATTTTTCACAGATTGAAACAGAATATTCGTTCCTGGATTATATCATGGGTGGTTGCCAAATTAATTTCACTGTGAGTATCAACTCATGTATTTGATTTCTAGATTAAATGTAAGCTCCAGCATTTATATTTTTCTAAATAGTAATTTGCATGCTAACATTTGTTAAGATGCTTTTTAAAAAAATAAAGATAGAAATTACTATGATTTACTAAATTTGTTTTATATATTTAATAAAATTAAATTTACTTTTTTGTACTTTTTAATTATTCAATAATTAACCACAATTATTAAATACAATGAAGAATAGGTTTGACCTTTTATTGAAATTAGTAACTCATCTTAATTTGCCTTTGACATTTGAGAAGCCATTTTGGCAATATTCTTTAGTTGTAGCTGGGTTTTCCTGAAACCAAAGTTAATGAGTAAAAATCTTGTTTCTTATATTATCTAACATTTAATTTATATTTCTTATTCTTCTATCAGGTGGGGATAGATTTTACTGGCTCCAATGGAAATCCAAAGTCACCAGATTCTCTTCACTATATTAGTCCAAATGGGATAAATGAATATCTCAGTGCTATCTGGTGTGTGGGTGGTGTGGTCCAGGATTATGACACGTATGTTAAATTTTCCATCTTTAGCTTATTTACTTAATAAGGCCAAGAAAGATTCCAAAAGGTCCAATGTTATAAACTCTATTTCCTTTGAACTGGTAGTTTATTTCATGGAACTGGAAGTTGCTGCCAACATGTTTTGATACTAAAATTAATTCATTGTCTAGTGTGCCTTTGACATTTTTATTAGTTCTTTTTAAGTGGAAACTGTTAATCCACTGTCCCATAAAATAACAATGTTTGTTTAACATTCTATTATAAAAGTTATGAGTGAAGCATATTTAAAGAACTGCTATTACTTGTTAGATAAAGAATATTAGAACGCCATTCAGTTTAAAAGAGACTTGAACTCATAACGTAGCTTTCTGAACATTACCACTTTACAAAAGATCATGCTAATTACAGCTAGCTTTGGTCAAGTTAGAGTTAAATGTTACTTATTTTGTTCAACCTGCAGTTAAAATAAAAATATCTGAATACTTTTGTGTTTATTTGATTTGTTTTTCAGTGATAAGTTGTTTCCTGCCTTTGGATTTGGAGCTCAAGTTCCTCCAGATTGGCAGGTGGGCTTCTCACTTTAATCACCGTTACACATTTTTAGTTGCCTTTGATCCCATGTCTTAATATGTCTGTCTTTCCAGGTTTCCCATGAATTTGCATTGAACTTTAATCCTGCAAACCCTTATTGCCAAGGTAATCATTTATTTTTCTTATAAAAATAACAAATTTTATAAGAGAAAGAACAAAAAGATGCAAAGGATCTTTCATTAAAATTATAAGAGGAACATCGACAGTTTTGAGGACAATTGGTATTTGGCCATCATCATTACTGTAGCATATCTAAAGATCTGAATTTTAGAAATCTTTATTCACCATTTAAAAGAGTGTAAATAGTATTATGATTTCAGTTTATAATGAACTTTACTATAACATTCAGTTTGGGCTTAAACATTAGTGTAAATGGTGGATCAAAAATTAGTTTATAAGAAATAAGACAGGAGCTTGCACTGCTTAGGGTGGAAGTCACAAACAGCTCCAGTTTATTATACTCCTTAGCCAAGAAATAGTTTGTTTTTAACTCATACCTAACTTTTTTTCATTCTTTATGAAAAAATGAAATAAAAAATTACATTTGAATTTTATTAAATAACTTAATACTGGATGTATGTGGTATATGTATTGATTTCAGTCTAACCATTCTTAATGCAATAACTTTTACCCAAAAACAAAATCTTTCAAATTTTCTGGAATTCTTTATGAGGCAAAATAAACTTGATGTTTGTTTATATCCCTCCTTTATTATTTTTGCAAATAACTCAAGGTGGCAAACACATCCAACACACCTTTCTCCTCCCACAACAACTCTGTGAGGTGGGTTGGACTAAGAGAGAGTGATTGGTCCAAAGTCACTCAGCTTCCCTGAAGCTTTTATTGAAATTTTTGAAGTATTATTGAAGCTAATTTTTATGATGGTCAATACAACTGCTTTTTTGTGTTGCTCTTTTGCAACACAAATATCTTGTTTACTTTAATCTTATCCAATCTAATCGTTGGAGGCCTTTTCTAAATCACTTTGCCATCTGAAGTATGACTGGTATCTGTGAAAGAATCCTTTTTATTATATGGCAAGAGGCTGACATTTCCTCTCAGAGCATCTTAAGTTCCTTGATATCTCACTTTTTGGGATTTTTGGAAGTCAACTTTTTTTTAATGATGTTGTCATAAACAAAAGTATAAAGGCCATTCTGTTAACAGTTTCATCATAAAGAAGGATAAAATATCTAGAAATAAAATGAAAACTATCTGAAGTCTGTTAAACTATATACTTTCGATTGGAGAATTTTTTTAAAATTACCTAAAAACTTTAGATAAGAACTTAATTTTTAATTTTGAATGGCGTGTTTTTAGTAACATTCCTCTAGGCAAGATAGCCACCACAACCTCATAGTACAGTATACTATTGTTAATATTTTTCTTACCTTCACTTTCCTCTTAAAAGATTAAAATTTGGTATTTTTACCATCATGCTAATCCGGGTGAGTGAAATGAGAATACAGATAGTCCTCAGGTTGTAACCATTCAAACTTAAGATGGCACTGAATGAGGCTGACTTATGACATGTTCTTGGAGTTCTGACTGTTCCAGTTTCCCCGCGGTCATATGATTGCGATCGGGTACCTGTCTCTTGATTACATCACAGGGAGCTATGGCCGTGTGATTACAATTTTTGATGTTCCCTGCCGCCTTCCCACAAGCAACATCATTGGGAAGCTGACAGGAAATCAGAAATTGCGATCATGTAAAGTCCTGGTTTAACTACACAGGCTTCATTTAATGACTGCAACCAGGACTGCCAAAATTGTCTTTCTTAAGCAACACGGTCACATGATGTCATGCATTGCTTAATGCAGCGTCTCCCAACCTTTTCTATATCCTGCACCCATAGAACGTTCCTGATATATTCTCGCACCCCTTATAAAAATTCAAAATAAGGGCAACAAATTATGCATATACACTATAATTTGAAAAACCCAAGTTTTCGCACCCCCTGGAATACCGTCTCACACACCCAAGGGGTGCAAACACCCCCAGTTGGGAACCCCTGCTTTAGTGATAGGAATTCCCAGTCCCAATTGCTTTATAACTCAAGGACTACTTACAAGTAAATAACCAAACTGATTCAAGTAGACTGCTATCCCCATTTCTTTATCTGTACGTTATTCCTAGGTGCTCTTCATATTGAAACATTTGAAAGATGCATATAATACTTTATCCAAAGTTTTTAATTAATTCTGCTGTTTCTTTGTTTTAGGAATCCAAGGAATTATAGATGCCTACCGACAGGCCTTGCCTCAGATTCGTCTCTATGGTCCAACAAACTTTTCTCCAATTATAAATCACGTTGCTAGATTTGCTGCTCATTCAGCTCAAGAAAAGACTGCTTCTGTGAGTTGGCTTGATGCTGTTTTGTTTTTGTTTTTTCATTTAATCTAGGCGACTCAAATTCAAGTTAATCACAAGTGCTTCAAAAGGATCACATTGTTTGAGGGCCACCACACCAAAAATATTTCATTCTTTGATACAGAAGTTACTTGCATGTAATAATTATGTTTTAATCCTTAATCTTCTGTATGGCCATCCAGATGATGATGAATTGCAACTTTCACAACATTAAAAGCCTTCAGACTGTCCAGAGAAGACAGATCATTTGAAGAGAAGCTTCAGTTTCCAAAGAAGTCACATCTGTTCTTCCTCCACAGCCTCTGATTAAACATATATGCCTTTTGCTCCTATCCTTGGCAGAAATCTCAGCCAGTTATTACAGCTCACTTCCTGAAAAGGATTTTCTCAACTCTCCTCTAGTAGGAACAACTGCTCACCTACCTGCCTCTTCCACAAAAATCTTCCTAACTCTTATTTTTTCCTATCCATTTCTGCACTTCTTCTGCAAGGTTATATATGAACCCTTATGCACTAATTGAGTGCCAATGCCAAGCAGCTCAGCTCAGTCTCCATTTGCCTTTTCACCATTCTTGCTCTTCAGGCCTGAGGAAGACAGATCCAGAGAGAAGAAAACAGGGTGATATCTGTCTGCATTCAGGATCCATGTCCATTTGTCTCCAATGACCTCCAAGGTCCCTTCCAACTTTTTAGTATTATTATTATTATTATTATTATTATTATTATTATTATTATTATTATTATTATTATGGCTTGTGAACAAGGCACTGGAAGCAAGTGAGTGAATGCATGAAGGCAGATTGTTCAAGGCAAAGTAGGATGAATGGGTGAACCATAGGTTGGCTGCAGAAAACGTGATTGTATCTGTTTTTTGGGTCATGAGTTTGAGACCTCCGAGACTCCCTTTCCTCTGTTTTAGAAAAAAAAATCCCTAAAATAGGAACTACTACTGAATATCTTAATGTACAAATTAATGTACAACTCGCAGGCATAGGCAGTTCTTTGAGTGTTTTCTAAAATAAATTATACAAAGCAAAACCTGAAAATAACTCTTTGAGATCAGAGCCGATATTTAAAAATAATTGCATTGTTCTTTTCAATCCATTTTAGTACTGTATATATGCTTTATGAGGTTATCATATCCATATTGTATTGCATTTCAGTCACTTTTCAACACGGCATACTTGTTATATTTATTTAATTTTTATTGTTTCATCTATTTTTTTGCAGCAATACTATGTTTTACTGATAATCACAGATGGGGAGATAACTGATCTGGACCAAACTAGGCAAGCCATTGTAAATGCCTCCAAGCTGCCTATGTCCATCATTATTATTGGTGTTGGCAGTGCTGAGTTCAAAGCCATGGAATTTTTAGATGGGGATGATGGTGTCCTGAAATCATTGGCAGGGGAGCCAGTTGCACGAGATATTGTCCAGTTTGTGCCTTTTAGACAGTTCCAAAATGTAAGTTCCAAATTTATTTATTTATTACATGTTCTTTTATGCTGCTTCAACCATTTTGCTTTCAGGGTGTTGATATAGCAGTAACTAAAGAATATGACCCTTAGAGGTTAAATTGATCCATTAGTAAATTATTAAAGTCTGCAGTAAATTAAAATTGGAAGCCCCCCATTTATCTGGAAGGTCACAAGTTTCTCCACTCCAGTTACAAACAACTATGTTGATTGTGAATCAACATAAATAATTGTGTGAGACATTTTATATCAAGAAATATAGGCTTAACTTGGTATGTTTTAATAGGTTAATTTGAACGTAGTCTGGATAGTATCAACATCTGGAGCTCTGATCTGATGTAATTGCTCAGAGATCTAGAAGTTATTGAATTTTTTTTTAACACCCGATACTTTTTTTTAGAGGCAGAAGCTTGTAACAGATTTAATTCTGCCCATTTCTTACCCATATTTAACAGCATAAATTTGGATCAGAAATTTGGACTTCTCATCTGTATTGATTATTCTATTTCACTATAGGTTAGTGTCTAGTTAGATAAAACGTTGCATGTATTCCAGTGTTGTTCAGATTTAATTTTGAATTCTGCTTAAACTCTGTCTTTTAAGTCTTTGGATTAAAAAACAACTTAACATGCTCCACATTCAAAAGGGTGTGACAAAATGTATGGGAGGCAAGATATATTCTTTTTGTGCTTTCTTAACCAATTATTTTAAGAAATATAAAAATCTTCATATGCTGGTATGGTAAAATGTAAAAGATATTTGAGGCAAACTGTAGTTTTGGAAATGCATAATTAATCTATTTTTTAACTGAAATGACTCAGTTTTATTAATTCTGGGTAGCAGTATCAAAACTGGGCATTTCTCCATTGCTTATTCTTGTATGGTATTTCCTGTTTTTATCTACTGTATTTTTTCTGTTAAGTGTCTTTTTATATTGTGGAACATAATATGGAAAATAATATGTTTTTATATCTGTGTAACATTCTTGTCTTTACATAATACATTTTCTTTTTCATAGGCTCCTCGGGAAGCCCTTTCCCAGGCAGTATTGGCTGAAATCCCTAGACAACTAGTCTCCTACTTCAAGAAAACTGGCCTGACTCCTGTAAAATTGCCTTCACAAAAGCAACCATAAAGCAGAGAATATTTTTATTGCTTAAATATACAGTCAGGAAAATAATGCTGCAGACAGAAGGTTTTTTTTTAATAAAAGCATTTATCTTCTGGCATCCAGTAACACTGCACTCAAAAACATTTCTGTGGTTCTGCATATAATGCTCATGTTCTATGCAGAAAATGTATAGGATCTGTACATGTATAGGAAATATATAGGAACTCTCATGCCTATTAAGAATCTAGTGGCTATCTCAAATTGTAGGATTTGGCTATCAGTTTGTATTCTGTATATCTGCATACACTTTGTACAGCATGGAATCAAATTGAAGAAACTTGGGTTTAGAACAAGATTAAAGCTTTACGGTATATTTTTTCTGTTAAAATTATATAACTTGGATAGATCTTAGCAGTGGTTTTGGAAAGGTGATGATACTTAACTAGGTTACTAAATGGTTGATGGTCCCTGTGATCATGCAGAAGTTGTAACCTCAAAACTATATTATTTTTTAGCACAAGCCTATATTTTATGCAAGATAATCTGATTACAAGAACTTCACATATGTTGCATATATCAGAAATTCACTTTAAAAATAGTTGACATGCATGATTTCTTTCTCTAATTTAGAATACTATGAACATCTAGCTGCTGTGAACTTTTTCACTGATACAGAAATATGTGTGTGTGTATAATACACACTATATAATATAATATATAATGATAAATGCTATATTGTATATATACATATATACATCATTTATTATATATTCCTAGACAATTTCTCATCTGTAGAAAGACAAATCTTCTTGCACTGTTATAGCATTGCCTTAATTTTTGTGGGTCTTTATGAAATGACAAATATTAAAACTATTTTCTTTATAAAGGAATTGTACTATACATTACCAAAGCTGAATACAAATCATTGTTTAATGTTTTAAATAATGCTGTTTACATTCAGACATGTTTCTTAAGGGCATTTTCTTATATTTCAAATTATGTTTTAAAGTATATTTCATTCATGTATTTCACTGATACTAGTAGAGAAGTGACAAGTAAGAATTTGAACCCTAACTCCAACCCTAAGTTGCAGGAACCTTAGATGCTTTCAGCTACAGCAATACTAGTTTACATTAAATACTTTCAGTTATAGTTTTGGAAAGTTCATTTCAAATTTTCTATAACTTTGGAGTATGAAAGCTTTTTAAAAGAAAGTGCAAATCTTATTGATCTAAAGGAAAATGTGTTTGAATAAATTTAACAATAATATCAAATATTATTTATAAATCCAAATATAAGGAAATTAAGTCTGTGCTTAGATAATGAAATAATTTGTCTAATGCTGAATTTGCAGTTTGATCCAAGTAGAGCTGCTTTGTTAATGAATGCATCAAACAAAGATATTTTAACTAGAGGTAGTTCTTGATTTACAACCATTTGTTTAGCCACTATTCAAAGTTATAACAGCAATGAAAAAGTGACTTATGAATGATCCTTGCACTTAGGGCCATTGCAGCATCTCCATTGTCACATGATCAAAATTTGGGTGTTTGGCATTTGTGATGCATTTACAATAGTTAGTGTCCTGGAATCATGTGATCACTTTCTCATCTGGCTTCGAACAAGCAGAGTAAATGGAGGAAGCTGGATTCGTTTAACAATTGCATGATTCACTTAACAGCAGCAGTGATTCACTCAACAACTGTGTCAGTAAAGGTGATAATATTAGGTGCAACTCAGTTAATAACCACCTTGCTTAGCAGGGGAAATTCTAGCCCCAATTGTGGTCATGAAGACTACTGGTATAATCACATTATACTTATCATATTACATCTCAGTTGAAATTAACTCTATAGTAATAATATTGTGTCCGTTTTCAATCCTTGAGAAAAATTGCTTTTGCTGTATTTTTTAGACAGATTTAGACTTGTTCTCTATCATGATAGAATGTAGGATACACATAACAGATTTAAATTTTAGGGAACCACTCTGAAGAAATTACATCCTTTCTGCTTTTGAAAGTTTTACGATTTCTCATTCAATAGGAATTTGGATTCAATTTCCAGGGCCTACCCTATACTCATACCAGGATGATAACAGTTGATTTCTAAGATGGTAAAATAAATAATACAAACTTAGACTGTAGTTGAAAAGCACTCAGCAACTTTAATACTTATTTGTGTTAACATATTTCTCAGAAATAGAATATAGTTCTTTTATATTTGGAGGAATATTAGAAGGAATTTGTACCTTTTATATTTTTTGATTTTGCCTTTATTACTTTTATAAATATCTCAAAACAGAGAACATATACAATACTCCTTTCTATTTTCCTCATAACAGCAATCCTGTAAGGTGAGTTGGGCTAAGAGAGAGTGCCTGGCACAAAATCATGCAGCTGGATTTCGTGCCTAAGGCCGAACTAGAATTCACAGTCACCTGGTTTCTAGGCCAGCACTTTAACCACTATTCCAAACTGTTTAAAATTTTTAAACCACATTTTTAAAAGGTATCTCCAGCCTTTTTGAAAATTGCCTGTTTGGACAATCTTCTATTGCACTGTTTGATTAAATGTTTAATGGAAATAATGTTTCTAATGTAAGAATGCCATTCTGTATTAAATCTCCGTATAAATTTTAAGCCTCTTATTTGAATCAAACTTCTCGGATGTGCCTGAAAACAGTTTTCAGTGAATTACATGGGGAACTTGGGGAGATGCCTAATATAGACATAATCGATAGGAAAGCATGTATATTTGAGCATTAGTATAAATGAATCTTGAATGCTCTTTGAATCTTTAACTAACATAGCCAAAGGCCATACTGATGTCAAATTCTGGACGTTGGAATCCCAACATGTGCCAGGCTAAAGAATCTGATCTGACTGAGAAATTTGATGTTGTGAGCCATTTTCAAGCCTTCAAGACAACTTTCAGTGTTTTTCCAGGACATTTTGTCACCTACTGTAAAGCCCAAGATTCTTCAGTTTACACACACACAAACTAACAGATCATCTTACTTCCACAAAGGTAACAGTAGAATCCTTCGTCAGTGGAGTGGGCCAGGGAGGCTGTGGTGCTCACACTTTTTTGCTTAATATGTCTAAGATCAAGCTGGTCATTTATGCCTGAAGTGAGAACTAGATGACCCATTTAGTTGTTTCCTTGGCTGCCAATGATATTCTCAGGCGCCTTCTCTAATCCCAAAGTTCAAAAGTCTCGATATTTCTGCCTCAGTTATTCAACTTTCACTTCCAGAGAGTGCACAGAGAAAAAAAATATTGCCTGCATAATTTGTAGATAAACACATTTTGGCATCTGTTTTTTCTAAAGTATTAATTGATAATCTACCTACAGCTTATTTTTTAGCTGCTGATTCTTTAACATTAATCCTAAAAGGCAGAAGCTGTCTTAACCCTTCAGTATCTTCCTTTTTTAAAAAAAATTGTGTTATTTTATTCATGGTTAAAATATAAACTCCCAAAAAGGGGAAAAAATCAAAAGCAAAGTAAAGCTAACAAGTCATTAAAAAGTGCATTTTTAAAAACCACACATAGATTCCCCCCCCCAGATGAATAGTGCTAAATACATTTCAAGAATAGTGCCCCCTTTTGCTACAGGCCCATGATTTATGAACTTCTACAACTGTTTACCCAACCAATTTGACCTGCCATCAACTGTATAAGAAAAAATAGTTAACAGGTAAAGCCAACAGCAAAGTTAAACTTAGAAGTTTACTGTTAACAATCTGTTATTGTATGTGTCTTGTAGAAAGTTCACTATGGCTTCTGATCTACCATAAACTATCGCAATCATTACCTCTGATCTGTTCAGGATCAAATATCCCCGACTGATTCTTAATGATAAAAAATTTTCTTAAAATTTTTACTGGGATCTTTCCCAACAATTGCATCTTATTCCCCAAAGTCATAAATCTCTTGTAAATATCTCTGCAGCATTTGTTTGTTCAAAGAATCTTGTTATAATTTGAAACTCAGTGTGTCTTGACAATTGTTTTCTAATTGGATATAAATCCATTCCCAAATCTCCATCAGTCTTCTTAAGAAAGTTCTTAAGAGTTTTTACAGCAAAATGTAAACAGTTTCTCTCAATAGATGTACTATAACAGAATGACTTCAGAAAAAATTGAGATATTTCCCTTGGTAAAAAGTGAATAGAAAAAAAGGGAAAGTTCCCATTACAGTTTAAAAGAAATAAGACCAGAGCTTTTAAAAATGTAGAATACAAAATCCTTGCAGTAAAAATCTGATATAAATGTAAATCAGATCAAATCACATTCACTACCTAGAGGAGAGTCCTCTTGCTATCAATTTCCATACAATGAAAGCAAAAGGTGATTCACAAATCCAAAATAAAGCAGTAAAAAGATGCATAAAATACACATTAAAATTCAGCAAGAGGTTAGAATAAATCAGCATTCAACCAGTTGATTAACAATTGAAAATGAAAGTTAAAAAGAAACAGTAAACTTCAAAAATGTGCAGTTAAAACTGAGGTGTGCTTTTAAAAAAAGCAAAGCTGAAAGGAAAAGATGGAGACCCAAGCCCTTGGGATATTTCTATCAAGAATTGCAATCATGGAGATTCTTCTTCCCAGGTAGATGCATGGTAATCTGAGGATCTTCTTAGGTCATTCCTAGTTGTTCCTATTCAAATCTGGGAACCATGCTTTGGCAGCAAAATCAGTTGTTTGTCGCAGGAAGAAAAAAATGCCCCACCGCTCAGCATGCCATTTTTGGAGGAACTATATCTTCATTCTAAAGTCTAGTTGCTGTACCTGTTTTTATGAGTTTGGCCTCCTTTATATTTGGTCCCATTTCTTGACTGTACTTCTTAACTTTAATCGCTAGAGCTTGCAGATCATTTACATTTTGGCTATCAACAATATCATAAGCATAATGCAGGCTACTGATGTACACTTTTCTCCAATCCATCCCTCAATATTTATTTAGCATATAAGTTAAACAAATAAAGGAAGGGCATACAGCCTTATGTTCATGTGGTTTTCTTGTAAATACTGTAGTGGTTTACTATTGCCTTTTTCTGTACAATATGATGCCTTCCACTTCCAGCAATTCCCTGTATTACTGCTGCCCATTATAAGTGTCTGCTTGCTTTAGCTGGGCAGTTGGGTAGCCTTAATGCCTTGGATGAACTTGCTGGGATAATGTATTCTTGGCACACACTGCAGACATTCTTCGCTTATTCCTCCCAGAACATTCTTACCCCTACAACAATAAGGCAGCAAAGCAGCACTTGCTGGGGGAAATAGAAATAGTGACTAATAAGAATTGCAAGTGGATACACCTATAACACATTGTATCTATCAAGAAGGATCTGACTTGTATCTTAGTAGTCCTACAAACCAAAATTGGTTTACTCTGTATCAATTAAGTACTGTATAAGCATTTTACTGCCCTCTGGTGATTCTCAATTGAAAGGTTTATACGGTATGAAATACAATTTACTAAGGGGTGTTCCAAAAGGTGATAGACCTATAGCATTACATTCAAATTAGTCATTCAGATGTTGATTATTGTTGTGTGCTTTTGATATGACGCATGTAGCTGTTCTTTTGGCATAATGCTCTATGGTGATTTGGGGAGTGGTTGGAATGTAGTTACATAGCATATTTCTGCTATAAAGTCTCCGTTAGTTGTTTTACCTGTCTCCAGTAAGCCTAGGAGCTATTAAACTCACTGGATTTTCCAATCAAGTGTGATGACTTTGGCATAATATTTGGTTATTGGTTGCAATGACATTTGCAGGAATTGGGGGTGGGAGGAGACAAAATGTCAATAGGGCAGTCGTGGTCCCATGCCTTTTGTGTGTGTGTGTGTGTGTGTATATATATATATATATATATATATATATATATATATATATATATATATATATATATATATATATATATATATAAATGTTATATGTGTGTACAAGAAATGTGGCTTCAATTGTGCAGCTCTAATCACTACCTTGTTTTTTTAGAAAAGAATTGCTCAAATACTTTCATAAATAGCAAGTGATTCCTTCAAATAATTTTCAAAATATGTTCACAAGTGTCCAGAAGACTTTTTTTTCACTCCTTCAAATGTTTTAAGTTCCAATAAAGAGTTGAACTAGATGACCTCCAAGGTCACTTCCAACTTTATTATTATTATTATCATTCATCGCACAGTCAGCCAGATGTTCAGCCTGGATTTGGCACTTTGTCTACCTATCGAGTCCTTACCCAGGACCTGGGATAGGCAGATGTGGATGTTTGATGGTATTACAGGTATCGTCGCAGGATGGAAGCAGTTCCTAATAAGGCCGCCTTTTGCAATTGACTAATAGCAAATTTGTCAATGCCAATGGTGTTCAAGTGGTGCTCCAGTTGTTTTGGGATTGCGCCCAAGGAGCCTATGACTATTGGTACTACCCTTGCTTGCTTTTGCCACAGTCTTTCTATTTCTATCTGTAGGTCTTTGTATTTTGTTATCTTCTCCAGTTCTTTCTCTTCTATTCTGCTATCTCCAGGCACTGCCACGTCCACTATCCAGACTTTTTTGTCTTTCTTATCGACAATTGTTAAGTCTGGGGTGTTATGTTGCAGGTGCTTGTCTGTTTGAATTCTGAAGTCCCAGAGCAGTTTAATTTTATCATTTTCTATGACTTTCTCTATTTTATGATCCCACCAGTTTTTGCTTACAGGCAAATGATATTTTTTGCAGATCTTCCAATGCACCATTGTTGCTACTTTGTCATGCCGCTGCTTGTAATCAGTCTGTGCAATCTTCTTGCAACAGCTTACCAAGTGGTCCACTGTTTCTTCAGCTTCTTTGCATAGGCGGCACTTACTGTCTGTTGCTGTCTTCTCAATTTTGACTTTGTATGCATTTGTCCTTAAGGCTTGGTCTTGTGCAGCCAGAATTAGTCCCTCGGTCTCTTTCTTCAATTTTCCTGCTCTTAGCCATTGCCAGGTTTTATTATTATCTGCTTTCCCAGCTATTTTTTTCATGTATTGGCCATGTAGTGCTTTGTCTTCCCATGCCTCTATTCTGTTCTTCATTTGGTCTTTCTTGTAGGCCAGTTTGGTCTCTCCAGTAGTTAGTAAGCCTTCCTGATATACTAATTTCAGTGCATCTTCATCATTGTTCTTCAGATATTCTTCCAAAGCCATTTTTTCTTCTTCAACCATCTGATGTACTTGTAGCATTCCACGCCCACCTATTTGCCTTGGTAGATAAAGTCTATCAATGTCACTGCGTGGATGAAGGGCGTGATTCATTGTCATTATTTTTCTGGTCTGCCTATCCATTGCTTTTAGTTCTGCTTGAGTCCAGTCCACTATTCCAGCTGTGTACCTAATGACTGGGATTGCCCAGGTGTTGATTGCCTTTATGGTATTTCCTCCATTGAGTTTGGATTTTAAGATCTTCTTCACTCTCTTGATGTATTCACCTCTAATCTTTTTCTTGACTTCAGTGTGCTTGATGTTGTCAGCTTGAAGGATACCCAAGTATTTGTAGTATCTTCCTCATCCAGACTCTTAATGTTATTTTCGTGGGGCATCTTGATTCCTTCAGTTTTCACTATTTTTCCTTGTTTGATAGTAAGTGTGGCACATTTGTCCAAGCCAAACTCCATTACAATATCTTGGCTATATATACGGACAGTGTTGAGCAGCGATTCTATTTCAGATGATGTTTTTCCATACAGCTTCAGATCATCCATGTAAAGGAGGTGGGATAGTCTGGCAGATGTTTTTGATGTTTGATAGCCATGTCCTGAGTTATTCAGTATTGTTGACAGAGGAAACAGTGCAATAACAAATAGTAATGGTGATAATGAATCTCCTTGAAATATTCCTCTCTTGATATTAACCTCTCCCAGCCTCTCACCATTGATCTGCAACTGTGTCTTCCATTGTGCCATCGATCTTTGCACAAATTTTCTGATGTTTCTACTGACTCCTGTTATTTCTAGGCACTTGATTATCCAATCATGTGGCAGAGAGTCAAATGCCTTTTTGTAGTCAATCCATGCCACATTCAGGTTGGTCTTCCTTCTCTTGCAGTTTTCCAAGATCATTTTGTCTATTAGGAGTTGATCTTTTGTTCCTCTGCTATTGGGGCGGTTTCCTTTCTGCTCAGGTGGAAAGAGATTGTTTTCAACTAGATGCTGTTGTACTGCATCAGCTACCACACCAGTTAGTAATTTGAATGTTGTTGGTAAGCAGGTAATTGGCCTGTAGTTACCTGGTGTTGCCCCTTTTGCTGGATTTTTCATTATTAGGTAGGTTTTCCCAGTTGTTAGCCACTTTTCAATTTCTCCTCCTTGTAGTATATTGTTGAACTGCTTGGCAATGAGTGGGTGTATAACAGTTAGATGTTTCAACCAAAACCCATGCAGTTCATCTTCACCTGGTGCTGACCAATTTTTGATTTTCTTTGCTCTTTTTTCTACCATTTTTGTTGTTACTATTATTATTATTATTATTATTATTATTATTATTATTATTTACTTTTGAAACAGCTAAATAGACCCTCCTATGGGCATAGCTGCCTTAACCCTTTGAGGTGGAATTCTTCGCTCCTATTAACAAACCTTACAGTATCTCTTATGAATATTTTGCACAACTGTTGTAGAGTACCTTCTTCTCTGTACTGTGCATGATATTAATTTCAGTGTAAAGGCTGCACATCTTTAACTGACTGTATAGTTTTCATTAAAAAAAACAATATTTTTTAAAAATAAAACTGATTATAGCATCCATTAATTCTCTATAATTTAATGTATACTGTCATGTACAGCTTCTTTTTAAATTATTATACACTCCAGCACTTAAAAAATTCCTGAATTCTTGAAATGTGAAAGAAGCATTATATCCTACTTGATATTCCACTGGTTCCATTATTTTTCTAGCCAATTCTATACCTTTTTTTTTTTAACCTGAACACTAGGAATAAGCAACTGTCCAGTACCTTCCTCTGAGTAGCCCAAATCTCATGAGATTGGAATAGTCATGCAAAGTTTCCTCATTCTCACAAGAATTTGGTCCTGTAGATTTGTTTAGCTTAACTTGGAATTCTGTGAATTTCATTGTAAGACTTGATGGAAACTGGCTTTTTTAAAATTAATATTTTTTGTAAGAATGCTTCCTGATTCCCAAGTATAAACAAAAGGATTTTGGGTAATGAAACATCTGCAAGACAACTATCAAGCTCAAAGAGCACCAAGGAATCATAAGCAAACAGAATTCTCAAAAAATGAAAAAAAAAACTATGAGAAATGTGAGCTGCTATTTTGGAAAGTGTCTCCTCCTGCTCAGAAAAATGACAAGGTATGTCTGAGAGAGTAGAGATGTAATTTGTCCAGCCAGGCAGCCAGACTGCTCATGATTATTCTCAACATAAGATTGATAAAACATTATTTCCCCTTGTGATACCTTCCAAATGTTTTGGGATGACGCTTCTCAGAATTCCCAGGCTATGTGCTGGATGATTGTTCTGGGACCCGTCCTAACACAGCTGGAGGATGCTAGGACGAGAAAGGATGATCCAGTTCTATGTTCCACTCCTGCTTATGAATGCAACCAATTATAAAAAATGTTTGTTGATAACTAGGTAAAAAGTCACTACAACTAACACATATATTACAAGGTGCCTTTTTTTCCCCAAAGGACCAAGCATATTATTACTTTTTTATTTTAATGCCAGAATCTGTACCCGTTTTTTTGGCTGGTAATCAACTGCATTTATTAAGAACTGGGCTTATCTTAAAGCAATCTTCCTGATTTGGGTGGTGGTGGTGTGTGCAGACATTTAGTTACCTGTCAGTGTGGCCCAGAGCTACTATTATTGGACAATGTGTGGCTTGCGGGTGGGGTCTGATCAGTCAAACCTGCTTGGCAAGTCCCCAGGCCTGACTCACTAAAGAGACAGGTGGAGCCCTGCTCTGGCAGCGGTGGTCACACAGAGGCCATCAGTCCTGCACAGAGCCAAGCCCTCGCAGCACCATGGCTCTGAGTGTCAGCATCAAGAGGGTCTTCCAGCTGCCAGGGACTGGGGAGAGGCAGGTGCACATCAGCTTTCGAGGTGCGGAGGACAGGGAATGGGGGAAGTCTGGGGTGGGTGGAAGGAGTTGCACACGGGGGTTTTGGGAAGAGGGAAGACATAATACA
This sequence comes from Crotalus tigris, assembly GCF_016545835.1. Classification (NCBI taxonomy): domain Eukaryota; kingdom Metazoa; phylum Chordata; class Lepidosauria; order Squamata; family Viperidae; genus Crotalus; species Crotalus tigris. The sequence continues at coordinate 1,149,291 of NW_024099112.1, forward strand.
ATGGCTTAAGATTATGTCCTAGAGAAAGCTAGAATATAGCTCCGTAATATAATTGTTTCCTAATGATAGAGAGTTTGTGGGACTTGTATACAACATGGAAAAATACATAAACCTGCCAGTTATTCTTTATGTGAACATCTGTCCTTCCTTTTAGGAAAATGCACACAATTATGTTTGTACTGCCACAAGCAGAACATATTTAGGAGTAGCTGCTTAAATCAACAATAACAACGAAATCTTACAGTTGTTTAAAGAGGAACGTTTATTAAAATTTAAAGTTTTGAAAACTGTAAGAATACACTTTGTCAGAATACCATTCTATAAAAGGCATGCTATATATTCAACATGATTGGAGGGAGGAAGCATTAGTAAAAGGAAATGCCAAAGAAAAATTAAATTTAAATGAAAAAGAATAACAGATAATTAAGGGGGGGAAATCTAAAATCAATTCCTGGATAAACTTTATGGGAGAATTTGAAAACCTTCAAACACATTTCTGTCATTTTGGTTGATTCTATTAAAGGCATCACCTCCACTATAGATTTTGATCTTTAAGGAACAGAATCTTCTCTCCTTAAGTTCCTTTGGTTAGTCAATATATATATCATCTATCTCTTTCAATATCTATCTATTATCTATCTACCTGAAATTTGGAACTTTATCTTAAATTTCACAACTATCTGAAGTTCTGGAAGCAAACTCCAGAACATGGAATATATATTAAGACTGGGCACAATCATTTGTGTGGGAGTAGGTTCAGTTAAATTCAAATTTGTTTATTTCTGAATAGATTTGTATAGAATTCTATTTCTAAGGACTTAAACTGACAGCATTTGACATGAGAGAAAAGAATAAACAATTTTCAAAACAGTATTGGAATTCTGAATTTAATGTAAATAGGTATTTTCTACAAGAAAAAATAAATATAAATATATAAGGTACAATAATCTTAAAGGTTTCTTTAACCTATTTAGATATTTCATATTTTTAACCCCAGGTTCTGATCAATATTTTGCAACTCTAGATTATATACTACACAAACAATTTGCTTTTCAATGGAAATGTCTAATAGCCATTTTGTCAGTAGTTATTTCCTCCTTTTTCAGTTAATCCTCCATTGATGGTGAGTCAGTAACTGATAATGGTCTGGTGTTCGACTGCACTGGCATATTTACTAGAATAAATATTGAGTAAATATTCTCAATTTTAGCAGCTTTAGTATATCTGGACTTCAACTCCCAGATTCCCCCAATCATCCATGCTGACTAAAGAATTCTGACAGCTGAGGTCAGAATTGTCAAGGTTTAGAAACACTGATCTAGAAAATGCTGTAAGTGACTGGTGTGGAATGGCAATTGTCTCCATAATTTTTTGTTCTGCTTCCGTAACCTATAAAACCTCTCAGAAGCCAAATATACATGCATGTTGTTCCCACTGTAGAACTATGCATTTTGAGGTGTCAGATTGCATGAAAACTTGAGAAACATGCAAAAGTTACTACCAAAACTGGTTTAATATAAATTAGGAGTAAACTATTAAATATCCAACTGAAAAATAATATTAGCTATACTTAATGTAATATAAATAGTGTAAAATGAACTTAATGTATATGTTGTCTTGACCAGCCATTACTTGTTTTAGAATGTGACCTTAAGCATACTTCATCCTGAAAAGTTATGCAGCCCTAGTTTATATCAAGCATACAGTCACTTATCTCATCTCTCAATGCATCATTTCTCTCTCCATTTTGTTTTTTCCTCTTACGTTCCTAAGATAATGAATTGGAAAAGATGAGACTTTTGTTGATTTCTGTATGTGTATTTTGAACACAACAGATATTGCACAGAGGCACGTTCTATTTTCTGCAATGTGGTATAATAGTTTAATTTCCCCAAACCTGAATTCCTTCATGAACATTTTGTTTGAGAGCTACACTATAACAAATTGGAGGCACCAAACTGGGTAAATGAGAGCTAAGTTTATGTCAGGAAAATTCACTTTCAAATGCTCATTGTCCACAATGTTTGCAATATATCTGTAGATGATTTTTCACTGCTCAAATGAATCTCTCTCATGCTGCTGTTTGGTGGATAAAAGAGAAAAAGCATACATATTATTTTGGAGTCTATAAATAAAGGCAATGGAATGAAAGAAAGAAAAAATACTACAATCTTCAGATAAGTAGTTGTCATCGAGTGGTGGTAGAAATTACGTAAAATCCATACATGAGGGCATCTGTATTTCTCTGTTCTGAGAGCTTAAAGAAAGGTAGAACATATATATTATTCTGATAGATTCTATATATCCCTTCCTGCAATGATTGAACATGAAGACCTGGATAGCTCCTAAAGCCAACACACTGCACTGTGCAATCTCCAAAGTGCATTTGAGTCCCGTTGGATAACATCTGGCTATAAAAAAAATCCAGATTTTTGAATATGGCTTTCTTTTCTGGTACGCTCCTTCAAAGAAAATTCATACCCAGGGTTTCATATGTTTGACAAAGTTTGTATTCCTCCCCTCCAAGGATTTACCCAGAAAACAAAGAAGATACGCTGTGGCCAGGAAGCAATCTTTGGAGAGGTAAGGAAGTATCACACTCAACAGGAAGACTTAATTTTGAATCATAGTAAGTTCATTGGTGTGCGTGGGAAGAGTATCTTTGCATTACACTGCCCAGGTTTCTCCAGAGTAGGAAGTACTACAATCTGGTGAAAGCAGGGTTGTATTATTAACTGAAAAATCAAAAACTGTTGAAAAAGAGTTTGTTAAACTATGTTCTTGCATAATTTCTCAATTATTGTAAGTCAGTATAGTTCAAAGACCATGCTATAGCTTCAGTGAATCTGAAGTACACCAGATTGGGAAAAGTAGTGATCACTGAATACAGATAAATACTACAAACCACGTCTCATTGTGGGCGAATACAGCTTATGATCTTGCAACTTGCTGTTGAATTACAAATCTCAAAAACTCTTGGCAGCATGATGATGGTGGGGGTTGATGGGTGTTCCATCAGCATCTGGAAAACCTAAATATCCACAATCCAATGTGAGGTTGCCTCAAAATTCTGTAATTAGAAAGATAAATGAATTGTATTATGACATAAACTCCCACATTTTCTGTCATCTGTTGAGATTGGACATGAACAGATGGAAAGGGGACTTTTCAGAAACCTTGGGTATTAATTTTGGCATTATTTCATGTTTTAGCTCTTTCGCTGGCCACATTATGGAAAGTTCATTATGGAAGAAATGTTGATAGTTAAAGTTTACAACTGCAGTAAAGTATTCAGTAACAGGTAGGTTCCTAACTCCCTTGGAAAATCTTTCTGCTACATTTCATTTTACAGTCGCTTGAACCTGAATAATTCATTCATGCTATACCAAAAATACATCCCATTTTTTAGTAGATACACTTTTCCCTGTTGTATCTCTGAGAGATCAGTCAAGTAATTGTAAAATAACCAACTGCTCGAGTTTCTCCCATTTAATGTTTTTATGCTTAACTTTTCTTCTTCCAGATGACATTTTCCAGTGGACGACATAAAAAATTATGTTTTTAAGGATTTGTTATGTATAAAAGAGAAACAAAGGACTACTACTATTTCAACATAATCTGTATTTACATATGTTGCTACCCCATAATAAGATTTGCTTGGTTCAAACCAGATCAAAAGAGAAAGATGGGAAAGAGCAAAGAGTTTGGAGGAAGGGTGGGGCAGAAGCAGAAGGCTTAATTGCTTTGGTTCTGATAGAAATACCTTCATGGTCTCTTGTCTGATATAGTCACAGCACATAATTGCTCTCCGAAACCCAAGGGCAGCTTTCTTGCTGATTTATGATTTATTTTTATGTAACATCATTCCTGAATCTACCAGAACATCTTTATATGCTTACAATTTAAACTTTTTAAATTAAACTGTTAAACTTTTTTGCCTTTTATCTTGGTTTTCTTTTTTGTAGATTACTTGGCACCTTAGTTATCAGCCTTCAGCAGTTGGTAATGTCTGGACGACTGAACATCAGAGAGGCTCTTGTTGATAAAAACCATAGCATTACTGGGGTAAGTAATTTGATTAATATTATAGCATTTAAAATGCACAGTGATATGACACAAGCATCTCAAATCGGCCTTTTGACACACAGCACACTATCACAGAAACATTTCAGTAATTTTCTGTTGCTGAACATATCTGCAATCATCACACAATAATTCATCGCCAACTCCAGTTCCTGGCCACCCTTAGAAACCCCCCCCTCCTCCCTCCCCAGGCTTCAGGTTGCATGAAATACATTTTTCAACATATTTTTTCTGTCTTGTGGGCACTCCTCTCTCCATGTTGAAGTCTGGCCAGGCAGAATCTACCTGGACTAGAAGATAAAAAGGACCTTAAGGCCACAAAGAGCCTGACATGTGGTGGCCAGCAACTTAGATTAAACCTGGAAGCCTTCAGACAGTCACTGCAGTTCCTAGGAGTTGTTTTGTTGAATTGTTGAAGAATGTTTTAGAATTGTAAGCCATCCAGAGTCACTTGGCTGAGTAGGGTGATTATAGCAATTGAATAAACAAACAAACAATAAATAAATAAAACAGAGCTGGAAAAACAGAGCTAAAAAGTTAAAACTTACAAGTAAAACTAAATCAAAATTCAGAGCTAATTGGTTAACAAGACAGCAGAAATATCCTTAGATCACCAGCCATTCCCAGGCCTGCACCATACTTTTAGACTCCCCCATGCTAATTGACAAAGCCAGTTCCTAAAACTTCCAGCATGGGATAATAGTTAACATATTTTACATGCATGCTGATATTATATAATCATGAAACTTTTGAGGCAGAGTCTAAATAAATAATGCAAACAAAGTAAGGTTAACAATTAAAGGGAGTTGGAATTAAAATGAGATATGGTATAATTAAATGGTTCAAAATTGAGAAAGGCATGTGCCAAAGTTGTATACTACCATCCTATTTATCTTATATGCAAAATATATCATGTGGAACGCTGGGTTAAAAGAAATAAAAATTGCATCTCAGATGTGCTAATTATATTACTTTGATAGCTGAGGGTGTGAAAGTTTTGAGTAATTACTTGGTTGAAAGAAGGGTGTTGAAATCCGGTCTGCTGTACAATATTAAAACAAACAAACAAACAAATAAAGATTATGGCAACAAGCAAAAAAGAATTTGAAGTGAAGTTGAGTGAAGAAAAATAAATGTCTTTAAATTGTGGGTATTGGAGACAATTAATGGTAATATTTTGGACTGCAAAGAAGAACACATAATTCATACAAGATTAAATAAACCTAAATTATTCATCAGAAACATTAATAATAAAGCTTAAAGTTTAAAGTTTTGAATATATAATATTAAGAGAAGAATTATTGGAACTTGGAAAAAATCAAACACAATTGAAAAAGAGGGCAACAAAATGCAAAGATAGCTGGATGACACAAGCATGGGCTTAGAAGAATTTAAAGAACTTCACAGATAATCTTGGTGAAATTGTATTCATTTACAAAGAGAAGTGGCTAAATAATGAAATATTTGGTAATTGTTTTGGAACTCAGTTTTACCACTCAATGATTCCCTTAGCTAGCTAGCTAGCAAGCAGGAGACTGCTTTTGCAAATTATTAGACAAATGCATTCAGTCCTGTAGCTGGGCAGTAGCTATGGGTGGGTCTTTTTTGTAGAGAAATGTCCTTGTTTTGGTTTGGTTTTTTTTAAGATGAAAAAAACAAAAAATCCTCCAAATATTTGGGAGTTATAATAGTTTTTCTTAAATTTTACTTTTTTTCTGTAGATATATATTGAATTGGATTTGAGATATCAACCTCCGGATGGTGCTGCAGGGACATGGGTTGAGGAAGATTTTGTCTACCACATGAAAGACAGGTACTGGAATCTGTACTAAAACACAATATATTCATTTTTAATATTCCAAATGATAATAGTATTGTTTTTTTAAACTAAAAAAATCTATCCCACACCTAAATAGCTTTCTAATCAGAAAGTCATAGAACTGCTGAAATTAAGATATAGTCCCACAGTCTGATAAAGAAAGTGTGACAAATAAAAAATAAGATAGATTTGTTACTGGCAAATCCAACCAAATATAACAATTGCCACATAGCTTTCAAGATGGATCCAGGTGTATTTGCAAATAGCCAAAAACTCAGGTCAATTTTGGTTGTGTTTTAAATTAGACTGAGTGAACTGGGAGATGTAAAATTACAGCTGACTACTATATAGAACTTTAATTCCCAAACTGGATGATTTGTAGGGGAAAGGTTTTTTTTAAAAGTTATATTAGTAATTAATTTGAACAGCCAACATTTGTTTGCTTTGTACTACTCATGTTTTATTTTCCTTTATTACAGCTCTGAGATTATAATTCGCAACCCAGGATTTGAAGAGTTAGAGTAAGTAGCATATTCTATATAGATGCTACTAGTCTGATACTGTATATTGCTGCTGCAATAAATGTATGGAAGTGTATACAATCCATGTGATAGTGCAATATTTCAAGTTGTGTTCCCCCCCCCCTTTTGTGCTTTTGAGTAACTTTTGCCTCCTTAGCAAGCTTTTTGGAAATGATTTGTTGAGCGCAAATTAATTGGCCCAAGGTCATGCCGCTAGCTTTATGGTTAAGGTGAGACTAGAATGCATGGTCTTCAGTTCCTTACCTGGTGCTTTAAATGGTACACCAAACTGCCTCTCAAATTGTAGTACTGCATACATGTAATATTAGTCTGCTTTGTACTCATATTTCAAGTAAATCTCAGTGATCAACTCAGTAGTGCTTATGATTTACAAAATACAGGATAGTGTGGGGCGGTAATGGTGGAGGCTTTCCGTATAAAGCAACTGAGTGAGGTCATCTAATGGTAAGTGTGATACCCAGCTTTATATCTCCACCCCGAATGAGAATAGGCTTCAACTCAACCTTAGCAAGATTGAGTGGCTTTGGATATTAAGGTCCTCTGGTACTGGGGACTGTCTATCTTTAGTTCTTCATGAGCTGGTACAAACTCAAACAGAACTAATGGCCAATTTGGAAGTCCTCCTGGACTTGTAGTTCTTGTGGCAGCCGTGGCTAGGACAGCCTTAACACAACTTTGTGTTATGCATCAACTGCACGCTTTCCTGGACTGGGATGGCACTCATGCCTTGTTCGCCTCCTTTCAGTACTCCTACAATGTCTTTATAATTTAATCTAGTTCACTGAAATCAAAGTTTCAGAGACAATTATGTGCATTATTATTACTTAGTAAAGAATTAAATGTGCTGTTTTCCTAAGTAAGTGATTCATCTTATAAAGATTAAACCAGTAGTAGTAGTAGAAATAGCACTAATAAAAATACAGTAACAAGGGAGTAAAGGAAAATGGTATGTAATGTTTTTCATCTCAAATTGTATACATTGCCTCTGGAGATAAAAGAATTATTATGAGCATGCCAGCCTTGTAATTCTTAACTTCTGGTGTGGCTATAGGGTGGCTGATGCAAAACGAGCCGCTGACCTGGATAGGAAGGCTGCAGTGCTGGGCAGGAAGCTTGTCAAAGGTCTGGAAACGGATGATGAAGAAGACGATTACTACGATGTATCTGATATGGAGTTCTCTGGGATTGTCTTCAGTTCTGTAAAGAGGTACTTTTCAACCATGAGTAGGTAGTGCTTCAATTTCTTCTTAGAAGAAAACAGACTTCAACCTGATACATTCCAGATAAACTGCAATATCAAGAATCCTAAAGCTGCTCTAACTGTGGTGCAAAGATTTCTTTATTTCTTATTCCATCTTCCATCCAGGAGTTCAAGAGATGGTACATATAGCAGTAGCCAGTGCTTTTTTTTCTAAAAAAAAAAAAAAAAAAGGTGCCGGAACTCACACACGTCATATAACCCGCCTTGCCTACCCTACAAGGTTCCATCCAAAAAAGGTGCCGGAACTCCGTTCTGGGCGTTCTATGAGAAAAAAAGCCCTGGCAGTAGCAATAACATTTAGACTTATATACCGCTCTATAGTGCTTTACTGCCATCTGTTAAAAGTTGTCTTCTCTCCAGACATTGTACATTAAAGGAAGTGCTTGGTAGGTGATTGCCTACCAGAGGATGTCATGGGGGCGGATAGGTAAACAAAAACAAGAGAAACCAACACTTGGTTTTCATAGCTTCTCCACATTATATCTGTCAGGAGAGCCCTGCTCCTCGGCCTCATTACTGGGGTAGAAGACTCATCAGCAAAGATACCAATACAACAGTATGTGGTTAGACAATTCTGCCTCCTTTAGGGCTGGAGAAAAGCTCTGGAAGACAGCTAGCATGTTTAGTTCAAAAGTGGCTAGAGGGTACCAGAAAGGAGAAGGCTAATACTTAGCCAAACATTCCTTTCCAAAATAGCATGTGTGCATCATTTGGGTTTATTATTAGCATTTATATCTGTGCAATACTAAAACTCTTGTGTCTGTTCTTAACCTTCAATTGGGCAAGATTGGAAGGTGTATGACAACAATTATTGAACCAAAGTAACTTAAATGGAGTAACTTACAAAATGCTGGGACCCATGATTTCCATGGGAATGAAATTTTGGGAGGTTGTGTCTGCTTCACTGCCACTACACCTTTTGCCTGCTCTTCCCAGAAACCTACCCTCTTTCCTGCCTCCCTCTGGCCTCCTGCACCCAACCAACCAATAGCAAGGTCTGGCAGGCAAGTGACAATAGATTGCTTTGGAACCAAGGTGAAATCCCTTAATGGCAATGGGCAGCAAGGAAAGGATGAGGGAGCCACTTGGATTTGTCCTTGTAAAATAGGCCTGGCTGTGGGGTACTGGAGGTCAACAGGTGAGGCTTCTTCCTCCGTAGAGCCGGTGGGCCCTTGGGGACATACAGGGATGGGGTGTAGAGGTGCAATTTTCTTTGCCATCCATGGTTCTCCTTGTTCCCTCTCTCCTTAGCAAAGTGGCAGACAGTTTTGTGGATCAGCCAAAGAGAATGATTTCTGATCTTCCCTTCTTTGCCTGCCTGTAATCATTCTTTTTTTCTGTTTAGGAATGGAAATATCCCTGAAAGGATGACCCAATGGGTCACAGTTTGTCTACTGCTTCCTTAATTTTTTCTTTGGCCAAAGTTATGATTGTTCAAACATTTGCTACAAATATTCTGCTTGCTATTTGTAAATTAGCATTAGCATTAACTAGCAGTACCTGACAGAACTTATTGTAAAAATGTTTTATTTTAAGATATTAATGATCTGAACAATTATATATACATGTCACAATATTAGTAATTTCAACATTAATAATAACAAAAAATTAAGGAGAGAGGTTTGGAAAATTGTTAACCAACAACATGTAGTGACAATCTGTTGCTGCAGATCAGGTATAAAGATGCCTTTTCAGTTTTCAGAAAAATAGTCACAAGTAATCATGGCATTATCACAAGCAGAAATGGTAGTAGATATATTTATTTACTTACTTAGACTTGTATGTTGCTAAAATCCTTGAAGTTTCAAAGCAGTTTTCAATGTTCTTTCCAGCATAAGGATTTTTTTATTTAGTATGTGCATATATCTAAGCGCAGTACAGTGGTACCTTGGTACTCCCATTAATTGGTTTCAAGAGGCTTGATGAGTACCAAAAATGATGAATACCAAACAAATTTTTCCCATAGGGAATAATGTAGTGAGTCACCAGGCAGCTGACACTGACAAATTCTAGCTTGTGTGTTGAGTACCAAATGATGATTACTGGAACAATTTTTTTGTGCCAAAATGCTTTGAGTACCAACTTTGATGAGTTTCAAAGCAATTGAGTACCAAAGTACCATTGTACACATGAAACTAAAACATCAGTAACACCTAAAGCAATTTCTATTTAGTTGATTACACCAACATACATTATCACCATTATCACATTAATTTTATCCTATAAAATTAATCTGCTCTGGGCAGATTACTCAATGAGCTTGTGTTTGAACAAAACTACACTCATGGTTTTAGCTACTAGAATGCAGTGTTTTGACACATCATGTAGTTTGAATGTAATAGCACTGTTACATATATTAATGGAAATGTAAAATTAAATTTAAATACCATCTTTTTTTTAAAGTAAAAGCATCTGATTACATTTAAAATTAAATGTTGATTTACTGTCATTATCCTGCTGAAACAAATAAATAAATGTGTTTTGAGCATAATTAATGAAATTAATTTAGTTCTTCAATAGACTTTCACAAGTTGTAATATTGGGGAAATGTCTGCATTTATAGATTTGAGTATGTAGCTATTTATTCATTATTTTTATCTTTTTATTCCAATGCACTCTGCATTCCAAAACAAAAATAACAGTTCAAATAAAATGACAGATAAGATAGTAATTAATGTTGGATGTTTCATTTTAGCCGTTCTAGGGTTTTCTCCAAGTGGGATCCCTGTGCATCTCCTAGACCACAGAACTTCCAGGTAATGTATTTGACACTTTTACTGTGAATTTTGAATTTCTAGCCATTTTGAACCAGTGGGGTGCATTTGAAATTATGAGAGGAAGCTCTGGCATTCACATAAAATGGCTATCTTGGATGGAAGTGTCCCTACTTCACAATAGTTGCTCTGATGGGCATAGCAGGTTATACAGTAAATAACCCAGTTACCAGAAGGCAAATTTGCTTCTTGCTCTTCCTGTAGTCCTCAATGATGTCCCTTGTTAGCCCAGTTTATCTTGTCTTTTTTTCTGCCAAGTATAGCAGACATGCAAAGAATGCACAGGGCTGTTTTTTACGAAAGAAGATTGTGCAATCTAGAGCCATGCTTGTCAATAAAGAGGACACTAAAGCTTAGTAGTATTTTTGTTTTATTTATTGAATATAGCATTTTTTATTGAAGAATTAAAATCAGGTGGACAGAAAGCCTGACAGACACATATGAATAGTTGACCTCTTGGAATCTCTGCCAATAAATCATTCAAAAGAATGCTCTATATAACTCATATTTCTTACCTGATTTTGGAAACCATGTATTTGTTTATAACTTCCATTAATGATTGAGCAATCATTCCAGCAAATGTAAAAGGAAAGTAAAGGAAACATTGATTGATTTTTACAAATCAACAAGTAATTGATTTAATTCCTCTCACTTTATACTGATATATCTAGACTGATTCTAGGAAATATATTGTCTCCCTAGATTGGCATCAACATCATTGAAGCTCAGAAGTTGGTTGGAGTTAATATTGACCCTTTTGTGGTAGTGAAAATTGGAGGTGAGAAAAGACACACAGCAACACAGAAATCCACCAACTGTCCTTTTTACAATGAGGTATGCAACTAGAAGAAAGCGTACATAATTCTATTCTCAGACTTGTCAATCTAATGCATGTGAGCACAGTTATATAGCCAACTGCTTACCACAAGCTTGTTTTAGCTTTAGAGTTCATTTTTGATACAGTTCTTTAACATATTATGAAACTTACCAGATTGACATGAAAACCATGTACAAACTGTTCTATGTATTGTAGTCAGATGTACTTGTGTACATACGTAACTTAAGTACTTGTGTTATTAAGCAATTTGAAGACACAGTAGATTAATAAATAAAATTATAGTTTATCATAGTATATGAGGCAAATATCTTGTGTACATGAGCGATATATAGAATTATAAAGTTTGAAGGACTGTTAGGCCAGGGCTCGTCAATCTTTTCTTGCTCATAATCCTCTTCTGACCCTCATTTACCTCTTTGATCTCCCTGTTGAAAAAATGTGTTTTACCATATGCACTGTTTATTAATCTATCAGATAATATAACTATAACTAAGATAATAGATAGATAGATAGATAGATAGATAGACTATATATAAAAGTTATAGTAGCTAACAAAACAATTCCCTGCAAACATATTTGTGTAGTAGCACAGAAAATTCTTAGAGACATGAAATGCAGTAGCGTAAAGCTTCCTAGAAATAAGGCAGCCCCCCCTCGAAGAGGCATATCACTCCACTGAAAACTGCTGATTTAAACCATTAAATCTCAACTCAACTCCTTGCTTGATTCAGGAACCCTATTTAAAATATCCCTAAAAGATGGCAAAGGAAGATCTGTTTGAACACATCTGATAGACAAGAGTACCTAATCTATTTCAGAAATAGATTCCAATCTCCAAGGACTCTTACTTTTAGGCAGGTTTCCTAACAATTAGTCAGAGTCTGTTTTCATCTAAAAGCACATTCTATACCCTGGGATGATCTGCAGTATCTTTTGGCCTTGTTAAATATATAAATTAATTTTAAAGTCCTATAGAAAAGGATCTTCCATTTAGAAATATTGGGACCTGTAAGGAAGCTCTTTTCTTACATAGCTTCTTGTTGAAAACATTCTGCATATTATTATATATGATGCTTGGCATAAGGTAGAACTTAATTTTTACACGAAATGTAATATTTATATTTTTTCCTTTTTCTTCCAGTATTTTATTTTTGATTTTCATGAACCAAGAGATATTCTATTCCACAGACTGATAGAGATTTCTGTAAGTATACTAGCTACTAGTTATAGGGTAGAAGTGAGATGAGGGTAAATGACCAATGGCCTTACATCATATTATGAAGTGAGCAATAAAGTAAAAATACAGTTTCTCATTTATTCTTCTAATGTTGCAGCTATTCTTTGTCACAGATCTATGAGAGCTAATCATATCATATTTTATCACATAGGCAGCCATTAGAGATGTATAACCTTTACTTTGTGTGTTTCTCTTACAAGAAATGTATTATTATTCAGATGTTTGACATTATCTAGTTTATAAACTAATTCAATTAAACATGCAATTATGAAAAGAAATACTTGGCAAGTGATGTTTCTGAGAAAAAGAACTTTGACTTATTGTCTTGTAGAAACTAATTTGTGAAACTTGTTTCAATTTATTAATACCATTTAACTGGGCTATAATTGCTACTTGTTTTAAACCCAGTTATCAACTGTTCAGTATCCTCCCCATTCTCAAGCAAAATGCTAGGCTTTTCTTGGCAATAGTTGGCTTCTGTGGCACATATGGCTTATCTGCCATATGACTTAGAACTGAGAAATACCTTTATATTCATGTACAGGTCTTCCATTCAAAGAAGATTCCTTTCCTGGGCACTCTCATAGGCACTTTCAAGATAGATCTTGAGACTGTATACAATCAGCCAGGTACTGTACCATGAGGCTGCTATCATGCTAAAAGTTGCTTCTTAGTTCTCTTTTGCCATTGCTTTGAATTACCTGCTTTGAGTCCATAACGCGGAGTTGTCAAACTTGCAATGTCACATGACGTGTCATGCTGTATCGCAACTTTTTTGCCATTGCCAGCAATGGGGTGAGCGCAGTTTTGCTATGATGCATCTGGCCCACGGGCCGGCAGTTTGACACTCTTGTCATAACGTGTTCTAGCCTTTCATTGTGGGTTGATCAAAAGTTAATCAATCTGTTTGAAAAGGATTTGTTTCTGAAAAGTATCAATCACTTCCAACCAATGTCTAAAAATGAAAATTAAAAAAGGAGTTCTCCCAGTACTTGGTCCCTTCAAGAAGGTCCATGATCAAGATTCTTAGCTGAGAAAAATTGAATTGGGTCCTTAAATCTGGCCAATATTTTCAGGGCTGGTTGAAGACTTTTTGCTGTATGAGGTTGATCAAATCATGTTTGTGAAATTTACCCAGCTGGCACTAAAATATATTAGCAATTAATTTGTTTCCCTTACACATCCTGCCCATATCCTGATCACTTGGTACTGCACATTGCCTAATTGTCTATCTTCTAAAATATGGTGTCATTTGAGATTAGTACTCCCAAAATTTTTCAATATATTAGATCAATGCCAGGTTGGGATTGGAGCCATATGATGCTCATGGCAATATTTCAGTAAAAGTTTATGTGTTCCGTGTTATAGCTTTCTTTATAAGCAATCTGAAGAGCTCTGCTAATTTCTGGGAAGGAATAACTGACCTATGCTTGCTAAGTATTATGTCAATCCATCAGTTTTAGTTTTCTTCTGGGTCCTTTGCTCAAGACACTGATAGTCTAGATTTAGAATTTGTAGGCATTACAGTTTGTTTATATATTTATATGAATTATGTGGCTACCCATCCCATACTAGTAGCTCTGGGTAGTGTATAGGGATTAAAAAGACAAAATCACACAACATATAACCAATCAGGCAGTCAAGGATAAACAATAACCCCAGTCATAAAAAAAGTACATCAACAAAAGCATAGCTCATCTAACCTTCTGACTCAAACTCCTAATAATCTAAACTAGATCCAGAGAAATTGTGATTCAATTGTTTTCTCTTTATTCATTTAGACCATAGGTTCTACCAGAAGTGGGCTGTGATTAATGACCCAAAGGACACCAGAGCAGGAATAAAAGGCTTTGTAAAGTGCAACATTTCTGTCATGGCTCGGGGGGATGTAATGGGTTCCTTTCCCACCTCATCCAGCAGTCAGAATGAAGACATTGAAAAGTAAGTCTGTGGTGATGAAAGGTGTATAGAATATTGTCTTATGAAGTAGTAGTAAGAGGACAGTTTTCTTACTCTTATGGATAAAGAAAAGATCCAGAAGTGCAGTGCTTAATCACAAACTTGGAAAGTTTGCTTTATTTATAAATTCTATTGTTTAGGACAGGAAAGGACTTGAGCATTCAAACAGAATGAATTTCAGGTCTCGTCTTTTTTTCTCCCTCTAAAATTGTTGTCTGTCCTCTTTTACATTTGGGATCTTCTCCTTGTCCCACTATCAGTACAGGCCACCCACCATTTCCCGAGTGCAAGAATAGATAATGTCATCTTCCACCTACTCCAAGTCCATATTTTGAAGCTCCATGTCAAAACTGGTTTTATGTCTTAAACTATTTTAAGCCTTTCTGAACCAGGCAAAGGATCCAAAATACTATAAACTCTGTAAAGCTACTTTGCTTTGATTAAGAATAGAACAATCCTTAAAAAAAAAAAAGGGGGGGGGGACATTGAGACACTTGCCTACACAAGGCTAGTAAACAAAGTTTGTCTTCTCTGCATGGATGGGGAAGGCAAGAAGTAGGAAGAATAACCAATTGGGTTCTGCAGTAGCCATATTTTGGACTGGGCACCAATTCACTGCAGATTAGACTTGAATCTTTAAGCACAGCTTCAGCAATGGTTGGAAACAGTAAGAAAGACAGCTCAGTCTGGCTGCAGTGTGGACTTCTTAGTTTCTTTCCTCATTCTAATCCAAGGAATGATGATACAGTTGCCTCCTTTTCTGAAAAACCTCCCAACCCACCACAACCCTCCCCCAACCTTTCCAGGGCTGAATACAGGCTTAATTAAAATTTAAAAGGAAAAAATTTTAAACACAAATAAACCATATACAAATTTGGTTACAATGATTAAACAAATCATAAAATACTTTAACACTAATATTTAAAAAACAGAAAGAGAAAAAGAAAAGAAACAAGAAAAAGAAGAAGAAAGAAAAAAAATTAGAAAAAAAAGAAAAAATATCTAAGAAATATCTTAAACTTTAAATATAAATTATTCAAAAGCTAAATAATATTTTTTTATATCATACTTGTATTGTATAAAATTTATCCATCTTTTCCATACTAAAAGGTACTTCTCTTGCGATTGATCTTTCAAGAAAGCCGAAATCTTTGCCTTTTCCGCTAAATAAGAAACTTTAAGAAACCATTCTTGCAAAGTAGGCAAAGATTCCTTCTTCCAACATTGCCCTACTAACAACCTAGCCGCTGTATGATTGTATTATATTAAAAATAATCAGGCATATGTTGCTTGCAAAAAAAATATATTTTGAGAGGCCCCAAGTTTGTTCATGGATATATTCGTGTTATTTTCATGGAATGATGTAGAATTTTTTTTCTTCTAGAATGTGTTTCTTTGGGCATTTTTTTTTTTTTTAACTTGCTGGTCCAGTTTCAAACTCTGTTATTTTTTGGTAGTCTCTCATCCAAGTACTAACTGAGTCTAACCTTGTTTAGCAATTAGGCAAAGGTGGCTGTGTAGCTTGCTGTGTAGTAAGATAGATTTGTTGGTTAATTGAAAAGCAGATAACTGACGGAATGAACTGTTGTTCTGATTTTATTCTCCATTATTTGTATCCTTAGTTAATCAAAGGTTTATCCCTCCTAATTGATCAAATATCTTATTTTCAGGAACTTATTGCTTCCTAAAAAAGTTCCAGCTGAGAGACCCTGGGCCAAATTCTGCATCAAAATATACAAGGCAGATGGTTTGCCCAGTATGAGTGCAGGAATCATGGGTGGCTTTTCAAAAATCGTGAGTGAGAAGAAAGTCTTCATTGATCCTTATGTGCAGATTTCTTTTTCTGGACAGCAGGTAATTCTTTTTTTTCTGCATATTTTATTATTGAAAGATTCATGAAATAGACCAATCTATTCAACTTTAGTGCTGAGCTTTTTGAATAGATCACATAGAACTTAAGAACAGATCATTAAGAACTTAGGAAACAATATGACCCAGTCAGGATTCCTCTAATTGCTGGTTGTGGAATAAATATCAAAGCTTCCCTAATGTATGCTTAGGCAATTTCTCCTAATGCCTCATTTTGTCGCAACCTCTTAGTCTTACAATATGCAATTAATACAATCCCAATGTAGGATTTGCTGACAGTGTAACAGGGGACGTAAGGCTTTTCCTACTACTGAGTTAAAAAGTTATCTGTCCTTATCTGAGAGCAGTGCGGTGGCTCAGTGGTTAAGACATTGGACTTCTAAGTGGGAAAGCTAGCAGTCCAATTTCAAGACCTGAGCATCAACATGATTGGATGAGCTCCCGTCCTTGCACCAGCTCCTGCCAACCTAGCAGTTTGAAAGCGTGCAACTGCGAGTAGATAAATAGGTATCACTTCAGTGGGAAGGTAACAGTGCTCCGTGATGTCATGCTGTTCACATGATTGCAGAAATGTCTTCAGTCAGCACTGGCTCAATGGCCTTGAAACAGAGATGAGCACTACCCCCTACAGTCAGCAACAAGTAGCAGAGTAAAATCCATAGGGACTCCTTTACCTTTACTTTACTTTACCTCATCTGAGCTAGGTAAAAATGTTGTTTCCATTGTCAATTCCTATACTGCCTTTAATGCTTCCATTCCAACCACTGCCAGTCAATGACTTATAATGGATTACAAAGCAAGGCAACTTCATGAAAACAAGAGGAATAATAAACATAATTATGGTTGATTGTGCTATATAGTAATTAGATGCATATAGGGACATAAACACAGTGCAGGACTCTTTAAGAAAAAATGTTTTTCAGATGTGAATTACTTTGTTTATATAGTTCTGATTTAGTGCATAAGCCCTAAACTTAAATTTACAAGAATCTAGACCTGGCCATAGAACCTTTAAGGAAAGGTGACAACGTTTGGAGCTAATTGTTTATTTAAAAGATGGATAAATGGGGCATTTATCCTAGATGGGAATTCAGGCAGTTGCAATCTCAAGACATCTGAATGAGGTCAAGGAATGGAAAGGCTAATCTGAACAATTCCATGCTCCCTCACTCTTCTAATATTGCTTTATCATCAACTGTGATTTTTGGTTCTATTCTTATAATGTTCTTTCATTTAGGGAGAAACATCAGTTGAAAGTAGCACTACAGAACCAATTTGGAATGAACAAATAACATTCATTGAGATGTTTCCACCTCTTGTTCGAAAAATAAAAGTCCAGCTACTGGATGATGCAAACATTGGAGATGTTGCCCTTGCTACACATTTCATTGATCTGCAACAAATATCTGACCCTGGGAGAAATGGTGAGTTTGTCAGAGACATTGCCTTATATCAGACCATAGCTCTATCTAGCACTTTGTTATCAGAACTGCTGCTTTAGCTAATTGGAAGTCTCTCGGAGCTATCAGCAAGATTGTTTCCAGCCTTAACCCAGGAGAAGTCAAGGATAGAAGCAGCAAACATTTAGCTTGGAAAGCAGAGATTTTTCTATTGAGTTACAGCTCCTTAGAACATCCTAGCTGATAGATGATGGCTTTACCTTTTGTCTATTACCCTGTTTATCTATTTAATTTAATTAAAAATTAATTATCAAATTAATTTGTACATTAATTTATACATTTACAAAAAAGCAATGATTTGGGTCAATACCAAGTGTTATAGCCTTGGCACAAGATGTACAAAATACTCGGTAGGACTGTTTTGCCCATATTGTGTAGGCTAATTATATATGAAATAGAAGAAAACTTTAAACAAAAGGTTTTACTTAAATGGTTCACAAAAGGGACTCAATGTTTGTCAATAGGAATTCCACAGGGTCATTACCAAACAGGCTTTATCACTTTTGCACATCAGCATAACATATCTTTCCGGTGAATGTTTGAGATAGATGCCTAATATAGCCATAAATGCGCAACGGAGGTTTTATAAAAGTTTTATATTATATTTTCTTATTGTATCCTTGATTCAGTATAGTAATATAGCCTTCAAAATTATTGGAAGGATGGGGCATCTTTTCTTCAACTATAATTCAGCTGAGAAATTATTATATACAGTATCTCTGTCTACTCCTGTGTGTGGTAAGACATAGCTAGGAATTATCTACCTCTACTGGTTGACACCAGGCTGAGGGATATAGCCACAACTAGTCCTCTGAATTTCTGTGTGATAACAGCATGCCAAATATCTCTTTAAGTCCTCAACTTATGACCATAATTGGAACCAGAATTTCCATTGCTAAGTGCCAGTTAAGTGAGTTGTGCCCAATTCTATGACCTTTTTAGCTACAGTTAAGTGAATTGCTATGGTCATTAAATGAATCACATGGTCATTAAGTGAATCTGACTTCCTCCATTGACTTTGCTTGTCGGGAGTTTCATGGGAAGGTTGGAAATGACAATCATGTGACTCCAGGACCTTCATTATAAATACATGTCAATTGTCAAGCACCTGGGTTTTGATTATTTGAGATCAGGAATGTTGTGATGGTCATAAATGCAAGGACCAGTCATAAGTCACTTTTTTCAGTGTGGCCATAATGTTGAATCATCATTAAATAAATGGTTATAAGTCAGGGACTATCTGCTTATGAAAGATCACCAAGGAAGCATGTCAAAATGGTCCTGTAAAAGTGCAAATCTGAACCAAATGCTGGTATATTCAAAAATATATTTTCTTCCCACCAGGCTTTAACCCGACTTTTGGACCAACTTGGATAAATTTATATGGTTCATCCCAGAATTCAACCTTGCGAGATATACACAAAGATCTCAATGAAGGTCTAGGTGAAGGCATCTTCTATCGTGGACGCCTTCTTATGGCCATTACAGTAGAGATTTTCAGTACTATCCAGGCAGCAGAAAAGAAGCCAGCAGAAGTTCTTAAAGGGGCCTTAAGCAAACTCAAGCTGAAGAAGAAGAGCAAAAAGGCCAAAGAGAAGTCCAAAACTTCTGTCAAGGAACATCATCAAAGCCAGGCTGATTTTGGTACCACTGAGGAGGCTGAACAACCAAGTGAAGTGATTGTGGAGGTAGAGGACCTCTATCCTCTCCCAGAGGTGAGTCTCTTTAATCACAGGAATCATAGGAAAGTGAAATTATCTTATACGAAGCCTCCTCTATATTTGGTGTTTAATAAATTATGGCTAAAACATTATTTCCCCCATTTAACACCTACAATATTAAACTTTAAATAGTAAAGAAATGAATACAAATAACTGTAATAAATAAACATTGTGATCTAAATTAACAAGATAAAATCCTTCTTTAGAGAAAAACATTAGGCAATTTGTAATCTGTCACTGAATCTTTAGAGTGTTATCTATTTCTTATTCTCCCCTCCTAAGACTTATGCGTATTTTTAAAGATGGAGTAATTGTTTAATGACTTGTGCCACTGATCTTTTTTTACTTCAATTTTTTATTTTACTCAGAATATTAAAGTACAAAATCAAAAACAAAAAAAAGTTAACATAGACAAAACTAGACAAGGACATTAACAAAATGTGAATTAAAAACAAAGAACAACTCCCCTTTTTATCCCCTCTACTTGAACACTATCAAATATTTTGCAACAATAAGATGTTGTTGTAAAATTTTTTTTGTAAAACTCCAGCAAGCGGTTATAAAATAGATCAGAAGTCAACTAGTTGTAAATCTCTGTTTAAAGCTCCAGTGAAGCCTTTTAAAAATAAAAGCTAGGCAGTTAGTTTGCACAGCTAGGCCCATAAAGAGACTTCTGTCTATCTAATGCTATTTCCTTTCTATGTATAGAGGTGATTTTTTTTTATAACATAATGTTTCTAACCTTTAGCTAAGGTCTCTATGTGTTACTATGGTCAACATCCTGATTTTTTTTTTTAATAAAAGGAAGAAATTAAAAGTGATTTGAGGTAGTTGAAATTCAGCATAGAGAAACTTCGGGATGAAAGGGATTAAAATAATTATCATTGCTTTTCCTGATCAAAGCATCCACTCGCATAAAAGGGAAGGCAAGGCATGAATGAAAAAATGAAATAGGAAGAAAACACCATTTACCTTTTAAACATTCTCAAAGTTATTTTATTTTAAAATCTGAATTATTATCTGTGTTCTACTAATCCCAATATATTTAGACGCAACACATTGTGTATTTACTCCTTTAAGCAAAATTCAGCTTTCAGCTCTCACCCTTTTTAGACAAATATTGATGCAAGTTTATGTTATGCTAGAGTACTGCAAGACTAAATGCCATCATGTGTGTGTGTGTGTATGTGTCTGTAAACACATTAAATTTAAAAATACAGTTTGAATTAATCTGTGAATCAATATTTTCTATTATCATAAAGAACCAAACTGAAAACTTTTTCTTCAGAATGCCCTAGGAGTGAAAGAAGAATTTCTTCTCTTTGCATCATTTTTTGAAGTGACTATGATGGATCCTTCAGTAGGAACCAAACCTGTAAAGTTTGAAATCTCTATAGGTAAGTGACAGAAGCTTCCGTTCTTTTTAATGTAAAACATTTTCTCTTTTTCATCCCTCTGCCATGCATTCTTCTCTTCCATCCTTTACTATAGCATGCCTGGCTGAGGAATTCTGTGAGCTGAAGTCCACAAATCATAAAAGAGCCAAGTTTGAAGACCCTTGCTTTACTAGAACTCTACAACTTTGTTACAGCCTGCTCTAAATTGGTGCCCTTCAGATGCACAGGCCCAGAACTGCTGTACTATTACGTTCAGTGAACATGGTCAAAGTCCTTGCCTTCAGGAAATTCAGATTTCACCTTTCTTAGGTTGCATCTGCTGGGAAGAGCGTCATATGATATTATTTTTCTATTTAGATTGAGCTCTGTAAGAAAGCTTCCAGTTCTTTTTATTAGTCCATAGCTTTATTTGACTTTAAGAAAGTAAGATTTTTATTCTTGTTTAGTTTGCAGCTGAGCTGTGGGTTTGTCTAAGTCTAAGAATTAACAACCATAAAATAGCTAAGGAGTTCCTCATTGATAAGGTGACCAACTTTTTTACAATGAAAAGGAGGACACAAATAAATTGAAGAAAAAAATATCATAAATAAAAGAAACATTTTATTCATTGCAACAATAATACAGAATACACTATAATATGATAAATGCATAATAAAAAACATTTGTAACAATAACATTTTATATTGTAATTATGCTTACATGCTGCGCCCCTGCCCATAGCTGCCCCGCTGTGTAGAGTGGGTCCCACAGCTCCCAAAGCACCAGCTGCACCGGCTCTGGCCCCGGGGGGGCAGCCTGCCATCGACACACCCCACCTGCAGCCGCCCCGCCAGCACCACTGCCCAACCTGCACAGCCCTGTGTAGAGCAGACCTCACGGCTCCCACAGCACGGGGGCAGCTGCCTACTGCTGCCCCTCACACCCCCACCTGCAGCAGCCCCGCCGCCCCTGCCTCTTGCACCCGTAGCCATTATTGCCCTTGCAGGGCTGAAGATCAAGAGAAAGTTACTGTGGCATTGCCGCTCCAGTCTCCTCCAGGTAGGAGATAGTGTAGTTGGGTAGCAGGGAGGGATGCAAAGTTCCTGACAATTCGCCTTTGCTGCAGACAATTTACATCTGTCAAGTTTGCCGGTCAGGTGTTTTGGAGCGCTCAGAAGCAATTCCTATTGGCTTTTGAAAGCCAATAGGGGGAGTAGCACAGCTCATGCAAAAGTTGAAAAAAAATCATCAAAAAAAAGGTGCCGGAACGCCGTTCTGAGTGTTCTATGAGAAAAAAAAGCCCTGCAGATTAGTCTTCAAATATCGAAAAGGAGGACACTTTTCAAGGGAGGACAGAACTCACAAAAGGAGGATTGTCCTCCCTAAAGGAGGACAGTTGGTCACCTTATCATTGGGGGACTTACAATAGATAATAGTCTCTCACAATTGCTCTTCAAACAGCTGAAAAAATGGAAATATGCTAGTTTTCCTTGTCTGAGTTAGAAAAAAGAAGAAATGCATTATTGGTCTAAAGTTAGACCAAATTTAGCTTAAAGATGGCCTTCATCAACCTGATGTATGCTAGGAGAGAGATGGAATGTATCAGTTGATATCCTTAGAACTTGTATAGCTTTTGATACCATGGATCATGGTATTCTTTTGGAGTGCTTAAACAAAGAGGAAGTTGGTAGCTTCATGCTAATTGAATAAAGATGCTTTTCTAGCCATGTCATATCAAGTGTCCAGGTATCTTCTGCCAAGTCTGAGTGAGGAAATCTGACACAACAGCTTGTAGGACTTAGGCTTAAACTGTCTCCAGGACTTCAGTTTCCTAATAGTCTATCTGTGCTCTCAGGTTTTTTACAAAATAACTAGATAATATAATATTAATAACATGGGGCTACCCTTGAAGAGCGTTCGGAGGCTGCAGTTGGTTCAGAACACAGCCGCGAGAGTGATTGTGGGCGCGCCAAGGTACGCCCACATGTCATCTATCCTCCGCGAGCTGCACTGGCTTCCTGTGGGTCTCCGGACGCAATTCAAGGTGTTGGTTATCACCTTTAAAGCCCTTCATGGCATAGGGCCAGGTTACTTACAGGACCGCATTCGGCCGCACAGCTCCCAGAGACCGGTGAGGTCCCATAGATTGGGCCTCCTTCAGGTCCCATCGGCCAGACAATGTCGGCTGGCGGGCCCTCGGGGAAGGGCCTTTTCTGTGGTGGCTCCGACCTGGTGGAATCAACTTCCCCCCGAGGTTCGAACTACTCCCACCCTGCCGGCCTTTAAGAACGCCGTTAAAACTCTCCTGTTCCGGCAGGCCTGGGGCTGATGTCCCCGGGGGGCCGGGATATGATCGGACTCGCGGTATGACTGTTTTATTTTATTGTTTTATCATTGTTTTAACTTTGTACGCCGCCCTGAGTCCTTTGGGATTGGGCGGCATATAAATATTTGAAAATAAATAAATAAATAGATAAATAAATAATAGTTATTCACTTTTCTGAAATAGGGTTTATATTGTTCAATTGTTTAGGAATTGTTAATTTTTTTACCTAGGATTTTTAGGTTATTAAAAACTAAATGGTTTTAATTTTATATTTTCATGAAATAACCTAAACCAGTTTATGGAATTGGAAGCTTATACATTACTTAAATTCATAGAGATAGATAGACAGACAGACAGACAGACAGACAGATGAGATAGATAACAGATATTATGAACTGTAGATTAATGTTATCTTTATGTCCAAATCAAACAAAAGTTCTGATATAACTAAACATATTAAATGTGCTACAATAACAAAGAATAAACATGTTTAACTTCAAGGGAACTATGGGAAAACTGAAGAAGTTACTACTAAGATATCTGTGAAAGGTGAGAAGGGAGAAAAGAGTGAAGAAAAACAGCCTTTGCTAGATCCCCTTTCAGATGAAGAGCTGGATGTTGAAGTCATGCCTCCAACTACAATTTTGCTTGATAAGTCTGTAACTGTGAACCAAAGACCAGAACCCACTGAATATGACAGGTAATTTCTCAATAGTTTTAAGTCATTTGAATTTCCATATTTTAATTAACTTGTACTATTAATTCTATTTGCAAAGAAACCAAGGTATAAACTTTAGTGCTCATTTATGGCCAGAAAATCTATTTTTAAAATTGAAATTTGCTCTTTCTCTATAGAGTAACTTATATTGCATCTACAAGATACACAACATTTACCTGGTTTTTAGGAGCCAGTTTAAATCTCAGTTCTTGATAGCAGTAAGTTCTTCAATGCTTATAGAAAGCTTATTACATTTCTAATCCTATTCCATCAGGAACAATTCACCAGTAAGTTACGTTTGAATCTTAGGACCACTCTCCAATTTTATTTCATGATAGAGCAGCGGTTCTCAACCTGTGAGTTGCGACCCTTTTGGGGGTCGAACGACGCTTTCACAGGGGTCGCCTAAGACCATCGGAAAACACATATTTCTGATGCTCTTAGGAACTGAGACACTAGTGAGAATTTCTGCTCAAGGCTAGCTCCGCCAGCCAGCTCGGGCAGACAAGAAAGCAGTTGCCTCAGCAACATGGCGGGGCTGCGCTATCCATCGCAGAGCAGCTACTGCCACATCACCATGGCTATGAACCTCCTGCTTGGCGTCTTTCAGGTCCTCTTGCCTGGCTTCCGTCTGGGAGAAGCGCAGGGCCAAGATAAAAAAAAAAGCCTGGTGAAATACTCCCGAGGGGTAGCGTCGACCCCTAGCAATTTTCCCCTTCAATCTCCTTCCTTCTCCATCTCCTTCCTTTTCCCTTCAATCTTCCTTCCTTCCTTCCATCTCCATCTCCATCCCTTCCACTGCAATCTTTCTCCTTCCTTCCTTCCTTCCTTCCTTCCTTTCTTCCTTCCTTCCTTCCCTCCTTCCTTCCTTCCTTCTTTCCTCCCTCCCTCCCTCCCTCCCTCCCTCCCTTCCTTCCTTCCTTTCCTTCCCTTCCCCTTCAATCTCCTTCCTTCTCCATCTCCTTCCTTTCCCCTTCAATCTTCCTTCCTTCCTTCCCCTTCCCTCCCTCCCAACATTTTTGAGCAAGGAAGAGTAAGCTTCTCCAGCGAGCATTGCCATATTGTTTTTGTGATTAATCACTAGGCTTTAATTATGTTCAATTCGTAACAATGAAAATACACCCTGCATATCAGATATTTACATTACTATTCATAACAGTAGCAAAATTACAGTTATGAAGTAGCAACGAAAATAATTTTATGGTTGGGGGTCACCACAACATGAGGAACTGTATTAAAGGGTCGCGGCATTAGGAAGGTTGAGAACCACTGTGATAGAGGAACTCATTTTTATTTGTCATTTCATTTTCATTTACCATGAGCAAGCAGTTTATAGCTCAGAAGCTGTATAAGGCCTTCAGCAGCAAAAGCCACAGCCTTAGCAATGATTAGCAGGCATGCAAGTTTTCCTGTTGCCATGAATGGTGGAAAAATTAAGCAACCAGGTTCCCACCTGGCAATTAAATGTCAGGGATCAAGTTGTTCATTTCTTACAGTTACTCACAGCAGGAAATGAACAATCTGCAGTGGATCACTGGGAGAAAGAGCACTATGGATTGAGAAAGATACATGTATGTCAATGTGTATAAGAGAAGTTACGTATATGTGATTAAGGTGTCTTTATGCAGCATTCTATATAGCTATTAGGGCTGAAAAAATTGCCCACCCATGAACCTGTGTCAGGTTCATGTAATAGGAACACACTCTTCTTCTGTCCTACAGGGTTTATGTTTATGTTTAAGAAATAGCAGTTCTTTGTTCTATGTGGCGTCCCTACTGGGCTTTTTACCAATAATCGGGTTACCAGGTCTGGGCGGCAGCTTTGCTGAGTAAGATAAAGATTTGGCAGCTCATACCTGGTAATCCCAAATCAAGAAAACTCTAGCAGGCCGACAAATATTACTTGTTGTACAACCTTAAGCATTTTCTGCATACTGCTGTTAGCTCTTACAGCTGCCTCCCAATGCTGCATGAGAAGCCCTGTGTTTATGTATGGAGCTACTGGGAAGACTACACCTGGAGACTCTATAATTCCAACTGGATTGTCAAAATAGCAGAGCGTTTGGTAACGTATCACTTTGCCTGGAAACACTGTCCAAACCTGCTGCTTTCTCCCCACATAACTGATTTCCTGGGAGCATACATAATTGTTTGGGTAGAGCTAAATCATGAATCATAATAAGAAAACCTTCTTGATTTCTTTGCAGAATGACAATTCTTGTTGTTTCTGCATGCCATAATCCTTCTGGTACAGGGTGTATATTATGCCCTCATTCTTGCAGCTCCCTCCTGCGAAAATTAGATATAAACCCTGTTCCATCTTTAAGTATCTTTTTTTCTACCTTATTTAGCATTTATGTATTGAATTGATATGGTCACTCGCTGTTTCATTGAATGCATTGATTTACGCTGGTTCAATGTTTTAACTGCTGTTGTAAATTATATAGTTCTGGGTTAGTTTAGCAATACTTTAATTATAAATATATTTTAGAAATGTGATTTTTGTAAATTCTGTATGAACTGATCTAATATTGCACAATATGTAGAGCATAATATAAGTATCTTCCTGGTTTTGCATATTGAAATAAGTGGTTTAGGAAAATAGATGTTTATAACTATACATTTCATCAAAACTTGATTAGTAATAATTGTTTTAAATAATTTTATAGATCAGTTCCATGTGGTTTTTTTTAAAATCCTCACATGCCAGAGAAATAGGACTGTACAACCTATGGATAAAGCTCATGCTTGAGTACATTGGAGGAATCCACCCATTGTGTTAGCATGATCTATTTAAAAGGACCCATCATATTAAGCTGAGATGCAATTTGGCTGTTTCTTTTTATTCAAAATAGCTGTTGAGTTTTGTTAACTTGTTATGATTAAGTGTATTAAGTGAGTCTAGCTTCTTTGCTGACATAGGGGCACGGACTAGAAGATGTAGAGAAACTCTTGAGGAGACCAAGATCAAAAGCAGATGAGAGGCTTCGTCAGGTTTTGGAGGAATTTGTTGCTGGATGTAGGTCAGTAAACTTCTATTGCCTTTTTACAACATGCAAGTTTGTACATTATGTCTAGATCCACTCTAGAAATTCAGATTTGCCACAAGACACTTTATTATAAAAATGGCAGCTTCCACATATTTTAATTTTATTTATCAAACATATGCCTCTCATCTTGCCAATGGTGATTCTGGAAGGCTTACAGACATTGAATAAAAAATGCAGTATAAAACATTACAACAAGAAAGATCTTAAATTTAAAAATTCAATTAAAATAAAAATAAAACTAAGCAGAATGGAGAGGGAGGGAGTAAAGTGTGCACAGGGAGGAGGTGGGCTGTTCTCTACCCCATTAGCCATATTTTGAAGCATAGTCATATTTATATTCTGAAGTATATCTTTATAGGGTCCCAATACTTTTTTAAGTTCAGATATTAATTCTTAATGAAGAAAAAAACCTGATAGTTTCAGAACTTCCAAGGGATATTTCTAGGTAAAATTGTTCAGAGGTAGATTTTGAGCTTACAAAACATTAACGTGCATTTTAAAAAGCTTGTGTGTAGTTCTGGGTACTATTTTATAATACTGAATGTACAGTGGAACTCCAGTTTACTTGATACATGGACTTCATACACATGAGCTCTAATTCTGCTGCAATTTACATCATTTGCATAATAATGTTAATTTGCATAAGACACAAATAATATAATGTGCGCATTGGCTCTTTGGCTTATAACACATTACACAAAACCTAGCAGATAAATTTATAATAGATTCACTGCCTTTATTTGTTTAAACTAATTTGATTCATCTTTCTAGACTTGTTTAATTTTCTCCTTCCTCTCATTTTACCACTGCTCTGGAAGGTAATTTGGACTGAGGGAGAGTGACTAGCCTAAAGTAACCCAGACAATTCCCATATCTAAGAGAGAACTAGAACTCATGATCTCCTTATTTCTAGTCCAGGACCTTAACTGCTACACCAACGTGACTCTTAATTTCTCAGTTATATAAAAATGTCATTTCTGTTTGAATTTCATATAATATACTTTGGGATAAAAAGGACATTCCCTGCTCTCAATTCACTCATTAAAATGTAATTTCAATGTACATTGATTTCTTCTAACTGTAGAGAGTCATAAATTGTGGTGATTTCTAATTATTTTAAATTCATGCAATGTATGTATGTTCTCATAAATTAAAACTTAACAGTGCCTCTAATTTCAGACAGTATTCTCTCAATGTGGACAAAAAACCAATGACACGTCCAAATAACCTTGACCGATGTCGGATGAAATCTCTCCCACAAAACATTGTAAGTTAGGTAGCCAGACTATTGTTGTAAATCAACCTGATTTAGTGTCCTGCAGTTGTATGGAGACATCATATATTTGGAAGGTACCAGATTAAGAAAGGCTGCTCTAAAGAGATGACATTACATTTTAGGAACAAACTCTGAATGCTGAGTGTGACATTGAACATAGAACTCCAGGGGTCTGTTAGAATATTGGTTTTCAGAATTTCTCAAGGACAATGCAAAGGTCTATAAGGTGGATGTACTAGATCAATTAAATTCAGTTTGTTTAGGCTTTCCATGTGAAAATATCTTAATTTTTGGTTGAAAAAAATATTGCAAGGAAAAAAACTTATATTGACAAAGAAGTTCTAAATAATCATACACGTAACTTTTCTAACTCCAATCAAAATTTATATTGATGAAAGCTACTAGGAACTACAACTTCGCTGTAATAGAAGTCTGGCATGGAATGAGAATGGGAAAAGAGAATTATCTTTATCTAGAGTACCTGGAAGGGGGTCAGAAAAGTCAAAATAGTGGCCACAACTATGCTACTGAAGCCCTACCTTTTTTTACATGCCTGATATTTATTTCAAAAAGAGGATGAGAGCTCAGCTTGATTCCCTATGTTGATAAATAACTAATTAGATGAAGATGTTACTTTCCCGATGTTAACAGATTAGTTAAGAGTTAATATTTAAATTTTTGACTTATTTGATTACAATGAACTTCTTGAACAGTTGGTATACATAAAACAAATTATTTATTGTCTCAATTGTTAATTTGGCTCTAGATCAGTTCCTGTATGCGGAAATATATTTTTTTGTGGCAATAGTCCATGTTGAAATTTACCCAGTTATGAAAAATTATGTTTTTTTCTGGCAAGGGGGCTGCCTAAAAAAATATGCTACATCTGTGGAAGAAGAAATCTACATCCAATTTGCAGTAATGGATTGCTTGACATGTTTTGTGGGTTAATATTGGAATTGTGGAGTTTTTTTTCAACAAAGGGGCAAGGAACATTTTTCAGCAATATGTTCGAAGTCTTTGAAATAATAAAAATAATAATGTTAATAAAATAATTTCCAAGCCTTTTAAAAAATTTGTACTGCTATGCTGTTCATTGTTGAAGTTATCTGGGTCCTTTAATGCTGTTGCCTGTCTTTAGATTTTTCCTTTGCGGATTAACTTAGCATGATACATTTTTAAAATGTCCTCTTTGCGTTGCATTTAGATACTCTATGCAAAACAGGGACTCCGCATAAGGAAGCGACTGACTAAGCTCAACATCAAGGAGAAAGTAAATGAGACAAAGATAATCCTGTCAAAGTTGCGCTTCCTGGCTAAAGAGGTACACAATTGCACAATGAAGGATATAAACACAGCTGAGCAGTCAGTTTTGTATTTATAGCTTTAGGGTTCAAGAAACAGGAAATAAAGGTGAAGTTCTGTTGCTGTAAAGGAGAGGGGTAATTTCCTAGATAAATGTGCTAAAATTTTCAAATATATGTTTAGAAAGGGGGAGTTCAAATTTTCCTTTTGGGAGTCTTGAAAATGAAAAGAATCCTGGTAAGTTTTACACATCTGGGTGGCCTGTTCAGGTTTTGAAATTAAAATACCGCAAACATAGCTTCCAGTACTTTCTAGAAATCTTGTGTTCCCACATTATTACCTACTACAATTCAATGACTCCTACAACTTTTCCTTTACATTATCTGTTTTTCTAGAAAAACATATTTACAGTGTTTAGACGTCTTTACTGTCTCGGTGAATATACAAAGAATAGCTTGCACAATAAACTTTCTTGTTAATTTCAACAACTGAAAGACTTTTGTTTTGTACCGATTTTGTCATCTTCTTCAGCCTCAGTGTTCTATTCCTGATGTCCTAATCTGGATGTTTAGCAACAACAAGCGTGTTGCCTATTCAAGGATCCCTGCACAGAATATCCTTTATGCAGTGGTAGAAGAGGAAAAAGGCAAAGACTGTGCAAAGATCCAAACTGTCTTTCTAAAGGTAGACATTATTCATTTCATCATTAGCTGATAGTACTTATTATTCATCATTAAACCTATTTAGTTAAAAAAGAGCAGGATAAATAATCAAATCAAATCAAATATTTGTATTATGGTCTTTAACCGGCCTTTATAATAGAAATAGAAAAATAGTTCAATTCAAGAATTCATTATCAGGGGGAAACAATAAGAAAATAAAATAACATATATAATTAACTTTTGTGTGATTAGATGACTTGATGAAGATATTTGACCACCTGATTTGTTAGTGTAGAATTAGCATCCCTTAAAAAATAATAAACATAACATTTATCATTATGACTTTCAAAATTAGAGATAATTGGGGAAATCAGAGCACAGCTTGGCCCATCTAAAAATCTTAGGTTGGTGAGTATAAGTTAAAGAATTAGCAGGATAAATAGTGAATATTAATCGAGCAACATCAAAGTAGTAATATTGTTTGGGCTTAAAGGTTCCAGGGTCACGCACCGAAGAGATCTTTGCAAAACTGGAAATCTATATGTGGCTTGGGATAACTAAGTATGTGAAGAACAGTACTGCAGAACTTCCAGAAGAATTCAAACACATCTATGACAAGACACAGAAACTTGCAAGCATTCCAAAATACTTCCCACCCATCCAACTCAGCAGAGATGGTGAGTTTAATACTTGGAAAGTCCTGGAAATAGAGTTGTTTCAGATGATTTTTTCTAATACAAATAATCAGAGATATTATTTATTTGTTCATCATTTTAGCTAGAATGGCAATATTTGGTTTTGGCTTGGTCTATCATGTGCTAGTATCATTTACAGGTAAATTAGGCTACTAGAACTTGCTCAGCAAAACATGGTCTAGGGAATCCAGGGTTAATCTTAAGTTTCAGAGCTGCTTATGGATGTCTCCACTAAATATATAATTTTAGCTCTTAGAGCAGTGTTCCCTAAATGTGCTGTCTGCTGTGTTTCTGCATAGTCACTTTTGTAAGAATTATTTTTTTGAACACTTTCTCAACAGAAAGTTCATTCTATTGCACTGGAAACTATTAAATAATTCAATTACACCCAATTCAGAATCATATCCTAATTAGCAGATGGCACTGCCTAGCTGACCTTGATTAATCTAAAAAAAACCCCAAAACCCTAAGCATGATTGGATGTGGTTAGTGTTTGAATAGCTGTAAGCTGGAGCAGTGTAACGATGCTAAGAAAAAGACTCAGGCATTTCTTGAGCAGAGGTTTGAAGCTGTAGGACACAGCTTAACAAACTCTGAATTTATTGCTTCTTATATACTTTTTATATACATAGGCTTTACCATTAATGCTGACATTTTACATTCATAAGTTTAACCTTTAGCTGTTGACATAAAGTAATTGAAAAATTGCTTCATATAAGCAACTATTTTCTAGTAACATATTACCTGTTCAGAGACCAGGTAAAGACAAATACAGGTAGATGAAAGACAGGAAGAGATAAGAGAAGGAACTAAGCATATTATCTGTTTAGACAGGTAAGGCATTAAGTCAAAAGGGTATGAACTTCTGGCTGCTTCATTAGGACAAAGGGTATCAAAAGGTTATGAGGTTTGTGGGGGGGGGGGGAAAGCATGGCAGTTTGCTGCGTGTGCTTTTTTCCCCACAGAGCAGAAAATCTAAAATACATTTTGGGAGAAGGCAAAGACTATTTTTATTTAGTGAATAAATAAGCAAATACAGACAGTTCTCATTTAGTGACTACAACTGAGACAGGCAACTTGATCGTTAAGTGAAGTTGTCACTAAGTGAGACAGCTGTGCTTATGATCTTATTTTGGCTTTCTTTTGCTTTACAGATCTGCAAAGGTCATAAATATGACAATTGGTCATAAAATTATTTTTCATCACTGTTGCAACAGCAAACAGTTACTAAACAAGGCAGTGACTAAACAACTGTATAATAGTTATTATAGTTATTCCTATTTAACATGGCTAGATTTATTTTATTCCCACCTTGGTATAAACTAGTTAGAGAAGTATCTGTAATTCTCAAGACAGCCATAATTGAAATCTGTGGATATCACATATAGCCTATTACTATGGAAAAATCTCTCCCTCCCTCCCTCCCTCTCCCCCCTCTCTCTCAGACTTCAGTTACTTTCAGCTTCGAGGTCATTTGTATCAGGCAAGGGGAATTCTTCCTGCTGATGAAAATGGCCTTTCAGATCCGTTTGCAAAAGTGGTGTTTTCAACCCAGTGCCAAACTACAATGGTAAGAATATTTGCAGACATTGTGAATAAACTGTAGATACAGTAAATACTGAAATGGCAACATTTTCCGTCCCTCTCCCTCCATGAATGTCTGTACTAATCCTGCCCCTATCTGCTCACCAAATATTTAAATCCTGTTTTACAACAACATCCACAGTGGCTCCCTGATTTCTGACATTTTTACTTATTTATGACGTTAATTCCAGGGGCATCCATGGGGGTGGGGCAGGATTGTCCAAAATGTCAAGATGGAAGCTATGACCATGTGATTGAAGCCCCACTCCTTTTTTGTGTGCTCTCTTGACTTTTTAAGTTCCTCTATAGGTATCCCTATTCCAAAGCTAAATGAATTTCTGCTCTGCCTACTTATTAATACATCATTCTTAGTCTTCAGTTTATCAAACTGCTGATGTTCCTCCTCCCATTTTTTTTTCCTCCTGGAGGTGGGCTGAGAAATAATGACTGGTCCCAAATCACCCAGTGACTCCTATGACCACAAATGATTTTGAACAGGATCTCCCTGGTCTTGGTTGAACACCTGAACCATTACATCATATTTATTTCTTTGTTAGGTTTATTCCTTGCCCTTCCTTCAGGTGCTCAAGAGGGTATATGTAGTGCTCCCCCTTTTTTTCTCCCAAGAAGAGCACTGTGAGTGAGATAAGTTGGGCTGAGTAAGACTAAGAGTAGAAACCTAGGGGTTTCTAGTCCTAGTCCCACACTTTCACCACTACATCTCATATAATTCATTAATATATTTGTATTATATTTCCATGCTTCATGCCATACTATAGCTCTGTTAGAAGAGTCTCAAATGATTGAATGGGTCCACACTGGAGAAAATTATCTATAAGATTTTTTCCAGTTGTATATATTTTTAATTTTACCTTTTTAAAAATGTGCTACTAACTTGAGCAGAGTTTAAATTGGAAGAACTTGGGGCAAGACTGTGGAGGAATGGGAGAGAAGAGCACTTTACATTAGAAAAAGCAACACACCCTAGATGTGAGAGGTGTGGGAAGGAAGTGCTTCAGAGAGACTTACCTTAAATAATTCACTGTAAATCTAGCTGGGAATTTAGTTTCAGTTTTCAAGCATAACTTTTGCTCATTACTCTTTACTAGTATCATACGTGTTTTTGAAATCCATGTGATTCTTGCTTGTTTAGTTTGACAGCTATTGCAGCACCTAACCTTACTTAATATTTTCTCCACAAACTATTTCAAATTTCAGTCTCCATTACTCCTGTCCCACTTCAGACTTTTTTTTAGTAAGAGAAAGGGAGAAAGGCAGACGTTATTTTTTCCTTCAGGCAGAAGTAAATCAATTGGGAATGAACATTGGTGAAAAAAAATAGGCAGCGAAGAAAAGGCTATGTTCTTTTTTGTCACTCCTTAAACCTAGGATATTCCATATGTGATATTTGCGTCACTTCAAAATCAGCTCTGAATCCACATGATGCTTTTCATACAAACAGAAACTGTATGAAAACCTATTTATTGTTATTGTCCCAGCCTGAACTTATCATAGTACCAGAATAGAGTGTATGTCTAGGCAATTGTGCGATAGGATGAAAAATAGCACTCATCAGCTTATTCTGTCACTGTCAATAACCTCAATATTTATTAATGCAGGTATTGGAAGAAACACTCAGCCCAATGTGGAATGAGTTACTTCTGTATGATCAGCTTATAATTGATGGAAAGAAAGAGGACTTGAAGACAGAGACTCCAATAGCTATTGTCAATATTTTTGACTACAATAAATTTGTAAGAGTACTTTTTCTTTATAAACCTTTAAATCTGCTTCTTATTGCTAAAAAGAGATTACAAAGCAGAGAGCAATCTTCAAAAGTTTACAATAAATTAAAGCAATATTTGAATTAAAAACATGATTAAAAGCATTAGAGAACAATATTGAACTAAATCAGAAGGCCTAGCACCACCAGTTTAATGAAGTACCTGGATAAATAGACTTGTCTTAAATTCATACCAAGAGCTTAGAAGATTCATAGGCAATCATTGGCCTGAAAACTTCATAACCTGAGAGATTGTGTTGGTACTTTTTCTTGAGCCACCGCGTAGTAACTCACTGGTAGATGCAATATCCTTAAGAACCTTTGATTCTGCAGACTGACATTTCCAGATGACTTACCTTGATTCAAGAAAATTGCATAGCTAAGGGAAGCTCTACACATGACATTTGCATCAATCTCATGATGTTGGTGTACTTTAGATCTTTTTGGTAGATAAGTCAGTTAATTTCTGGCGCAGCTGTGATGTTTTGCAATACAGGTAGTCCTCGACTTACAACAGTTCATTTAGTGACTGTTCAAAGTTATAATGACACTGAAAAAAGTGACTTATGACTGTTTTTCACACTTATGACTACTGCAGCATCTCCATGGTCATGTGACTGAAATTTCAATGCTTGGCAACTGGTTCATATTTATGACGGTTGCAGTGTCCTGGGGTCATGTGATGAACTTTTGCGACCTTCTGACAAGCAAAGTCAATGAGAAAGCCAGATTTACTTAGCAATTGTGTTACTAACTTAACAACTGCAATGATTCACTTAACAACTGTGGCAAGAAAAGTGGTAAAATGGGGCAAACTCACTTAACAAATGTCTCACTTAGCAACATAAATTTTGGGCTCAATTGTGGTCATAAGTCGAGGACTACCTGTATTAACTGGATCTGGAAGGGGTGCAAATTTTCAGTGCAGGAACTCTCCTATTGTCCCCATTCTCGGCTCTTTGGCTTTTGCCCCTCTCTACGGAAGCGAAGATGCCTTAAAGCTTCACCTCTCTTCACTGAGTTTTAAAATTCAGAAACTCTCTCTGATCCCTTTGAAATCAATGTTCCAAGCTTTTTAGAAAGCACTGCCTTTTTCCCATCCGCACTGCAAAGGTAAATAGGGGTAGCAATAAAAACAGGAATGGACTGCTATCCAGGTAAAGTAAAAGGTAAAAGAGTCCCTGTGGATTTTGCTCCACTAAGTCATTGGCCGACTGTAGGGGGAAGTGCTCATCTCCTTTTCAAGACCATTGAGCCAGTGCTGTCCGAAGACATTTCCACAATCATGTGGCCAGCCTGATTTCACAAAGTGTTGTTACCTTCCCATCCAAGCGGTACCTATTTATCTGCTTGCATTTGCATGCTTTCAAGCTACTAGGTTAGCAGGAGCTGGGGCAAGGACAGGAGCTTACCCTGTTGCGTGGCTCTTGAGTCTCGAGCCTAGGCTGCTGACTTTCTAGCCAACAAGCCCAGCGTCTTAACTGCTGAGCCACTGCGCTGTCCCTGGACTACTCTCTAGTCAGTCCTCAAAATTATTAGGCTTTCATGTTTCAAAAATGGTTTGGAATTAGTGCCCCAGACTTCATATAAGTGCTCCACCTCTCTGCTATTCTTTAAATGAGCCGAACGTCTTGCTGGGTTCCTATAAAAATCTGAAAAGAAGTGCTGCAAGTGCTGTAAGAGTTGCTTTAAGAATGGACTCCTTAAAGCAACAGCAACTTTTGCTAGGGTGGTGCTCAGCTACAAGAATATTCTACATCTGTGTTTCTCAACCCCAGCAAGTATAAGATGTGCAAACTTCAATTCCCAAGCTGGCTAGGGAATTCTGGGAGTTGAAATCCACATATTTTAAAACTGTTGAGAATGAAAAACACAGTTCTTAATGAAATGTATAAGCAAAGGCATAATTTAGAAGTAATGAATCTGATACTGTTAGGGATAGAACACGTCATCTGAGTAAAATGTCCTTGAATCCTTTGGTAGTAAACTTTAGTGATCTCAAAATAATGTGCATGTATAATACTGATCTGATGCTTGCCTTTTTTCTGTAGGGCTCACCAGAGTTCCTTGGTCGAGCCTTTGTTACCCCACAGGTGAAGCTGGTGGATGAGCCTTACAGCAAACCTTCTCTCCAATTTTTTGATATTTATAAGGGCCATAAATCAGCTGGGGAATTAATTGCTGTATTTGAACTGATTGAACTGGATTATAGTGGTTACTTAGAGGTATGTGTTTGTATTGCCATCACCTAATTTATAGATACTGATTTCCTGAACCTCAATTAGCAAACTTTGGGTATAATGAACAAAATCTATTCATTTTGTGCATTTTTAAAATTAGTCATTTAATTTACATTTTGATTTAGTGGACACTCATTAGTCCATAAATTCTAGAGTTTGCTGAACTTGGAAACAGGAATAGGTTGAAAATATCCCTGCTAGACACAAGATGCATGTTCAGTAATGTATATTTCTAGCAGTACATTGGGCATAACAAGTAGACCTATTTCTGCCATGTTTTCTTAATAGAATAGATTTTCATTTTGTAGAAGGATACGGTAGTGCTGTGGAAGGTTATGATTAAGATTAAAAAGCTAGACCGTAATCTGTAAAATTACTCAATAAAATAGTGAATGAAAACAAGTTACTATGTAGTAAGTGCCTTTTCATCTCTTTAGCACAACCAGTGTGCAATTAGGAAATATTTCTGGGTAAGAAAGTATCACTTCCAGAAAAATATCATGTGATAGTTCCATTTTAGAAAGATAACAACTGATTTTGATAGCAATTATCAAATAAATATCATGCTTCAATGATGGCATTTCTTACTAATAAAGTAACATATAAATGATATTGCTTTATATCATCATTCCTCTCTTTGTGTAAATTAGCAAACAAATCAAAGAATCTTTAGTTAATCATAGTTTTCTGTGACATAAGAACTATGAAACTTTTGATTATTATTTCAGAAAATGCTATAGCTTATTAATTAAAAAACTGTCATTAATAATTAAAAAACCCTCTCATTTATTTGGTAACTCATACAAAGTATGGAGGCTATAGGATTGGGCTTGCTTAAATCTTTTGACAATAACCGTATTTATACATGCTCACAGAGATTTTTTTTAAAAATTGCTTTGAACTTTATTTTCTAGCCATCAGTGCCTAATGATGTAGACCCCAAAGAGCCAGACTATTTGGGGGATCCCCGTTCTGGACGATTCATTATTCCTGAGGGAATCCGCCCAATCCTTAAAGAATTTCGCATAGAGGTAAAAATATTTTCTAAAATATATTCCATGAAAATAATTAATGAATATAATCAACCTGTTTAAACCGACTAGCCAGATAAGAGGACAGAAAATGAAATTCTTTTATATACTTTTATCACCAATCCATGTGCTCTATGCCATATCTTTTCCATGTGCTAAAATACCTTTTCCATGTGCTAAAATAATGACAAATAAATTATATGGGTAATAACAAGCCTTATGTTACAGCTAATTATGTTTGTGTATGCATAAATTAGATTAAGAAACTACGAAGCTATAAATTAATATATCTGTTCAACAATTTTTTGCTTTTTTATTTTTTTTTTAACTTTTGAGAATTATGAAGTGAATCCATCAAGAGAAGTGGCTTAGACTGAGGTATTTTGCTGAAATTGTAGAATTAATATACAACCGATGACACATTGGGTCATTCTTCTTTCCAAACATAATATAGGTTTGTGCCATTTCCCCTTCCCTCACAATCCTCCTCCTCCTCCACCTCCTCCTCCTCCTCCTCCCCCTCCTCCTCACAGAACTGCCTGCCACTTTGCTGGGGAGAAAGGGAGGAAAGGGAATGAGTAAAACTGCAACTCCTCTCTCCATTCTGGCATGTGCCCCTCAGCCAGTCCTACCTTACCAGCAGACACTGGAGTCACTCCCTCATTTTTCCTCATTAACTACCACCATTAAGAGATTTCAAATTTCAGCCTCAGTTCCAAGCAGCCGATGGCTGCTTGCCCAGTGGGCTTTGCCTCTAGCCCAGGGGTGTCAAACTGCTGGCCCGTGGGCCAGTTACATCATACAGAAGCCATGCCCACCCCAGCTCTGGCAATGCAAAAAAACCTGCGATACATCACAACACGTCACGTGACACAGTGAATTTGACACCTTTGCTCCAGCCAATTGGGTGCAGGGCCCAGATGGAGGCAGGAAGGAGTGTGTGGCGAAGCCCTTCTCATCTTTCCTTGCACCACACAACATATAGGTTTCTGGGAAGTGCACATGGAAGGTGGTGGTGTTATAGAATTAAAAAAAAACTTGAATCAGCTCTTTCAGGAAAGGGAAGTTTATTGCGCAGGTTCAGAGAGCCATCCTGGCTGAAGGAATCTGAACCCAGATTGTACATTGATGACCATTTTTATAACCCTTCAAGCAGAGTTATTTCCTGAGCAGGTCACATGCCTCACATGGTTACATTCTATAGGTCCTTATTCTAACATGGGAAAACTACTGGACAGATCTATAATCGATAGCTCCTCGTTTACATTGGAATGTTTTTAGCAATCAGCAATATATCAAGTGTTAAGCAATTTAGATACACCATGTGACAAGCAGTTAGTAATATATCATGTGCAGAGCTGGGAACAGGATGTCTGGCCATCCTAAATTTAAGAGTTGTCTTGTAAGCAAAACAAACCTCCCTTACACACACAATCTTTGGTGGGCCATCTGCTTTTTACCCATATTCTTTGTCAGACCATTAATATTTTTCCAGGTACCACTTTAGTGGCATGACATGGCCACAGCTTTGCCAAATTTCAATCCCACAGAAGTCATGGATCCCAGATTTTGGATGCATTCTGTAAGTTGGTTTATTAGAAGTATGTTGATTTAAAAATTGTTGCTCTGTGATGCACAATTTTGCCCAATTGAAAGTTACAAAGTATCAAACAGATAAGAATTTAGTGATGTATAGATTTATGAAGTTTACATTATTGTTCTAAATCAGAATCTTCAATATGGAGATTAACCCACAGTAATTTAAACTGAGTATACTGTGAGATATAACATAATAAGTTGTAATTTCCCATAATATAGACTAGGACATTAGTTTATAAATGATAAATATCTAGAGTTAGTATTTTAAAGTATAGCTACATTACTACATAATCAAAGCACAGCCATGTTTAACCGATGCATGAACTCTGCTAGGCGATGACATACACAGCTTCTGGCCTGAGACATATACCAGGCACTGAATTGTACAGATAAACAGGAGAACTGATAAGGGAATACCGAAGAGGTGAGAAATGAAGGGGCTGAGTGTTCAGCAAGTTTGGGTGACAAAAAGGGCTTAACTAACTTTAAACATTTAGGTGTGGTGGCATCTTATGGGCAGAATGTGTCACTGGCCTGAGCCTATCAACTGGGCCTGGAAAGGAGTGACTGTGTGGCTGGGAAAGGATGTATTTAAACTGCTTAAGAGGTGTGGTCTCTTAAGTAGGTGTGGTCTCTGTAAACAGGTGTGGTCTCTTGCTTGCAGCTTTGAAATCCACCAGCCTTTGCAAATGCTTTATTATTAAAACTTTATTATTTCCAATAATTTGAGTGTGAGCCTTGTTTCTCGCAATACTATAAGCAGAGAAGAGATTGTTAATTTGGGATATAACTGTCACACAATTCAGTGTGACTTAAGACTGGGAACCCTTTAGAGAAGGAGAATGCTTGGCCTTATTCTGACCTAAGACATTTATTTGCTTCTCTCTTAGATCTTGTTTTGGGGCCTAAGAGATCTGAAACGTGTGAATCTATTTGAGGTTGACCAGCCACAGGTGATAATTGAATGTGCTGGAAAGAAAGTGGAATCAGAAGTGATCACAACTTACAAAGAGAATCCCAATTTCAATGAACTTGTTAAATTTGTTAATGTGGTAAGTGATAATTAGGAGGCAAATCCCAAAAGTTAAGATAATTGTAATAGAACTAATCAAGCTAGAAATAATAATAATAATAATAATAATAATAATAATAATAATAATAATAATAATAGTTGGAAGGGACCTTGGAGGTCATCCAGTCCAACCCCCTGCTTAGGCAGGAAACCCTATACCATTTCAGACAAATGGCTGTCCAGTCTCTTCTTTAAAACTTACAGTTCTGGAGGCAGGTTGTTCCACTGGTTAATTGTTCTAACTGTCAGGAAGTTTCTCCTTAGTTCTAGGTTGCTTCCCTCCTTGATTAGTTTCCATCTGTTGCTTCTTGTCCTGCCTTCAGGCGCTTTGGAAAATAGCTTGATTCCCTCTTCTTTATGGCAGCCCCTGAGATATTGGAATACTGCTATCATGTCCCCCCTTGTCCTTCTCTTCGTTAAACTAGACATACCCAATTCTAGCAACCGTTCCTTATATGGTTTAGCCTCCAGTCCCCTAATCATCTTTGTTGCTCTTCTCTGTACTCTTTCTAGAGTCTCAACTTCTTTTTTACATCATGGTGACCAAAACTGGATGCAGTATTCCAAGTGTGGCCTTACCAAGGCATTGTAAAGTGGTATAACACTTCACGTGATCTTGATTCTATCCTTCTGTTAATGCAGCCCAACACTGTGTTGGCCTTTTTGGCAGCTGCAGCACACTGCTGGCTCATATTTAAGTAATTGTCCACTAGGACTCCGAGGTCCCTCTCACAGTTATTACTATTGAGCAAGGTACCCACTATACTATACGATCTAGGAGATGTTTTTCTGAATGTCAGGGCAGTGATCAGGTGCCTGGGCAATTGGTTCTTTTGGTTCCAGAAACAATGAACATGCAAACAAATAAAAGGATTTTAAATTTCATTATTAGCTCAAGCAAACAGATTTAAAAAGCATACATACCAAGCAAAATGATACTCAGATCTACTACAAGCTGCTATGACCTCCAAGACCTGACCTTAACTGGATGACATATGTCTCTGGAATGGGAATCAAAAGACTTTCACAGTGAGAAAAGCTTTGAACCTCCCCCCCTTCTCCTTTATCCAGTAAACAAGAGTAACAAAGTGAGCAGGTTAGGGCAGAATG
The DNA here is from genome assembly GCF_016545835.1 of Crotalus tigris. Classification (NCBI taxonomy): domain Eukaryota; kingdom Metazoa; phylum Chordata; class Lepidosauria; order Squamata; family Viperidae; genus Crotalus; species Crotalus tigris. The sequence continues at coordinate 1,190,681 of NW_024099112.1, forward strand.
AGCTCTAAAGTGACAAAATATGTCACTAAACTCCTCAAAATAACAATGGTCTTCCACGTTGCCATTACAGGAAGGACCATTATCTTTTATAGCATCCATGTGCATATCTTTTTGTTAAATACTGTTTTCTTCCCTTTATAACCATTGAGAATCCTACAGCATATAGCTGATTTTCAGTGGAAATGGCCAATGGCAATCTGCATATTGAATTACTGGATATCTGATCAAGAAAAGAAATGTGTAACTTGTTTCTTTAACTTGTTCTTCAAATAACCTATGTTCCAATAAATGTTTATAAATATTCTTTATTTGTTTTTTCTTTGGACCAAGCAAAATTTTATCTAGTCCCGTATCTTGTCTATAAATACCTCAATCATGTTTATCTTTCGAATATCTTGCTTGGATCTGGAGATAAGACCACCACTCTATCTCTATTCCTTGTTGTCTTAACTCATGTCTAGATTTTAAAACACCTTCTTCCGTCAAAATATCTTTGTATCTAATAACCTTATCTTTCCTAAGCAAGTTGGGGTGTATAACTGCCTCCGATAGAGAAAACCAAATTGGGATCTTTGTATAATATTGTAATTTAACTGTATTCCAACTTTTAATTAACCCTTGCCGCACTTTGTGCTTTAAAAAATATTGATAGTTTCTGCTTTGCTCCTTCCACATATGAGCATGCCATCCCTGTTGAAGATCAAAACCCTCTAGCTGTATACATCTATGATTCTCTAAAGTTATCCAATCGCTAGTCCAAGATAAGGCCGCAGCTAGGTAATATAATTCCCAGTCAGGGAAGCCTAGACCTCCCCTTTCCTTAGCGTCTTGTAGTGCCTTCAATTTTATTCTAGCCTTCTGACCAGACCATACAAATTCTAAAGTTATTTTATTTAACTCTTTAAAAAATTTCTTATCCAAATAAATTGGAATATTCTGGAACAGAAATATCAATTTAGGTAGAATATTCATTTTTATAGCAGCAATTCTCCCCAGTAATGAAAGATGTAAATTTCTCCAACGGTCTAAATCAACTTTAATTTTTTGTATTAATTTAACATAATTATCTTCTTTGATTGAAGAGCAACGTGCAGAAATAACTATCCCTAAATATTTAAATTTAGAAATTATTTGTATACCTAATTTATTCTCGAGAGATCCTTTTTGTATATTAGTCATATTTTTAGTAATAATCTTTGTTTTATTTTTATTTATTTTTAAACCTGCATATTCTTCATAAACTTCCAAAATTTCAAATAATTTCTGCCTGGAATATTCTGGGTCTTCCATAATAAATACTAGATCATCTGCATAAACCTGAAGTTTATATGTTTCTCTCTTAATCTTAAGTCCTCTAAGAAACAATGGTGACATGGGCGATGGATTTAGGACATAATATTAATTTGGATCAATGGCAGCAGGTATGGATGCGAAACAATAAAATTACATTGGCGTCATCCTATAAAGAAAATTCGTATAAGATGATTTATAGATGGCATCTCCCTCCAGCAAGACTAGCCAAAATGTATAAAGGACACTCAGCCTCATGTTGGAAATGTAAAAAAGAAAGGGGCACTTTTTTTCATGTGTGGTGGTCATGTAAGGAAACACAGGGGTATTGGCGTATGGTTTGGAAATGGGTAACAGAAATGAGCATACAAAATATTCAATATAAGCCTGAGACATTTTTGTTAGGAATTGTTGAAGGAAATGTTAGTAAAGAGGATATGTATTTATTTATTCATGTGGTTACAGCGGCAAGAATAGTATTCGCTCAGAATTGGAAAAATTCAGCTGTACCTAGTGAGGAAATTTTAATTTATAAAATTATGCATTGCACAGAATTAGATAGGTTAACTAAAAGACTCAAAAATCAGGATGTTATGGATTTTTACCAAATATGGAATAAATTTTATAAATGGTGGGGGGAAAAATTTGGAGGTCACTGTGATGAGATAAGTTAAGATTGAGTTTAGAGTGATGTTTTTGGATAGAGTTTAATTAATTATGAATAGGAATGAACTGAGATGTTGGTCAAGTCTGATTTACCATGTTCAATGTTTTTAAACTTTTTCTTTTTTTGTTATTTAATAATAATAAAAAAAAGAAATGTGTACTTCTGTTATTGTATCACTGGAAATTCGGTGAAACATCATAATAATCCACTTATCTTAGAAATACTATGGATTGTTCTGAAATTAATTTGGTTGACTTTCTTTTTTTTTAATAGGAACTTCCAGAACAGGTATACTTACATCCGCCTCTCAGTATCTTTGTGGTGGAGAAGAGAGCCTTTGGACGCTCCGTCCTCGTGGGAACTCACATAGTTTCTCATATTATGAAATTTGCTCCTAAAGAAGTAGATGAACTAGAAGAGGAAACAGATAGCCCCCCCAAGAGTGAGTTTTTAGGACATCATCCAATGAAATGAAATAGAGTATAATGCATTGGGATTCAAGATATGTAGAGTATAGCATCTACTTCGTAAATTATTTTTGTCAATTAATACAGATAGTCCTCAACTTACAACAGTTTATTTAGTGACCATTCAAAGTTACAATGGCACTGAAAATGTGACGTATGACCATTTTCACAGTTACAACTGTTGCAGTATCCCCATGATCATGTGATCAAAATTCAGACACTTGGCAACTGACTCATATTTACGACAATTGCAGTGTCCTGGGGTCATATGATCCCCTTTTGCGATCTTCTGACAAGCAAAATCCATGGGGAAACCAGATTCACTTAACAACCATGTCAGTAACTTAACAACTACAGTGATTCACTTAATAACTGTGGCAAGAAAGGTCATTAAATGGGGCAAAACTCACTTGACAAATGTTTCACTTAGCAGCAGATATTTTGGGCTCCATTGTAAGTTGAGGATTAGCTGTATAAAGAAATGTCCTGACGGGTCACCCTAGAAATAAAAACATGTATTTGCATTATACACATGGTTAATATCTTTTATTTCAGAAAGGAAAGCATCAGATAAACCAAATATCTCCCAAAAGGTAATGAACCTTGGTGCAGCTGCTGGGCAGACTGTAATAAATATTGGTGCAGCTGCTGGACAGACTGTAATAAATATTGGTGAAGCTGCTGGAGACTTAGGAAATAAAGCTAACCCCCTCAAGCTTGTCAAGGTGAGTGCAGCAAAGCTTCAGCTTTACTCTAACAAGAGATTCTGTAATGTTGGTTGTATAATACATACATGGATGCTTTAGAAAAAAATATTGATATGATGGCACCAATTAAATGGCAAAGAAGGAAATATAAATGGGAAGTTCATGAAAGCAAACAAATAAAAAGGGACCCTAAAATATTTTAAGAGCCAGTTTGGGATAAAGTTTAAGGCATCAGTCTAGAAATCAGGAAACTATGAGTTCTAATTCTGCCTTAAGCATGAATTCAGCTGGATGACATGTCTAGTCACTTCCAAAACACTTCTGAGTGACAGTGATCAGGAACCTCCCACCCCCAGATCCAGGAAGAAGCGCCCAAGGCAAAATTGTGCAAAGGACCTCCAGATTGCAGAATGAATCCAAGTGAGGGAATGCAACTCCATCCAGATTCAAAGATCAATTCATTTCCCTAGGGCCCCAAATTCACAGCTACTTTTTCTTGGAATGGTGGAGCTGAAATCTGTTCTTTCCTATCAGATCCCCAAGACCTCCAAACTGCTTCACTTGGAAGATTGGGGCCATGATGTACAATTAAGTGTTATCAGCATGCTAAGATACTGCACCCCATGCCAAAAGTTCACTCCTCCAACAGCTTTACTATCTAATATACATATTAAACAGGAGAGGTAGAGAGTAGAGCTTTGAGGCATACACAAAGCAAGGGTTTTGGACTAAACCACTTTCCCCCAACACTAGAACCAGCTCTGGAGAAAGAACCCATCTAGAAAGTCCCCCACCTTCCAACTCCTCAATGCTGACAAGAGATCAAGGAGGACTAGGATGGATGCACTGTCTCTATTCTGAGCCCACCAGAAGTCACTAGCAAGCACAATCAAAGCTCTCTCAGTGTTATATCCTAGTTTGAAAGAGGTCCAGATAATCTACTTCCATTCAGGACCCTTTGGAGCTGCAGGTTGACCACCTTCTTAATGACCTTCTTACCTTGATAGTAATGATGAGAAAATGATTCAGTGTTTATATATGGATTTTATGAAGTAATCTTCCAGCAATTGTTGGAGAGGTCCGACAAGATTGTTCTACATTTCCACATAATAGATGGAATTTATGTCATTTATATTAAGGCACCACTGAAAAAAATTCCTATTGATAAATTGGTACCAAAAGAGGAAGAATTTGAGGAAGAAAAGCCTGAGAAGGAAGAACTGGATTGGTGGTCTAAGTACTATGAATCATTAAAGGAATTAAATAAACAGGTAATCATGGACCTAACAGTATAATTTATATTGTATTATAATGAGATATGCGACTGAGTTGGATAACCTGTCCCTTTTAACATTGATTATAAAGTGTAAAGTTCGGATGCTAGAAGGAAAAGGGGCTATTTAAACAGTAAAATTTGCTAAAATATGTCTGATTTTGTTAGGTAAAATAGCTGCCTGTTTATTTAATTTAGATTATGAATTTCTTTTTTTACTATTACCATATCTTTGCTCTTCAATACATTAGCTGATTTTCTAAATAGAGATGGGCTGCAAGCTCTTATCAATAAACCTAGGATTAATTCTCAATGTGACTTAATTACTGTATACCACTGCACTGCCAGCTTTTTTTTTCAAACTCTATGAAAACTTTGTAGTGTTACTCATAATAAGAACTCTATAGAACAGGTAAGAGGAAAGGGCTCTCACACAAAATAATTTAAAATTAGAGGAAGAGAAAAGAAAATCTGAATATCCTTATCCATAATAGGTTTTAAATAATCAGTGTTTTGAGTGCAGAATTTATTCATTTCTTGCATTTACTATAAAACTCACATTAGAAAACTGTAAGAAATCTACAGTATTAGAAAACTATAAGAAATTTATTAAGACCATAAAATGGTAAGTCTGATTGGCATCTGTTATAACTCAGTTAAAAACCATTCTCTTTTACAGTCTCTTAGTGATGAAGAAGAGGATGATGCAAATGATGCAGGTAAGCTAATCATGCTATAGAACAGCATTCCTTAACTCCGTATCTTCACAATGTCTTAAATTATTCCTTCCGTCTTCCATAACTAGCATATCCAGGAGGGATTATATTGGCCCAGCAAGCACCAGGGCAGCGGAATGCTAGTGACAACATTTCTTCAGATTGTTACCTATTTGAAGTTTAAGTTTTCTTTACCAGAAAGAGACCAACACTGTCTTTGTATACATCAACAAAATGAACAGATGTTGTAACTAAACACCAAGTCAGTGGTTAATCCCCTGCTACCTCAGATCCTTATCCCAAAGTTTCTGCTTTCTCTAAAGTGCCAAGTACTTGTGGTGTCATCTGATTCTGACTATCCAAACAGGCTCTTGCTGTACCAACATTAAATTCTCTCTGTGAGAAGAAAAAGAGAAATGTGGCCAACTCATTGTGCCATAAATAAAATGGGGGGGGGGGTAGGTTTTGCTCTTAACTGTTGAAAGAGATCACTATTCTAAATAGAAGTAAAATGGATGCAGTAAAGAAAAGTCATTAACTTTACCCAACTACTCCAAATTATTGCAGCCAGCAACTAACACTGTGAGCTGAGAAGAACACCAATCTAATTTCTTAGTATCTTCTTTAGATGGAGGGAATCTGAATGCTGCTTCTCTTGATGAGGATGTAGAAGATGAAATAGTTGTTGAAGCTGAGCCAGTTCGTCCCAAAAGGAAACTTATAGCAACATTAAAAGTAAGTCTTTGTACAAAAAAAAAGAAACTGACATAACTTACAAATTTAGCTAAATTTAGTATATTTACTGAAGCAGTTCTAGTTTCTTCACATGGATTCCTTACACATGGCAGAGTCTTGAGAGATGAACAGACGAAGAAATTTATTTAATCATGTTATGTGAGAGACATAATTTGTTACGATCATTTGTTCAGTGTTCATGTTGTCTATTCTCTTTGTCTTTCTACTTTAAAGCTAAAAGCCAAGTAAAACAGGCTGAGCAGAGATGTAGCTGATTGCTGTGTCCTACTGTCCATACCTTTGCTTCTGCAAATAGTATGGTGACTCTTCTGTTAAACAGAAGCCCCAAGAGCACTATGGCACCTTACAGACAAAAAAACCATATTGTGACATAAGTTCATGTGATCTTGAATCTAATTCATGCAATAGCATTCTAAAGTTCGGTTACAAAAAGTGGAGATATTGTAAGCAGTCAAGTTAGAGGAAAATGAAATGTAAAAAGAATATAAAGTAAGGTCGTGAGAGTGGCTATTCATAAAACAAGCATCATTGTATTTGATTAATTAATGCTTGTAATGAGCTAAAAAACTGTAATCTTGATTCAGGCAGGAGATGATAGATTTGAACATCTTGATAAATGGTAGCTCACCTATTTCATACAGGTGTTCTTTAGTCATAACAATATGTCCTTCTGGGAAGTTGCAATGTTCTATTACTGGCTTCAAAATATTGACTTTTTGATATTAGATTGTGCCCATATTATTCTTTTGAATGGAGACTGGCTTCTTGAAGTGTGTGCACACTAAATAATTATAGTAATTTAAGATAATACTACCGATACATACTTCACATTGAAAAATAAGTATACAAATATTTCTACATAATAAAGGATTCTGGCTGACAAAATACAATCATCAATGTGATTCTTTAGGTTGCACATTGCTGTAATAAAAATGCATCTTTGTAAAATAAAGCTGTGAATGAAAATATCAAATGGACTCCCAACACAATATATCTTTATTTTCTTTCTTTATTTTACAATTTTTATATACTACATCCATTGCTAGGTCTTAAATAAGACAGCAAAAGATGTGAGAACAAGTAATCAAATCATTACAGGTATCTAGTCTCCAACCATGGGTTTTTATCAAATCTCTCTTCAAGTGCTGGTTGACTGAGCATAGGATACCAAATTCAGTTGTTATGGTCAGGCTAGATACATCATGTTATCATCATCCTTTATATAACAGCCACTCATGAGTCAGTCTCTTCCAGATATATTGGACCATAAACACTGGGCATCATTGGTCATCACTATGCAATCAAGAGCAACCAAAGTCTAACACATTAGGATGGTAATGGATAGAAAGAAACTGTTATGGGAAACTTGTTGATGATTAGAAAATGATTGTGGGAAAATGTGAGGACAAAGGTGGGCAGGGCAATGATATAGAAATAGCAGAGCTTTCCACGTATGACCAAGATTTTGTGGTTTTTTTTACAAAGTTACATTGCATTTAAACTTGTTTAAATGATGTTGAATCTGTTTTACAGTTTATGCTATAATTTAATGTTTTCTCTCTCAAAATGGCAGAAAGCTTACTACCAGTTTTCAATCAACAGTGATCAGAAAAAGTTCCAAGAACTGCAGAAAATGAATTAGGGGGAGTTGTTTGTATCTTTGGGACAGAAAGTTGCCTAGCCTTCCTTTATAATATTATCTATATCACTTGTCTGTGAAAATGTAGTCTGTTGAAATAGAATTACAACCCATATCTGACTGATAACATGAATTTTGAACACAAAAAGGAACAGGATAAATAGCAAAAAAAAAAATCAAACACTGAATCTGTCACTACAAAAATTGTCTTTGATTGCATTAAATTTTCTAATTCAGATTATGTTCAATTACCATTTCATTCCAGATTTATAGTTCAGAACTAGAGAATGAGTTTGACAATTTTGAGGACTGGTTATGTATTTTTCCACTTCATCGTGGAAAAGTTAATGAAGATGAAGATGGGAATGAGGAAGAAAAATTTGTTGGGAAATACAAGGTAGGAACCCCACTGAATCATATTCATTAATACTATTTGATTTTGTTCCACAGTAATAATGATAATGATTTTATTTCTATTAGTACTAATTTGTTTGGCATAGGGACTCGTCAATGTGTCACAATTCAGTCTTACTCATTCCCTTATAAAATATAAGCCTTATTGACTTTAATGGAATGATCAACCAGTAGCTTTGCTATGTACTTTCCATAGTTCTTGACCCAGATTTCTGTTGCTACAACATGGAGATATCTTTTCTTTTTTTTCTTTTCTTTTCTTTTTCTTTTTTTACAAATGGTGAACTTTCTTTGACAGGAGATAAATATTGGATCCAAATCCTAATTTGGGAATATGACTGCTGATCTGAAAGAAAGTCTATTTTAACACAATCTATTATTGTAGCACATTCACTCCAAAGCTTCAACTGGTTCAGAATATGATGGGCTTGCCATAGCATTATTGCTCCATGAGCTGCAGTGGTTGCCGGTGTGCTTTTGAGTGTGATTCAAGGTGTTGAGTTATTATCTATAAAGATACTGCCTGTCTTCCACAGTTTCTACCAATCTGGTATGAACTGGCAAAGTGGGCATTTTCCAGGTCACCCTTGATTAAATAGTGTCATGTTTCAGGACCTAGGAAGTGTGTGTTCTTTGGCCTCTGAAATGAGGTTCCTCCTGAGGTCTGTATGGTTCCTACATAGATGATGTTCTAGAAGGTCTTGAAAAACTGGCTATTTATTCTGATCTTGGGGTAGGATGGGTGTTTGTATTTACATTGTTGTTTGGATTGCTTTATTGTATTGTAAGTATTTTGCACTTTTATACTTGCTCAGGTTAATATTTTGTTTTTTGTTGCTTATATATTGTTCCACTGGGACCTGTTGAGACTGGGTTGGAGTCAGGTGGCAGCTATATTGAATAAATGAATGTTAATTAATTAAAAGTCAGATATATTCTGCTAGGGGATGTGAATATCTTCTTTTCATCAGTAAGGCTTTTCAGAATATAAATTACTAGAACAATATTACATAAACAGCACATTCTTCTCAACTCTCTTCATTACAGGGCTCATTCTACGTTTATCGCGCTGAAGAGGCAGGTCCAGAACATAAGATCTCCCAAGGCATCCCCAGAAATAGACCCATCAAGGTTCTTGTCAGAATTTATATTGTCAAAGTAAGTATTTTGAGTTCATATACAGAAATACAGATTTCTGATTTAGGATTCTAATCTTTCTTGAGGTACATTGCAGACAGGTTGATTTCCAAAGCACAATCTGTTTCTGCTACTGATTCTGTCATTATTTCAAACCTGGCCATTACTTATTTATTGAGAATAGCTCTTAAGTGCTATTCTTTTATAAATTGAAAAGTAAAATATTATTACAGAACTTTCTTCTTCTTCTTTCG